>NC_090929.1:1561761642-1562364562 GCF_040938575.1 Ambystoma mexicanum | reverse complement strand
CCGGGAAACCGGCCTTGACCCATACTCTATCAGCCTGATCCCCCACTGCTGATACAAGCAAGCTCTTCACATCTCCTATTGCTAGGGGTACCCCAGCAGTGTGTTTCTCAAAGGCGTATATCCACTTACTTGCCCCTCTCGATAACGGGGGCAATAGCTTTAATAAATTGGCTTTATCCATCTGAGCCCATGGGATATAATTCGGCCTCCCTCCTCCCCTATGTATCAATGGAAGCTGTAGCCTTCCTTTTGTCGTTGCATCTACACCCGTTTTGGCTGCTGAGGTTCCCAGTGATGCCATTTTCCCCACCCTGTTCCTTAATCGCCCCGTCCACTCATCATCCAGTGCTCTCATTGAACATGTACCATCCACCCCTTCACTTCCCCCTCCCATTGCCATGCTCAACCTATCGCTTTCTTCTAAATCGTCCCTTATATCACATAGTAGTTCCTCTCTGTCCCCTATAGGCCTTTCTTCATTATCAATACCTCCCTCTCGTGTCCCTACTTCGATTATTCGTGTCGGTTCTTCCTCAATTCTGAACAGTATCTCACCTTTTTTCCACCCGTCTTCAAGTGTTCTATTCTCACTCGGCGCTCTAGACGTGCGCCCTGATCTTGCTGCATTAAGTGCTGTTTGTTCACATATGTCTTCTATCCTTGCGAGCTCATCTTTCGCTATTGAGAGTCTTGATTGTAAATCATCTGTTAGCTTTTCTATGTCCACCCTTTGTGTACCTGCCTGGGCTCGCTCCCTTGTACTTTCATATGGCGGGGGTGCCGTTGGCCGGTGGGGTGTAGTAGTTGTCAGGGGAGGGACATACGTGGGGTCACTGTACCCTTCTGCGGGCACAGGCTTGTTTAATATCGGGTACAAGCTTATTACCTCTATTTGTGGCTCTACATTTGACGATTCTTTAGCATCTTTCTGTATCATCAGTGGATTGTCAGTGGTGGATGGTAGGTCAGGATTTGATGCTGGTGCTTTAGGCGGTGGTATCTCTTCAAATAACCTCCAGAGATCTAATATTTCCCTCCTATTGTGCAACTGCTTCCCCTTGTATTTCAAACAAATGCATGTGGCCACCATATCCAGAACACTTTTATCAAATGACCCCCCCTCGGGCCATATCTGGGGTAACCCCTCTCCTTTCAGCTCTGTTATCCATTGGTCATGATATTTCTTAATTCGCTCCGCGTTCCCTGGTAGGTTCTTACAGATATGTGATAAGGGTGTTTCGGCCCCCATCTTTGTGTTTTCCTAGTACTTGTGTGTCTCTGTGTGTCCACAATTACAATGTAAACCTATTACCAATATGGGTTTCGTCTTCTACTTCACATTCAATAATGGGCTCCTTTGTGCTCTTCCCCCTGCCTGCGCAATACAAAACTGGCTGTACACAGTCTCTATTCTATTCTCTTTGGGGGGGGGGCACATACAAGAGCAAACCATCAGTGATATTGACAATATTAACCTGGAAATCAAAAAGGTACACACTCACTTCACCTTGTCATTTTTGTCTTCAAGAAGCTTTATCCGGCCACACTTACCATGACCATTCAATTGCTATACATTTATAACCATTTTACACACCCACAGCACCAAATTGTCTTCTGACGCATACGAGGTGCACACACCTCTCTGTAACACTCTATTCACAATTCAAGCTGCCCTCCCTTTCCTCCCTAGCCGGCTGTCCCTGTCCGTCTTATTCAGATATATGGATGCGCATATATATATATATATTGGTCTGCTCTTCCCTCTTCTAGTAGGACTCTCTCTCTCTTACTTTCTCCCTAACGTTTTGTACTGATCTCACTTTTATTTTTCCCCCGCACCCCTAAAGAAAAGAATAGAAAGAAGAAATAGCAGTCACTAATATATTCTCCGTGTCTCCCTTTGCCAGACACTTTTATCTTATTATCGACTTCTTCATATATTCCCAGTACTAGTCAAGATAGCACTATGCGGCGCCGCCTTCCACCCCCTTTCGGAGCTAGGTTCCCGTCATTTTTATCTCTTATTCACCTCGTAATCCTAATGGCCATATGCAAAGAAAAAGCAAAGAAAGTTTAGGATGATCCTTAGTAGATCTGCGTACCCCCCTTTTCTACCCCTCTTCGTTCTCTGACCTAGATTTCTTCCTCCACTCCCTTTACGATCGCTCGCACTCGATACTCACGTGCCCGTCTTGAACCGATAGTCTCCGAAACTGGGTCCGTCCAGGCAGTGTTGCCGTCCGCTCAACAGTCAGCCCCGGCTCCGGCGAGCGGTACTCAAAGGGGATTTTTCAACCGGGATCCCGTACCCTCTCTCTATTGAGTGCGCACTTCTTAGTGTACAGGTCGCCGTTGGCGGGCAGCCTCCCGGAGCCGGCGCACCGTGCGTATCCCTTTTTGACCGGTGATTCTCGTGCCAAAAGGGGACGGTAATGTTAGGTCGGGAAAAAATAATAATAATATTAATCACGCTTTCGGGGTCACCACTGAAGGCAAGCGTCCCCAGCCAGCACTATCCTCCCCGCAATGAGAGACAATGACGGACTCTCCCAAGTCGGGAATAAAGCCAAGACAGAGTGCGGGTGAGCTTAAATGGGAGTTTATCAATCAGAATAGGGCATGCAAAGAACTCTGCAAACTCCGAGAGCGCTCTGTCTGACAATAGCAAAGACAGGCGTATATATTTACAAAAAACGTCATCAGTGCCTACATACTATAAGGGGCACAAGTTCAATGGGATTGGGTGGCGATGACTAACTATAGGTGCTGCTGCGATGTGGTTGGCCTTGGCTGGAGGACGTCACTGGTCAGCCTCGTGGTTTGGGCTGGGCCTGGCAGGTCAGCTGAGTTCATCCGGGCGGTGTTGTTGTGCCATTGTGGCCAGTGTCAGAGATGAATGTCTTTTCCTGACTTATTTGCCCTATGCCATGCACACCGCAGTCATTCAGTCATTGCAATGTTATCTTCTTTAGTAAATCTATCAGTAGGTTATTCTACAGGTTAATGCAACACAGGAGGAATGCACCTTGTGAGGGGTTTGATGGTGATTTATCCGTGCATGGTTACCAGTGTCCTGTTTGACCGGTACCATAGGTCGTGGGGCTAAGTCTCCGGGCATGGGACGGGCGGTACATGTCTTTCTGTCTCGTTAGAAGTTATTATGAATGGGCTGTTGTGTGTTGCCACAGTATTGGGTGTCTTCGTTGCACCGGGTCATAAGTGTGAGGTGTTCCGGGGGGTTGTGGGGTTTACGAGGGGGCGCCTTGGATTTGTGTATTCAAGCGGAGGTTTACTGCTGGGCTGTAAATAATGCAGGTGGCAGGCCGTGGCCTTGGGTGCTGTAGCGGGGACTACAAATCTTTGAAGCGGCTCCAGCCTAGTTGGGGGAGGTGGAGCAGCGTGGCGCAGGCCTCAGCTCTCTTATTTGGCAGACTTTGCAGGGTGGGGGGGGGGGGATAATGGCCTTGCACATATTCACAAAGGTATTTTTCTCGTGTGTTGCCGACTTTTGGTGAGAACATCATAAACATTTGAACATTCTTATAATACTCATTTGGATCACTTGAAAACATACATTTCAACTCACTACATGTCTCTAGAATATAGCCAGTCTGAGCACCTTACTAGTACATTATGTTTTAAAAACTGCAGCATTTAGTAACATGCATATATATTTGCATTACGTGAGGTAGTAGTGTGGTTGGTGGAGCATAGAGAACGAGACCCGCCATTGTACGCGGCGGTAATGGCATATAAGGGCTGTAGACATGTACACATGACTGGCGCATTTGCCCGCGTCTTTTCGCACGAGTCTTATGTATAGTTACATTCGTCCTCCCCTGTACTCTAGCAGCATTAGTTCAGTTATGGCGCGGGACCGCGGGGTGTACGGTTTTCAATGATACATATAGAGAATAATCCCCCGGAATGCTTTTTATCATGTGCACACCCCTGCAGGGGTATGGGTCCTTCATTGCTGGTGTCATGTAAACATGCGTTTCTTACAATAATTACACAATTTTACAGGTTTCTTTAGTAGAAGTAGTTTTATGGAAAGGATACACGTATTACAAGTAGTTTTTGTCATTCGTATTTGGGTATTTTTCTGCTTTTATCGGATGACCATTCTACAGTTCTTCCCATCACCCAGGCCTCGCTGACCGGGTCATGCTGGGAGCAGTGATACACTGTGGACAATGAAATGTTGCAGTGTTAGTATCTTATGCTAGCTCATGTCTGTCTTGTTCGTGGGAACGGGCTCACAGTGGATCTGCCAGAGTGCTGCGGCGACAGGGATAATTGAAACTCTCCGAGGGTGGGGGCCGCGCTACAGTGCGCTGAGCTCACACCATCTTTGATAGACAAAATGGTTTCTGGGCCTAGCTAAATTCAATACGTGTGGGCAATGTCTTCAGCAGGTGAACCCTCCACCACCTGGGCCCGGGTGGTCTGAGGGGACGCCCAATGAGCCATGGCCCTCACCTGGGGAGGGGATGTAGGCAAGGGGGGGTCTTTTGGACCACTCCTCCCCTACATATGTGAAAGAAGATGGAAGATCGTCTGAGGAGGAAATGTCTATTCCAATGCAGAGTGTTGTTATTAACACTGTTAATGTTGTGTCGGAGAGTGAAAACATGGATGATTGTGAGCGTCCGTATGCATTAGTTAAAGTGAATGGCCCTGAGATATCCATGATGGCAGATTCTGGGTCTAAAATTACCTTAGTGCCTAAAAATGTATTTGAGAAGAGCATGCAAGGAGAAGTGTCCGGCCTATCTAAACCTGATATAAATCCAGGTGGTTATAATCAAGATAAGATTGACCTGTTGGGGTATGTCTGGTGCGAGTTTGAGTTCAAAGGACGTAAATGTAATGGCAAGTTTGTATAACGAAAAGGGGTCAGACCTTATTAGGATGGAGGGAGCAGAAAAATCTTGCCATCAGGCTAGATCCCAACAAAGACGAGCAGGTCTTTGAGGTGTCAGGACCATGTGTAGGGTCATGCAAATATGTAGAAGAGCACAGAGGTGTGTTCAATGGAAACATGGGGAAAGTGAAAGGTTTTATACACCAAATCGTATTAAAGCGAAATAGTACACCCGTGGCTGCTAAACTCAGGCCAGTGCCTTTGTCCTTAAGAGAAGGGGTCAAGAAGGAGTTGATGAATCTGTTACAGTCGGGTGTAATTGAGAAGGCAGGTGGTGTTGAATGGGTGTCCCCGGTAGTCGTTGTTAAAAAGAGTTCAGGGGATCTAAGATTGTGCATAGACATGCGTGAACTCAACAAATGCGTCATGGTTGATAGGCACCCGTTGCCTAACATGTGTGAAATGTTGACCATGGTTAGGCGGGGGAAATTCTTTTCAAAATTGGGTATGGCCTCAGCTTATCACCAGATTGAGTTGGAGGAGGGATGTAGAAAACTTACTGCTTTCATCACTCACAAGGGAGTTTTTCAGTTTAGAAGGATGCCTTTTGGATTGGCATCGGCCTCGTTGCTTTTTCAAAAAGTGATGGATCGGTTGCTCAGATGTGTGAAAGGGGTGTTTTGCTTCCAAGATGATGTTTTGGTATGTGGGGAAACGCTGGAGAATCTTTGAGGAGAGAGGAATCACGTTGAGGCAAGAAAAGTGTAAATTTGCGGTTTCCAAAGTTGATTACTTAGGCCATGAACTTTCACATGAAGGGGTGAAACCCAAGGAGAGCATTGTAAATTCGATAAAGGTGATTGAGAAGCCAACCAATAAAAGTGAACTGCATTCATTTTTGGGCATGACGGAATTCTATCAAAATTTTGTCATGAATTATGCATCCAAGGTGTTGGAAATGAGGAAGATTCTAAAAAAGGGTGCTGAGTTTATATGGAACAAAAAGTGTGATATGGAGTTTGCAAGGATCAAACAAGAGATTGATATGGCCCGGCCATTGGGATGTTTTGACACGAGGAGATGTTCTATTATCACAGTAGATGCCAGCGATGATGGTCTGGGTGCAGTACTTTCACAGAAACAGGATGATGGTTCAGAAGAAATGATAGCACATGCATCACATGGGTTGAAAGGTGCAGAGTTGAGGTATTCCGTTCTTGAGAAGGAAGCTTTAGCATGTTATTGGGCAGTTGAGAGGTTCAGGAATTTTGTGTGGGGTATGGAATTTATTTTACGCACGGATCATAAGCCCTTAAAGGTTATTTTCGAAAGTAAAGGTTTGGATAAGGTGTCACGCAGGGTAGCCGGGTGGGTTACCAGGATGCAAGCGCACACATTTTCTATGGAGGTCATTTCCGGGAAGGAGAACATGTTAGCAGACAATCTTTCAAGGGTGAGAGTTGCAACCCAGGAAGGGTTAATTGAGGAGATGGAAATGGAAATGGTGTTTGTGAACACTGAAGGAATTGTGTCTAAGGAAGAGTGGTTGGCGGAGATTAGAATGGACGAAATAATTAGTAAGGTAATTACTTATATATTGACATCCGTTTGGCCCAACAAATCTGAATTGGTCGAGGAGGAAAGACCTTATTGGGAGGTTAGGGATGAACTGTCTGTTAATGATGGTGTGCTGTTCAGGTGGGAGAGAGCAGTTGCTCGGCAGGTATACGGAAAAGGATTATTGACCTAGCTCATAGTGGTCATATTGGTATTACCAAAACCAAGGGGGTTTTTAGATCGGATTATTGGTGGCCGGGATTTGACAAAGAGGTTGAGAATCGCCTGGTAGAATGTCATTTTTGCATCAAGAGTGGGAAGGGGGTGGAGGCTAGAAAACAACCTCTTATTGATGTAGGTGTTCCAACCAAGGTTTGGAGTGAAATAGCAATGGACATTTTAGGTCCGGTTGAGCTGGGCTATGGACGAGGAAAGTATGTGGTTCTGGTGGTTGATTTATTTTCCAGGTGGGTAGAATTCAAGGTTGTCCGTGAAATATCAGGAGAAAACATGGTGAAGGTGTTGCAGGAAATTTTTGCAAGTGAAGGTTTACCTGAAAGTGTTCTCACGGATAATGGAACTCAATTTGTGGGAGGTGTATTTCCTGCATATTTAAAGAAGTGTGGAGTAGCCCATAAGAGGGCAGCATTATACCATCCTGAAACTAACGGAGTGGTAGAAAGGTTAAATAGGTGTGTGATGGAGGGCGTGCGCATGGGTGAACAGTGTGGTTTCGACAAGTTGGTGACCATTCAAAACAGAATGTGGACTTTGCGCATGGCACCTCACACAACTACTGGATTGTGTCCTTTTGAACTAATGAGGGGTCGAAAACCGTCCTCTATAGCATGTCCTCCATGGTTAGGGAGGGGCAGAGATTCGGATGTGGTTATTGATCAAGTGAGGAATGTCTTGAAGAAAAAGAAGAGTGAGTGGGTCATGCGGGAAAAAAGAAGAGAGGAAGAAAGGAATTGCATGTGGAACGAGGTGACTGGGTAAGGATAAAAAAGGGTGTGGTAAAGAGGAAGGGAGAGCCATTATACTCTGATCCAGTTAGGGTAGTTGCAGTTATGAAGGGTGCAGTGCGAGTAGATGGTGGTCAGGTTTGGAACAAAAGTAGAGTTGCCACTGCGAAGAGAGGTCAGAGGTGAGGAGAGTCAGAGGTGAGGAGATGTGGTGACGCAAATTAGTTTTTGTATACACACACATCTTTAAAAAAAATGGGAGATGTGTTGTGAAGTTGCTTATTAAGAGTAGTGCTGCATGGTAAGCATGAAATGGAATGCTATGTTAATTTGGTTCACTTTGCTCTAGTGATGTCATAGAACCAGCCTGCAAGTCTTTATGTTGTTCTCAATGTTCTATATTTGGCAGTTGGTGTCTCTGGACTGAAGCAGAAGGGTCCTCAGTTGTGGGGGGTCTTTTCATCCTGTTACTTAAATAAACAACCTATATAAAGACTTACCTGAGTCCCATTCGTCTTCATAACAGGCCCATAGCCCAATTTCAGTCCCTGAGCGAAGTGACAGTGCTTAACATGGGCTTGACGGTTCCACTGGGTTCATATGACCATTAGCACCCGTAGAAGGAAAACAATTACAAGGCAACCTGGCCAATATAGAAACATGAAAAGGGTGTTTGAAAAACAACCCCCTTTTAGGTTTCCATAGCAGCAGCACTAGATTAGGGCATGCTGGTAAGTGTGGGGCTTGTTTCAGGGAGAAAGAGAAGGAGGGAGAAGAAGGGCTGGTGGGGCCTGGACTAAATGGGAGCTCATCTGGAGGCAATATGGCAGTGGTGAGGTACGTGCAGCTCTCAGACTGCTCCGAACGCAGGTATTGTTCTGGTGGATAATAACTGCGTTCTAAGCACCTTGACTGCCTACTGCTCCCACCGGGGAGCTAAAGAGGAGTCTTGTGCTTTGATGTGAATGGAAATAGAAACATAATGGGATTCAGAGTGAAAACGGTGACCAAGTCGAGCGATGGTTAGAGCTGATCTGAAATGTGAGGATGTTGAAGGTGACTGACGGAATCATTGGCCATGAAGAAGACTTGTGTGGGGCTACACAGGCACATCAAGGCTACAAAAGAATTCACGATAATTAGATATGAGGATCGTCAATACAAAACGGACAATGAGAGGAGAGAGCCATCCAACAAGACCGGTCTGCGCCGGGCACTGATTTCATAGAGCTCCACAGAACATTGCTGTTCTCATGACACTTTGTTCATGTGTTGATGTTGTGTGAGTAGAATACATAAAGCCCGCTACATCAGAGTGGAGCTGGAGAAAAGGTTGGGACGATACAGAGCAGAACCATGATTATGATGGGATGATTTTGATATAATAAACCTAAATTTATTTGGCGAGGAACAATTTGAACATTTGAAAAAAGACACATTAATGATTTCAGAATTACTTATTTTAATCAAAAGGACAAATTGAAAGATTATTTGATCATGCGTTAACATAGCAACATTTTGAAACTTAAAATAAAACCAGTTCACAAACTGAACAAATAAATAAGTGAAGAATCTGTTTGCTGGAAAATAGTTTTTGGTACTGAAAGTTGTTAATACAACTTTCAGTACCAAAAACTATATATACCCAATTAAAAGTTAAAACTTGTGTTAATTTTGTAATAAACTTAACTGCTTCTTTATGTGTGTAACCTTTGGAGTGGATTGACAAAAACAATTTGAACATTTGTTTTTCCAAACGTTTTTCCTTTTCTTTGAAAACAATACCATCTCAAGCAGATCTTTTCCAACATCGTTTGGAACACCTGACTTTTCTAACAAAAACAGGTGCCCATTTCACCAAAACACCAAACAGCTATGTTAGTGAGCAGACTAAAAAGCTGGGGTACTCCACACATGTGGGCAATTGAATAGGAGGTGGATGGGCCCCATTACCTCTTGCTGAGATATCCTTTAGGAAGAAGGTTAATCCTTTGAGGGCACTGCCCCAATTCCCATGCTTGGTTTTAGCGACAATAATCATTTAAGGGCCCTTCCCTGAATTCCCATGCATGAGTTTTAGCCACGATAATCATTTAAGGTCCCTTCCCTCAATTCCCATGCATGATTTTAGCCACAATAAACATTTAAGGGCCTTGCCCTCAATTCCCATGCATGATTTTAGCCACAATAATAATATATATGGGCCTTGACCTGAATTCCCATGTATGATTTTCACGATAATCATTTAAGGTCCCTTCCCTCAATTCCCATGCATGATTTTAGCCACGATAATCATTTATGGAACTTGCCCTGAATTGCTATGAATGATTTTAGCCACGATAAACATTTAATCGCTTTTTCGCAATTCTCATGCATGATTTTAGTCACGATATTCATTTAAGGGCCTTGTTATTAATTCCCATGCATTATTCTAGCCATGATAATCATTTAAGGGCCTTGCCCTCAATTCCCATGCATGATTATAGCCATCATAATCTTTTAAGGTCCTTGCCCTCAATTCCCATGCATGACTTTAGCCACGATAATCATTTATGGGCCTTGTTATTAATTCCCATGCATGATTTTAGTCACGATATTAATTTATGGGCCTTGTTATTAATTCCCATGCATGATTTTAGCCATGATAATCATTTAAGGGCCTTGCCCTCAATTCCCATGCATGATTTTAGCCATCATAATCATTTATGGGCCTTGTTCTCAATTCCCATGCATGATTTTAGCCACAATAATCATTTATGGGCCTTACCCTGAATTGCCATGCATGGTTTAGCCACGATAAACATTTAAGGGCTTTTCCCTCAATTTCCATGCATGATTTTAGTCACAATATTCATTTAAGGGCCTCGTTATTAATTCCCATGCATGATTTTAGCCACAATAATCATTTATGGGCCTTGCCCTGAATTGCCATGCATGATTTTAGCCACGATAAACATTTAAGGGCTTTTCCCTCAATTTCCATGTATGATTTTAGTCACAATATTCATTTAAGGGCCTCGTTATTAATTCCCATGCATGATTTTAGCCACGATAATCATTTATGGGCCTTGTTCTCAATTCCCATGCATGCATGATTTTAGCCACGATAATCATTTATGGGCCTTGTCCTGAATTGCCATGCATGGTTTTGGCCACGATAAACATTTAAGGGCTTTTCCCTCAATTCCCATGCATGATTTTAGTCACAATATTAATTTAAGGGCCTTGTTCTTCATTCCCATGCATGATTCTAGCCATGATAATCATTTAAGGGACTTGCCCTCAATTCCCATGCATGATTTTAGCCATGATAATCATTTAAGGGCCTTGCCCTCAATTCCCATGCATGATTTTAGCCACAATAAACATTTAAGGGCCTTGCCCTCAATTCCCATGCATGATTTTGCCACGATAATAATTAATGGGCCTTGCCCAATTCCCATGCTTGATTTTAGTCATGATAATAATGTAAGGGCCTTGCCCCAATTCCCATGCATGATTTTGGTCATGATAATAATGTAAGGGCCTTGCCCCAATTCCCATGCATGATTTTGGTCATGATAATAATGTAAGGGCCTTGCCCCAATTCCCATGGATGATTTTGGTCATGATAATAATGTAAGGGTCTTGCCCCAATTCCCATGCATGATTTTGGTCATGATTACAGGGTGGAGTGGCCACAGTTTCATGTAATGCGGTAATATACAGTGATATCATTGCCGTAGGGTATTTAGCTTTCAATCTTTGTAGAATATTTTTCCTGGTGTCTAGTAAGGAGGACGCAGTGCCTCTTCTTGGGTGAAAACCAGACTGCGTGTCACGAAACCATCGATTCGACTCACTGTAGTTTTTCACATGTTTGGTTTAAGAAATTCATGGAGCTTTGCCTCAAATGACACCATAGATATTGGATGATAGCTTGCCAGGATGGAAGGGTCAGCGTTCGAGGAGGGGGCATCTCAGATGGAAGAGAAGCATTACAGAGGACTGTGAGTGGATGCCAAGGAGAAGAATTAGAGAGGACTGTGAGTGGATGCCAAGGAGAAGAATTAGAGAGGACTGTGAGTGGATGCCAAGGAGAAGAATTAGAGAGGACTGTGAGTGGATGCCAAGGAGAAGAATTAGAGAGGACTGTGAGTGGATGCCAAGGAGAAGAATTACAGAGGACTGTGAGTGGATGCCAAGGAGAAGAATTAGAGAGGACTGTGAGTGGATGCCAAGGAGAAGAATTAGAGAGGACTGTGAGTGGATGCCAAGGAGAAGAAATAGAGAGGACTGTGATTGGATGCCAGGAGAAGCATTACAGAGAACTGTGAGTGGATGCCAAGCTTTGAACCTGTTACTGGTGTCCGAAGGATACATTGGTTTTAGTCACTTTCTCTAACCAATCGAATGTCTATTTTTTTTCCATCCAGCGTAGTCCAGTATCAAAACACAATTTCGGCGAGCGGAACCTGCAAATCCCCTTTACCTTGTCAACTGCCATCATCACCATGGAGCACTGGAGGACGCTGGGAGTGCCATCACTCAGTAACATGCACGCCCACCCACCCCTTTCCACTGGCCATGCCACCTGTCTGCTGGCTTTCTCCTTGAGGCATCTTAGTTGCTCAAAGTGGCGTTCACAGAGATCAGCAAACCAGGCTGAGCCCAGCAGCAGCACAGGGCACCATCAACCCTCAGAACTGTTCACAGCCGGACACCAGATGGTGTTCCACGACTGAGCATCCCGGCTTTTTGGGGGGGTGAAAGCATTATTTGTCCCGCCTTGACTATCACAGCGTGTGTGTGTGTCTGTGTGTGTGTTCACAGCCTATTTAAGCAAAGCTGCCGCGACCTGTTGAACCTGTGCGTACATACACCCATGTTTGTCGTTCTCGGTCGGGATTATATCTCTGTTTAGGGTGCCACTCCAAACCCCCACAGTCCCGAAGGGACACAGTGTTTCACACATGCCAAGAGTAAATATTAAGCTCGAGCCCCCGTCGCCTTTTTCTCTGCAGCGCCCTTTCGGACTTTGTTTTTTGCAGGCGGTGTTGCAGGTTTCGTTCTCTGCTGCCCTGTCTCGGAAAACATATTCGTTGTTTTTCACAGATTTTCGGAAGGGGTGTACATCTGCCTGCCGGTGGCTACTTTGTTGGGGGTCGGCGGCATTGCAGTCAACATGGCAACGTCCAGAAAACAAGCGCGCAAACAATATAGGAATGCTTCTGGGGGCTATGAAGCACACACGACAAAGGGGCTGCTTCCCAAGAGGGGAGGGGGTGAAACCGGCCCTCACTAGACCCCATACCTGTTCTCCTGGTGAAGTGCTGTTGGGATACGGATAATGAGCATTAGCTCTCCGTTTAGACAGTGATCCCCGGCCCAGCTCTCGGGGTGCAATTTAGCACTTTGTCGAAAGCTACAATTTAACGGCGAACACACGATACAGCGACATCTTTTCTTTTCTATCTAGGTCTTCATGACATGGAAAGGTCAATTAGCTGTCCCCACCCATTGCTACTATTAGAGTCATTGTGGATGGTACATTTCTGAATAAAGAAGTTTTAAAGTCTGGCCAACAGGGCATTCCTCGTGGTAGACAGAGTGCCAGTAAATCGGGCAAAACTCCAGGATGCTTCGTTATCCTGACTTTGTGCGCCATTTCCTGGCACTCTGTCATTCGCAAATGCTGACATTCTATCATCTGGCATGTTTTGTAATCTGGCACCCTTAAGTCCCAGAGGGTGCCAGATAACAAAACTGTTTTATGCAGCTTAAAAGTGGAACGTCAGACTGAGGCAAGCAGACAATGGAGGCAACTATGCTGTTCCTTTTCTTTTCTCACATGCTCCTTAATCCTCTGTTGATCTTTTTTCTCTTCTGCTCATCTCTCTTCTTCCCTACGATTGCTGTGTTCTTTTTCATTTTCTCTGTATTTTTAGTAAAGCGCTACCTACAAGCTTAAACTATCGCATTAGAGTACAGATAGGGAGACATGGCAACTGAGGAGGGACACACAGCCTGCAGGTGTTGTTTGGTTACTAGCCCACCCATTGACTGCCCATGGCCATGGTCATTCCTAAGGCCATTCCCACCCAGTTCCTGCCCCTGCCCACTCAAAACACCTCCCCATGGGAACTGTTTGCGCTTGCTTTAGTCAAGCCTAACCATCACACTTTGCAGTTAAAGTGCCTGCCAGTGTTTTATCAAAGAAGTGTTCAGAGAGTTCAACACTTAATTGGAGCAGTAAATGGGCTACTGGTGTGATAAAAAAAAGTCTTAAACCAGGTCTGCCTCCAGCCACTCGATTTATAAGCACTATGTGTGTCCTTCACTGAAATCCTGTTAAAAACCAGCAGTGGCAAAGCCAACAATTTTGGCTGATACATAATTATTAGGCATTTTCCATGCCCAGGTACTCGCACCATTTTGCACCTGCTGCTGTCAATGGGCAGTTAATACCACCAGGGCATTGCCTAGCCATTTCCTTTCCCATGCAAACACAAAGGCCCAAACTGTTGTCAATGCCAATACTTGTTTTCAATTGTTATCACAGACTTGCACCTCCCTACCTCACTGCTCTCATCTCACCGCATCCGCCATGCCGCCCCCTTTACTCACAAACTCTTCATCTACTGGCTTCTCCAAACCTCCCTATGCCCCATCTCACTTCCGCTCCTTCTCTCTTCTTTGCCCTCTGGCATTACCCTTTCCCTCCATATCTTCTGCTCTCTAACAGCTCTTCTTTCCTCCCTCTTCTCCTCCTAAAATCCTCTGACCTGATCATTTGTTTAACACGTCTTCTTATTCTATTCCGTTTTTTGTAGTCATGTGTAGTGCTTTGGCGAAAGTGCTTCGTAAATCTCATTAAAATACAAATACAGTGTAGAGTGCACAGAACAGGCATTGACACGCAAAACAAGGTGCAGAATGTATAAAGGTACAAAGTGTAATGAATTCTATCGCCCTGCATGTGTGACTGCCATCAGGCACTGCTTCATGGGCCATAGAGGCGGCGGCCTTGTAACCGCCATCAGGCGCTGCTTGATGGGCAATAGAGGCAGGGGCCTTGTGACCACCATCAGGCGCTGCTTGATGGGCCATAGAGGCGGTGGCCTTGTGACGGCCATCAGGCGCTGCTTCATGGGCAATAGAGGCAGGGGCCTTGTGACCACCATCAGGCGCTGCTTGATGGGCCATAGAGGCGGTGGCCTTGTGACGGCCATCAGGCGCTGCTTCATGGGCCATAGAGGCGGCGGCCTTGTGACCGCCATCAGGCGCTGCTTCATGGGCCATAGAGGCAGGGGCCTTGTGACCGCCATCAGGCGCTGCTTGATGGGCCATAGAGGCGGCGGCCTTGTGACAGCCATCAAGCGCTGCTTCATGGGCCATAGAGGCGGCAGCCTTGTGACCGCCATCAGGCGCTGCTTCATGGGCCATAGAGGCAGGGGCCTTGTGACCGCCATCAGGCGCTGCTTGATGGGCCATAGAGGCGGCGGCCTTGTGACGGGCATCAGGTGCTGCTTCATGGGCCATAGAGGCGGCGGCCTTGTGACCGCCATCAGGCGCTGCTTCATGGGCCACAGAGGCAGGGGCCTTGTGACCGCCATCAGGCGCTGCTTGATGTGCCATAGAGGCGGTGGCCTTCTGACAGCCATCAGGCGCTGCTTCATGGGCCATAGAGGCGGTGGCCTTGTGACCGCCATCAGGCGCTGCTTCATGGGCCATGGAGGCAGGGGCCTTGTACCGCCATCGGGCGCTGCTTCATGGGCCGTAGAGGCAGGGGCCTTGTGACCCCCATCGGGCGCTGCTTCATGGGCCATAGAGGCAGGGGCCTTGTGACCCCCATCGGGCGCTGCTTCATGGGCCATAGAGGCAGGGGCCTTGTGACCGCCATCAGGCGCTGCTTCATGGGCCATTGAGGCGGGGGCCTTGTGACCGCCATCAGGCGCTGCTTCGTGGGTCATAGATGCGTTGGCCTTGCTTTCTTGGCCTGGGACTAGTTTTGGCCTTCTAGCCATGGTTCAGGCGAGAAACAGAGGTTTGTCAGGGGCACTACACGGCCACTTTCTCACCCATCGCGGCCAGTGGTGAATGTAAAAAGCACCCATCCATCCATGTTTTAGGGTTTTTCTCATTAGTAGAGTATTTATTGAGCGTGGGCCTAACTTTTTCGTGAAGCAACAGCGCGCTTTACTATCATAGGGAGAAGAACCGGTGAGCGAAGCAGAATAATAATGGAGGATGGAGCTCATAACAGGGGAGGGGAAGGTCGGCAATTTGGCAGCAAGGGGCTCTACAAGCAACCAGCGGTGGAACCAGTGGGGAGCAGATCACCCAGTCTCAGGTAGGGTGGGGAGAGGAGGGTGTGTGACCCCATGTGCTAGCGCTGTAGAAACAACAAGGCAAGTTTTATCTTCGCCAGGAGGGGGTTCCAGAGTTGAATATAAGTAAAGTGTTTTTGTGAACTTGAGAATGGCCTGTGATAGTGATTCGGGCATGAAACTCTTCTAAGCAAGTAATGTAAACAGAAACAAGTCTGTAAAGAATGACTCTATAAACGTGTCCTCTCTTCCTTTGCTTTCAAGTGTGCGTGGAAGTCGCCCTCCTTCCCCTGAGCGTTGGGCACGGCCTTGTCCAGGACGGTGCTTTTATTCGTCGGAGAACCATTTGCTTGAGATGCTTATCGTGTTTCCCGAATCTCTTTCAGTAATACGCGAACACTTGGGCATGAGGCCGCCCAGAGAGCGGCTGTCGAGGAGACAGTTGTTAAACTATGTTATCAAGACTTAAGATAAACCCTTCTTCTCCTCACGCCCTCATTCCTGCATTACTGCTCGATATGGACTGGGAATTCTTTAGTTTTATGTGCAGAATTTCCAGTTGTGAAAATTGAAAGAACGATCCAATAGATACAGGCACGCGCCCAGGCTCCCGGACCTTAGTGTATCCCTAGTTGTTGTTTGTATTTCTGCAGCAGAAGCTCTTTCTGCAGCATGCTGAAGCGCTCCTTCTGTATAAAAGAAGCTCTCCTCAGTTTAGGAGGAGGGACTGGGCAGGCTGTAATGCGCTGCAATAATGCTGGATTTCAATCTTCATTGCTCTTAGTCCTATTCCCCTTCGTCACAGTACTTACCTTTGAGGTGGTCGACCAACTGGCAAGAAGTTGTGCATATATATAAGAAGAACGGAGTACCGAGTCATTCAACGGACTGCCTTGTTTACGCTCCGGATCTAGACGCATAGAGTTGTTCAAGGTGAAGTGTTCAGGTGTTGCTTCGTGAGGCGCCTCTGGTTGCGAGTGAATCCAGCTATATCGGAGGATAGACCGGGACCCAAACGCTCCGGTAAGTATCACCCCTGCTCCCTGTATATCTCCGTGTTGTCATCTGTTTCTGTTTAATGCAGCAAAACGACACATTGATTTCATGTGTATTCAATAGTTGACCTAAAACGCCAGAATTCTTTCCTTCTTTCTTGCTGCTTATGTTTTATCGCAAGCCTGAATATTTCATCACCAAAAATATCCTTTCCAGTACACTCTTGAAAAAATGGCATTGCAGTCTGATAGAGAAAAAACACGACGTGAGCAGGCACAATCATTATTTTGTGGAACACAGCACGTTAGTACACCAACCAAAAATACAGCAGAGACTAGCAATGTGGAGAAAAACTAAATTAGTTTATCAAAAGAATTGGAAAAACTCCAAAAGAAATAGAAGTCAGTAAATGGTGGGAGGAACATTCACTCCAAAACTATGTTGACGTTGGCAGAATTCCACGTGGCTTAAGAATCTTGACCTCACCATCATTTGATGAACAAGATCCAGAAATGTTAGGGAGTGGGGTGATTCTACAAACACATGTTCATGACGGTTTTTGAATATTCTCATCAAATATGCATGAATAGACAGAGAAAGAACACTAGTCAAAATGGAAGAAATTAGCGATCAACTTTCCCTTATACCAGCAAGTGAAGAAGGAAAAAAGTTAAGAACAAGTATTGAAAAAAGTCTAAAGCTGTATGAGGAAGACATTAAATGATGCAAACAAAGAAAATTTCTTTGCAATAAAGATTACGAAAAAGGGAGAGTCTATACTTTTGCTCACCGATTCGACTGAGGAAAAATATGATGAACAAAAACATCCAGAGCAAAGCAACAACCCCGATCTCGAGCGAGGCAGCAACAACATCGGATTCTGACAAGACCAATAGTGAACACATTTTTTAGACAAAATGAGGAGGCTGGGGCTAGACGGCCGCAACAATCCCAAGAAATATGCAGACCGAGGACGTGGCAAACCTCAAGGACAAGGAGGAAAAAGTTAAGGTTTATGGTTAAGGTTTATTGATGATGTATTTATTATTTGGGATGGTGAAGAACAAGACTGGCTTAACTTTGTGAAAATACTGAATGTCACTGATCTCAATTTGAAATTTACCGAAACTCGTAGGGCCCAATTCATAGAATCCAGCACAGAAGTAGCGCAAGCGCCGCGTGCCGAGAAGGAGCGTGCACCACGTGTGCACCAGCCACCTGGCACAAACCAACAATTTGCACAGCACGCATATTCATGGAGTTCCTGAGGCACCAGTAGCATTGAACATCAAGCAGCGGCAGTAACGCCCCCAACATGCCCCTGTGCACAGGAAAAAGCCAGTGAACTGCCTAATATGGCGCAAGGCCCCGCACCATCCGTGGGCCCAGCACACAGTCCCCCCATCATAATAGCATGAAAAATCTACACGCACCCCGTTGGCAGCAGCCAAATCGCGTGGAAAGGCCTGCACGTACCCCATCCGCACTCCAGCGTAAACACGTACCCCGGTCGCACCAGCCAAATCACGTGTAAAGGCCCGCGCGTACCCGTACTGCCTCCCAGCGTAATCGCGTACCTCCGGTCGCTCTAGCCAAATTGCATGGAAAGACCCACACGTATCCCTACCGCACCCCAGCGTAATCGCATACCCCGGTCGCACCAGCCAGATCGCGTTGAAAGGCTTGCGCGTACCTCTGCCACACCCCTGCGTAATTGCATACCCCGGTCGCATCAGCCAAAATCGCGTGGAAAGGCCCACGCATACCCCTGCTGCAACCCAGCATAATCGCGTACCCCAGTCGCAACATCCAAATCGTGTGGAAAGGTCTGCACGTACCCCTACTGCACCCCAGCGTAATGGCGTACCAACCAAATCACGTGGAAAGGCCCACACGTACCCCTGCCGCACCCCAGCGTAAACACGTACCCCGGTCACACCAGCCAAATCACGTGGAAAGGCCCACGCGTGCCTCCATCAGCCGCGAACAAAGCACACAGGCATCCCACACCACATGGGCCCCCCATCACCTGTGACCATACCCCACAGGCAGCCGACACCACATGGGCCCCCCCATCACCCGTGACCATACTCTGCAGGCAGCCCACACCACATGGCCCCCCCATCAACTGTGACCATACCCCGCAGGCAGCCCACACCACATGGGGTCGCCCCATCACCCATGACCATACCCGGCAGGCAGCCCACACCACATGGGCCCCCATCACCCGTGACCATACACCACAGGCAGCCCACACCACATGGCCCCCCCATCACCCGTGACCATACCCCGCAGGCAGCCCACACCACATGGGGTCGCCCCATCACCCGTGACCATACCCGGCAGGCAGCCCACACCACATGGGCCCCCGTCACCCGTGACCATACCCCACACCGCATGGCCCCACCCACCACCCGTGACCATACCCCGCAGGCAGCCCACACCACATGGGCCCCCCATCACCCATGACCATACCCCACAGACAGCCCACACCACATGGCCCCCCAATACACGTGACCATACCACGCAGGCATCCCACACCACAAGGGCCCTCCCAACACCCATGACCATACCCCGCAGACAGCCCACACCACATGGCCCCCCATCACCTGTGAACATACCCCGCAGGCAGCCCACACCATATAGGCCCCCCCATCACCCATGACCATACCCCGCAGGCAGCCCACACCACATGGCCCCCCATCACCCATGACCATACCCTGCAGGCAGCCCACACCACATGGCCCCCCATCACCCGTGACCATACCCCGCAGGCAGCCTACACCACATGGGCCCCCTAACACCTGTGACCATACCCCGCAGGCAGCCCACACCACAAGGGCTGCCCCAACACCCGTAACCATATCCCGCAGACAGCCCACACCACAAGGGCTGCCTCAACACCTGTGACCATACCCCACAGGCAGGCCACACCACAAGGCCCCCCCAACACCTGTGACCATACCCCGCAGGCAGTCCACACCACAAGGGTCCCCCATCACCCGCGACCATACCCCACAGGCAGCCCACACCACCTGGGCCCCCAATCACCCATGACCATACCCCACAGGCAGCCCACACCACATGGTCCCCCCATCACCCGTGATCATACCCCACAGGCAGCCCATAACACATGGGCCCCCCCCATCACCAGCGATGGCAACCTACATGCAGACCCCGCCTCATGTCCCCCACCCCCACCAGTGACGGAAACCTGCATGCAGGCCCCACCTCATGTCCCCCACCCCCACCAGTGACGGCAACCTGCAGGCAGGCCCCACCTCATGTCCCCCACCCCCACCAGTGACGGCAACCTGCAGGTAGGCCCCACCTCATGTCCCCCCAACCCCCACCAGTGACGTTAACCTGCATGCAGGCCCCGCCTCATGTCCCCCACCCCCACCAGTGACGGCAACCTGCAGGCAGGCCCCACCTTATGTCCCCCACCAGTGACGGCAACCTGCAGGTAGGCCCCACCTCATGTCCCCACAACCCCCACCAGTGACGTCAACCTGCATGCAGGCCCCGCCTCATGTCCCCCACCCCCACCAGTGACGGAAACCTGCTTGCAGGCCCCACCTCATGTCCCCCACCCCCACCAGTGACGGCAACCTGCAGGCAGGCCCCACCTCATGTCCCCCACCCCCACCAGTGACGGCAACCTGCAGCTAGGCCCCACCTCATGTCCCCCCAACCCCCACCAGTGATGTCAACCTGCAGGCAGGCCCCGGCTCATGTACCCCGACCCCCACCAGTGACGGCAACCTGCATGCACGCCCCGTCTCATGTCCCCCACCCCCACTATTGACGGCAACCTGCAGGCAGACTCCACCTCATGTCCCCCCACCCCCACCAGTGGTGGCAACCTGCAGGCAGGCCCCACCTCATTGGACAACCCCCACCCCAAAACACACTGGACCAACATACAATCATGCAGCACATGTCAACCAAAATGCCACCACACGCTGCACACCCCCAGTGCATCTCAACACCCATCCATTGGTCATGCTCCCTAGTACATGCCCCATGTCAATGGGAATCCTAAAATCAAACATGCATGCATCTATGCATGCATGTGTGCACACACATGTACAACATTGGTCAGTAGCAGGGACACGCAACAGAGTTAAGGAACAGTGAAACATGCACTAAACCATTGAGACCAGACACCACTTTGATTTCAATGGATACAAATATATGAAAAAACATGCATTAAATTCACATCCATAAAAAAAGCAATAAAACCTGCATGAATCAAATCAAAAAACAAAAGAAAGTGAAAATGGAAGTAAACGGGATGGAAAAAATGAAAAACTCCAAAAAGTGGTCCATGTCCATTAATGTATGTCCAAATAAAAACACAAATTAGAACAAAACCATTCCTTCATGGTGCAAAATAAATTTGTCAAAGACAGAATCAACTATATACAAACATCCAGGGTCCATGGTGCCAAAACATGTATCAACTCCCAACAAAACCATCCAAAAAGAACTATATACAAGATGTGGAGCAAAGTCCTGGAACTCCAAAAAAAAGGGAAAAAACAAATGAAACCTACTCCTAATGAACTATGTACAATGGCAGCGGGCTAGTCCTCTGACTCACCATTTCCCCCAAGGTCTCGGCCAGGGCATCATGGAACTCTGCGTCGATTTCCAATAGTCGGGCCTGTGCTCTCCCCTCGAGGGCTTGCACGGACTCCAATGTGCTCCTCTCAAACTCCCTGACAGACTTCTTGAGTAACTCAGCCCGCCTCTCTGCCCAACGCTGGGTATTCTCCACCCTGGCCATGGTGAGTCGTGCCCCCTGTGCCCGCTGCTGCTCTGCTCCGATCTGCTGGCCAAATCGCTCCAAAACGGAAGATATCCTTGTTGAAAGGTCCATGTGTGCCTCCTGCTCAATGGCTGATACCTGCCTCCCCTCCATTGGAAGCCCTGAGTCATGTCGCCTCTTGCACCGAGTCTGCTGCAGCCGAATAGCCCGGTGCCTGCACCTCCTGGACAGCGTAAGGGATGATGACAACCCCCGGGGCTGTCGTGCATGTGCCCTGCTGCTTGTAAACTGCTCTTCCACCATTGCCATATGTCCTATCGCAGGATTGATCTCCTTGGTGACCACCCCTGTTGATCCTCCTTTGACCTCTGATCCTGGTAGGGATGTGGTCTCCACCAGACTGGCCGCCGGGGTTGGTACAGCTACACAGGGGGTCCTGGTGGTATCTGGGCTGGAAGATGGCAGGGAGGACGACTGGTACACAGAGGAGGCAGACGAAGAGGGAGTCACATAAGTGGCCAGCCCATGCACCCATTGCGATACCAGGAAATGTGCTAGCCAGTTCACAAGATGGCAGTTCTCCTCGTGATGGCGTGCAAGCTCCCGATTGGAAGCCTGCACATCATCATGGATGGAGTCTGCCTGCCTCGTGATACCAGCTAGCACAGGTTCCATCCTGTACCAAATGGCGACATCCGCAGGCATTGGTGTCTCTGTCTGGATGGAAACATCCACCACCTGCGGATGGGTCCGGCCTGGGACATTCCCGGAGTTGCATACTGGTGCAGTCGCAGTACCAGGGACAGAATTAGGCACAGGCCCCTCCACAGTGACCTGCACTGCCTACGGCCCCTGACCCTGGACTGCACCAGTCACACCTACGTCATCACCACTGCCGGGCCGCATGGGCTGGGCTGATGTGGCCTCCTCCTCCTCTCCCTCCCCTGCCAACCTGGATGCCTCCCCACTTTCTAGCGCAGTGTCTTTCCCTTGTGCGGGCTCACCTGTCCCTCCTACTGCTGAGGAGTCCTCCACCACTTTCACCCTCTTGGACATACCCTCAGCAGCTGTGGCCGTTGACTTGGACGCGGCACCAGTCTCCTCGCTCCCAGAAGATGACAGTACCTGGGAGGCAGACTGGGGCTTGCGTCTACGCCTGGTGGAGGCATCTCTCCACAGCGCCTTCTCTGCCCTCTTCTCCCATCGTCGCTGTGGATAGGGAAACATAGAACACAAACATCAGGGTACTGAACACATGTGTGTTTGTCACAATGCTGATGTACATCAGTGGCACTGTCAGAGGTCACAGGCATCATCATCATCCAATACACACAGGGAAGTCCTATTCACATACATGCACAATCATGTCTCTCATTCACAACAGACATTCACATCCTTGGGTCATACAGTCCCATTCACACACATCACCTGACAGTCATGAGGCAGGCCATGGAGCTATCACGTCAGAGTGCACTCGAGGTCAAATTGGCAGCGTAAGGCAATCACACAATCAAAAGCTCAAGCAACATACATCACAGAGTGTTGTCCAGTCACACACTCACTAATCAGACACATGCACATGTACACCGTGCATGTCCATGATGTCGGCCAAAGCACCCATGTGTCATCCGGCAACCAGGGCATAAGGGCGTCCCCGTGGATACCAGGTGAGCGTAACAGAACGCGAAGCCTCATAACATTATCCACCTGGGCGCCATGGAGACTTCAGAAATTGACCAACTGGCTCAGTTATTAGGACAATTACGCGCCGAAGTGCATTCGGCTAGGCAAGAGACTCATACTCTGAGAAGGGATCTTGTCGTCACCAAGGATCGCACCAAAGAAATCAGCAGGCAATTACTGCAATCACAGGCCGGACAAGCTCCATTACCCGGGACTAATCCACCGGCACAGGCAACCACGTCGTCTGCCACTCCAGTACAAATCACCTTACCCGGAGCAATACCGTTAGCACCGCCAGAAAGGTTTTCAGGTGACCCAAGGAAGTATGCTGCATATATGAATAAATGTCGTCTTCACTTCCTCTGCAGTCGGGCGCATTCCCTAATGATCAGGCATGAGTAGCATTTATTTTGTCATATCTGAGCGGTAGTGCAGCAGACTGGTCAGTGCCGCTTGTGAGCTATGATGATCCGTTACTACGTGACTTTGGGGGCTTCCAAAGAGAAATGGTTAGTGGCTGGAATCAGGTGGCCTGAAGACAAGAAAGCCACATTGTTTCACCAAGGCCTTCGAGGGGAATTAAAGGACGTCTTGGCTCAGGTGGTTGATCCACCTAGAGACTGTAGTGAATTTATCAACCTGGTGGTGCAACTAGATCATTGACTACAAGATCGGAAAGCAGATCGGTCCAGATCAGATACACGGGCCGTGTATCTACGAACCAAGGATGCTACTCCGCACACGTCAGAGAATACCACAGAGCCAATGCAAATCGGAGGCATACGACCACCATTAACAAAAGCTGAAAGAGACAAGAGAAGGCAACAGCAGTTATGTTTGTACTGCGGACAATCGGGGCACTTCCTAAAAGACTGTCCGATAAAACCCCCCAAGCGACTTATGGGAACTACAGAAAAGGATAAGAGTAAGGGGTCGGAAAACTGCCTAGCTCGACAAAAGTAGAGGTCAGTTTGTCGAGTGAGAAGAATGAGCCACCGACCTCACATTTTGCAATACCAGTGATCCTAATCAATCACCAACAACCTTCAAGGATGCATTCCGTTGAAGCTTACATAGACAGCGGAGCAGTTGGGAATTATATTGATCAAGACCTGGCCGCATAGATGGGGCTTCCCTTAAGTTTTAAGCCGAACAGAGAAAAGGAAACCACGGTGGATGGGACTGAAATTGCTTCCGGACCAGTAACCCAATGTACAGCAGGAACAACCCTGCTGTGCCAGGATGGACACCGGGAATCAGTTTCCTTTGATCTCATCAAGGCACCTCAGTTTCAGCTAATATTAGGGATGCCATGGTTAGTTGCTCATAACCCTCGGATAGATTGGCGTGCAAGAAAATTGACTTTTCCTTGTGATTGCGCTTCTACCTGTTATTTCCAAGAAAACAAATCAAGTTTCAAGCTTCCTACGAGTCCTAGAATCGGCATATCTACACTTGGCGCAACTAGTACTCTCCCTGAAGAATATCAAGATTTCCAGGATGTGTTCCAGAAGGAACAAGCTAATACACTACCGCCGCATAGGTCCTATGACTGTCAGATTGACCTCATACCTGGTGCACATATCCCTTGTGGCAGAATCTATGCGCTCACAGAACCAGAAAAACAGCATCAACAAAAATCATATCTGGTCCAGTACTTGGCAAATGGGTTCATTTGCCCATCCAAATCACCGGCAACCAGTCCCCTATTCTTCGTACCAAAGAAGGAATGGGACTTGAGAACCTGTATTGAGTATCGTGCCTTGAACCAGATCACTGTGAAAAACCGTTACCCCCTGCCACTTATTCCCGAGATGCTGGATTAAGTCAACGATGCCCAGATTTATACTAAGCTGGACCTCAGAGGAGCGTACCACCTGGTCCGAGTTAAAAAAGGAGATGAATGGAAAACGGCCTTCCGTACCAAATATGGGTTGTTTGAGTACCAGGTAATGCCCTTCGGGCTTTGCAATGCCCCGGCTGCGTTCCAATACTTTATGAACGACGTTCTAAGGGAATTGATCGATGTTTGCGCCCTGGTCTACGTAGACGACATCCTAGTGTATTCAACCTCAAAACAAGACCATGTCAAGCATGTCCGTGCTGTCCTTGCCAAACTGCGCCAACATCGACTATACGCAAAACGCTTTTTCCACGTAACCAAAGTAGAATTTCTTGGTTTCGTTCTTACTCCGAAAGGCATTCGAATGGATGTACACAAGGTGGATGCCATTCTTAAATGGCCCTCTCCGACCTCGTTAAAAGAGGTCCAGAGCATGCTGGGCTTTGCAAACTTCTACCGTCCGTTCATTCCAGACTTGTCTCAGATTGTGCATCCAATCACGTTACTTCTATGAAAAACAATAAAAAATTAATGTGGACAGAAGATGCCGAAAAGGCCTTCCAAGAACTTAAGGAAAGGTTTACCTCAGCCCTGATTTTACGACACCCTTGTCCGGATCTTCCTTATATCCTGGAAATGGATGCTTCCAGCATGGCTATGGGGGCGGTTCTTTCTCAGAAAGACCCTGAAACTGGCCAATTGCACCCTGTAGCCTTCTGGTCGCGAAAATTCACACCCTCTGAACTCAATTATGCATCACCGATAAGGAACTGCTTGCTATAAAATCCGCCTTCAAGGCATGGCGACATTACCTCTTGGGGGCCAGGCATACAGTCACTGTAATCACAGAACATCGGAAATTACAATATTTAAAAACAGCAAAAGCACAATCCTCACACCAATTACGATGGGCCCTTTTCTTTGATGAGTATGACTACATAATCACTTATCGACCAGGCGTAAGAAACGGGAAAGCTGACGCACTATCTCGCAGGGGCATTGAAGAAAAAGTATATGCAACCCCAGATCCAGTGGCCATTATACCTGAGGACAAACTTTTAGGCCTCACCACAGCTTTAACACAAACTGAGCTTAGAAACGTGATCCAACGCGAAATAACCCAGAGCGAATTACTGGAATGGCATACCAAAGGAAAACAATACACCGTTAAAAATCAACTGCCATATTTTGATGAACGTCTGTACGTGCCTAAAACCGAGCTACAACAACAAATAATTTCGGACTATCACGATTCTTTGATGGAAGGTCATCCCGGTATTGCCAAAACCCTAGCCAAAGTGAAATGCAATTATTGGTGGCCTACTTGCCGTCGAGACGTCATCCAATACGTTCAGTCATGTGGGGTGTGTGCACAAAACAAGTAATTGAAGCAAAAACGAGCTGGCCTCCTACAACCATTAGAAATACCTCCGGCACCATGGCACACATTTTCTCTCGACTTTATTACCGATTTACCTCCCAGCCAAAGGTTCAATACCATTTTAGTAGTAGTAGACTTATTTTCTAAAATGGCACACTTTACCCCTTTCAAAGGGCTCCCGGAGGCATCTCATCTATCAAAGGTGTTTTTGGAAAACATTATCAAAGTGCATGGATTCCCTTCAGTCCTGGTCTCTGATCGAGGCAGCCAATTTGTATCTAACTTCTGGAAAAAGTGCTGCGCTATGGCTCACATCGAACCCGGCTATCCACCAGCCATCACCCCCAAACGGGTGGTCAAACTGAGAGGACCAACCAGACTCTCAAACAGTACCTATGGTGCATGCTGCACCAAGTTGAAGGAACCTGGAGAAATCTATTATGGATAGCCGAATTTGCTTACAACAATTCATTGCATTCCAGTACTGGTCAAACACCTTTCTACACCCTCTAAGGCAGACATCCACGTACTTCCGAACTAGACAGCCCTCCCAGTCTAGAAATGCCGGCTGTAAAGACTCTTCATGCAAACATCACTCAGGCCTTTAAAAAGGCAACAGAACAGTTAATCCAAGCCAAGAACAAGCAAAAAAGGTTTGCTGACCAACATCGGAAAAAGGCCCCTGACTATCAGGTAGGAGACAGAGTTTGGCTAGCCGCAAAATACATACCGCTAAAAGGAACCCAGACTTTTCGCCCTCGCTATTTGGGACCTTATCCTGTTCAAGCCATCATCAACCCAGCAGCAGTTAAACTAGCATTACCAGCCAACATGCAAATTCACCCAGTATTACACGTCTCACTGCTAAAACCAGTAGAACCCGGTACACGAGTTAAAACACCACCTGAACCCATAATGATCGATGGAGAACCCGAATTCGAAGTGAAAGAAATCCTGGATTCCAAATATACCAGATCCAAACTATACTATCTAGTTGATTGGAAGGGTTACGGCCCTCAAGACAGATCTTGGGAACCTAGTGAGAACATTCATGCACCGCGTTTAATTAGAACGTTTCATCGAAACTTTCCAGACAAGCCTGGACCAAGCAGGAGAATCACCTTTGGAGGGACCTTGGGGGGGAGTGCTGTCACGACCGTGACCCAAAACCCCACTGGCATGGTCACATGCCAGGTAGGGTTAGGACTCAGGGTTCACTTGGGGCCCCAAGGGGCTTGCATTATCATCATGGACTCTCCTGGAGTCAGTCCTGGCGCCTTTGGCGCCAGGCTCATGTTCAGATTAGGACATTGTCTTGAAGGGACTACTTTTTCTGTGAAGGCCTGAAGCCAACATGGAGGCACCCACATAGTCTTGTTCCTAAGAACCAGACTGTGCAGTGCAGTGTTTTAGGGTGTGGTAGCCCAGACTACTTTACCTGGACTACTTTATAAAGGGCTATATAAACCACACCCGAGCTACAGAATGTGCTTCGCGTTATTCTGCAGCCAGCAGCGTGACGCTCATCGTGTTCAGAGACCAGCACCCGGCGATCCTTGAACAGCGGACCTGCAGAGGAGACAAAAGAACATCATTAGCAGTCTCTGCTTAACTGCAACGTTCCATCCGTCGTTTCCTGCTGCTCGCGGTCTTCCATCCAGTCGGCAGCATCATCAGGACACCACGTACGCACCGTAACGAAGCACCTGGAGGGAGAGAGAAAGAAGGACAACCATAAAACAGGTTACTCACGGCATTCACGGCAGTAATCACGAAATCCTCACCTGGCTGGGCATTTCTTGGCCGGTTCCGCTCCGGAAATCTTCACACGCCCAGAAAGACCATCGCGACCTGAAAAGGAATAAAGAATACAGGTTAGCAAGAAAAGACATTACCGCGCCGCACTTTGCGCTTAACCTACCATCCATCATACGCTCCTGCGTCCATCATCCGGGCAGGAGCCTGATCCAAGTAGCGCACCCACCGAACCTCCGTGCACTTAAGGGGAAACAAACAAAGAAAAGACATTAATAGCAAGAAAGGAAAGCAAGGACATTTTAAGACTGCTATAACCAGACTTACCTCCTTAAAGACACTTGAATGGGTTAGCATCAGTGAAGTTAACTCAGTCGCTCCAACCTGCAGAAAACTACGCGCCCCTGCACAGAAGGCAGGACGGAGAGCACGCCAGACATCACAACAAGGTGAGGAGTGGGCCATCAGGTCGAGTCCAGGGGGCTGGTGGGAGGAAACGAAATCTGTTCCTAAGTCCAGTCCTCCTGTGTTTTCAGGCCCGACCGCCATAGAAGGCATCATCCAGAATCGGGAAGGTCCAGGGTGAATCCGGCAACCCGGGCATAAGGGCGTCCCCGTGGATACCAGGTGAGCATAACAGGCAGGTGTGGGTGGGCAAGGTGGTCCTGGGGCTGGGCTGTGGAGCGGTGTTATGGCAGTCAGGAGTCTTCAGGATCAGTAGAGGTGGTCACAATGACAGGATCACTGGCAATGGATGATGAACAGGCACAAGAATGCAGGGCACATGGGCAGCAGGCCCACGGAGTGGGCAGGCAGGCAGCAGCAGATGGCTCGTAGGAGGCAGCTCCGGGCAGTTGGAGACAGGTAAATTGGCTATTAGGCAGGAGCGTGGGTCTTCCATGTTACTCACGTGGCTAGCCGGAAACAGAGTGACTCTGCACGTGCGGAAACAGCACGTAAGCATGAAATCAGAGGAAAGGCCCTAAGCACGTAACTTGCGTGACATGAGCTGAACATTGGGCATGGCGTTCAGGATCGGGATAAAGTAGTGCATAGGAGAGCATCATACGCTTGCCGAGTTATAGCGGACGAACGTGTGGACTTCTGTTGACTGGGAGGGCAACTAGTGGGAAGGGAGACAAAGGTGGCAGGGGTGGCAGAGGTGCCTGAGGTGGCAGAGGCGCTGAAGGTGGCGGAGGTGTGCACGGTGGCAGAGGCGCCTGAGGTGGCGGAGGAGTCCGGCCCCGTGCAGGTAGAGCCATGCCCCCCACCCAACAGGGTCAGGAAGCTGCAGGGGCAGCTGTAGCAACCACCATTCAGCCTCCAGGTTACTCAGCCATGACTGTGGTGCTCCGCGCCCCGGTACACAGAGACGCAGGGGCAGATGCTATCCATGCATCGAGGGGGAAGGGAAATGCTGTGCAGAATCATGGCACCAGCACCCAGGTACAGCCACCTGCAAGGGCAGCTGCAGTCACTCCATCAGTGTGTGATGCTACAGCCCAGGCCACCAGTGCTCCAGCCCCTACTGACCCAAATGGTCCCAGCCACTCCGGGTGTGCACAGCCTCGTAAGAAGGAAACGTGTGCAGTAGGCAAATAGGCTCAGTCCCAAGGCACGACACAGAAGACCTGCACATCGAGGAAGAGGAGCTTTAGTGATGAGGAGCTCCAGGTCCTCATGGACTACGTGCAGCTACACCAACGTGACATGCTTGTGCAGGCATGGAGCACACATGTGCCTGCCCAGCGTATGGCCCACTGGCAGTGTGTCACTGACCTTATTAATGCCTTGGGCCATGAGAGGTGATCAGCTGCTGATGCAATGAAGCGTTGGTATGACCTGCGGCACCGAACCAAAGGTAAGATGGGTGCCAACTACGTCTCTACTCTGGTGACTGGCGGTGGGTTACCAGAAGAGGACGAGGAACTCACTCCACAGGAGGAGATCATAGGTGCTATGATTGATGTGGAGCAGATCCGAGGTGTGGGAGACCTGCCAATCTATATGGCAATGTCTGGTAATTGGTGATGCGTGTGTGTCCAGGTCATGTGTATGTTGCTTGGAGGAAGTGTGTTGGTTGTCTGGCAGTTCTGGCAGCATTAGCATGATTCCAATGGGTGAACCATGTCATGGTGGACTGACACGTGCTTTTTGACCTGCAGACTGCATACACGCAATGTGATGCACATTGTGATGGACCCCATCACCACACCTGCTCACTCCTTCCATGTCACTCTGTCCAGGCTCTCTTGGCCCTCTTCCTGCTCCAAACTGTGATGGCGGATAGCCTGTCACAATCTTGCACTCCACACTGGCCTTCTCTCCGCACATCTCGGACGGGTCACCCTTCCAGCTGCACCTCCTCAGGGGGATTCCTCCTTTCCTCTGACCCCCCAGTAGCTCAGTGTCTCTAGAGGACTGGCCATACTTATGGTGGGGTACTGCAACGGCCTATACCCAGTTTCTGTGTCTCTACTCTCTTCCCTCTGCAACTCATCCTGACCTGGGGATTGTCCTTTTGTCTTGGTACCAGGTATTGTGTCTCCCTAGGACTGCGATGATGGCACTGTCTCCCAGTGGATATGACTGTTCATTGTCAATCGCTCTGCATTGTCCACAGGGCCTTATGGCTCCTGGTGCCGCAGTTCCTTCAACTCCATCTTCCCAATTTTCTTCCTTCTCATGGTATTTGATCATCCCTTTCCTACTCCCTCAGGGTCAGTTACTTTTCAGAGTAATTAGTTGGTGGTTAATGCCTATTTTCGGCTGGAGCCTCCCTCTGCTACAGCCTCCCTGCCTCAATGACACTGGAGGTGATCCTTCTCTGGGTACGGGGGCTCTTATGATCCTTCCTCGTGTGTTCTGCTTTCACTGCCTCCTCTCCCCTGCTGGAGTCCTGGACAACTGGGAGAATGCACTAGTCACCTGCCCATACTATGATATCTGACACGGGCCTCTGAGCCACCAGTTGTACCCATGCACTGCCTCCCTGCCATACTCCACACTCAGTGGCTGTTGACTGTATCCCTACAACCCTCTAGCAGCTACTGACAGCTGATGTCTGCACATACACTTCCACCAGCATACCACATTTTCATTGATGATAATCCAGTTGTATTTATTTGGTATCCCATGTACTGCACTGCCCACTCCCACTTCCAACCCCATGTCTCGCCTTCACCATGCCTATTCACTCAGGTGATGTCAATGTGAGCTGGCCTCATGGGATGGGTGTGTCTGGCTTCACTCCATTCCACCACCCTTGCATATGTGTTTTCGCATCTGTGATGTTGGTGGATGAACTATGCCAGTCAGGTGCTCATTTGTTTTGCAGGTGCTATGCGCCATGCACTACAGGTTGTATTTAGCCCTTCCACACAGGTCCATGACTGCTTTCATGCTAGCCTTCACTTGCATTGACACTGCGTAGGTGCGGGAGTTGTGACATAGCAGGTTGATGTGTTACATGACGACATTGTGATGCTTATGTATGTGGTCTATGGTATTTACATGGCGCTTAATTTTCTTCCTGTCCATGTACAGGTGATGAGGCACTGGATGCAGAGGAGTAGGTGGAGGAGGAACAGGATAGTGTGCCACGACCAACCACCAGTGGAGGACATGGTGTGGTAGCCCATGATGTTCCACTGGTGCTAAGGCCATCCTGGCCCAGACTCAGTCTGAGTCCACCTCCGAGGAAGCCTTAGGCTCTGGTGGTGAATCAGATATGGATACCTCTGTGGTGTCTCAGGTGAGTGCATCGGCTGTGGGTGCTGTTGCATCCCAAACGTCTGGAGGGTCAGTCAGTGTTGGGACGTCCGTCTGTGGTGTTGCGGTTGCAGGGTCATGCTCTACAGTAATATTGACTCCTGGTCCTGGGGCAGCAGATCAAGGGAGGGATGCAGCCCTGCAGCCATAGACAGTGTCATCACATCGAGGGCCAGGTACCCTTGGCCTAGGTAGCCATGGGGTCCGCCAACGCAGTGGCCGTGTGCTAGCTGGCGATACTGTGTGAGAGTAGTCCATGTATGCTGTTGCACAACAACAGGCTGCTTCACGTGAGATGTTGGCTCAGGGCATGGATATGGTGGCCAATTCCATGATACCCCCAGTAAGACAGGTGGAGGACCAGCAGCAGGCATTGCGGTCCACATGCCACTCACACAGGCTGAACATGGTGGCCAGCAACAGGAGATGATGGGCGGAACTGAGGGCTCTGCGTGCATCCTTGGCTGCAGAGGGTCAGGCCAACAGGGATGCCCTGAGGTCAGAGTATAGACCCCTCAGGACCACACTGGCTGTATTGGAGGGATCCAGCAGTAGACGGTCTGAACAGCAGATGCAACTGATGAACAGTGCGATCATGGAGGATCTGTGTGCATCCCGTGAGATGTTGCATGGAGACCTGCGGGCCATCATGTTGCAGATGCAAACATCTCACTCCTGCATGGCCAGTGGCATGGCCGACCAGACCAGGGCTATGGGTGGTTATCCTCCCTTTCCAATACCACATTCTGATGCAGCACCAGAGGGTGGCGACAGCAGCGACGGGTCTCCCACTCCATCATAGCCGTGTGGCCCATTAACCCATGGAGTGTTCTTTTTTGACATCCACACTTGTGGTTGTTGACGTGCACCCTGCAGCCCTCTCTCCTGGGTGGACCTCTCCCCAGTCCCCTATGGGCATTTTTGTTTTTTTTTGTTCATTTGTTTTTTGTCTATTGTGCATTTATGTGACAGTGTGTTGCTTTGTGTGGCAGCCGAGGGCATCCACTGTAGGTTCCAGCTGGTCCCATAGAGACTTGTTTATTTATTTATTTATTTATTCACATTTGTTGAGCGCACAGCAGCCCGTAGGCATTGTGGCGCTTGTTACAGAAGCCTTAGACTTAGTTACAGCGTGCATGAAATTGAATGAAAACAGTACATACTTAGTTGAAAAGGCAGGGGCGAAGAGAGACTGGGAGGGAGGTTAGTTGTTAGAACTTTCCTGAATACTGAGAGGGATGGTTCTGCTCTGAGTGAATTAGAGAGAGCATTCCAGAGTTTGGGTGCAATGTGGGGAAAGCCAATGCCTCCTGCTTCTGACCTATTTATGGCCGCAGTGTGGAATTTGTTGGCATAACAACTTCTTTTCGGGCGAGTGGATACATATTTAGTAATGGTGTCAGAGGGGTAGGGTGGGGCATTCAGTGTCAGACACTTGTGTGTAAGTGTGTCTTGAACGTGAGCCGATCTTTCACGGGGAGCCAGTGTGCGTCATGCCTTGCTTGCGTGATATGGTCCCTTTTAGGTATGCTGAGAGCAGCTCTAAGAGTGTTGTTCTGGATGACCCTCAGGCGATTTAAGTTTTTCATGGAGGTTCCTGCAAGCAGAACATTCCAGTAGTCTAATTTAGCTCTGATAGTGACTCTGGTGATAGAGAGGCAGTTTTGTTTAGATAAGTAGGGTTTAACTTTGTTGATGAGCTTGGTAGTGTCGGCGGAGGCTGAGGCTATGGTGCTGACCTGTCGTGTCATGGACAGGGTAGCATCGAGATAGACACCTAGTGTCTTGACAGCTGGCATGTCTCGTGCTGGTGTTTGTGCCTTGGGTCCAGACACATATGCCACTCCTGCTTCCCCTATCTATGGGCTTGCTAGGAGTGCAGCGTGTGAAAGTAACTTACACAGTGGCATTGGGCTTCCAGTCTATCTGTGGGCAGTCTCAAGTCCGACCTGTGTATACACCCCTAGTGGGATTCATGATTGTTTGCCGAGTGCATGGTTGCCATCATTTTATGTTCGTACATTGAGATGCATCCTTTGTTCATGTTACATCTTCATGTATTGCCTTGACTGTCTTCATTGTAGTTAGCCTTCATGCCTTGCCTGGCCCCCTTTGGTTAGCAGTGCAATGCAAATTTAGAAGGGTGGAATTTAGAAGGGTGGCATGTGCAAGTCAACACAAATTGAGGCACATGTGCATTTGGGTATGGTTACGGTCAGACAGATTAACTCTTGGGTGCTGTATTTCTGGTTTGTTGTACTGGCCAATTGATGTTCCTGTGTACATGATTATATTGATGTGTGAGTTATTTGTGGACTTTTTAGGTTGATCGTTGCACGCTTTGTGACAGTAGTGTTATGTGTTGGCCATTTATTTCTCTGTTTAGACATTGCATGCCTTGGCATGGTGTGTCAAGTAGGTGACATGAAATGTGGGAGGGTTTAGGTGACATACCGGCATTTAGATGTGTACTTTGTCATGCCGTTTCTGGCATACTCCATCTTGCATGTGTTCCTTTTGTGCACACCAGATTGAGATACTTTTAGTACTAAGGGATGCACACAATGTGGCACTTCCGAGGACACATTCTCAGGGTGTTAAGGTCGGGACAGATGATTGTCCCATTGTCATCATCGATTGTCCCCTGGAATGTGCCAGGCCTATGTGCACTCCGCAGGGGTTGGATTTTAGGTGGAAAATTGTGCCACAAGCTGGGTACGGGCAGCCTCGCCACGTGCCCTTTCCCCTCCCATGCTCAGCCTGTGTCCCTGTGGTTGGGGATGTGGGGGCACCACCATGCCCACTGCTACGCCATGCCGTGTTGCAAAGTTGTTCAGGACACATGCTGCCACAATGATCCTGCACACTACTGGTGGCGCATATAGTAGTTCACCACCTGAGTGGTCAAGGGAGTGGAAGCGTGACTTTAGCACTCTGAATGTGCACTCCACTATGCCCCTAGTTGCAATATGGGCTGCGGTGTATCTTACCTGGGGTGGTGTGGTGGGGTTCCGTATTGGCATCATCATGTAGGTGCTCAGAGGGTAGGCACTGTCCTCTGTAGAGGTGATATGGGTTGTCAGTAGTGTGGTTTTGTTTGTGTGAGACATGCATGCATTAGCAGGGCCATTTGTACTCACCAATGAGCCATGTGTTGCCATGCCTCCCAGCTTCCAGACCCGCTTTAGGGGTGGTATTCTGAATATGAAACTATCATGGGTGGACCCCGGATAGTTGGCATATACAGAGGTGATGATTCCTTTGGCATCACATACAACCTGCACTTTGATGGAATGCCAGTGCTTGTGATTGCGATAGATGTGCTCTGTGGTCTTAGGTGGACGTAGGGCCACATGGGTGCAATCGATGGCACCAAGCACTTTAGAGAAGTGCGCCACCCGTAAAAGTCCTGGGCCACGGCCTGCCCTTCTGCTGGTAAATCTGGGCATGTATATGTGTCTGCGGAATTAGGGGCGTGCAGTCATGATTGCCAACACCTGATGTAGGCTGCGTGACGGCGTGGCCTTTGAAATGCCCCTGACAATGGCAGTTGTCTGCCAAAATGATATAGTGGCCAAAAAATGGAGTACATTGAGCACCTTTTCCAAGGGGCTCAGTGCTTGGGAGCACAGGATGGGAGATGTGAGGTCATCTTCCCACTCCATGACCAGGTCAAATATGATATGGGGTGGAAACCTATACCTGCCATAGACCTGGTCATCAGGCATCCCAAAAAGGCTGGTTCTGGGTAGAAAAATGCATGCCCTGGCTATCCTCCTCCTCCTGCTGTGTCCCGTGATCACTGCTGTGAAGAGTGGGAAATTCATCGTAGCTGTAAACAAGCGTTTGTCTTCGCGCGCTGTTTTTATGCATTGTTTTTGAGGCACAGTGATGCTTACGCCTGCTTTCCCTTGGCGGATGTGTTTCCGGATTAGCGCGGCTTTTTCCATGCACAGGAGAGCGCTGTTCAATTCCATGAATACATGTTGTTAGCCAGCATGTGGGCATTGCAAGTATTTTACTGTGGTACTTCCCACGTAATGCCCACTTTTACGCGTGTTGTTCCCTATTCCACGCATTCCGCCCTCCTTTTTAGGTGACTGCACTAGACGGTATGCGCCTTTGCTGGGCGTCTCGCGCAAGGCGTTTGTGGTGTCGCAGTGACACGTTGGACCCGCACGGGTTCAGCGAAGGTCTCCTGTAAGCCACGCGCTGTGTGTTCCATGAATCAACAAATGGGCGCTTGCTCGTGTTTTGCACACTTGTGCCTGTTTTTCAGCGCTATTTAATTCTATGAATCTGGCACATACTCGGGAACAGATTATTTTTTTAGACGTCTTAGTGAAGACAGATCAAAAAGAAATCAATACTGAATTGTACCGGAAGCCAACAAGTTCTAACATGCTACTCTTCGCTAGCAGCAATCACCCTACATCGCTGAAGTGGAGTATACCATATGGAGAATTTTTGAGAATACGACGTAACAAAATAGAACGATTTGATCAAGAATGCAAATATACAGCTATGAAGTTCATCAAACAAAGATGTCGTGAAGCAATTTTGGAGAGAGCTTATTTGAAAGCCCGTAATTTAAACCAAACTACCTTGTTCTCGACCAATAGGATATCAGAGAAAGAAGAAGAAAATGATGAAATCAGGTTAATTCTTACATATGGTACCTATGCAAATATTATACGAAAAATACTGCATCGACACTGGCATGTATGATGAATCTTTAGCGCCAGTTCTTGAGGAGCGTGTCAATTTAACTTTTAGGAAATCTGTCTCCATGAAAGACTCATTAGTCAGCAGCTTTTTGACCCCTGAAACTAAAATATTGAACAATACTTCTTGGCTCAGTGAGAAGACTAGCGGTTTTGCCAAATGTACAAAATGCAAAGCATGTAAACATGCCCTCAATAGAACTAATTATGTACATCCCGTATTACGCCACTCAGTAGATTTAAGAAGTTGAATTACGTGCAACACTGAGTTTGTTGTATATGCTCTCTTGTGTTCTTGCAACCTTTGGTACATTGGTAGTACCATAGATAAGCTTAAATTAAGAATTTTACAACACATGAGAGCTATAAAGGATTTCGACCCTTCCTACCCTATTTTAAAGATGTACATCAGGGCAAACTCGAGAGCTTGAGATTCTTTGGACTGCACCATATCAAGTAAAACCTTGTGGGGGCAATCATGAACTTGAACTGCGCCAGATGGAGACAAAGTTTATTTTATATTTTGAAACTAAAAAACCAAAGGGACACAACCTCGATGAGGAGTTATGTACATTTCTAGGGATCTAATGAATTTAGATTCATCTAATTGAATTGGTTTCTTCTTTTCCTTTAGCTGTTTCTTTATTTCCAATTTTAGCAATATATGTGTACTTGATGAATATTGTTGATTCAATTATTTTTTTGAGTTTAACATTAGTATGAGTTGGTGAAAACTCTTGCGAGAGTTTTGTACAATGTTATCAAACTAGATTGTTAAGGCTTTGTGCCTGTTTCTCACTATATTGTGCATATGCTCGCTGTTTTCGAATTGTATTGCTTAGTCTCTACGTCTAGTTGTCCTTTAAATAATATTGTTTTACACTTTTACTGAATTGTTTTTAATGTCAACAATGGCGGATGTTGCTGCTATTAAGTGCTGAAGTATTGTATGCCTAAACTTTGGGGTGAGCATGTATGTTAAACCTTAAAGCTATATAGCCATGGATGTTTTAAATAGGTTGAAACATTCATGCACTATGCACTTTATAAATAGGCCTTGTATGACCTTATTGTTTACAGAAAGTAGGATGCACTATGCACTTTATCGAGTGTTTATAAACAATTATTTTATATTATTAATGTATGGTTATAGATAAATAGCTATTTAAGCACATTGCACTTTACGGAATCTCAACTAGCGGTTATGTGAAAAGATTATGCTCAGACTCTGGTCTAGGCGTTAAGCCCTTTTTCTTAAAATATAAAGATGAACTATGCACTTTACGAATAGGTCTTGCATAATATTATTGTTTACAACAAAGAAGGATGCACTATGCACTTTATTGAATGTTTATAAACAATCGTTTTACTATATCATGTATGGCTATAGACAAATCTAGATATTCAAGCACATTACACTTCAGGCATTGTGTAGAGACTCTAGTGTTAGCCTCGCTATAGAGTCTATCACTATCAGTCACGCAAATTGAATATACATAGAATTTGGTCAATGCGTAAAGCATCTTTTACTATAATATAAAAATCAAGTTATATATATATATATATACCGAAGTTTATAATTGCCTACAGCTAGTACTTTACACATGCTGCAAGCCAAGTGTTGCATTAAACTGTCATTGAATATTAGGTAAATTAGAAATAATAACGGAGAGATACATGCATTGTGCACTTCTCTAAGTACACTATCAACAGTCCAAATGCTCACTTATAATGTAGTATATGGCAACTTCTAGTGCAACCTCCGTCATAATGTAAATTGCTTAGACTCGTCGACATCAAGCATCTCTATTTATGTATAGATTGCCATTGCATTTGTAATTATGTTGGTTGGTGACTGCCTATGCTACATTTTTTATCCCATTTAAAAAGTATTCTAAACTTGGTACTATTTTGTTTTTTGCAATTTAAATAATGTTTTTGAGGGCTTGCGGCCACATTTGTGGTAAGACTAGCCATATACAGGATTTTGCATTATTTACAACATGGCATCACTTTACTACAATATAAAGAGTATAAACCATAAGATTATGCAATGCAAAGAGATTGATTCCATTACAAAATGGACACTGTTTTTCACGAGCTTTTGAGTTGATGTTTTGTGGCCTGTATACACAAAAAGTGAGAAAGGACAATAAGCCATAAGAACCATAGAGACAGCAATTGTTTGTATATATGTAAGAATTCTTTACTTTAAGGATTCTATGACTACATTTTTGGTGAATTATCAGGAAGAAGTCATTGACTAGCGCTCGACTTTATTCTTCTGTGTGCTATCCCCCTCGGGAGAGAAGGAATTACTTTCCCTTTTTCTTTATATATATATATATATATATATATATATATATATAACTGGGCCTGGGGTAGTCGCAGGGACGTCATTTCACCAAAATGCCTGGGGTAGCGGAAGTGACCTCACATGACCCTTGACCTCGGATGACATCACAGGAAGCGATGGAACACGACTGTTTACCCCTTGACAACACAGGAAGTGACATCACATAGCATTGTTTCTAAGTACACTATGAAAAATATGGTTACAATATTACTGTAACGTGATATACATTTCATACAAGAATGGATCATCATATTTATCGGTAGAAAAAAACATGCTATAACTGCAACTTGTGAAAAGTAAAATACATAGGGCCTCATTACACGGATGGCGGTGAACCATGGCGCTATTAGCGCCATGGTTCATGCCGGTAAAATACCGGCACCGCTTTGGCGGAAAGGGGATTTACCGCCCCATTCCAAGGTTGGCGGGGCGGTAATTCCCCCTTCCACCATTGCCCTTCCCCATTCCCATTTTTGCCCCATAGGGCATAATGGGAATGGGGAAGGCGCTAATTGCGGTACCGCAAATTGCGGTACCGTAATTAGCTCCCGGGGTCCCTTTGCGGGTTGGTTTTTAATGCCTGCAAAAGCAGGCGTTAAATCCCCCAACCCGCAAAGGGACCTCGTAGTAAGGCGGTAAGGATTTACCGGTACCGGTATTTTACCGGTACCGGTAAATCCTTACCGCCATCCGTGTAATGAGGCCCATAGTCCGAAATGGGTGCTTATTCTACTCCAAATGCTTTTTGGAGGATTTTGTCTGCATTGTGAATTTGAGGTGTTTTAGGTCTTTAAAAACAGACTAAATCAGTGACTCACCCCCTGAAGTGTGTCGTCTTGAAATAAACCTTTAATGAATCTAGCAGTTATTGTATGCAATTCCAGAAAGACAAATAGCTCAAATAGCCACATGGCATTGGCCACAGCCCAGGCGCTTCAATTTGTAAAAACGTTTTTTTGGGGTAGCAAGGGAGACCACAGGGGTAGCAAGGGAGACCTCAAGTGTCGCAAGTGCAACCCCTGGTGACCCCTAAATGACGTCCCTGTGTAGTGGCCCTTGAGTTATGTTTAAGTTGCTCAAACCATAGGAAGAGCAGTTTTTGTGAGGCTTATAAATTTGGCGCCGATCAACAAATATGCATGAAACCTTGCAAAAAAGTATGTGGCCGCCTCTGAATGATTTTGCACAATTTCATGTGGTTTCATCAAGGGGGGCAAGGTTATAGGAGGGGTGTCAAAATCTTTGAAATCCCGATAGACATACATTGAAAAAAAAATGTGCTCACGCCTACAGCCCAAACTGCTGGACGGATTTGCACCAAACTGGCATGATGAGCGGTGGCCTGGTCTGGGAAGAATGCTTTTGCAAATCTGGTGTAAATCCATTCAGTAGATTTTTTTTAATGGCCAAAACGCAGGTCCCAAACAATTAGTGATATCTGCGTCCCGTCCGCAGACTCACTTCCTGATTCAATGTCCACGGACACCTCTGGGCCCATCAGGGAGCCGTGTAACATTCACAGACATCGTACGTGCCTGCAGACTGGTTAATTAAAAAAGTGAGGTGCGTCAAAACATTTGAAATGGACGCCATGTTGGATTCACAAACTGTGTGCTGTAGTTAAAAACATATAAAAAAGAACATTACACTTGTCAAACGAATGAAACAAACTCTACGGAGGTGAGGGGTGATGAGGATGGCATGGGATATGCCCAGTAAAAGCCACAAATCTGTCCTTTTTTTCCTTTGAAGGCCGCAAACATCTTAGATGTTCGGGGACATTTCTGTGATGTTCACAAACTTGACAAAAGGTTGAGGACATTAATGTATATTTCTGCATTATAGGGTTGGTGAAAAACAGTTTTTAGATGGCTTATAACTTTGGCGCCATTCCATGAAACTGGGTGAACTTTTGCAATATAATTTTAGAACCAACTTTGAAGGCTTTGCAATGTTTGGCGCTGTTTCACCAAAGGGGGGAAAAATTAGTGGGGGGCTTATAAACTTGGTGCCGCATTACAAATATGCATATAAGTTTGCAAAAAGGTTTAGATCCAAATTTGAATGTTTTTGCACAGTTTGGTGGGATTTTGTCAAGAGGGGGTAAAATTAGAGTGGGGTCTCAACATTTCTAGATGGCTTATAACTTTGGTGCCATTTGACGAATTTGCACAAATGTTTGCAAAACGATTGTGGACACAACATTGAATGTCTGTGCAAAGTTTGAATGGATTTTGTCAAGTGGGAGCTAAGTTATAGTGCTATTTTGCGTGCAAAGATTTTGACACTTTTCAAAAAATAAAACATGGTCATGTATTTGCCACAAATTTGTGTGGGGAGCATTTTCAAAGAACTGAAAGCATGGTTTCGCAAGTCTGTGTCTTATTTTTTGAATAGTGTCATAAATTAGGTACAAAAAATAGTGATATAACTTTGGTGACTTAGGTATTGCCTGTGGCCATGGCCACGAGGGACCAGCAATAGAGTTAAAGTGGGCATGGCCACCAGGGACTGGCTATGTGGTAAAGGTTTTCGAAATTGGTATCGTTCACAATGGGAAAATAAATTCTGCATGTGGCTGCAGTCCGAACTGCTAGATGGGATTGCAGCAAACCTGCATGAGGAGCATCGGCAAGGACCAGAAAGCATGCTTTTGCAAATCTGTCCAATGTTGTATTTTTTCCAAAGTATCAAAATGTAAGTACAAAAAATAGTGATGTAACTTTGGTGCCTGGTCAATGGGCCTGGCCCTCGGCAAGAACAAATGTCTACTCTGATTTGGTTATTGGGGAATGCGGCATGGTCGAAGCCCACGCCCCATGGATTGTGGAGACTTGCCATGGCTGCAAGCCATGAGCACTGGCCATTGGTCACATTATGAGGTTATATTGGACACTGAACTAGGATGCAGGGTAGGTGTAGTGGATAACGGAGGTGGTTTAGTGGGGCTGGTTCATACTTGAGCCTCATGCCCTAGGCAATTCAACCTTGACTTGCATCCCCAGTATGCACTGCTGATAACGACACACATGTTTATGCGTTGCAAAAAATATGTTTGTCGACAGACCCATTATTGGTCTTGGCGAGCTTTTGATATTTGAGGGTATAAACGTATTTACAGCATATTGTGCATGCATTCACACAGCCAATTTAAGGTGTGAAATATGTTGGGTATCATTGGCCCTACTGACCATACACCAATTGGGATATTAACCAAACAGTGAATGTATATTGAGCATCATACTAATATGGCTAATGTCATTTTTCTTCTGTTATTTTCCTCCAACCCCTTCTCTTCCTTGGTCGTGTTTTCCCTCTCCTTTCTGACCACCTGGTGAGGTGGGTGTTGTAATATTGTACATGTAATTATTGTTTCTCCATGGGATGTATGTATTATTTCAATTCCAATGGGTGTCTTAGTCAATTTTTCTGTTCTTTCAATGTTATGAGCATCCATGCTATGCACACAGTATTTAGATATAGTATATTCATTAAGTTAGACAGAATTTCAAGCCCTGATGAGGACCTTTGGTCGAAACATGTGCCGCTATTTTGGCTTTTTTTAATGACATTGACATAAAACCGTATTTTTGCACTCTGAATTTTGATGTTTTGATCTATTACTTTGGTTGATAATTTTTAATACCAGTATACCAATAGGTGTTGCGAGAGTAGAGATCAGGTTTGGGAGATAAGGAGCACATGGGAGCAACATATTTTGTTCATGGTGTCTTGGACTTTGGGCTTAAGATAGTTGTCTCCTTCATGCATGCACCCTCCCTCTACTCTTAATTGTTGTTTACCCAGCTAAAACAGTTGCTATTGACTTAGGGTTTGCAGCTCGACTTGATAGTAGCCCAATTTGTTTGTTTATGCTTAAGTTGCACTAATAAAAACCTATGAAATTCAGTGAACATGTTTGTTAAAGGGTTATTATGGTTAAGTTGCACACAAAAAATGATCAAATTCTGTGAAAAGTCTTTGTTAAAGCGACATTATATTTAAGGTGCATTAATAAAAACCTATGAAATTCAGTGAACAATCCTGGTTAATGGGCATTATGGTTAAGCCGCACTAATAAAAACCTATGAAATTGTGTGAAAAAACTTTGTTAAAAGGAACGTTATGGTTAAGTTGCACTAGTAAAAGCCTATGGAATTCAGTGAAGAAACTTAGTTAAAGGGACATTATGGTTAAGTTGCACTAATAAAAACCTATCAAATTCAGAGAAAAAACGTTGTTAAAGGGACATTATGGTTACAAGTAAAATCGGAAAACCCATTAAATTCACCAGTTATGGTAAGCTATACAACCATAACTCCTGCCAACACCACGCACTGCTAAGACTAACAACCAGGACATAAAAGAGCACATCACAAATGGCATAATTGATGACATCACTGATGACATCACACATCATATCAGTTCTGATGAAAGGTCCCGACAAGGGGTCCTGTTTACAATGTTGCTATCAACACATCAAGGATGATCGGGAGACCTCTCATGAAGTACTTCATGTATGAAAAAATTGACTTATTAAAGCCAAAATGTTTAATTAAAGTATTGTTAATACAGCAATGTAATAATACATACACATAAGCAGTGGCTGCAGCATGGACCATTGAAGTAAAGTTTTTTTAATCTTGTAATATTGGCTAGTAGAATCAAAAATCCAAGCCGATCAGAATCGGTATAAAGATATACAGCACCTTTAGAATTTTAAGATTCTCAATGTCACTGAACAAAAACAACCGACCTGGATATGTGATGTCATCAGTGATGCATTCAATGATGCTATTTGTGATGTCATCTTTGATGTCCTGGATGTTAGTCTTAACAGTGCACGGTGGTGGTGCGTGTTATGGTTGTATAACTTACCATAAATGGCAAATTTCTTGGATCTTTTTGATTTTACTTGTAAACATAATGCCCCTTTAACAATGTTTTTTCACTGAATTCCATAGATTTTTGTTAGTGCAACTTAACCATAAGATCCCTTTAACAAAGTTTTTTCACTGAATAATTGTCACATCCACCAGCCTTGCAGCACATGAATATACATGTTTTTCCCCATTGGGCATGTAAACCACCAAAACACTCCTGGAGAACAAGTGGCCTCAACTGGACTTTGTCCTGGTGTGATTGGCGTCGAGTTCATGGCTTATCGCAGTATGGAAGCTTAGCCACTTCCTGTACCCCCAACATGGAGGAGAATTGGGCCTCAGTGATTGACTGCATGCTGCAGACCTGCTTCTGGGTGTGGCTGGCTATATAAGCCACACACGGGCAGGCAGCCCTTGCTTTGCGTTACTCTGCCCAAGGCAGTGTGACGCTTACCGGTACCAGCTCCTGCATCAAAGAAGAGGAAAACAGTTAGACACTGCAGAACGGACCCGCGTCCCCCGCAATGCTTACCTGGTGATTTCTTCAGCTTCCTTAGTCCTGTGGCATTATCCTGGTGTTCTGCCAACATTCCGCTCAGCTCCCGTCATCGCAGCTCCGGCCAGCTCCTGTAGAGAGAAGAACAGAAAAACAGCGAAGTGAATACAGGGTAAGAAGTAACGCACGCAGCACCGCTCTGGAGAAAGAGACATAACACCAGACAGAAAGCAGCGTGTGCAAAGCAGCACATGGAAGGCAGAAGCAACGCACGCAGTGCCGTTCTGGAGAAAGAGACATAATACTGGACAGAAAGCAGCACATGCAAAGCAGCGCATGAAAGGCAAGAGGCAGCGCACGCAGCACTACTCATAAGAGACATAACACTGAACAGCAGAAGCGGCCTATGCGAAGGCAAAAGCAACGCACACCGTGCCGCTTGTGAGAAAAGAGACTGAACCACAGAGGAAACAGCACATGTAAAGGAGGAGCAGCGTGTGCAAGAGAGAGAACACGCACTTAGGAGCCACCAACAACAGCGTTCTGTCTGCACACGTGCTAAGAGGCACCATCACCATCACGTGAACACACATTAAAGGACACTAAACCAACACCACAGCAGGCCTGCGTTTGGTACTCTAAACAAGTGATGTAACTGGTTCCACCCCTCCACAGGGACACAGACATGCGCCCCTGCTATAGAGAGAGAGCAGGACGGAGAGCACCATTTTCATTTATACAAGGTGAGCGAAACACATTAGTATAAACCTGGGAACACAGGGAAGGCGGGAGGAGAAGAGAGAGTCCGACAGACACCCAGAACATTCACACCTGTGTCCTTATTCTAGGAGCAGACCCCAGGGAATCCAGCTCCAGAGATTCCAAGTTGTCTCAGCTGTGAAGAGGTTCCAGACACTCCTGCATAGCTATGGTGAGCGTAACAGAATGCGAAGCCAGTTTTGAAACCTCTGCCTAAGCGTCATGGAGACCTCAGACACGGATCAGTTAGCCCGGTTGTTAGGGGAACTACGAGCCGAGGTCCACGCCGCTGGCAGGAGACGAGTGCTTTAAGAAGAGAGCTCATTGTGAATAGAGACCGTACTGATGAACTGGCCCGGCAAGTGCTCCAGAACCAAGCTAGTCAATCCCCATTGCCAGGGAGTCACCCTCCGGTGTCTTCAAACCCCCCTGTGCAGGTAGTTCTTCCTGGTGCAGTTCCCAGAGCGGTTCTTAGGGGACCCTAACAAATACGCCATTTTCATGAACCAGTGCCATCTGCACTTCCTTTGCAGACCAGGCATGTTCCCCACCGACCAGTCAAAGGTCGCCTTCATATTATCGTATTTAGTGGGGAGCACCGCGGACTGGTGGATTCCTCTGGTGAACCGGGACGATCCCTTGTTACATGATTTCATGGGGTTTCAACAAGAACTTGAGAAGCTATTCACCCGTCACCAAGAGGGCAAGCCCTGGACAATGAGTTGTTGTTGCTTCGGCAGGGCAATCAGGATCTGCAGACGTACATAGCTACCTTCAACAGGTTGGTCGCTGAGATCAACTGGCCAGAAGAAAAGAGAACTACCCTGTTCTACCGAGGCCTGCGAGGAGAGCTTAAAGATGCTTTTGCGCATGTTGTGAATCCGCCCGACAGTTGTGCTGAATATATCGACTTAACAGTACAGTTGGATCAGACTCCAGGACCGAAAGACCGACCAAGCGCAGGCAGATGCTCCAGATAAAACCAGCCCCGTCAACCTGAAAACCAACCAGACCCCATGCAGATCGGTGGAGTACGGAGTCCGCTTACAAAAGTGGAAAGAGAAAAGAGAAGACAACAGCAGTTTTGCTTGTATTGCGGCAATGCAGGGCACTTCCTGCATGACTGTCCTGTGAAACCACCCAGGAAGACCGTAGGAGCGCTAGAAAAAGAGAACACTGAGCTTGACTCGGGAAAACTCCAATGCCCGGCAAGCGTAGGAACCACAGACCTCACACCTCGTCGTTCCAGTGATCCTGATATGCCATCAACAGCCATCTCGGACGCTTGCCTAGGAGGTGTAAATAGATAGCGGCTCAATATGCAACTACATTGACCAGGATCTGGCAAGTAGGATTGGTCTTCCCATTCACCCAAAATCAATGAAAGAGACTGTTATGGCGGTCAACGGTACCCAGTTGTCCTCTGGGCCCATGACCCACTGCACAGAAAACGTGACACTCCTCTCTCCGGACGGCCACGGGGAAGATATTGCCTTCGACTTGATAAGCGCTCCTAATTTCAGATGATTTTGGGGATCCCGTGGTTGGAGGCTCACAACCCGCATATCGACTGGTGTACAAGAGTGCCGACCTTCTCTGATGAATGCACCCGTTCTTGCTACACGGCCGGGTTCCACCCGGGTGGACATGTGCAAACTGTACCGAAAAGGGGTTCAGTACTAGGCTTGGGGGGTACATTACCCCCAGTATACATCGACTTCCAGGATGTCTTTCAGAAGGAACAGGCAAACACACTACCCCCACACTGGGCATATGACTGCCAGACAGACCTCATTCCGGGTGCTCAGATCCTGTGCAGTCGTATTTATGCACTAACCAAGCAGGAAACCCTCCACCTGAAAACCTACCTTGACCAGTATTTGGTAAACAGCTTTATCCGTCAATCTAAGTCCCCTGCAGCCTCACCCCTCTTCTTCGTACAAAAGAAGGAGGGGGACCTTAGGACCTCCATAGACTATTGATCACTGAACTAGATAACGGTAAAGAACCGGTACCCCTTGCCTCTCATTCCAGAGCTCTTAGATCAGGTAAAGGACGCATACATTTACATTAAACTGGACCTCAGAGGGGCATATCATCTGGTACGAGTAAAAAATGGAGATGAATGGAAAACAGCTTTCTGAGCGAAGTATGGCCTCTACGAGTACCAGGTGATGCCCTTTGGGCTCTGCAACGCTCCAGCCGCGTTCCAATACTTACAAACGAGGTGTTAAGAGACCTACTTGATATCTGTGTAATGGTATATATTGATGATATCCTGGTATACTCCACCATGGAACAAGAACACGTTGGTCATGTAAGAGCTGTCCTCGAAAGACTCCGACACCATCGGCTTTATGCCAAGCTGGAAAAGTGTTTCTTCCACGTCTCTGAAGTTGAGTTTTTAGGATTCATCCTTACTCCTCAAGGCATCCGAATGGAAAATCAGAAGGTGGACACGATACTCAACTGATCTTCACCAACCTCTGTTACGGGAATTCAGAGATTCCTGGGTTTTGCAAATTTTTATCGTCGCTCCATTCCCAGATTCTCCCAAATAGTCCATCCAATCACATTCTTACTGCAGAAAAACAAACGCTTTGAGTGGTCCACAGAAACAGAAAGAGCCTTTCAGGTCCTGAAGCCGAGGTTTTCTTCAGCTCTGATTATGCAACACTCAAAACCTGATCTCCCGTATGTAGTCAAAACGTACGCCTCCAATATCGCCATGGGAGCGGTTCTTTCGCAAAGCAATCCCTTAACCGGCCAGTTACATCCGGTTGCATTTTGGTCTAGAAAGTTCTCACCGGCTGAGACAAACTATGCTATCACAGGCAAAGAACTACTTGCGATCAAAGCAGCTGTCATGATTACTAGCCAGAGGGTCTCTATTAAACCCTTACCCCTTTTAGGGACAAGTGGAGGTAGATGGGGAGATCATGTAGGGGCCAAGTGGGTAAGAGCCTGGCATTCAAGACACTCACAGCAATCACTCTGAATAGACACCCCTTTCTCTTAGAGCAACAGCATACTAGCTTCCTGGTTGTTGCATCACTTCCTGCCACTCCAATAGGGACACTGAAGAACATCCTGGCATCTAGGAAGTTACAAGGCATTCTAGTGTTTTTGGGCGTGGCTGCTGCCTATAAAAGCCACACCCGAAGAGCAGCCCGTACTTCGTGTGCTTCCTGTAAACTCGAGAGCACATGCTTACCGCCGCCGCCTGTTTCTCAGTCTTCAGCTTCCCGATTTGTTGCATCCGATGACCGGAGTCAGAACTGCAACGAGAAGAAGGAGAGAAAGAAAACAGTCAGCTTACAGTGAGTTACGCGCGCCTGCAAATCGCCGTGCCACGCGCTCGGAAGCAGAACATTTCATACTCACCTCGAACACCGCTTGCATCAGGAACCGCTGTTCTTGTTTTAATAAGTGTTTTATTATGGTGATTGCTGCTGATTAATAAAGTAAACTGAACTGAACAAATTCCTTTAGATGTTTAAAGGTTGTTTTCAAACTAAGGACGTCTGACACTGTAATTCAAAATGTTATCATTTTTCATAGAGGCCCAGGAAAGAGAGTGACCACAAAACACAGACCAAGGGACACCAGCTGTCAAATGTCATTTTTGTGGGCAGATTTGCCATTCCAACATAAACCACCATCAGCAACCATCTTCATGAAAGATGTCTCTGTGCCATGTCCAGAAGATGAATTAAACCCCAGTGCACATCTATGGAACGTTATTAAAACTATTGCTTTTATCAAATGGCTCTATCATTGCAGATGGTACTGCCGGAAATAGTCATGGAACTTGATTATGCTCAATCTGCCTTGGAATGTACGCCATCACATCCTGTATAGCACCGTTCAATATCACCAATTCCAGCACCTGCACCCAAAACGCCTCTTTGGGAAGCTTCAAAAGTGCTTGACCGGGACTTTATTCTGTAAAGACCCTGAAAGGCCAAATGAGGGCCTACAGTGGGATCCAAAATGTACTGTTTTCGAGTGGTGTTTGCTTGATATGTTAAAGATGTTGACATTCACCATGCCAATTATTGGTGCTGTTTTGGGGAAAACATTGTTTTATTTTGATAAAGATTTGATTGAAACCAACTTAAAAATGTGAGTGACATGCGAATGCAGCCACTACAGCCTCTCCTGGTCCACTCAACCCTTTGGTAGTAATGTTGCAGCAGGTAATGTGCTTAGGGTCAGTGCTGATTTCTTTACTGGTTCACCTTTCAAAAAACTATTTTCATTTTGTGAATTTTTAGGACTATAGTTCATGTCGAAGAACTCTTACTACAAAAATCTCTTCCCAGCAGTTGATGAAGCATGGTGACAAGAACAGACAAAACTGGACAATGTACCTGCAGGAAAAAGGATTTGGCTGGCTGGTGATGGTCAGTGCTACTGGCCAGGGTTTAGTACCAAACTATTGCACTTCTCATTTTCAGGGTTTGGACAGTGCCAACATTGCAAGCTATTTGATTATCCAGGTTACAGAATGTACTTTCTCTGCTGCAATTGCGAAGCAATGTTTTACAAAATTGACTGAGAAGCTGCTTTCGCATGGTTTAGAAGTTGAACTGGTAGCAATCAACAGACAGGTGAACATAGTAAAAGTCATGTGAGAGAGGTTTCCATGCATCAGGCAGGAATCAATGTGATGTTTGGCATTTGAATAAATCAATGCCGCTGGGGGACGGGGGGAGGACTGTGAGCAACTACTATCAACATCACAGTCAATAAACAGCCACCTCGTGCAAACATGTTGTTGTAACATGACCATCAGCAAAACTGGTTTGCTCCATTTCTTATTGTGTGATCAGTAACACTGGGGCAATGGGTGCTTTTGGTAAATTAGCCTTCAATATTTTAAATTCAGGGTCCAGATGCATGCTTCACCCACTGCAACAGCATTGATAAAACTACAATTGTCAGTAGGCTACTGTCTCATTCCATGTCAACAGGAGTTGTGGGTGTTAATAAAGTATCTTGTTACCATTAGAGCGATAGAATAAATTGAGAGCAAGTGTTGGCACAATCAATTTGCAGTGATCGCCGATAGGAAAAACCCTCCTTAGATCTTTGTTTTGTTCTACCTTGTTCCCCTCCCTTGCCTTGTCGCGCTCTGAAACACTTGTGCACGAGCGCGATATAAATAAAATATCATATCATATCCATCAATCACAGACTGTGTCCGCAATACGCTTTTGTGGGTGGAGCTAAATCCCTGATCCCGTGCTGCGGGTCGGAGAAAAACACCAGTAAATAACTGTTAGAGGTACTAATAATATGGTGCAAGTGGGGCTCACTAATGCATAATACGGTTCATATTAAGCAACGTCTGGTACTTTGCTGTCACTGAATGACGGCAGGTTGGGCAAATGCTGCATTATCTCTTGGACCGTTTCCAAAGGACTCGCTGCTATTTATTGTGAAGCAAACTCCTGCCCACCTCCTATGTGTGAATGCTGTATATTCCTTTCAGATGAACGTAGGTAGCTGCGAGCAACTTGCAGTTTCAGTTGTCGTGGCCGGAGTGTGGTAGCAGTGATCAGAGAGATCATTGCGTTGACCCACTGTGCCATTTGGAATTGGGATTAACAGGGCCCATCTGAAGGACCACAAGCTGTACTAACGGAAGTCTACAGGAATCTGTAGGATTGACTATTGGAGCAATAATCAGATGTTCACAGGTTGGCAGGCAAGGGTCCCATATACACACCATCCCACTCACTACACATGGTCCCAGAATCACCACATATGACTGACACATAGTCCCGGGATGTGTGACATACTACTTTGCAATTTCTCCAGATTTCCCCCTTGCCACTTTCACGTTGAGCTACGATTGCCCAATGTCACTTTCACAGCGCTCCAGAATGTCCCCTTGCCACTTCACATTGCAAAGAGAATAGTGCCCTGGCACTTTTACATTGCCATGAGAATTGCCCATGCCACTTATCATTCCATTCATAAGCACCCCATACCACGCCACATTTCTCCCAGAATTACAATCAAGCCACCTTCACTTTGCCCCTCAAATGTCCCATGCGCCTTGCCATTCTCCTAAGGCTCTCAATGCTCTGTGTACATGTGCTCCAATCCCCTACACAAACATGATTTATGAAACACAAACAGAAACCCTGCACAAACACAACAAGGCAGCATTTTACAACTCTGCCACAGTCAGTTTTTTGCTTTGCTTAGGTCTATGGCGGTGCACACGCATGCACAGATTGGCATGTGGGAATGGTCATTTGATATTGTGTCATCCCAAGGTGGCAGGGCTATACAGCAAGTCCTGCTCAGCAGGGGAGTCAGCCACCAATGGGTCTCTCCCTTCACCCTGCCCTGTCCCTCTTTGTGCATCAAGAAACATGATGTCAGTGAGCTGACCAACGCTCCTCGAGAAGAGGTAGAAGTGTGACAGAAAAGTAGTGATATGATAAGTCATTTATAACGCGCCTGTGCACAAGTGTTTTTAGGCGCGACAGTGGAACTGTGATACTGATGTATGGGGCAGCAGGATGGCAGAACACATGGGTTAAGGGTTGGGTTCAGAGTGGGTAGACACTCAAGGGACGGGAATAGACAAAAAAAAGGGTCTAAGTAGACTGGTTTTCATTGTGTTCTCTTTGAGACCACCCCATTCCCCTACCTTCTATTTACCAACAACAAACATCTTTATACCAAATCTATTATTAACTAGGACACTCTTGGCTCATGTTCGCCAGTCCCAGCATTACTATTCTGGGGTTTGACCTGGGGTGCAAGATATAGCGATGACTGGGGAAATAAGCCATGAAAGCTCCAGGGTTGCCCGAGCATGGTCTTGGGCCCATCATGCATTCTACATTACAGTGTGTGCTAACTTACATGTTTCAAATCTGCCTTGGAAACAACCCAGTCACACAAAGGTATGTATTAAGGACTAATCCCCCTCTTCTGCCTTCCAGAATTATTGTCCAACTAACAGGACTGACATGCACCCATGCTATCACAGAATGTTCTACTCCCCCACCCCAGGCGGCATACTCGCCTCCCTTTGTAGCATCTATTTTCTGCTTTCCCATCCATTTATCTTCCTGTTGAGTTGCTGTGTAAAGAAAACTAGCGGTGCAGGGGCCCACACTTTTTTCAAGAAATAAAGTTCAGTGGGTGGGGAGAAAGTCCTGATTTTTTAATGACATACAATCACTTTGTCAAATCTACCCTCCTCCTTTGTAAACGCGCTGGCAGATGCTTTTGGAGATGCTTTTGGAGATGCCGATTAGAACCCCATACCGGCCACGGAGTCTTTGTTTATGTTAGCAATACTTGTGCACACATTTGAGTCAAAATGGAAAGGGGGCCAAGATTAACACCAAAAGTAAAGGCAAATCGAAGAAATACAATTCTTGTTTTGACCTCCAAGGTTATGCCTGAACCTGGGCTCATACAAAGAAACCAAATCATAATATGTTGGATATGTGCTTTCTAAAATATCCTGCTTTAAGCAGAGAAAGATCTTCCTCCTGTTTTACAGCCACTCATGAGCCAGAAAACATAATTTAACAAGGTCTGTTTTACTGCATACCAGCAGAGTCCAGATGTAGTTAGTAGCTTCGGTAGCCCTATCATGCATGGGAGTACTTTGAGGGGGTATTGTCCACCCCAACATTGATCACACCATTTTGCCCCCTTCATTTGGCGGGGGCCCCTTTTCTTTAGATGTCATGTTCCCGAAAACATTTTCAGCAAAGTTACTCCACTGCTATCATGTGCAATAGGAATGTATGCTTTAACATCAAAAGCATAAAAGAAGAGTTTCGGAACCTGCGGAAATGATTTTGGAAAGTACTGGACCTGTTAACAATAAAAAAAATGTAAAAGGTGCAACTCTGTTACCATTAGTTCCAGCTCACTTCGGTGACAAGGGTCAGGCAGGACTGTGTAAATGTGTCACTTTCTGGGAGCAACATTAGAATGCCAAAATCATCCCCCTGACAACTTTTGATGCTAAAGCAGATTTTGCTTCAAATAAAATTAACTCTTTTGTTATTGGGGGCCTAATGAATTGCTTAGAGAAATGTCCTCTCTTTGCAATCCTGTATGTTTAGCAAATGCACACAAACCTTCTGTATCGGCTGCTAACTATTATTATTATATATATACATATATATATTTTAATGGCTGAAATTGAAGATATACAAGAAAATAGCAGGATTAAACAGGAATCCTATCAGGTTTCATTAGAACTTATAGTTAGTACCCCTGCCCTGTCCTTTCAGTATCTATCTATCTATCTATCTATCTATCTATCTATCTATCTATCTATCTATCTATCTATCTATCTATCTATCTATCTATCTATCTATCTATCTATCTATATAGATATATATATATAAAACAGTTATGTTTCCTACTCAGCTGATGCAATTTCTCAGTGTTAGGTTGCCCTCTGCTGTCCAAATGGCAGAGTGCACCCACTTCAACAACAGCTATCATTTCAACAAATAGAAAGAGCACGATTCTACGCGGTCACCTTCACCTTTCACTATCACAAACATTGGGAAGTTATTTCTTTCCACCCCCACTTCTCTTCACGGTTCCAGTGCCAATGAACAGTCATTTACTGGCTCAATGCTTCAGTTTCTAAAGAGCAAAATGCTGTAGGATGAATGCCACCTCAAGAGAAAAAACGGAAAGTAGGTGCTGTAATTTTGCTACTACGCAATCTTATGCCATCATGGGGACTCTGCAATGGAACAAGGTGGACAATTACGCATCTTCAAAGACACATAATAGAGGCTTGTGTGATCGATAGAACTTGGATACTGTTCTTATACCATGCATACCTCTCATTCCATCTGATACATTTAGCCTTTTCAATGACCATTAATAAGTCACAGAGACCTATGCTCCCTTTCTACAAGCGATCAGTGGTAATTCCGATATTTAAGAAGGGGACCGAAGTGATGCTATGAATTACCGACCGAGAATGCCTTTAGGACATTGAATGTTACATCAGAAAGAGCTAGTTGAGGCGGAATTTGGCCTCACTCTCCTTCAGAAGCTGAAACCCATCTGTAAGGATGAAGACTCTCTACCTGCATTTAGTGCCCATCATCACGCGAACACTGTGTATCTCTACTACGATTAAATTATCACACCTGCATAATTCAAAGAAGCAATTCTGTCCCTGTTATTAAAAAACACCCTAGACCCTGCCATATTGGTCAATTATCGACCTATTTCAGGTCTTCTAAAGATCTCTAAACTGCTCAAATAAATGACTTAGTGGAATACTCTGGTTTTCGGAACCAGCATCCATCTGTTTTTGCCCTTATCAGGAACGGAATCTTCTCTTCTGACGGTTTGGGGTGATATTTTTGGCCACTGCTGATGATGGTGGTGTCCTTTCCCTGTTGGATATGTTGGACCGCTCTGTGGCCTTTGATACAGCTGATCATGAGCTACTTCTGTCACGCCTCAACTCTTTGGTTGGTGGGACCGATATTTTTCCTGAATGGTTTAAATCATTTCTTTTTAGCAGATTTTAGAGAGTAAGGCTTGACTCTTTTCTTTCAAGTGCCCAAAGTGTCTCCTGTGGAGTTCCACAGGGTGATAATATGTATATTCAACCACTTAGGTCACTTTTTAGGAAATGTTAGCCCTGTTACCACTCTTGTGCCAATGAAACTCAAGTGTACTTTGGATTCACTGATCTAAGTAGGAGTTTGGAATAACGTACTATTTGTATGAATGAAGTTTGGAATTCGATGATTAGAAATGGGCTCATATTAAATCCTACTAAAACTGAAATAAGGATGGTGTGCCCAGAAAGACTCTTCAAGGATATAAATCTCTCTGCTTTTATTCAACTGACCTCTGCCCTAGTCTGACTAAGTCAAGAATCTAGGAGATATTTGGCAAGTAGATTTATGACTAAACTTACAAGTAAGTACTATTGTCAAATTATCCTATTTTATATTACGCTTGTTAAAGGGTATGTTAGTTTTTCTTCCCATGGAGGATCATGCAGCGGTAGTTGTGACCCTAATTAACTCGATATCAGATTATGCAAATGGCTTGATGACAGATGTACCAGCCTAACAAATGAATTGCTTACAGATCATTTGCCATGCTGCCATCAGATTGACTTTTAAACTGCCTGAATTAGCAAGGGTTTCTGTGTATCGCCAATCCTTGCATTGGTTGTTCAGAAAAGGACTGATTTTAAGAATTTGTGCACAGTCTTTTTGCCTCATTACAAGTATGACGGTGCGGTAAAAAACAGTGGTAACAGAGTGATAATTCCACTACCGCTGCATTACCGCACCACTGTACTAAAGTTTTTGTGGTGAAGTGGAGGATTTACCTCCAGCAAAAGGCAGGAGGTAAATCTGGCACTTTACTGACAAAAATCGGCACAATTGGCACAATTACCGTCGGAGGTAATTCCGCCAAAATCTCCCTGGCGTCCTGTGTACTCCAATAAATGGGGGAGGACTAACACTGCCTACCACCACTTGTAACCCAGAAGTAAATCCGCCAGACCAAGTGGTGGTAACTGTAAATTCATTTGGTGGTATTACGGCAGATTTACTGCCGAAATACCACCAAACTTGTAATGAGGCCCAAAGAGTCTGCATGGCCTCGCTCCCCTTTTAACTTGCCGAATAAATTCAACGCTATACACCGAGCAGATCCCTGTGCTCTGAACATGAGAACCTTCTGGTTAACCCAACCTCTGGATTTAAATCTAGGGGTGATATGGGATCCTATGTGCTAGTGCCCACTCTTTGGGATGCCCTATCCCTTCAGTTGCATATCTTAAAGATCCTTTGTCGCTTTCGTAGTGACTTAAAAACCTACCTGTTTTGCTAGCAACCATATCACAGGTCTCCTTGTCTCTCATCACTTCTCTGAACCTTTATTTGTTTTGCGCCTACACACGTTGACTGCCCAGCGCGCTATATAAATACCTCAAATCAAATGAACCTGCACCATGCTGTATTCACTACACATGTGTGAGTGTTAGAGGTGTGCCTGCAGTGCGCCTCCTGTGCACAGCACAATTTTAGTTGTAGCGTGCCTTCCAGTGGGGACCGGCAGGCAATAATTTAAAAGTGTTTGGGGGTATAGGAGGTATAGCATTTTTGCCTACTCCTCCTTTGGGCTGGGGCCTGCTCCTCATTCCCTGACTTCTCACCCAGAAGTACCTATTTGTTGATGCCTAATTGCTCTCCTGTGCAATCCAAGACACAGTAAACTCAGTGTAACGTTGACTACAAAACCAGGGCTGGCCGACGTTGTCACATATGCAAACTTTCAGCTCCAGAAACCTCTAGCAGCGGTCTGACGCCTGAAGTTCCCCAGATGGTCTGCACTACAACCTCCATGATCCCAGGCAATTGATTATGCTGGCTAAGGCTGATGGGGGTTGTAGTCCAAACATCTGGAGAACATAAGGTTCTCGACCCTTGTTCTATGGTCTTGGCTTGTGACCAAGAAAGAGTACCCAGCTCATGCGTGACCTTTTCCCAGCACGTTATAGCACAGACATTCTCTGCTTCTCAGCATTGACTCACACTTTCAAAGCAAGGGCTGTGGCGATGAAGTGGGACGAACTGGTAATGCTCTCCTGTGCAATCCAAGACACAGTAAACTCAGTGTAACGTTGACTACAAAACCAGGGCTGGCTGACGTTGTCACATATGCAAACTTTCAGCTCCAGAAACCTCTAGCAGCGGTTTGGCGCCTGCAGCTCCCCAGATGGTCTGCATTACAACCTCCATGATCCCAGACAATTGATTATGCTGGCTAAGGCTGATGGGGCTGATGGGGCTCTCTAAGGCACTCTCCCCCAGGGCAGGAGCACTGCAACACCAAGCAGCGGCAGTCTCCAGCTGCATTGCTGGCCCGCGAAGTCGCTATGCTGCAGGGACAGCTAGACTTCTACTGAAGCCGTACCCGACGCGTACATCTGAGCCCAGCTGATTTGAAAGCCCACCGCCGAGATCAATACCTTTGTGGCACACTACATAGGCCCAGTATCCCTCCTACAAGGTAGGGTCTAGCCACCTCCAGCCACGTTCCACGAGGAGCCGTTGCTCTCACCTGCTCCTAAGATGGCCGCCGCTCGCAATCCACATCTTTTGTTTATATTGGTTGCCTAGCAACCTTCCTTCGTTGTGCCTATAGGCTGCTAGGCGAGCCGGAGGCGGAAGCCATTCCACCACGCCTAAGGCCCAGCAGACCAACGCTCCCCCTGTCTGCACCTGTCCGCACCGGCAGCACGGCGCTGGACACTGACTACAACACTCCCCACCAGCAGCCGAGCCTCATACTTCAACCTGATTCGCTACTCACGGTCCTGCCCATCCTGCCTTCAGACAACGCTCATTCTATGTAAGCCCTGGCCACCACTGAACAATTACTTTTTACCGGAAGCAGCCCAGGTCGCCATTAAGACTGTACTGGATACCAGGCTCAAACAGGTACCCCTCTTTAAACATTAATTCATTTTTGGTATTAGGCAAACGCCCGCTATTTACATAACAAAGTCGTTACTCTCTACACGTAACAACTATAACTAGTACATTTCTAATAGCGTTGTCCGCTGACTATATGGCCAAACTGCTACCTCTACATCGATTGCTGTTCGCCACTTGCCCAATCTCAGCTGTCTGGTTTAAAAGTCAATACTCTCTGTAACAGCCTACTAGGTACCTACTATATGTACCTGCTATCTGACTGTCCCACTCAGTCCAAATGTCTCTGCTATTTGATTGTGGCATTTAGCCCAATTGTGCCTAACATTTGACTGCGCCACTTAGCCCAATTCTACTTGCTATTTGATTGTGGCATTTAGCCTAACTGTGCCTGCTATTTGATTGTGGCATTTAGCCTAACTGTACCTGCTATTTGATCATGACATTTAGCCTAACTGTGCCTGCTATTTGATTGTGGCATTTAGCCCAAATGTGCCTGCTATTTGATTGTGGCATTTAGCCTAACTGTGCCTGCTATTTGATTGTGGAATTTAGCCTAACTGTGCCTACTATTTGACTTCGCCACTCAGCCCAAATGTGCCTGCTACTTGATTGTGGCATTTAGCCTAATTGTGCCCACTATTTGACTGCGTCATTCAGCCCAAATGTGCCTGCTATTTGATTGTTTTAATCGCCACCACTACCAGGAACGGTATTTGCTCACCACCCCTCGGAATTGTGCCCGTGCACTAACTGCACTACCACTGTGAACTATCCCTAACCCGCCACTCCCGATAAGCTCACCCTTGCCAATGAGCGCCGGCTCTATACCATACCTATTGTCAAGACTCCTAGGTCACGACATGCGGCTTTGGCCTCCTGCCAGCCTCTACTTTACCTACCTTGTCATTTTAGGGTACCTAACCTCTACCCAATACATCCTTTCTATTATCTCAGCCAAGTCTCACCACTATCACCCTACTACATACTCATTCACCATGCTCCATTCCAATCCATAACTCAATGACCCGGCTTTGTGGCTCCAACATTTAGCCTCAAAACCCACACCTAATCAACCATGCACACTCCAATTTAGGAATGCCAGACTTAGATCTAGACTGCCTCGTGCACCTTACACACAGCGCAGCCATACCGCAGCATACAGCTTACTACACAGAAGTTACCTAACCTCCCCTCTTCCTCCCCCCCTATCAAAGAACTCAAGGGAGCCCTTATCAATGCCAGACCCATCACGGCCCACGCACTCGATATTATTGACCTCATCACCGTCCACAACCTCGACTTCATCGCCATCACTGAAACGTGGTTTCATGCAGCCTCTGGCCCACTTCTCACACTCGCCATCCCTAATGGCTACTCCATCAACAGAAATGACCGTCAGTCCAATTCCAAAGGAGGAGGAGTCGCATTTATACATAGAGATAACATCAGTATGAGAACTATTCCTAACACCCAATTCAGCTCTGCCGAATCTCTATCGGTGAAACTAACCTTCTCACTGAACAAAACAGCAACACTTCACCTCATCTACAGACCAGCAGGTCCACTTGGCTCATTTATAGATGATATTACCTCCATACTGACTGACAACACTAAGCCTAACTCTCAGGTGTTAGTACTAGGTGACCTTAACCTTGGCCTATCCGACCCTAAGGATCACATGGCCACCGAGGTTGCCACTACTATCGACAATTTAGGCTTCCAGCAACACATTCTTGAACCCACCCACAACAAGGGCAGAACAATTGACTGGATTACAGATCTCAACTGCAATACATCGATAAGCAGCAGCTCCGCCTGTGCTTGGTCCGACCCCCACATCATAATCTTTCACTTACCAGCCACCAACCCTCATCCCAAACCTACTACAGCCCCTGCTATTCCTACCAGGAAAAAAAGGACATCACGAGCGACAAACTACTCCCTCTCATCCTTCCCATTCTGAACAACTGCGCATCTCAGCACAACGACCCTACTGTCTTAGTAGACACCTTCAATCAAACAGTGCTCAAAGCTATTGATACCATAGCACCGCTCAAATTAAGGAAAGCCAAACAACAACCCCATCTGAATTCTTGGTTCACCCCGCAACTTAGAGCTCTGTGCAAAGAAAAACGCAAGGCTGAAGCACTTCGGAAAAGTCTCCCTTGTGAGGCCGACAAAGACTTCCTTCTCATCACCTTCCTCAATTACAAGGAAGCTATTTTACAAGCCAAAAAAGACACCTACAACAAGCGTATCTCACAAGCTGAATCTAACATGAAGGAGCTATTTAAAATTCTCAAAGAATTAGAATCCCCTTCACCCGTCCCGATACCTCCAGCAAAGACAGCACGTGGTGCAACAACATACAAAATGCACTTCTCACCAAAATAACCACCCTGCAATCCAAAATCAATGCCAAACAAAACACCCTTCTCTCCTCTACCCTAACAAAACCTACGACGCCCAAAACGACTACGGCCTTTTCCCACACTCCATTCAGCTTTGTGCCGCTCACCATCCCGGAGGATGAAAAAATCATCTGTAATTTAAAACCCTCCAACTGCCAAGGCGACTCCTGTCCGACACCTATCATCAAGGAATTGGCACACGACCTTGCTCCCTTCATAACTACCTTTATTAATTCCTCATTTCAATTTGGAGTGGTCCCTAATAATCTGAAGGACGCCTGGGTCATCCCTCTCCTAAAAAAAACAACCTTAGATCCTGAGATACCAACTAACTATAGGCCCATCACTGCGGTTCAGTTTCTTCTAAAAAATTTAGACAGAGCGGCATACTTACAGATACAGAATTATCTGGAAACAAACAATCTTCTCGGGACCAGACAATCGGGTTTTAGACCTAAGCATGGGACAGAAACAGCCCTCCTAGACCTTAAAACCCAAATTGAGGACTTAAAAGACAATGGCAAATTGGCCCTTTTACTCCTATTGGACCTTTTTGCAGCTTTTGACTTGGTCAATCACCAAATCCTTTGTCATCATCTGAAATCTGCGGCTCACTTCTCCGACAATGCCACTAACTGAATTAGGTAATTCCTAGACAATAGACAAATGAGAGTATTTTCACCTTCGTCCTCAGCAGACCCCGCGCCAGTCCCTTGTGGAGTCCCACAAGGGTCCTGTTTATCCACCATACTCTACAATGTATTCACCAAACCTTTGTTTGATGTGCTTGACTATCTGGGCATCACTTACACCAATTACGCGGACGATACCCAGATACTCATTCCCATCACAGGTGACTACATTGCAGACTCTAAAGCTCTGAATGACATTTACCAAGTCATCCAAGCTTGGATGGCCCAACATGGGCTCTGTCTCAACGATGACAAGACAGAGCTCCTCATCTTGGGTACACAACAGAAACTCAATAAGCTGAACCCATCGTTCAGCTCTTTCAATATTGATGGTAATTCCATCAAGGTATCCAAAGATACCAAAACACTAGGAATCTACCTAAATTCCACACTCTCTCCATATAGACAAACCAACGCAGTCGTTGCTGCCTCGGCTTACACATGCAAGTTGATCACAGCCTGCCGCCCATTTCTCTCTTCTCATAATTGCATCACCCTTGCCAGGACATTGGTAATGTCCAAGTTGGACTATTGCAATGCACTGTACCAAGGCACCAACCAACGCAATCTTAACAAACTCCAGATCACCCAAAACAATGCTATCAGAGCGGCCCTCAACATCCCGAGATCAGCACATATATCTGAAACTAGGAAGAACCTTCACTGGCTCTCAGTCGCCCAAAGGATATCATTGAAATCGCTGGCCCTTACCTACAAATGTGTAAACAACCAGGCCCCCATCTACCTAGCCTCTCGATTACCCCAATACATTTCATCACAATCACTTATATCTGCCCAAACTCAATGCCTCACAATCCCCAAATATAAGCTTCAAACAGCCGGAGGTGTTAGCTTCCCAGTCCAGGCTGCCAAACTCTGGAACACTTTGCCACCTACCATTAGAAATCTATCGTCACTGAACCTATTTAAACACAAAGCTAAGCTTTGGCTAGCCACCACACATGACCAATTGTCTTTGTGAACATTCAAACACCACGACTTTCTGTCTGCCTGATTAAATATGCACTGCTCTTGTACTCTACTGCTATTGCCTATGCAAATGTCTGATCGAAACCTTAACTGTAACCCTGACTGATTGTAACCTTAAGCTTAACTCTGCCATTCTTGTAATTCTGTTTGAAGATATGCGCCCGGTTGCCCTCGAGCCTGGTTGCGCTATACAAATAAAATAAATACAAATACAAATGCATACCTTGTTGAACGATTAGACATTTCAGGGTGCTCAAGCTAAGCTTGAAATCATTGGAGGCCACTAATACTGGTTACTGGGTGCGCAAGGCCACTGGGATAACTGGGCTTCAGTGCCCCCTGAAATTCAGGGCCAATGCTCAGACCCCTGCTTTGCTGCTGAGCTTTCATGTGGAGGAAATGACACTGATTACAATGTCTGTGACACCACTGACCTAGCACGGACATGTTTTGAATGCATCTTTGTTGTTGTGGGCAGCAGAATGTGTTAGCAGCACATTGAGAATGATAAGCTTTTGTGTGCAGTGGATGGTGGCAGTTACAGCAGTAAGCGAGGAACAGATGACTGAATGAAAGGTAATTGGAGCTGTGATGGATACATTTCCTACCAGATCCGTACATTCTTCAATTAACATGATATGAGATGATATTTATAATGCACCTGTACACATGCGTTTCTAGCCGCCACAAGACAAGGGAGGGGAGACAAAACAAACAATCCTACTAGGCCTTGTGACATTGGGATCATGCAAGTGCGACAATGTGAAGTGCAGGGGGAAACAGGGCCATCATAAGCATTTTTGGGGCCCTGGGCATGGACATCATTTGGTTGGGTGGCCCCCTCCACCCAACCAAAGGAATTAAGTGATCAAGAATATCTGGTGGCACCCCACCCCCATCGTGATCATAACCTATAGGTTGATATATTGCCTCGCAGCATTCAAAATAAGCATGTTTACTACCTTTAAGTCCCCTTGTGCTCTGAATTCTTGCTCTAATCAGAATGATAAGTAGCATTTGAAGGCCAGCATTAGCAATCTACAAAGGTTACTTCTCTTATACTATAGAAACAGGATACCTTTTGTTAGTAGCATCCGGGAAGGTATGCAGCCTGTAGAATTAATGTAGGACTGTATGTAAAAGGTACATGTAACCCAGAATAGGCAGAGAACTCACATTAGCTGCCTCCGAGAATGCAAAAGTGCTCAAGCATGGATAGAGGAGACAGATTGTAAGGAAGGAGAAAGCTACACACAGCATAGCATGGATAGTGGATGCAGATTAGAAGCTACGAGGAAGGTGTCTCTATCCAGACAGATTGAGATTAGAGATGGGACATAGTTTGCAAATAGTGTTGCCATTAGATATCAAGGGAACAAGTTCCTGTGGTGTGCAGTATATCAATGCTTACTATTATAGTGGAAGCAACACTATAGCCAGTGACACCATGAGTGAGACTTTTATGAAGATCCTACCCTGAGAAGGAAATCACTCTGAAGAGCTGACAATTTTGAAAGGTTTAGGGACTGGCAATTCTGAGAGGTTAGGCAATACAAGATTAAATGAGATGCCCAGGATCACACATTGCTTAAGGGGTGAAGCAGGTATTTGTGCCAACTGTGCAATTTCTGCATTTGAACACTTTCTTTTCCAGCTCTTACCGTGTACTAAAACAATCTCATTTTATAAAACTGACTTGCAAAGTACACATCATATTTCCAAACCTGACAATTTTTAATACCAAAATATTATAGAAGGGTGTTACACAAAATGGGAATGATTCTAGCTTCATTCTCTCCATCATCAAGGGAAGTATATAAGTACCAGCATACCAATCGATGCGATTTAACCGATGTGATCTAGGTATGTCTTTTGTACTTTTAAGCTTTAAATACTTCCGAAACAATGTCTTGTGAAATTGTCATTCATAAACATGCAGAAAAACTTTGACTTTTATACAAAAAGCAAACCGTTTTTTGTGTCAAACGAGCAGACCTTAAAATATGCTTGCTCAAAGTTTACAACATCTGGTCCGCTCTCTCTCTCCTGTCTTCCACCCCTTCCACTCAAATGGCCTACGTAAGAAGAAAGATCAAGTAATGAGCTAAATCATGCCACCAGCATGCAAGAAGGCAAACCTCACAGAAGGCAGCACAGTAAAGCAAGAGATATTAGATGATTTGATCAGGATCACTGTATTGTCTGCTGGCAAAGCCAGGATACAAGCATGAACACTTTGGTTCCACAGTCTTGAATTTGGATACTTTTTCACCTCTTGGACTAATAGTTTATGCTCATCCTTGAAAGGGATTGCCGAGGTTTTAGAATGCCCCATCTGAACAACCCAATTTCTAGACCTTCACCACACAAATGACATGTTAGTTTTTAAGCAACCCCTATCTGGTGCAGGTACATTGCTGATAAAAGCACCTGCTATGCTGCAAAACCAAGTACATATGCAGGTGGGTTTATAAACTTCAGACATAGGAAAGGTTCAGCCAGCCTTGCTGGAATGTGCTCTTCTAGTCTTTCATATGAACATATATCTCTGTAATGAGTGCTTAACACACTGAGCTAACTTCTGAACCATTGTGGCACTCAGTTTATCAATATGCATTTCAGCTTTTGGCTATTTAACATGATCAACATAATTCCCAGAGGAAAGAAAGAATGCTACAGGAGTTGTGCCGTACAGAACACACAAACTATGTATTCCACTGTGAAAACAGAAAGCATTACATGATTAATTGATCAAGGCAGAATGTACTTGTCAAAACAGACGGGCAATCGGTTTAGAGCCTCAGCACCATGCCATAAAATCTCCTGGCGTGTGCTATTTAAGACAGATGAACAATAGAATCTTACTTCTTTAGATCAGGAAGCCTTGTGGGGGCCCCCTCCAAGCTGGGGGCCCTGGGCAAGTGCCCCTTTTGCCCTCCCATAAAAACGTCTCGTGGGGGAAAGTGTGATCAGGGCAACATGGCTCTGAGAAAGTGCAGCTAGGGCAGTGTGGCTCTGTGTAAGTGCAGGAGGCATGGGGGCTGAAGGGCTTACAGTTGCAGCTCCTAATTGCGTGGTAGCCACTTCCAGAACTTTAGGTGGTCCAGCTCAAGTTTGAGGGGAGGAGGGAGGCCGTTAAAGAGGGAGGCACCTGCAGAGGAAAGAGATCTACCCCCACCCTCTGCTTGGATAAATGTCTGACCCTTAGAGAGTTAGAGGTAGCTGAGCGAAGGGCTCTAGAAGGAAGGTATTTAGGCAGAAAAAGTTGGATATTGTGAGGGCCTCAGCCCCAGAAAGCCTTGCGGACGATGCAGAGGGTCTTGAACTTGATCCTTGCCTCCACCCCCAGCCAGTGGAGAGATTTCAGGGCAGGAGAGATACAGTCCCTGGCCTTGAGACTAAGGATACGTCTTGCAGTCATGTTCTGGTTTAGTATCAGGGGGCGAAGATTAGAGTTAGGAAGATTGAGAAAGAGGCTTTTGCAGTAGTCCAGCCTGGAGAGAATCAGGGCTCTAGAGACAGTGAGCTTCTGTGGGAAGGCAAGAAAAGGTAAGAAAGGGTGACTCACAAAATAAAACTCCTTTTTTATTCATGGTGTGTTCACATTTTCCATAACAAAAAACCTTTTTTTTGTTGTGGAAAATGGAAATGTTCTTAACTACATGCATAAAGCTACAAACATGTGCCTAATAAGGACTATAAACAGGTGACTTTATTTAAATCTTGAAAGTACAGTGATTTTCAGGCACACATTTGCATTCTGCTACTTACAGTCTTCCATTCCGGATGTGAACAATAAAGCTACAATCATACTCTTTTTGCTCAAACTGTTTCTATAAGAATGTATATATTTTCAAATCAGATTATTGTGTGAAGTTGGGCCTTTGCAAGCCATGTATATAAAACAGTTTAGTTTGGTAGCCCTTCAAAACATAACTTGTCAAATATTTGCAACAAGTGCTCCGAAGGTATGTGATCATGTGCTTAAATTGTCATGTAGGCTTAAATCCCAGCTTCACTACTAAACCAAAGCGTGTGATCTTGGGCAATCAGTTAAATTTACAATTCCTTATCTGCGTGTGGGTGTCAGTAGAGGGAATTCATTTCACAGTACCTTATTGAAAAAAGTGTCACCCATGTTTAATACTCTATTATGTTGCCTCGTATTTAGTAATAATAGTAAATAGTAATAATAGTAAAAATGGGCATACGTGCATCACACAGTTGTTTGTCTCTTGGTTTAATAACCGCAACCCTACTTGAAAATCGGAGCCCTTTTCTGACTGAAAAGGGAAATAAAAAAATTCATTTCTGTTTTGTGACTCCTTTGTTTTTGATGTCTGTATGCTTACACGTAAAGGCATGTTTTTACAGGAATGCCTTCTGTGGGGGACCGCTCCGGCTGGTCAGAGCCCATTTTGCTGATGTCCATTTCTATGATTCCAGTCCTTCAAATAGGTCGGTTTCCTTGATGCCTTTGAGAATCACAGACTAATGTCACTTCTAGTGATGTCAATCTGTATGCAAATTAAGGGGCCCTCACTAGTCTTTTGCCGTAAAGGGCCTCACAAATCATTGGACCAGCCCTAACAAAATAGTCGGAGAGTTTGCACCTGTGTTACGCTGCCGAACTTCTTGGAGAGCTGCTTGCCGGAGGTGCTGGGACTTCTGGGAGTGCCTGAAACCTCTCTGTAGTTATAACTCACGCAAGAGTCAAGGAGAAACTCTGATCTAGTCAATATCATGGATTGGGCCTAAAGGCCAACCACATTGAAGTGGATAAGATTTGCATTTGTAAATAAAGCAGATCTACGTTATGAAAACAGGAAAAAAACACGGGACTGAAAACACCAAAGTTTTGTTATCGAATTTCGAAAATGTATAATAAAAGTCTGGCATGCTGCTGAAGTGGAAAAGCAACACCCCGCCAACGAAGGGGGACTGGGAAATAGATATGATATGGACAAACGATACCGAGGAAATATACATTGACTCATTGCAGGTCGCCTCCAGAAATATATGGGCCAGATACAAACAATACCTGTCCGACAAAACTGAGGCCTAGGAGCCAGAATAGTATGTACTGCCATTTAATGTAATGTAAATGTTTCATCATTGCTACATAACGTGTATGAGTCTTACCTGTGTGCAACAATACATAAAGGTTTAAAAAAAAACAGTCTGGCATGCAGCTGCCCGCTGATTGAGAAGTGCTTTAGTACAGTGAGTCAGTGAGTTCTCTCTTCTCTCCTCCCCTCTGCTTGTCTCTGCTGCTCAGGAACAGGAGGGACAGGAGGGACAGGGAGCTGGGGAGCTAAGGTTTGAAGGAAGAGAACGTGTTGCTGCTTACTAGGTGCTAGTGCCACTGGGCGGGAGCCCTAGGTGCTGGGTTCACACAGCCATGTTGTGTTGCCAGTCTCACAGGCAGGCTACACCAGGCAGGATCTCCCCCGCACTCCCAAACCCCCTGGCACTCACTTCTCGACATTACCCACTACTGTGCGGTGCTGTGTCTGCTTCACAGGCAGCAGCATCCTCAACTCTGGGAGCAGATAGGGCATATCCATGAAAGAGACCATGATCTGGAGAAGGCAATCCCTGGTTAAGAGAATTCTGCCTGCTACCTGTGGTAGTCCAGCAACTACGGTAAACCTTAATATCTCCATCAAGCAGTTGCTGCCAGAGCCGTTGCTAGGGGAGAGCTGGAGGGCCATAGCTCTGGGTCTTCTGGTTGGAGTCCCGGATAGAAGCTCAGGGGCTGCAACCAATAGGCTAGCCTGCCCCGAGTCCCACCAGGCACCGATATTCGCGTAGCCCGAGACCTTTTCCAGACCTAGCAACACCCCTGGCGGCTGCAGCAGGTAACCACACTGCTTCATTGTGGAGCTCTTTGCCCCATTATCTTCGGGCCACATCCAGTCACTTTTCTTTTCGTCAGGTGTTGAAAACGTACCTTTTCTAGCTGTTCTTTCCCGTTGTTCTGCCCAGCAGCCAGGTTGCCTTTTTTTGTGGTGAACGTTGTGCTTTATAAATAATTTTAACAGAACACAACATAACCTGTCCTTGCAAGGCAATACATTATTTTCTGCATCTCCACATAGCGCATCTGTTCCGTCTCCTCCACATTCTCTTTCATTTTGTCTTTCTCTGGGTCCTCCCTCTTCAACAGCCTCTCTCAAAATTGAGCAGAACCACCCCCGGTCCCGGAAGCAACTCAAGACCTTACTTTTCGGATCCGCTTTCTCCCTTCCTCTCCCCTGCTGATGCACCTGACTGCTCTGCGCACTGGTCACCTGGTCACCCTCTGAACTCGGGCCCAGGCTCCTGCATGTCCAGCTGCTCTTGCACCCCTGTGGGCCCCCCAGCAGTTAAGGGTTTGTATCTGCAACCCTACAGTCCCTTCTCTCTGCACCTATGAGCCACCCGCTGGCTGCACTTGTGAGTTAACTGCGCTTCCCCCTTCTCCTCTCCTCTGGCACTTCTCCCCTTCCCTCTTCCCTGCACTTGCGCAATCTGAATAACACAAGGCCTAGTAAGATTGTTATTTTGTCCTCCCTTGTTTCCCCTTCCTTGTCTTGTCACACCTAGAAACACTTGTGTACAGGCGCATTATAAATGCCACATCATATCATATCATAAATCTAAAAATGGGAGCAAGCTACGACCATCAAATAATAATAACGCAGTCCTAGTGTGGGCTGGCAAAATAAAAGGGCCTATACTAATAAACCTATTGCCAATCCTTACTTCTAAATACAAAATGGTGTGGGATAACAATGAATGCAAAAGAAAAGTGTTCAAGAAATGATATGTCAGGATAGTTGAGCAGTTGGCTTCCCATCCCCACGTTTTCAGCACAGGGCAAGGCGGCACATACGGGCTTCACACACACTATGGCTTCTTGACCATGAGGTAACAGTTCAACACATAGGCATCAGGGCCTTCTGCCAAAGTCTCTCTTGCAATGACAGTCTCTTATTGCAGAGGGCCTGATATAACAAACAAAACACAAAAGTTCCTTTCCTTTGTCAGGGTTTTTACTCTAACAAGTTCAAGACTGGTCTCCCTCTTCGGGCCCGGACGACGGGTCCCCCTCACCTGGGCTCAGACCCCTTTTCTACAATGTTCACAATTTGGTCTCCTTCATTTTGGTTCAGACCATGGACCCCCCCTCGTTCCGGGCTCAGATCCTCTTTTCCACAGTGTTCACAACTTGGTCTCCCTCGTCTGGGCTCAGATCCCTTTTGTTAACAGAATCAAAGACTTTCAAATGTGCAATGGGTTTTGCTTAAACCGTTGCAGGACCACTTAGATTCACTTTACATAATTTACACTTCACATCAATCTTCTACTTTCATTTCTCTTGTCAGGATACCGTACAGGGACTTTCGACTGAGCACATTCACAGTGCCGGACTACTCTGTCAACAATATCATATCTTTCCTTTTAATGTTCAAATATTCACCAGCAATTTAGCTTCACTCGCCTCTTTCATCACACACGTTTAACAATGTTCATATTCACAATGTTGCTGCTTGCAACCTTGACTTCACCACAGTCCGGTCTGGCATCGGTCTCCCCAAGTCAACGGCTGTGTTGTTCTCTCCCACTTCTTTGTTCTTGGGGCCAAGGACGATACCACATAGTTTGCTGCTCCTCCCTGCCTTGATCAGTTACGCGGGAGTACTCTTGGTATCTCTGACACACAATGCAGGATTCTTTAGCCTGGTTTCCTGGTCTTACATTTTCTGCCTTGAAGGTTTCTTGAGGGTAACGGTTTCCTGCCGAAAAGGCCAAGGGTGTTGCCCCACTCACGAACCTCTTGTGCCTGGCGGTCTTTCTCCCGTCGTTCAACTGCTGACACAAAACTGCTGTTCCTTCGTGTGTTTTGCCTTGCTCAGAGTGTGCTCTCAAGCTCTGCCTTTTATCTGCGTGGGGAAGTGTAATGGAAGTCAGGTGTGAGTGATTGTCGACAATTGCCTGACCTCGCCTGACCATATTATTGGGGCATGTCAGTCACACGGCTCGGGTGTGAGTCTGTTTTCTCCCACAGCAGGCTGTCCGTGTAAAAGTGTTTGTGCAGGAAAAGGAGCGGGGGTGTTGAGTTTCTAAATTTCCCATCATTAGGATGGGGTAAATGTGTTACAGGGATAAGAGGGATACCATCCAGTGTCCCACTCTCACCCCCCAAGGACCCCTCAGCCAGTTGATCCTCCCGCACTGGTCCACCCCCAGGGTCTGGATCCAAGGCCGATGGCCATGCCCTGGACACCTGAGAGAGAGCTCCGCGGGGATTAGCGGGTGAGACACCTTCTGGTTTCTCACACTGGCAAATACCTATCTAATGCCATACACAAGCAAAACCTGTTAGCTTTTCCAGTGCTTGTTTTTTAAAGTACTTCAGTGAAAGTCCCTTACACCGCTTATAAATTGAGTCGATGAAAGCAGTACTGGTTATATTTTTATTACACAGCAGCTTTACAGCTCCAATTAAACTCTCGGAAGACTGTTTTGAAAAAACACTGGCAGTCACTTTGAGTGCAAGATTTAGTGTTAAGGCTTGATAGAGCTAGCTCAAAGTTATCCCAGGAGGCTGTGTTTTGGAAGTGAAGGGGAGCAAGAAGTGGGTGAGAAGGGTCATAGCGATTAGCATGGCCATGCGCAGTCAATAGGTGGAAAAATACCCAAACACCACCTGCAAGCTTTGTGTCCATCTTCTTATGCCATCTCCCCCTAGTTTTACTCCAATGGAATAGTTTCGGCTTATAGGTGGTGCTAAAGCGCCACTTAATAGCAAAACTAACAAGAGGAAATGGTAGTTGACTTACAGCAAGAACAAATTTGATAAACTGATGGAAGCCTGACATTTTAAACTCAATGCCAAAAGTTTGTGTGGAAATGGAAATGCAGGAAGATTGAAAGAATCTGACTTGATATATGCCGTAAGATTTCTGTGGTGGGGTGGAAGAGTAGAGGGCATAGGATTAAATAAACATGTGCAGGTGAACATCTGTGAGTCTCGCACCACCGATAATGCAGGAAGAATGACTGGGGTGTGTGTTTTGTCTCCATCTTTAACAATGTCGCCTATCCTGCACATACAGTGGAGCCTTGGGTACGAGCATGTTATCAGTTTCGCTGTGATATGTCCTCCAGCACAAACAAATGCTGTATTGCCGTGTCCACCACGCCCAAGCCTTGAAGACTGGGGGGCAATGGGAGATGACAGAATCTCAGCCACCATTTCCTACATTCGCTGCCCCTCTCCAAAACAGGCCAACAGTTAAAAAGGGGGGACCAAGGGGCACGCGTGAGCATTTCTCCCGAGGGGGATTTGGGCACTGCACTTGGTGCAGCAAGCAAGGTTGGCGGGGCTAGAGGCCCCCCGTATCAATATCATTGACAGTTGTGATGTCATCTTTGATGTCCTTGGTGGTAGTCTTAGCAGTGCACTGTGGTTGGCGCGAGGTATGGTTGCTTAGCTTACCATAACTGGCACATTTCTCAGGTTTTTCGGTTTTACTTGTAACCATAACGTCCCTTTAACAAGGTTTTTCATTGAATTTCATAGGTTTTCATTAGTGCAACTTAACCATAAAGTCCCTTTAACAACATTTTTTCAGTGAATAAATATATATATATAGTGAACTTCCTACAGAGCAATCGAATGCTGTGGAAATATGGAAATACACTCTATAGTTTAAAAAGGGTAGGGTCAAGGGGTTTAATTTCCTTGGGCACAGGCCCATATTCCAGTAGCTAACTCAAGCCTCAAGCTGAATGGGGGGGCTTTCAGATGCAAAAGACCTCATCAATTCTTAACCCCCAAACGTGAGTGCTAAATTAGGCAGACTTGCTCCCATTCACCACTGAGACCAAACCACCACTTCAATTGCCTATGTTTATAAAGGTATTTGGGGCAGTGGTGGAAATGGACCCTTCGTTGGGTGGGCTGAGATCATCAGTGTGATGTGGGTGGGCATAGGGGCTGAGCTAGGATTAGAATAATGTGGGATTCCCTGTCATGATGCCTACCCCTGGGGACCCAGACCAAGTCCAGCAACCATGGAAGCAGGCATCAAGTTATTCCAAGCAAGCCCAACAACCCCTGCTAGGGGCTATTTGGGTGCAGTCCTGGCGTCTATGGCGCCAGGCTCATATGGAGAGTCAGTCCTGGTGCCATAGGCGCCAGGCTCATAGATTAAAACTTACCTGATGCTGACCATGCTGCAAACTTACCTGATGCAGACCATGCTGCAAGAGCTCCAAGCCAAAAGCGGCTTGGAAGGGACTACTTTACCTAGGCACTATTTTTTTACTCGGGTGGGGCTGGGGAGAAATACTTAACTGGGACTACTTTGGAGGCTATTTAAGCACGCCCGAAGAGCAGCACACACTTCGCGTTATTCTGCATCCAGCAGCCTAACGCTCACAGTGCCTGCAAGTCTGCATCCAGTCTTCTGCCACGCCCGCCTCGAGTCTGGAGCTCCTAGAAAAAGGGAGAAAGAAGGAGAAAATGTTAGAACAAGAGCAATACCTTTGATCCTTACCTGAATTCCCGATCCACCGCGCCTTCGAGCTGGAAGAAAGAAGTTATTTTATGCACGTCGCCTCGCCTGCTGCAGCGCCGCGCTGAACTCACCGGCCTTCGCAGCATCTTCACATTCCACCGCATCCTTCTGCATATTCCCGCCGCATTCCGGCACCTAAGGGGAAGACAAGAACAGCAAGGTGAGCCAAGGGAATAAACAGAGGCAATATTAGTTACCCCCCCATAGACTTACCTGATTTTACCACCGGGGGTACTATTCTTCTTCACGGGTCGGCGCAGCTTCCACTGCATCCTCGCCGAACCCCCCCCCCTAAGGGGAAACAAAAGGACAGCAAGGTGAAACAAAGGAACAAACAAGGGGAAACCTCCTCACCACAATAGACTTACCTGATTTTACCGCCGGAGGCATTATTCCCCGAGACTTCATACTTTCTTTCAGCGCCTGAATAAGGGAGAAAGCAACAGGTTACGTACTGACATTATTTTATCGAACTGTGTTGGATAATACAAATCCTTACCTGAATATTACCAGTTGCTACGAGGAGCTCTTCGCTAGGGTCAAACTGCAACCTGCAAGGAATCGGACAAGAGTGAAAGTCAGACATTAGAACTCTTACGAACTACATACTTACGGAGTCTTGCTGGAAATCTCAGAGTCAATATTGTTCTGGAACTCACCAATTCCTTCGAGCCAGTGAAGCAACTGGTTATCTATGCGCCCCTGCGCTCAATGCAGGATGGAGAGCTCATCTTTCCAAACCATCAGGTGAGACTATAAGAGGGGACATCAAAGGTGATCATAGGGGAGAACAGCGGGAGTGGGGGGGGTTAACGCTCAACTCCACGGGTGGTTATTTCCCTTTCTCCATTTGCAGAAGAATATTCCTACGGGTCAAGCAAACGAAGCTAGGTGGGCTAGTCTAGTCCGTCATCTCACCACTACGCGTCACATTGACGGAGACCGCAGCTGTCCAGGTCAGATCGACGCCCCTGTGGGAGCCAGGTGAGCGTAATAGAACGCGAAGCCTACCCACAAATTCCCACCCGGGCGTTATGGATACCTCAGAAACTGACCAATTGGCCCAATTACTAGGGGAACTGAGGGCTGAAGTGCATTCCGCCCGTCAAGAAACCAATGCTCTTAGGAGAGAACTGATTTTGTCAACGGAGCAAACTGATGACCTTGCTAGGCAACTACTGCAAAGCCAGGCTGGACAAGCACCCCTACCAGGTCCCGGGGGAAATCCAGCTCCTGTGTCATCGAGTAACCCTGTGCAAATAAACCTACCAGGAAATATTCCATTAGCTCCGCCCGAACGCTTTGCCGGAGATCCCAAAAGGTTCGCTGTGTTTATGAACCAATGCAGCTTGCACTTTTTATGCAGACCTGGAGCCTTCCCAAACGATCAAGCCAAGGTAGCCTTTGTATTGTCACATCTCAGCGGCAGTGCAGCTGATTGGTCAATTCCACTAGTTACTCAGGATGACCCAATTCTTCGGGATTTTCAGGGCTTTCAAATGAGCATGGAAAGACTATTTGCCCGGCACTCCCAAGGACAGGCCCTGGATAACGAACTTTTGTCCCTACAACAGGGTAACCAGAACCTTCTATCCTACATCGCGACCTTTAATAGGTTGATAGTGGAAACTGGATGGCCTGAGGTAAAACGAATCACGTTATTTCATCGAGGGCTTCGAGGAGAACTCAAGGATGTCTTGGCTCAAGTCGTGAACCCACCTCAAGACTGCGCTGAATATATAGACTTAGTGGTCCAGTTAGATCACAGACTTCAGAACAGAAAGGCTGATCGAGCCACGTTTGAGAATCAGGTGTTGGTCAAAACCCACGATAACACCAAAGGAGCAGATGCTTCAGAACCCATACAAATCGGAGGGGTTAAAGGACCCTTAACCCAGAAGGAAAGAGAAAGGAGATGGCAAATGCAATTGTGTCTATAATGTGGAACTTCTGGGCATTTTCTACGGGATTGCCCTGTAAAACCACCCAAGAAGGTGGTAGGTGGTGCTGATAAAAGCCATATGGAGTCAGACTCGGGAAACGACCACGCCCGACAAGCGTAGAGGTCCGCTTGCCGAGCTTGAAGAAGGATACTCAGACCTCGCATTTCATCATACCAATGGTCCTCGTAGATCCGAGGCAGCCATAGCATATGCACGCAGTAAGGACATACATTGATAGCGGGGCCATAGGAAACTATGTGGACTACGAATTGGCTTCCAGGATGAATCTACCTCTCTGCCGAAAAACCACCTCAGATGTCATCACCACAGTCGATGGAACTGAAATTGCCTCTGGGCCTGTGACTCATTCCACCGCAGAGATGACACTATTGGATCAGGATGGGCATCAAGAGACTATTGTGTATGAACTAATCAAAGCCCCACAGTTCCAAATAATACTGGGGATACCTTGGTTGGAAGCACATAATCCTTGTATTGATTGGCGAGAGAAGAGAATAACCTTCCCGGATTGTGCACAAACCTGTTACCCAAAGAAAAATCTGAACGCAGGCCTGGCCACAGTAACCACAGCATCGTGGAACTACCTCCAGAATACCAAGAATTCCAGGATATCTTCCAAAAAGAACAGGCAAACACCTTACCACCTCACAGATCGTACGATTGTCAAATCGATCTCATACCCGGTGCACAACCCCCTTGTAGCAGGATCTACGCCCTTACGGAACCTGAGAACCTTCACCTACGACAATACTTAGACCAGTACCTTGCTAATGGCTTCATTCGCCCATCCAAGTCCCCTGCATCTTCAGCTATGTTCTTCGTGCCCAAAAAGGAAGGTGACCTTTGAACCAGATAACTGTTAAGAACCGATACCCATTGTCTCTGATCCCTGAACTACTAGACCAAGTGAAGGATGCTTGCATATACAATAAGTTAGATCTCCGGGGGGCATACCATCTGGTACGTGTAAAAGAGGGCGACAAATGGAAGACTGCTTTTTGCACCAAGTATGGGTTATTCGAATACCAGGTGATGCGTTTCGGGTTGTGCAATGCACCAGCAGCCTTCCAATACTTTATTAACAATGTCCTTCATGAACTCATTGACGTTTGTGTTGTCGTATAAATCGATGATATTCTAGTATACTCCTCTTCAGAATCTGACCATGTGAAGCACGTCCGAGCAGTCCTTGAGAAATTGCGCCAGCACAAACTATATGCAAAACTGGAAAAATGTGTTTTCCATGCCACAGAAGTTGAATTCCTTGGGTTTATCCTGACCCCAAGAGGAGTCCGAATGGGCTCACGAAAGGTGGACGCAATCCTTAAGTGGTCATCACCAAGTTCAGTTAAAGGAGTACAAAGCATGCTCGGCTTTGCCAATTTCTACCGCAGATTCATCCCGGATTTTTCACATGTTGTACATACCATCACAGCACTCTTGCAAAAAAAATAAACGCTTTATGTGGACTGAAGAAGCTGAAAATGCCTTCCAAGAGCTGAAAGCGAAATTCACGTCTGCACCTGTATTAAAGCACCCGCGCCCTGAACTTCCATACATAGTGGAAACTGATGCATCCAGTCTAGCCATGAGAGCTGTCCTGTCTCAAAAGGACCCTGAAACTGGCCAGCTTCACCCAGTAGCATTTTGGTCCCGAAAGTTCTCGGCACCCGAGTTAAACTATGCGGTTACCGACAAGGAGTTATTAGCCATTAAATCCGCCTTCAAGGCTTGGCGGCACTATCTTCTCGGTGCCAGGCATACCATTACTGTGATCACCGATCACCGGAACTTACAGTATTTAAAGACAGCCAAGGCCCAATCGTCACGCCAACTCCGATGGGCATTGTTCTTTGCCGAGTTCGATTTCGTGATAACCTATCGACCAGGTTGTAAGAATGGTAAAGCAGATGCCTTATCCCGAATAGGGATGGGAGAGGCAGAAGTGAACCCAGAACCAGTACCTATAATTTCCGAACAAAGAATTCTTGGCATGACTATTCTACAGACAGTAGAGGACATTCAGGTAAAGATCTAGCAACTCTTTGATCCTACAGCCCTGCAGGACTGGGTAAAGAAAGGCCCGGACTACTCTGTCACCAATGACCTGCCTTATTACCAAGGGCGGCTATTTCTGCCATATAAGGAACTACAAGAGCTAGTCATTTCCCGTTATCATGATACCCTAATGGAGGGGCACCCAGGTATTGCAAAAACTGAAGCTAAAATTAATAGACAATTCTGGTGGCCCACCTGGTGAAAGGATATCAAATCATTTGTGAAGTCTTGTGGCATTTGCTCCCAAAACAAAAGTCAGAAGAAAAAACCAGCTGGACTCTTACAACCTTTAGACATTCCGCCTACACCATGGCACACCTTATCGTTAGACTTTATTACTGATCTACCCCCATGCAATGGATTTAACACCATTCTAGTTATAGTGGATCTTTTTTCCAAGATGGCCCACTTTATTCCTTTAAAGGGATTCCCTTCAGCTTCAATCCTGGCCAAGGAGTTCCTCGAAAACATTGTTCGCATACACGGATTTCCGTCCGTATTGGTCTCTGACCGGGGCAGTCAATTCATTTCACATTTTTGGAAAAAATGTTGTCAATTGGTGCAAATCGATGTGAGGTTATCGACCAGTCACCACCCCCAAACCGATGGTCAAATTGAGAGGACCAACCAGACTCTCGAACAATACCTGCGTTGTATGTTACATCAGACTGAGAGTAATTGGAAAGACATTCTTTGGATCGCCGAATATGCATACGATAATTCAGTACATTCTGGAACTGGACAAAGCCCCTTTTATACCTTATATGGGCACCATCCTCGAACCTCAGACCTTGACTCACCCCAACACTTAGAAATGCCCGCAGTGGACCATCTTCACGCTATGATTACACAAGCCTTTAGGGAAGCAACTGCACATTTAAAACAGGCGAAAGAAAAATACAAGAAATATGCTGATCGGCATAGAAGTGATACTCCACAGTACCAGATAGGGGACCAAGTATTGTCAATCTGGAAAAGTGAATACCCTTCAATTGAATGATAGACGTATCTTGATGGCCGAAGGCCAACCGTCTTATGCACAGAATTATAGAAATACAGACTGCTATGCTTGATGAACAAGCGGCCATTTTAAACGTAGCAAGAATCGCCATTTTGCTTGTTAACCATTGCTCATTGCTTTCTGTCTAAAACTGCTTTGCAGCTTGCAATTCTTGCAAATTCTGCTTACTCTGCTCAACTGTTAACATTGTTGTCTGAATATGAAAGGGCAAGGTCGCAGGACTGAGGAGTTTGTTGAAACTCCTCCTGAGTAGCCCAGAAAGGAATGCCCACGCTCCCTCTCTGTAGCCTTGAGGGAGAGCTGCAGGGCATTTAATCATTTCACAGCTGCCAGCCAGTCTTGTACTGTGGTAGAATATGTTAGAATAAAGCAGCTAAAGGCTTGAATTATGCTCTTCTTACGGCCCCCCTCACAAAACCCTTTAGAGCGTGTCGGCTCCCAGGACACAAATAGCACCTCATAGATAGCAAAGCATGGAATGTGGCTCTTCCCCCTTGTGCAGTTTGCTTCCAAGAACAGAAGCACCGTGTTCTGTTCAACAACTAGAGGATGCCTCCGCACTTTCTAAATTACACATTGTTACTAGAATAGACATCGAAAGTGTCATAATTGTCATACTCGTCGGAAATGTCCATCATCATCCTGAGTTCAAAGAAACTGAATAAAAGGGGGGTGTTAAACATGACATAGCTGATTGTATGATATGCATTTTGTATATATGTAACTGATGTATGTAATTCGCTCTCTTGCGTCTCCCGAGGTCTAGAGAATACACGTCGCGGGGCGTGAGACCTCAGTTGGCCAATTGGGACTATTTTTGCTTGCAATAAACCCTAGCATTGGGAATTTGAACCTCGTGTCTGGCGCATCCTTTCGTGTATGGTTATTGCCTTGTTTCCATATCGCGAGGGACCCCTAGGGGCCCCTTTCAGTATGGTTAGCCGCAAAACACATACCCGATTGGTGAAAAAATTCCACCGAAATTTCCCAGACAAACCAAAACCACAGGGAAGAACGACTTTAGGAAGGGCCTTGGGGGGGGGGGGAGTGCTGTCATGATGCCTACCCCCGGGGACCCAGACCAAGTCCAGCAACCCCAGAAGCAGGCATCAAGTTATTCCAAGCAAGCCCAACAACCCCTGCTAGGGGCTATTTGGGTGCACTCCTGGCGTCTATGGCGCCAGGCTCATATGGAGAGTCAGTCCTGGCGCCATAGGCGCCAGGCTCATAGATTAAAACTTACCTGATGCAGACCATGCTGCAAACTTGCCTGATGTAGACCATGCTGCAAGAGCTCCAAGCCAAAAGAGGCTTGGAAGGGACTACTTTACCTAAGGACTATTTTTTTACTCGGGTGGGGCTGGGGAGGAATACTTACCTGGGACTACTTTGGGGGCTATTTAAACCACGCCTGTAGAGCAGCACAATCTTCGCGTTATTCTGCATCCAGCAGCGTAATGCTCACCATGCCTGCAAGTCTGCATCCAGTCTACTGCCACGCCCGCCTCGACTCTGGAGCTCCTAGAAAAAGGGAGAAAGAAGGAGAAAAGGTTAGAACAAGAGCAATACCTTCGATCGTTACCCGAATTCCTGATCCACCGCGCCTTCGAGCTGGAAGAAAGAAGTTATTTTATGCGCATCGCAAGGGGAAACCTGCTTACCACAATAGACTTACCTGATTTTACCGCCAGAGGCATTATTCCCCGAGACTTCATACTTTCTCTCAGCGCCTGAATAAGGGAGAAAGCAACAGGTTACGTACTGACATTATTTTATCAAACTGTGTTGGATAATACAAATCCTTACCTGAATATTACCGGTTGCCACGAGGAACTCTTCGCTAGGGTCAAGCTGCAACCTGCAAGGAATCGGACAAGAGTGAAAGTCAGACATTTGAACTCTTACGAACTACATACTTACGGCATCTTGCCGGAAATCTCAGAGTCAATATTGTTCTGGAACTCACCAAGTCCTTCGAGCTAGTGAAGCAACTGGTTATCTACGCGCCCCTGCGCTCAATGCGGGATGGAGAGCTCATCTTTCCAAACCATCAGGTGAGACTATAAGAGGGGACATCAAAGGTGATCAGTGGGGAGAACAGCGGGAGTGGGGGGGGGTTAACGTCTACGGGCTAAGCAAACAAAGCTAGGTGGGCCAGTCCAGTCCGTCATCTCGGCACTACGCGTCACATTGGTGGAGACCGCAGCTGTCCAGTTCAGATCGATGCCCCTGTGGGAGCCAGGTGAGCGTAACATTCCCTGAATGTTTAATGTTGGCTGCTTTGCATGAAATCAAAGTGCACTTTGGGAACCTAAGAGTGACCACCAATCTAACAGATATGTCTACGATCATAATTCAAGCATGCAATCCTTCTGGGCATGTGATGCGCACTGGGTGTGGTGTTCATTTCATCGGTCTTAACACTCACCCTATGAGTGAAACGTCTGCAAAGTATAAGGCACATTTACTTCTTTGCACCGTTTCACCATTTGTACTTTGGCTGCACTTAAAACAGAGCACAGGAAAAATTGCAGCCAGGCGAAAAAATCTTCCTGGGCCTCAGGCCTTAGCAGCAACAGTGCTCTGGCTAGACAATTGTTGCAGGAAGGCAGCTCTGTCTGGTTCCAGCCCAATTCCTGCCCAGTTTGGGAGGCCTTAACCATAATGCCATCTGCTGTGGGAAGCATGGGCTGCGAGTCTCCCAGGTGCGGGAGGACCTCGGCAGCTGCAGAGGACGCCCATGGCTTCCGCTAGCCGCAGCCATCCCAGAGGAACATGATCCAGGAAATGTGACTTCCTTTTCCGTGGCAGTGCCCACCAGGTCCCAGGCATGGCTGGCAATAAGCCACCGATTTTAAGGGCTGCTTTGAACTGTGTGTGTTTTTTTAAGAATTAAAAGAAATGCTTGTGCAAATATACACGCTACCAGTTTTGACTACTGTCCTAAATGGGTAGTGAAACTCGTGGGTAGACCAGCCTTATTGATGCTCCGGATTTTACAGCGTGTTTTGTTATTCTGGACGACCACCTTCATCTGCCCTAGTCAACAAACCAATGTGAGGAATGAGGAATCATGGGAGTTGTAGTCCAAGACATGTAAAGAGCCGCATGCTGTAGACACTTAAACTACTGTGTAGCATTGAAAGAGAGAGCCCTCAGCCTGCCTGACATACAAATCCTGCATTTAAATATTAATTACTATTTTACTTTAGGAAGTCATGATTTACCCGCAGTCTTTTTTTTTCAAGCCACTTGTCATGATCCCTTTAGCACTTAGGTTGGCAACACTCTTGTAATGATTCCGAGGACATCAATTGCTTCGTCAATAAACCGAAGAACGTGTCCTATTTGTTTTGTGCGCGGACAGTAATACTTGTAACCCTATTTGCCATCGATTGCTTTTTCCTGTACATAAGTGCGCCGGTTAGGCTGCAACAGCGCGAGGCCAGGCCGCATTTCAGTGGACCTGCACAGCAACAAACCAAACTCGAAGGGTACATCCGGTTACGCAAATGTCATGGAATTCTGAGTGGGCTACTTGCGGCAATTTTACAGCCTCGTGGGGGTGAAGACATTAGTTTGTAAGGGCTCCCCAAGTCCCTCTGGCAGAGCAAACACCCCGGTAAACATATGAGGCCTTGACATTTCCCATAGGTGCTGCAATTTAGGAAGCCCCGGATGAGCAAATGCCTGCATTCAAGGAGAGCGGGCTCCCGTGATGCACTTGTGGCTTGCAAGTCCTGGCTAACCTGCTTCCTCACATTATGCATGAGGGGATGGGGTGAGGGGGTTGATGCTATACGATAAGTACAGATTTTAAAATATCCTTCCCCCATAATAAACAATCTCATTCTATTCTATTCTATTCTATTCTATTCTATTCTCTTCTATAGAATTTTTGTTATGTTATGTTACTCGCCTGCATGCCTCAGAGCGCTGAGAGCGCTCTAAGGTTTGTAAATGCTGATTTTGAGTATGGCTTCCGCAGGCAGCTATTAGAACCTAAAGGAGCTCAATTTTCTCAGTGGCATGGCGTGAATGAAAGGTGTAAAACTCTTGCATAACGCTTTAACACCTTTCGTTCACGTCACGCAACATTTTCGTCCATTTGTATGGCAGAGAGGAGGTGTTTTCCACCCTCTCCCTTGAGCCCCGCCATACACATTCCCCAGCATTTGCACCGGCAAGCATTTTCACGTGGGTGCAAATGCTGGGGATCCCTATGGAGAACTCCACAAGGATCTATTGTACACATGCGCCCATGGCTATGGCAGGTGGCATGTACAATTAAACGCGGCCTGCCATGTGCGCATGGGAGGCAGCATTTACAATTACAATTCAACGCTGGCTACCATGCATGGTAGGCAGCGTTGAATTGAAATTGTAAACGCTGCCTGCCATGCGATCATGGTAGGCAGCGTTTACTCATTTGCATGGCGGAGTGCAAATCTGCTGGGCAAAATGCTGCGTACACACGTGTACGCCACCTTTTGCCCAGCACATTTACACTCCGCCGTGCAAATGACCAACATTTGACAGTGGGGATGTCTACATGTAATGGTTCCTCACCTACAGATTACTCATTGGTGCAAAATGAGCTCCAAACAGTTTTCGAGGGTGCCCCATCCCCTTATATATAGCATATCCAAAAAATAGTTCACATGGGATCGATGAAAACAATTTCAATATCATATTAATCATGAAAATATATTAACAATATAGCAACCAGATGCCTTCGGTTGGGTGCGCTTTACAAATTGCAAAATAAATATAAAAATGATGAAAATGCAGCATGTCTTTCACAATTACCCTGTTTCAGCATCTATTACTGCATTCCTAAATTAATGACATACCATGACATACAGTACAAAGATTGGCAAGAAAGTACAATACATACTTATATATCAGATCATAAATTCATCCATAGTGTGCCTTTACTGAACCAACTTCTCTCAATAATTTCACCTCTGCTAAGGACTCATACTGCAGGTGCTTCTTTTCTTTACAATTATGCCTTGTTAATGTCCCTTTCATAGCATTGAATGCTTTAGTCGACCAGCTTCTTTCAAAGTGTCACCAACCCGTTTCGACGTAACGGCTTAATAAGGACCAAGTCTTCCTCAGGGTGAACTCTTTAAATACTGCTGCACTACTATGTAATAAAGCGCTGTTTTCAATGCATTATTTACAACAAATTGGTCGGGATGATTGAAATTTCATTTCTAAAAAGCAGAGAGTGACATTATTACTTGAAACACCCCCAATCCTTAGTCCTAGTTGTAACCTTGCGGGGTTAGGGGAGGAGTTTCTACCTGTGGGTGAAAAGACTTTGTCCCCCCTTTCGATTGGGGAAGTGATATCTGTGATGGGGGGACACAAATCACTTAAGGCCTGGGTTTTGGTGGGCTGCAAAGCAATTTAGGGTCTGATTCACAGAAGCGTTTTATAATGGCTCAATCCCATAGGAAAACACTCTGTGAATCAGACCCTTATTCTGTGCAGTGGAGTAACTTTGCTGAAAATGTTGGAGGGGGGGGCGGGCATTACATCTAAAGGAAAGGGGCCCCAGCCAAATGATTGGGCAAAACGGTGTGCCACGAAAGTTGGGAGGGACACACAACATTGCCCCCCCTAAAATTACACCCATGATTATGTGCTAACCCTGAACTGTGGGCTTCTTTCCTTACACAGGTTTTCAATGCCCTTCTTACCACTAGGCACATTCCAGAAAGTTGGAAACAGGAATTATTGTGCCGATCTTTAAAACGGTCAACAAGTGTCTGTCATCTTTCTATCTCCCGGTCATCCTGCTGGATGGAACATCTACGCGTTCTGCAGGGATACTACTGGAAAAGTTGGAGGACTGGGTGAGTGAACACAATCTCTTGACAGACACAATGCTGTCCATTATGGCTGCTATGGGCACAGAAGCAGTGTTTAAACCTATATTTGATTTTGACAAAATATGCACTCCTTCTGGAATCTCCGGTCTACTTACCCTTTATGCCTCTGGCCTCTCTTGGCCCTCTTCCTGCTCCCACCTGCAAGGCTAAAAACATCGGGGTCATCTTCGACTCCACACTCTCCTTCTCTCCTCACATCTCTGATGTCTCTAAGAAGTCACACTACCAGCTGCACTTCCTCAGAGGTATCCTTCCTTTCCTCTCCTTCCCCCAGAAGCTCACCGTCTTCAGAGCCCTGGTTCTCTCTAAGCTGGACTATTGCAACAGCCTCTATCTAAATCTGTCTGCCTCTACTCTCCGCCCTCTGCAACTCATCCAGAACAGGACTGCGAGACTTGTCCTTGGCCTCAAGTCCAGGGACCGTATCTCTCCAGGACTGAAATCGCTACACTGGCTCCCTGTGGCTGCGAGGATTAAGTTCAAAACCCTCTGCATTGTCCACAAGGCCTTCTGGGGCCTGGGGCCGCAATACCTTCAACTCTCTCTTCCCAAATATCTTCCTTCTCGAGCTCTTCGCTCATCCGCCTCCAACTCCCTCAGGGTCCGTCGCTTCTCCAAGCAACGAGTTAGTGGTAGATCTCTCTCCTCGTCAGGGGCCTCCCTCTGGAACAGCCTTCCTGCCTTCCTGAAACTTGAGGAGAACCATCTCCGGTTCCGGAAGCACCTCAAAACATTCCTCTTTACTTCTGCTTTCTCTCCCCCTCTCCCCTGCTGAATTCCTGGCTGAACCTGCACTTTCTACCTGGTCACCCTTTGTGACCTTGGGCGCAGGCCCCGCCATTTGCACACCTGCACTGCCTCCCTGGCAACCCCTGCACCTGGGGACTGTATTCTGTATCCCTACAGTCCCCCACCAGCACTTATGTCTGCTCTTACCTTGCACTTGCCAGCATCTGGCCGCTTTATTTATCTTATTTATTCTACTATCCCATGTACTGCACTTTCCCCTCTCCCATGTATTGCACTTTCCTCTCTTCCTTCCCCCTCACACTTTTCCCTTTCCCCCTTCCCATACACTTGCGCGATCTGAATGACACCTGGCCTAGTAAGATCATTGTCTGTCTTCCCTCTGTTCCCCCTCCCTTGTCTCGTCACGCCTCGAAACACTTGTGTATAGGCACGTTATAAATGCCATATCATATATCATATGGATTTGAGTTCAGCCTTTGACCACGTGCACAGGTGACTCCTTAGGGCGACCTTGACCAGATGGGCATTCCGATTACCATGATCTGGATGATAGAGGCTCTCGATACCGACTCAAAGGTTTGGGTTCTTTATGGTAAGGGGACGAACTGAGTGATGCCATAAAGGTAAGGAAGGGTGTTAGGCAGAGGTGTGTTCAATCTCTATATACATTCTCTGACATCCACACTGGAAGCCAGAGACGATGGTGTCCCCAATTTTGGGGATAGAAGGCTGCCTGTATTAAGCTATGCTGATGACGCAGTGCTGCTTGCAAGAACTCCCAAATCATTGCAGACATTTGTTATAACTCGTGGTACTTATATGGGGCATCGCGGCTTGAGTGCAAATGCGTTCCTCTAATGCCTCACAAAGGTCCCCGCAGATAACAATACTTTTGAACGGATGTAGGCTGCAAGACTGCAAGCAAGTTAAAAAATGAACCAAGTTATTGGCGGCTTGTTTAGATTTGCTAAGCCGCTGAAGCAGCACTCGATTGAGCATATGCTGGAAATCTACAGGTGTTGGGGCTTATGCGAGTGAGTTATGGGGTTGCAGGAATTTAGAGACTCTTGAGAGGAGGGGAAATCTCTTTCTAGCCTGACTTCTTGGTATTCCCTTCACCACATCATCGTACCTGTTGCATTTGGAAACTGGCCTCCATTTTCTAATAGACTGATTTTACTGTGTTGTGCTGTGTGGCTGACAAAGAGGGAATCATCAACTAGATTGGCAATGAATGATCTTCTTAATTTGGGGAACTGTCACAAAATAGGCTAGCTATCTTCTATTCAAAGGGATTATGGGTTTGGATTGCCGTTTTGAAAACCCAGAAAGCATTGGCAGCATGCCTATCCAACTCCCTAAAGCAGCATTTTGGACTTCTCAGGACATCATTAGGGAGGATGTAAATCTGAGTAAACCTTCTCTTAGGTTGTATTTCCGCTGCATCCTGCTGGGCGATTAGCGGGGTATTTTACCATGGTCTCAAAAAACGTATCACAGGATTGTTCTGGCCTTGGCGCGGCTAAATACTTTTCACTTAAAAGCTACAATTTGTAAATGGGTGGGCGCTGCCAATATAGGTGATGGGGACTGCTTATGTGGTGAGAAGGGAACATTGTTGCATCTTGTGCTGTGTTTCCCTTTTTATGATGACATCCAAAAAAGATACTGAATGTGCTTCGGGCAAGCGGGTTGCGCCACTGGAGACCAGCTCTTATGCTATTGCTGTCTCTCTTCAATCCTAGGATTGCTTTTGCTTTTGCCTACTTTTTTTACGTTGTATGGCATGAAAGATCCAACCATTTTGGGATCGTTGTGTAGCATTGTTTTTGTGTGCAATATATACTCTGTACGTGTTTTCTAATTTTAATCATGTGATTGTTTCATGCACTTCTGATTGTGGGAAGGAAATGCTGATTGAATAGGATTCAATTTTATTTTGACTTTGTACACATTTATGTTTTGATTCTTACTTGCCTATTTATTATGTTATTAGGGTATTTATTGAGCGTGGACCTAGCTTCGAGAAGCAACAGAACGCGTTACAATCATAGGTGGAAGAACATGGTGAGGAGAGCAGAGAAACAAGGGAGTGGGGGTTAACAATAGGGGAGGGGGAAGATGAGCGATTTGTCAGCAACGGATCTAAAAGCAATGAGGGGAGAAAAGGATCAAATCACCCAGAGTGGGGACTGGAGGGGGTATGGACCAAGTATTAGGGAGGAGCCATTCCTGGAAGAGGAGGGTGTTGAGCTCTATCCTCAACAGTATCAGAAAGGAGGAAAGTCTGATGTGGAGGGGGAGGAGATTCCAGAGTCTAGGGGTGTAGACAGAGAAGGCCTGACTTCTGGTTCTTTTCTTCCTGCAGCGTCGGAGTTCAAGTCTGCACATTTCCTTACTTCTGGTGGATTGCGGGCCTCCAGGGAAGCTGAGTTTCTCAGTGATGTAGCACGGGGACTTCAGGGTGATAGCCTTGTAGATGCTGCTGCACAATTTGAAGATGACAGAGGCTTGCAACAGGAGCCAGTGCAGATCTCTGGGGGTTGGGGTGAAGTGGTCAGATTTGCAGAGTCCTTTGATGAGTTATGCTGCAGCATGCAGAACCCATCTCAGGGGTGCCAGGGTAGTCACCGTAGTCACCGTAAGGTCTACTAAAATGGTGGGAGAGGACCAAGGCTTGGACAGCAGATGTGAATTTGTTTTCTGCAGTGAAGAGCTTGATTTTCTGCAGGAGAGAACGTTGTTACAAAGCTGTTTGTGTCTTCTTTGCTATGTGCTGTTTGAAGGAGAGGTGTCTGTTGAAGTCGATCCCAAGGGACTTGGATCAGGTGGCAAGCAGGGGTGTGAAGCCCTGGTGCTGCATAGCAGAGACCTAGGTCTGGATGTAAGGGTGTTCAGTGTTGTTGGTCAGTAGTGAGAATTCAATCTCGGAGGGGGGGGGTTAAGCTTCAGGTCAGTACTGCACATCCACGACTGGATCATTATAAGATTTATTTGTTCTTAAACTGTGTTGTTTGATGGACTTTTGTAATGCAAAATAAACAGATTTGACCTGACCACCCCTCAACGAAAGAAGTGACCACCACTGTCCTCACCCAAACACAGTGATTTGCGCACTTTCTATGGTAAATCTGATTTACTTGTACCCAGAAGTTAAAAAGCAGATACATTTTTATGTGAATAAAGTTGTTCACCTCACATTCCACTAGGGTGATTTCTAAAGCACACATTCGCAGTGTACCTAATAAAAGGCATTTTTAATTTCCAGCCAAAGATTGCCCGGGGAATCTACAATGGGACATTGGTACTAGACCTAGATGGTAACACGACACGCTCATATTTGTCATTCTTCCATAAGCAGCACATTTATGTTTAAAGTTGGGATTACTGTCAAGCTCACCTGGATTCCACGGGGGCGCCGAACGAAGCAGGACTGTTGCGGTCTCCACCAGTGTGACTCGTAGCGAAGTGATGATCGACTGCACTTGCCCACTCAGTTTCGTCTGCCTGGCCGCAAGAGGATTTTCCTAGAAGCAGTAAAGGGAATTACCCACCCATGGTAGCGGGGTTAACACTAACACTATCTTCCCGAAAACTTCTAGTATTCCCCTTCGTAAAGTCTCACCTTATAGTTAGGAAGGATGAACTCTCCATCCTGCGTTTGGAGTGCAGGGGCGCGTAGAACTTCAGTTACTTCACTGAACCGAAGGTATTTGGCAGAGTTCCAGACAAATAATGACTCTGAGGTAAGTTGTGTGTAAACCAAATGTATAGTTCTTTTAGAGTTCAAATGTCTTTTTATTCACTCATGGTCCTTTCATACCTTTCCCCATGCAGCGTGGTCCGAGGAGCGAGTTCGCCTCGATGGATGAAGGTAGCGCCTTGGTAAGAGTCAGTTTGCACCAAGCACTGTTTAGCAAGTAATATTGTTCCAAGTGCGATTAACCAATAGTTCTCTATATTCATTGCAGGTGCGGCGCCTTTGCGAAAATGTCGAGCGTAGAATGGTGACCAGCACTGCCTTGAGCGGTAATATGTCAAGTAAGTATCTTGCGGTAAGTAAGTGAATGCCTTTGGCGAAACCCCGCTAACCTTTATTTTTTCTTGTTTTTTCAGATGCTGATGTTGCGAGCGGCGATTCAACGGGGACCGCGCTGGGTCGTGAAGATGCTTTAATGGTAGGTGAGTATGGCGCAGCGCTGCAGCTGGCAATGCGATGCGGTTGTTTTAAATGCTTTTTCCCTTTCTGACAGGTGCGGCTGCTCCAGGAGAAGAGGATGACCAAATGGGAATCTTTCTGTTCTAACCTTCTCTTCTTCTTTCCTTTTCTCTAGGATCGGCTCCGGACACAAACGGGTGTAGCTGTAGACTGAATACTGGACTGCAGACACGGTGAGCGTTACGCTGCTGAGATGCAGAATAACGCGAAGCGTGTGCTGCTCTTCGGGCGTGTTTTAAATAGCATCAAAAAAGTAGTTCCCAGGTAAAGAGTTCCAGTACCACACCCAAGTAGTAAAATAGTTCCTAAAGGAAAGTAGTCCCTTCATGGCCTCATGTTGGCCTGTATGTGAGTTCTTTGCAGGATGACCTGCACAGTTTAAAGATGGCAATATGAGCCTGGCGCCTATGGGGCCAGGACTGAACACATATAGCCCCTAGACGGGGTTTTGGGAATTCCTGGGTCTTCGTGGATGCCTGTTCCGTGGATAGATGGATCTGTTCCGGATGTCTGGGCGCAGGCATTGTGACAAATACTTACCGGTAATCTTCATTACTCCTACTGCTGTTCTTCCCCATCATAGTACTTACTCTATGAAGCCGCTTGCCTCTGTGACAGAAACCCTTTCTATTTCTTTTCTTTTCCTTTTTATCCACCCCCGCTCGTCTCATTACATAGGGTAAATGCCCTACCAAGCCCTGTCCCAGTAGTTTCATACCAAAGTTGGTTACGGACCCATACATCACCAGTAGGGCAGGCACAGTGGGTCATAAGTAATGTGATGAGGAAGAACAGGGCTAGCAGTAATGAAGATTACCGGTAAGTAAAGCCAACCTTACCTCCCCATCCCCTTTCTTATTCTCAGAAGTATACCCAAGCGAATAACAACTCGTACCACAAGTTGCAGTCCCATTACATTCATCAAGCATCCCCTTCAGTGATCAGCAACCGCCCCCACCACTCCAGTACTAAGCACTGCAGAAAGCTGTGCATGAATGTTCAGACGGTAGTGTCTCACAAACGTTTTGGGTCATCCTACGTTGCCACCCGACAAGTGCCCTGGATAGGAATCCCCCTGACCTCTGCCAGGAAGCTGTTATTCCTCTAGTGGACCTCCTCTGAACCTTTTCAGGCAAGGGAATCCCTTCCATCTTATAATCTTTAGCAATGATAATAATCCATCTACTGAGCAAGGCCACCAAGCCTTTCCTGCCTGGAGAAGTCCCACCAAAGGTGATGATTAAGCTGTCTGATAAGCAAATACCCTTCATTCTTTCCAAACACAACCACCATACTCTTAACATCAAATAGGACCGTGCCAACCCTCCTCTTCCGGAGAGGAACGGAGTGGATAAAAAAAGCACCTCCTGCGACTGATGATAATGCGACAGGACCGTAGGAATGAACTTAGTGTCACAATGTAAAATAAATGCCTCTGGCAAAACCATAAAAAAAGGAGGCCAACAAGGCAAAGGCCCCAACCTCCTGACTCTACGGGTTTAAGTAATCACTGGGAAGACCTTTTTCATCATTAAGTACTTACCATCTACCTTATCCAGTGGCTCAAGGGAAACCCCTAAGGAGCCCTCAGAACCAAAGGCAAGACCATGCTGGTATTCCTGCCTGAGTCATAGGCCTAGTGTGAAAGAAGCATTTTGACAATTTTCCGACAAGCCCGTCACCTTCCGGCTCAGCTCCCATGGTTTTATCACTGCCCTAAAGGAAGCCCACGGTGTCCTGTGGGAGGAGACCGACAGTCAGAAGTGGAAGCTATCTTTTGAGAATTGTAGAATAACAGTGATCACACATTGCAGTGGATCAAATTCATGCCTAAAGCACCATGAATAGAAGGAGTGGCAAGGTCTATCCTGTGCTTTCTCAGTGCTGGCTTCTGCTCCGCCAGTCTTCCCTTTCAACCTCCAGGCACCTCATTGTATCCGAGCCCTTGTATTGAGAGATCTTCCCATCATCACTGGACCCACGTCCTCCTGCAATGGGAACATTGTCTCTGTTGTCAAATTCAGCAGAAGCATAAACCAACATCTCGATGGCCACACCAGTGGCACCAAAAGCACTTGTTACCCTGAGCCCCTGTTCTTCAACAGGGTCTTAAGGAACAGAGCAAAGGGTGAAAGGCATGTACTAGACCCTCTGCCCACTGAGTCGGCATCTATTTGTCAGGCCCCCTGAACCGGATACCTCAAGAAGAACATGCATAGATTGGCATTTTGCGGGGAGGCAAAGATATCTGATAAAAGAATTCCAAATCTGGCACAAATCCTTTCATAAACTCTGGGGCTCAGTTCTCAAGAAGACCGAAAGATTCTGCTCAGTCGATCCACCCTGAAATTGTCTACTTCTCTGTTGTGGGTCACACAGAGGTACAGGAGATTATGTTCTGCCCAACACATGGTTTCCTCTGTCACCTAGTTCAGGGATTTCGACTGAGCCCCACCCTAGCAATTTATCTATGCTGTAGCCATACTGTTGTTCGTTTTTACTAATACCTTTCTTTACTGGGTATAGAGGGAGTACCATGGAAGGACCCCTAAGATTGCTTGCAGCTCCCTCCAATTGATGATCTGTTGTTCTCCTCCTGAGTTGCCTACCTGCCCTGAGCATACACCTCTCCCAGGGATGCCATCCAGCCCAGACTGCTGACGTCTGTTATAAGCGTGATCTCCCCGGCAACCTCAAAGGAAACCCTTTCCATAGGTTGCTCGTGCCCATCCAATACTGAAGTTTTTCTTTCATGGTCATCGATAGTCAGATATTCCTCTTGCAGTTACCCAACCTCAGCTCCCAGTGATGCAATAGATGGTTGAGCAGCGGATGCAGGTGCAATCACGCCCTCAGAACCACAAAATATCATGATGGCATGTGACCCAGCAGCAGCAGCATACGCATTGTCGACATTCAACTGTGCCGTAGAACCGAGGTCAATAATGTCTGTAGGTTTTCTGCCCGAATTCCGGGCAGAAGAACTTGACGTACTGCTATCCCATAAACTGGAGGTCCTGTACTAGTACCAGATTTGATTTCTTCCAATTGTTCAGCAGGTCCCAGATCCTTCAGTGTGTTGCATACAAGATGCAGTGTTCTTTCAACAATTGTTTCTGTGGATCCCTCAATAGCCAGTCGTCAAAACAAGGAAACAAAAAGATCCCTTTCTTGTGCAGATGTGCCACCACCGGACTCATCACCTTGGTGAATGCCCTTGGTGCTGTTTTGAGTCTGAATGGGAGGACCTGAAATTGGTAAATGGTACCCAGTGACTGTGATCCTCAGAAACCTCTGGTGACCCCACCAAATGGCAAGATGAAAATATGCCTCCTGTAAGTCTATGGAGGCCAAATAATTGTGCTCCTTCCTCAAGGGAATGATCCTCTGTACCATTTCCATCTTGATGCCACAATCCTCTGTACTATTTCCATCTTGATGCCACAAAGTTGTTGAGCAGTTTCAGGACCCATTTGGCTTGGGTACCAAAAATATGATCTATTAGAAACCTCATCCCTTTTCTCCTTGAGGCACCTAGGAAATAGCATTTGCGCACAACAACTCCTGAATTCCTTCTACCAGGCCTCTCTGGTGATTCTCCAATGGGGGAGAGGGCTTTGTATTACTCCTGAACACCCCGGTACCCGGCTGCACTCTGTCCTGTAGCCCATCTGTATGATCTCACTGGCCCACACTTCTGTAGATAATAGTTCCCATTCCTTGAAGAACCTCCAGAGCCCAGCGCCCACAGGCATTGTGTCAGGTCCTCTGTTGTCCACCTATTTTGTTAAATTTCTCCATAGGCTGCAACCCCTCCTGGCTGGTTCTTGCCGGACATCGGAAGATGGGTCTGGTTTCAGTGTAAAGAAGGAGAAGATTCAAGCTTTGAACCCTCCCGTCCCCTGCACACTGTAATGTGTTGGATCAACCAACTACTATAAATCAAAGGTAGCAATTGTTGTAGGTAAATAAAAGATATTCAAACATAAACGGTTTTTTGTAAAACACATAAGTGCATATATTTTGTTTTTAAATTGCAGATTTAAGTACAAAGACAAAAACAAAACCAATCTCAGTATTATTGCAGAGAGCAATCAAACGTGAAGAAATGTTGCCAGTAGTCTGCTGTTGAGTGGCGATGCTTTTCGAGGATGGACACCTCTTTTTCTTAGGCCTAAACAGACTATAAACAAAATGTATATATTACAAAATGGATATATAACCATATATTTGTACAGTAATACCTTAACAGTTCAAAGACGTTAGAGCAAGCAAGTCACTTTCTGAAATTTCAACATTAACAGTGCTAATGTTTTTTCAACCACATTCGGTTTTTGTTACATAAAGTACAAGTGATAACTAATTCTCTGGAATACCAGAACAATATAATCGTATTACATGAATGCTCATTGTTTAAAGGTGGCTTAATGCCGGAGTGGGGGAAAAAAATACATAGCATTTCCCGTCAACCGGATGAACAAAGTTACCTGATCGTAGAAGGTTGAGTAATGTAAATACAATGTTCAACGTCCCTAAGAAAGAAAGGGATGAAGTATAAAATCGATGCAGATATTGGCTTCAAAAAGTGAAGGTGCTGGTGATCACTCAAACATGCCCGGGATGGGCAAGCCTATAGGGACTAGCTCAATCTGTAAGACATAGAGGAAGAAGAAAACTCGAAACTAATATCAAGAAAAGTGTCAAACTAAGTAACGCTATTCTGGTAGGATAGACCAATCGACGAATTGCACATAACTTACACTATTCTTGTGCTGAATGTAAGTCCAGCTCAAGTGGAAAAGGTTGTTAGAGGTAGGTAAGACTAGTCAAAAGTGGCTGTCAGCGATACTCCATGTTACACGTAGCACATAGTTTCAGAAGAATGAAATGTCTATAGAAAACAAAAACCGTAAAAAGAAAAGTAAATGAAATAGAGTGTTGATAATACGTAGGGGTGAGGAAAGAATAGAGGAAAGTAGAAAAAGATGATACTCATAATGTACCCAAATAATGGAGGGGACTAAGTTCTAATCTGTCCAACAGACATCCGGGAATGGAGCCAGGGGGACCATGGTTGAAAATGTGCCGACGATGGGCACAGTCATAAATCGAATTGTAACATCCGATTCTAGAGGAGATTAACAAGGATAAAGTTTAATCACCAATTGCTCCCAACGTAGTACTAAATTAAGAGTTTCTAGCCTTAAGATCGTTCCATTCCCCATGCGCTTGTACTAACCTGTTGCTGCAAGATCGGCGAGTGCTGTACTGAATATGCGTAGAGGCATCGGCGACCGTTACCATGGTAACTAGGTTCGCCATTTTAAGAAGGGTAATGCAGAGCACGTGAATCATGTAGTCCAATGAGGATGCTACGACTGCTAAATCTAAAGCAAGGACAAACTCTGTCCACAAAGGAGTAATGAGGCGGCCATATTTGGGTTGACGGGCAATGTATGTATTGTGTATGCTATGTATTTTTGTTCCCTCACTCAGGCATTAAACCACCTTTAAACAATGAGCATTCATGTAACATGATTATATTGTTCTGGTATTCCAGAGAATTAGTTATCACTTGTACTTTATGTAACAAAAACCGAATGTGGCTTAAAAAACATTAGCACTGTTAATGTTGACATTTCAGAAAGTGACTTGCTTGCTCTAACGTCTTTGAACTGTTAAGGTATTACTGTACTAATATATGGTTATATATCCATTTTGTAATATATACATTTTGTTTATAGTCTGTTTAGACCTAAGAAGAAGAGGTGTCCATCCTCGAAACGCGTCGCCACTCAAAAGCAGACTACTGGCAACATTTCTTCACTTTTGTTTGCTCTCTGCAATAATACTGAGATTGGTTTTGTTTTTGTCTTTGTACTTAAATCTGCAATTTAAAAACACAATATATACACTTATTTGTTTTACAAAAACCGTTTATGTTTGAATATTTTTTATTTACCTACAACAATTACTACCTTTAATTTATAGTAGTTGGTTGATCCAACACATTACAGTGTGCAGGGGACCGGAGGGTTCAAAGCTTGAATCTTCTCCTTCTTTGTCTGTTATTTGTGGAGGTCTTGTGCCAGGATCTCAGTTTCTCCCCTGCACCTTAAAATTAAAATAATAATACTACTTACCTTTTGTTAACATTTTTTAGCATACTATGTTGTGCACCCATTTCGGAATCACTTTTTGTCTGGTTTCAGTGCACCTACCTACATACTTCTTCTTCATGTCCGGGCTTCTGGAATCTGGATTCTTTCTTAATTTCTCGGCATGTTTATCCGCCTTCGTATCGTGCTGGACTTTATTTTCTAGTGAGGAACCAAACTCATTCATAGCGCTGTTGCTTTTTGATGGGCATCTGTGCACCAGTCTTTCAAATGCAACTGTCTCCTGCCCATTGCCAGAGACAGCATCATCATGGGCAAAGCTTTGACTCCATCATAAGCCACATCCAATAAGAAAGCCACCTGTGCCTGTATACCATGGAAAATAGGGGCACAGACAGTCCAATCCCTCATCTATTGCTGTGGCCAACCTCGTAAAACAGCCCAATGCCCCCTCCACTGCGTATGAGGCACAAACACAGGACTTCATATCTCTGAGTCAAGCGCGAGTTGTCGAGTCTGTGCGAGTTGTCGAGTCCGCGTTCCTGCCCACATCTTTTATAACATCATTCTGAGCCACCGAAGAACGTCCTACCAGGCTTGGGTGGGGTCAGGGGGCGGAGCTAACATCTATTCGCAGTGTCTGGGGCAGGTCCTTTTCCACCACTTTTAGAGGGTAAGGACACTCTTCCTATCTGGCTCTGCTCATTCCTTAAACATTTCTTCCTTCATCTTGAGCAGCAATGGTAACCCTTTCAATGCCGCTTTTTTTAATTGCTTCGTAGGTGGGCGCATCTCCTCTTGGACGGAATCCATTTGTATTGGGACGGCCATGTATTTGGCTATCTGCGCCATTGCTTTAGCCTCCTTGTTCAAGTGTTTACTTCTCTCTTCCCCGTCTTAATCTGATGACTCAGCAGATGAAGAAGTAGAGAAAATTGTCCTGGTGGAAGAAGACAAGGATGGAGCACATTGCATTTTTGTATGTCCTCCCTTTCAAAGCCTTTTTTAATATATAAACTAGCTCTGCTTCCTTGGGGGCTTTCACCCCTCCCCCTCCTTCTCCTCTAGCATAGCAAAGAGGAGGAACTGGATGAAGCACCCTGGGGCAGGTGCTTCGTTTTCTGGGTGGGCTCCCCCATGTTTGAAACTGGTGTTCCAATAACACCATAGTATGTTGCCATAGCACCCTCATACCATCCCTATACGTGTCTCTGCACCGCGCCAGCATTCACTTTTTTTTTACAGCCAACTTTATGTGCACGCCTCACCTGCGAGCTTCGCTTTGGGGGATCTGCTTACCTGAGAGCGCTGACCGCACTCTGACCTTGCACCCTTTGACTCGGACACTGCAGGCTGATCCCTCCACGGCACCTTCACTTCCCATGGCTGATCAACTTTGTCGGACCAGCTTGCAGGACTTCTTCTCAATTGATCCCCTCACTTCCACTCCGCAGGAGAGGCTTCAAAGCTTTATGTCTGGGAGCGGAGCACGGCTCTGCCCCATTCCGGCACCTGGTATAGTGTTGGGGGGGTCATTACGAGTAAGCCGGTCTGGGAAAAATGCTGGTAAAATTGCCAGTACTCCAGCATTTTTCTCAGACCGGCTTACTCTGAGTCTGCCGGTAGGGGCAGTCAACTCCCAGTAGGCCCGATCTGCCGGGGGTTTAGGCCCCTATCAGTAGAGAAATCACTGAAGCACCAGCACTGTTAACAATTGTGCCAGTGCTTCAGTAGTTCCCAGTCCATGGAGTCCTATAGTTACCGGGATATCGGGCACTGGTAACGGTAAGGCGAGACTGTTTACCGGCAGACTTATAATGAGGCCCTTGGTCTTTTCCCTTCCAGAGATCAGCAATAAGGGGAAGAGGCATGTACACGTCACCGCTCCCCAACTGACGAGCCCTGCCCAAGTAGGAAACAAAGAGCTAGAGGGTCAGGGGTAGGTAGGTCATTATACCCTATGTAATGAGAGGTGTCGAGCTTCATACTAAGGGGGGAGACATAGAAAGAGTTCCTGTCAAGGAGGTGGGAGGCCTCAGAGAATAAGAATGGTGACGAGGAAGAAGGATGGGGAGTTAATGTATGCTTTTTTGTTCGTATCGAACACTACAATCAAAGTAGGACTAACCCTCAAGGATGAATGGACTCTGTTATTGGCAGTGTATCCAAAGGCCTACCTTCTATTTAGCTTGAATGCATATACACGATTGCTTGATTATCTATAGAGACAATGTAAATCAAACCATGGATTAAAAATGAGGAACTAACCAGCCAGGATGATCTTCTGGAAATGGTTTTTATTTTTCCAATGTGGATTATCAATTTTTATATATTGGGAGGATCCCATTTGTGCATGGATTAAAGGTAATGTGCGTGTTCGCAAGAACCATTTGTACCCCCCTATATGATATCACAGCAAAGGGAAATGAGAGACGTATTCCGTTGACTTGACGTCACGGAAGGGCAATACATCGTTTTCTCTTAGTTACCGGGCCTCATTAGAAGGTTGGAGGTAACCATGCCGCTTTTAGCGGCATGATTGCCTCCATACCGCAATCCGGGCCCGGGTTCCTCGAATGAGTAATTACCGGGCCATCGCAACCTTGGCGGACTCGGTAATTCCCCGTCCGAGGAACCCGGACCCGGTCCATCCCCATTCCCATTCGAGCCCCCATAGGGCTCAATGGGAATGGGGATGGAGCTAACAACGGGCCCGTTAATGACGGGCCCGTTATTAGCTCCTTGGTCCCCTCGCGGGACCCGGTAAGGACGCCTGGTTTTTCCAGGTGCCCATTGCGGGTCCTGCGAGGAGACCTCGTAATAGGGCGGAACGGGTTTACCGGCGCCGGCACCTTTACTGGTGCCGGTAAACCCATTCCACAACCTTATAGTGAGGCCCACTGGCTCTCCTTAGATCGGAGGTCAGCAGAGAAAGCCCAGTACCTTCACTCAACTGTAGATGGGCCGCATAGGCGGCCGGAGCTTTGCTCTATTGGCCTATCGGTGGGGAAATAGATCCCCGGAATTGATGGTTGCACACCTACAGACCCATGTGTTACTGTGTAGAACATCCCTTCATCATCCCTTTACTCTGCACTGTGGCTTATCAGGAGTATCAGGAACCCAGGATTGTGGCCCATCTCCTGTACTAACACCTTTAAATGGCAGGTTCCTCAGCACCTCACCTGAACAGCTAGACTGGGATGGTGGGTGGTTCCAGTGTGGCCCATTACTGGCCCTGAGTACGTTTAAAGGGTGCTCACTTGGGCCATAAAAAACAGGGGCTACATGGAGGACTGCTTTGCAACTACTGATCTTTATAAAAAAAATAAGTATGCCTTCAATGCTTGCTAGCGTTATTAGTTACACAGTTGTCCCTAATATCATTCACTGTAGCCTTAGGTGTTAAATACACATGGTTTAATAAAAAGTACTATGGCTGGTCTTAAGAAAAAAATACATTACCCTTTCAGAGAGGATCAAATATCATGTAATGTCATTCTAGGTAGAACCATCGTGGGGCCCAAGTATCGAGTGTTGTCACCCAAACTGCTCCTATAGTTCTACGTTATTGAACAGTTGGCAGAAGGGTCTTTCTTCTCTGTGGTCGGGGACGGGTGGGGTGATTCTTTAGAGAGGGTGGCATAACCTGATCATCTTTCCATAGTGTTTACTCTGAGGACCATACCTGTCATGGCACATTGAGTTCTGAAGGTGGTAGAACCCTCATTAGGCACACTCCGGAAGTGCGTCCATACTCAAACAGAAGGAACAGATAAAAAAATACTGTAGTGAATTGGTTTATTCATGTGTTTTACTTTTCTGTTACCTGGGATAATCACTTGTTTATTCAAGTGTAATTATCTTCTCATTCACTTGTTCTGTTGTATTTACTTATGTTCTCAATTCCATCTTCACAAGCTATGATCTAAGTTCTGACGAGCTCGTGAAGCTGGAACGTTAACGGTGGCAGTTTGTTATTGATTGTAGGTGGTGGGCCTGTTGTATTAAACTCACCTTGAAACTTGCTCCATGTCCCGCGTATCTTTACATTGGCGACGAGGATTTTCCCAACGAATAACGGGTCCACCACACCGCTGCACAGTTTCCCGTTCTAGCCGTCCGTGTGTGAGGCTGGCCTGGAGAAGGGACCTGGGGAAGCCTTGCTGCTGCGACGTAGTATGCCTCAACCCCAGCTGGGCCAGAGTGACCACGACGAAGGGACTGCTGCACCGCCTACCAGAAGCCTGCCAAGCGAAGTTGGCTGCTCCGCCTCCTCCTGGGGTGTTGCAGTGGCCGACAGGCGCACGCTGTCCGACTTCACTGTGTCTTCGCCAGTGGACACAGTAGACACATTGGCTCTGCCCCTTTCTTTCCGCTTGGGTGTTGAAGTGGCCAGAACATATTAGGAGGTGTGCCCTGTGTAAGCGTCACGTTCACTGCAGAGTTTTACCGTATTAAAGGAAGGTAAAGAGCACTCAAAATTGTGAGCGTTGATACAGTAATCAATGCATGGAAGCCCTTCTACTACAGAAACATTTGTCTTCAACAGTGCTGCTTAAGATAAGGGAGTACTCCTAAAGGCAAATACTTAATACATGCCATAGTATTAAGTCCAACAGGCACAATTGTAAAATTGCATATTTGGAACAGCTATCAACCAGATAACTGAAGATATAACTCATTTTAATTCCCAAGCCCTATCAGAAACCTTGGCAGCAGCAAGTATGCCTCCTCCACCACCTTTCGTATCAGAACCTGGCACCCCTGTCATTAGGTGGGACAGGTGGAAAAGACTTTTTGACACTTATCTAGTAGCCATTGGGGTAGATAAGTTTGCTCCTGCAAGAAAAGAGGCTGTCTTGTTGCACAATTTGGGAACAGAGGGACGCAGCGTCTTTGATGGTTTGTCAGATCCTACAGATATGGGACAAGGAGAAGAAGATCGATTTTCAGTGGCTATTAGAAAATTGCAAGCACACTTCGAGCCCAGGAAGAATATCACCTTTGAGAGACACAAATTCTTCTCGAGGAGCCAAGGTCTTCTAGAACCGGTGGAAACATTCATTGAAGCATTACTCACTCTAAGTCACTCATGTGAATTTGGGCTTCTGACTGACTCTCTCATTCATGTGATCAATTGGTGCATTGTACAAACAACAATAGGATACAGGAGAAGTTGCTATCGAAGGATTTATCCCTTGAACAAGCAGTTGAAGTGGCCAGAGGTATAGAGGAGACTTCAAAGTACATGGCCAATATGAAGTCAGATAAACACAACAGTGAAGTAGCAGCAATCAAAACTGGGAAGAAATTCACCACGTGGAAGAATATAAAATGCTTCAAATTTGGAAGCAACCGACATGTCTCTTCAAATCCCTTTTGCCTCGCCCAGAACGCCAGTTGTCTAAAATGCAGAAAAAAAGGACATTTTGCAAGTAGTAGAGAAAATTCTGCAGTGGGAAGCATAGAAACGAATACCAAGTGTCCTGAACAAGAGGAGAATACAGGAGAGTGCCAGAGTATGCAGGTCAAGCATGTTTTAGAGATTAGAGATGTCTCTAATGGAGAGAAGGGACCAATAGATGTTTCCATGATTAATAATAGAGTTGTCACAATGAAGGTGGACAGTTGTTCACCATGGACAATAATGTCCAAGGAAACCTTCTTGAATTGTGTCAAAGGTAATATGGAACACTTGTGCAAACCGAACATTGAACCTTATGTGTACGGCAATGTCAAAATTGAACTGTTAGGAAAGTATCCTGCTGTCGTCAAATTCAAGGGAAGAAGTTGTGAAGTTCAGATTTATGTAACCAGAGAAGGATCATCATTATTGGGATGGAGTGAGCAGAAAAGGTTGGGAATAAGAATACAAGCTAATGCGGAATTCCCTGTTACAATTGCAGAAATGAGAGATCAATGGGAAAAGGAGTTTCCCAAAGTATTCACAGACGATCTTGGGAAATTGAAGGGGTATGAACACCAAATCAAACTAAGGAAAAATGCTGTATCGAGAATACATAGGGTTAGATTGGATCCACAAAATCTTAAGGACAAAGTAAAAGCAGAAATTGAAGCCCTACTCCAAAGAGGCGTCATAGAGAGAGTGGAAGGATCCGAGCTGTTGTCACCTGTGGTGATAGCTACTAAATCCAGTGGAGACATAAGATTATGTGTGGATTTCAGAGAACTTAATAAGAACATTTTGGTTGACAGTCATCCCCTGCAAATTATCAGTGAAAAGTTGGCAACATTGAGTAAGGCGAGTGTTTTTTCTGTTATTGACTTGTCGCAGGCATACCATCAAGTTTCACTTTCAGAAGATTGTCAACATCCTACCTCTTTAATCACCTCTGAAGTACTGTAGAATGCCTTTTGGTTTAGCTTTGCAGCGGCGGTATTTCAGAGGGTAATGGAAATGGTGATGGAGAGAGTTCGTAATGTGATTATCTTCCAGGATGACGTCTTATGTTATGCCAATTCCAAAGAAGAGCACGATCAGTTACTTAGAATTGTACTGTCAAGATTGGGGGAGGCGGGCCTAACTGTAAAGAGAAACAAGTGTAAAATATCACTAGACAGTGTAGAGTACCTTGATCATGTAGTCTCCAGCCAAGGCATAAATCCTAAAGTGAGTTTGGTTGATGCAATTGAGAATGCACCATGTCCTTCAGATAAGGATCAAGTTAGTTCATTTCTTGGGTTAGCAGAATATTATCATAAGTTCATGAAAAATGTTGCCATCATTTCCACACATATCAGAGCTTTAGGAAAAAAGGAGCGAAATATCAGTGGTCCATACAATGTGAAGAAGCGTTTAAGGAAATTAAGCAGGGAATTGTGTGTGCCCCTTCAATTGGAAAATGTGATGCTAATGACCGTACAGTGTTGGTGGTTGATGCCAGTGTATTGGGGTTAGGAACAACATTGTTACAGTATGACTAGAATAAGGTAAAGAGAGTTATAGCATTTGCCTCCAGGACTTTCAAAGGAGCAGTTGTAAACTACTTGGTCATAGAACGAGAAGCATTGGCTATGTTCTGGGCCATTAATCATTTCAAATACTTCTTGTGGGGAAGAAAGTTTAGTGTGCGGTCAGATCAAACCCTAGTACAATTGTTCGATAGTGGAGGATGGGCAGCAGGATCTCTAAGAATAAGCAGATGGGGTCTTGTACTTCAAACATACAACTTTGAGGTTGATTATTTACTTGGGAAAAACAACTTTGTGGCAGATTTTATGTCTAGGATGCCAATAGAAGGTAATCCAATAGTGAATGCTGTGGATGATGATGAGTCTGTAGTTGCAGAACTTGTAAGTGTGGACCGGGAGGAGTGGACTCAAGCTGAATTAACCAATCAGGATCTTAAACTTATAAAGCAGTGGACCGTGGACAGATGGCCTGATAAAGAAGTTCTTGATAGGTAGTTTGAAGCGTGGTGGGAAGTAAGAGATGAGTTGAGCATAGTAGGGAGCAGATTGAGAAGGGGCACTTCTATTGTTCCCCCAGAAGGGGTGCGAATACGTCTCCTGGAACTGGCTCATCAAGGCCATTTAGGAGAAGGAGCTACCAAGAAAAGGGTATGACACAGTTACTGGTGGCCCAAAATGGATAGAATGATAGAACATTTTGTAAAAATGTGTAGTGTTTGTCAATTGAGTGATAAATCCAAGATGGTGCGAGAGGTACCTTTGATTCCAAATAGTGTGCCAATTCAGCCATGGCAAAAATTAGCCGTTGATATTTTAGGACCGGTTGCAGGACTGGGAGATGGATTCAAGTACATTTTCGTATTAGTCGATTTCCATTCTAAGTGGGAGGAGTGGGAAGCATCTAGAGAAGTAACAGCTAGAGACTTCATTTCTTTTTTAGTGAAGGTATTTCTCAGAGAGGGTTGTCCATCTGAATTAGTTTCTGACAATGGTGTACAATTTGTATCTCAGTTTATGAGGACATTCTTGGAGGGTTATGGAATTAAACACATTAGGACTGCACTCTATCACCTAAGAGCCAACGGATTGGTTGAGAGGGTCAATAGGTTTATCCAGGGAGAGATCCAGCTTGCCATGTGCTCTGGCCAAAACTGGAGGGAAATGCTGAACCACATGATGTGGAGTTATTTAACTACCCCTCATTCTATTACCAAAGTGTCCCCTTTTGTGTCTCTTAAGGGTAGAGAACCTGGAACTAGGCTGTGTCCTGGATGGTTAGGTTTGGCTGATACGGTGGTAGTGGATAGGAATGCCATCATGAAACTCATTAAGCAGGCAAAAATATCAATAAAGAGTCTTTTGACAGGAGGGAGTGTGCGAAGAATAAGGAATGGAAAGTTGGAGACTGGGTGTTGGTGAGAAATCCTAGGTTTTCTCAGAAGTGTGTGGAAAGTAAATATGTTGGTCCTAGGAAAATTGTTGAAGTGCGAGGGAGTGTGGTTGTTTTGAAAGGTGGGGAGGTGTGGTCTCAGGGCAGGTTAGTAAGCGTAGAGACAAGGAAGGAGAGTAACGTGGAACCTCAAGGTGTGAGTGAGGAACAATCCATAAGGGAAGAGAATAAAAATGAGGGTTCAATTGGGGGTTCTCATTCTGATGCAAATGACAAAGTTGTTAATAATTCTGTTCCAAAGAGACTTACACACAAACCAGGTTGGTTAAAGGATTTTGTTGAATGAGATTTTACCTGGAGTATGTTTCTCTCTCTTTTTTTTTTTTTTTTTTATTGTGTTGCTTAAGTTTCTGGGGAGGGAGATATGTAGTGAACTGGTTTATTCATGTGTTTTACCTTTCTGTTACCTAAGATAATCACTTGTTTATTCATGTGTAATTATCTTTTCATTCACTTGTTCTGTTGTATTTACTTATGTTCTCAGTTCCATCTTCACGAGCTATGATCTAAGTTCTGACGAGCTTGTGAAGCTGGAACGTTAACGGTGGCAGTTTGTTATTGATTGTAGGTGGTGGGCCCGTTGTATTAAACTCACCTTGAAACTTGCTCCGTGTCCCACGAATCCTTACACATACGCTATAGTTTGACCTACAGCAGGAGCATGCAAGGCCATAAAGATGACACTACACACATCATCCTGTCTAAAAAAAAAATTAAAAGCGGTACATTATTATCTCAACATCACCCTGTAACTTTGTCGCTCCTTTGACAACATTTTTTAAAGAGAAAATGTTAACATACTGAATTTCTCGCAGCTTTCTGCCTCCACTATCCAAGGTGTGTTATGGGTTTTCCAACAACCAGACTAGATTCAAAGATGAAGTTTGAAAGGACAGAGGCCCTTTACTGGGCCAGAGCTCAACGTAGTGGCTTAAGTTATCTAGATTGTTGGTGGCTGCAAGGGGAGTTACGCACAATAACTCAGGCCAAGGTTCCAAAATAAAAGGATAACAAAATAAATGTTAGTCACTCTCAACCCACGCCAACGATGTTAATAGACAAAATAGTCACAACTGACAGTATGGAATGTGATTTATTGTGTAGTATCAGCCGACATGTGTTTCGACCCAATGAGGTCTTCCTCAGGCCTTAACTCAGTAATTACCCGTTCGCGTATTTCGGTTGCTAGCATGACGAGTATTAGGGAAATGCAAAAATGTGTCAGGGTTGTATATAACGGCCTGATGCCGCGAATACCGTATGTCTTATCATAGCGTACCGGGACATGAACGGCACCCACCTCATCCCTCTACGACATGTTTCCACCTTTAAATCTTCATGGGCCATGACTTGAGTTGTACCTTTTCAGCTCTTTTGGGGATCTCCAAAGTAAAAATGTATGGGGGACCCACGTAGGGTCATTCTTGAGGTGGCGGTCCTACTAGACCACCCAACGAAAGAACGATTAGCTGCATTTGTTGAGTTAACTATTGAGTGGCGTACTATGCTCACAAATCACTATCCCTTTTTTATCACAGCATCGGTCTGGTCTGTGATTACTCTAACCCATGAATCTATTTTCCTAATGTCTAAAAAGTGACGAGTGAAGCATGCTGTGTAATCCCTCACTTGATGAAGCATCGTAAACCGCACGCAAGCACAAATGTTCCACTCGTCCTCTCGAGCTGGATAAATATGCCCCATTGTGTACACATGCCTCCCTGTTTTAGACACACACAACAGCCAAGCCTTCTGATGTCCACTGGCTTGCCAGTAGCTCTCAGAACTGTTTGCAGAAATGGCTTTGATTTTCTGATGTCTCCTCCCATGTCTGGAGCCGGCGACCTCAAAGGGTCCAAGATGAAACAGAGCAGAATTCTGTGAGACCATTTATGGTATCATGCATCCAGCACAGGAAAGCCAACCTACAATGGTAACGTTGGCATCCGTGGGGGGAACATAGCTGCATGTGGACAACCTTCACCTAGATTGAGACCCTTGTGGCAGTGAACCTTAAAATCCTTTCCTTTTAAACATAGAGAAAACATATAGATGTTAACAAATATAATGCGTGCATAAGCGCTTTGGCTTAAGGCGCTATATAAATAACAAATCATTAATCATTAATCATCATTAATCTTTGTCGTGGGTATGATGCTGCATTGCGAACAACCCACCTTATCAATAGATCTGGGTTATTTCACTGCTAAAATGTAACGTTTTAATCATGTGTTTACAGCTCTAGACAAAGGATTGCTGGGGAAGGAATTAGAGCCAATAACAGGGTGGGTCTTCTCAAGAGCACAAATGTTATTCTGTTTGCAAATGTTCTTCGCTGATACAATAGCAAAGTTAAAAGGATGCAAATCGCCCTTTATAGAGTCAAGAAAGAAAAGTTAAAATGGGCATTCACTAAAAGTTGGAGGCCAGCTATTTAATTTAATGGAAAGTATCTCTCTTCCCCCAACCCTGTACCCCTACCTCTCTCATCCACCCCTAACTCTATCTCACAGAGGGTGTGCTTAGGGGAGCGGACAAAGCCCAGTAAAGTAAAGGTGAATACCAGTTGAGGGTGTCCCCATTATGAGACATTTTACATAAGGGTAGGTGTGCCCTGTAAAGCCTTCCACACCGGGGCCTAAGCACCTAGATTCAGTAAAGAGAGCCTGTACGAAGGCTTGATTCAGAATTATAAAAATATCACAATTTCTTTCTTTTTTGTATTGAAATATAGGATATCCAACAATGTGGAGATTAGAGTCACATGTCAAATGCAATAAAGTGCATATGTGAACAGGCAGACATCGCAGTGCCTTTGGCTCATGAGGTTATTACATTGCATTGTTGTGGTTTAGGATGTGTTGTGATGTTTAGCACACAGCACTTCTTTTCGGAGATATTTTATATGCATTTTGTGTATGTATTTTTTGTGCGTGTTGTTAGTATATGCACTTGATATATGCCCCTTTTGTTCTTGATTTATTGTTGACGTTTAGTAATTTATTTTAGACGGATTGCGCCTATTGTATGCTCTTTTTTAAAATTCATATCATTATATAGTGAACAATGTCAACTTTTTTAATACTTCACAATAATACAACAACATTATAACACGCTTTAAAATGATTGAATTATTGTATGTGGCATGCGACTCTAATCTCCACATTCTTCAATAATGTATATTTCAATTTTTTTTTCAATGCCTGATAATATATTTATATTTCTGAATCAAGCCCTTGTACACGCTGTTTACTGAATGCACTGTTATGCGACATACCAGGGCCGTTACTCTATAGCCCTGAGGTCCCTGAGCAATCCATGCGTCACATTAAGCTTAAGGTGAGGGGAGTCTACCATGATGTTTGCATGTGTAAGTATGTATGGGACTTCAGTAGCATGAACCTCGTTGGTTAGCAACATAGTGATGCAGAGAAGGAGTTGTTCCGAATTTACGCTGTGGAGGAGAACAGGTCATGTGGGTGGAGCGAAGGTGCCCGTCCGTGATTCTGCAGGTAGTGTCCTACCAGGTGTTCTTGAAGAGCAGGGGCTTCCGTTCCTTCCTTAAATGTAGGAGAGTGGGGGTCAGCCTGACCGATGCATTTCATTTATTCTGGCCTCCTGGTGCTTGGCAGGAGAAGCCCTGGTTGCTTTGTTTCCAGCCTGGTAATGTCTGCATTTCTTGGCCTGTTGGCCTACGGAGGTGTGCTTCTCGGAATGGGATGAGGGTGCCTTAATCGTGGTGGCCTTTCATGGCTCCCCAGACTGCAATCACCCTGACCCGTGATTAGTCATGTTGCATTGGATGTCAGGGTTCATGGCAGGATCCTCCTGCCTTTTAATGCCGGCGAAAACATATCAAAGAGGTCACCTAAGGTCAAGATTGTGGTGATCTGCAAGAATAGCAGAGCATTCTGAAAGTACTTTTTTCACCTTGATATTGATAAATAGATGTTCACTGGAGGTCATGGAGATGCTTAAAAGTGCCAACGTACCCCTTCTCCAGTGTGACCCCCTTAATGTAGCCTTGATATTTTAGGCAACAGCACTTTGCATTCCAGTATTTTGTAAATTCGGGCCATTGCACCTCCTCCATAATGAAGGATGGGGTGGGGAGGCTATCCTTCACCTATCATGGATAATTCAAAGACACTCCAGTGAAAACCTGACCGCGCTCTCGGCTGCAGATTTCCGCTGAGGGAGCACTCCTGGGCCTGCTATGTTCACAGGAAACCTGGATGGACTACCCTAGCTTTGCATGCCCAATGAGCCATGGAAAGCCAGGTGCGTTTTGCTTAACGTGCATTGCATGGTCCATCGGCCATGCTGGCTGGGTTCCCGCACCCTGGAAAAGGTGTACACGGTTCTTTTGTCCCTCGCCGTGGATTCGGACGGCTTATGTCATGATTCGATCCCATTTCACACCCAAGCCAGGAACCAGGACTCAGTGAGAAGTGTTTGATTGGCACCGCTGTCTGCTTCCTAGTACCTGCCTGAAGGATGCAATGGGCAGGCTTTACAGAGCATCAGAGAGGTCAACAGGAGCCCAGAGCTAAGAGAACAAGCAGGTACGCAAATATAGATTACAAATTGTGTCTGTGTGCATGCGAGGTGTATGTGTTTTTGAATGTATAAGCGTGTGTTTGTGGGTGCAGTGTGTATTTTCATGTAGGTATATGCATTGACTACAGTGTATGTGGGTTGGGGGGATAAGGGGGAGGACCCATGAATGCATGCAAGTGAATGTGTGAGTGAGTGAATGTGCAAGTGGGTTAAGTGCATGTGCGGGTATATGAATGCAGGGTGTATGTGTGAGTGAAGTGAATGTGCAAGTGGGTTAAGTGCATGTGCGGGTGTATGAATGCAGGGTGTATGTGTGAGTGAAGTGAATGTGCAAGTGGGTTAAGTGCATGTGCGGGTGTATGAATGCAGGGTGTATGTGTGAGTGAGTGAAGTGAATGTGCAAGTGTGTTAAGTGCATGTGCGGGTGTATGAATGCAGGGTGTATGTGTGAGTGAAGTGAATGTGCAAATGGGTTAAGTGCATGTGCGGGTGTATGAATGCAGGGTGTATGTGTGAGTGAAGTGAATGTGCAAGTGGGTTAAGTGTATGTGCGGGTGTATGAATGCAGGGTGTATGTGTGAGTGAGTGAAGTGAATGTGCAAGTGGGTTAAGTGCATGTGCGGGTGTATGAATGCAGGGTGTATGTGTGAGTGAAGTGAATGTGCAAGTGGGTTAAGTGCATGTGCGGGTGTATGAATGCAGGGTGTATGTGTGAGTGAAGTGAATGTGTGAGGAAGTAAATGTTGGAGAGGTGGCACATATTGGAGCAGCCAGCATGAATGTTTTTTTACTGTAATTGGCCTTTTTTGGCTATTATGGTCAGAGCCAAAATGATGGGTGTTCTTAAGTCGGGATACTGGCCTACATTAGTGCAGCCGGTATAAATATGTTTTCTCACAGTAGTATGTCATTTATGCTGGCATTATGCGCAAAGCCAACATGATGAGTGTGCTTATGTAGGGCGGGTCCACACTGGTGCATTTAATTACATTTGCCTTCAAAGGCCAATGAGGCACTACTACCCAATTACTATCCAAAGGTTTCCCAGTGTTCAGCTACCCAAAGAGGAATAAGAGTAGTTAAGACAAAAAGGCAATAATGTTCTATAGGCATCGATCAAACAGAAATGTTTTTTATTTTCCTTCTAAACAGAGTCTAGATCCCAGGACTGTACACGATCTGGCAAAGGCTTTGTTTTTTTTAAATCTAGGGACTGAAATCATTGAGCGCAATAAAGATCTAAGAGGTCTTAGCGAGGTGCACCATAAGAATCATTGTTTAAGATACAAGGGAGCAGAGCCAAAAGCCGCCTTATGCACCTGTGCCATTAATTTCAACTTGATCATGGCTCAGATGGGGAGCCGTTGTAACCTCTCGAGGAGAGGAGTGATATGATTGTGTACGTGAGCGTGTCTAACAATATAAGCCACTGAGGTTTGCAGAATTTGCAAACAAACTATAGATTGTTTGGAAGATCCTGCGTATAGGCCATTACAATAGATGATTAAAGACCCAATTATAGCCCTTGATTGGATTGCACACAGAGTATACAACAGCCAGGGTAGTCATTATCTGAGGACTTTAAGATGATAATTCGTAGAAAACACAATGTTACTGATTTGAGATACCATAGACAAGGAGTAGCCCACAATCATCCTAAGTGATTTCATCTGTCCAGAATTCGAATAAAACAATTGGACAATGTAATTTCCTCGGCTGGGGTGATCCCCCTTAGTTGTAGGGGGAATCACTAGTAGCTTAGTATTAGCTTGGTTTAATCCCAGCTAGTTAGTAAACATATAAGCAGAGATTCTACAGATTGGCTAAAAAAACAGATAATCTTAGGGTTTTCTTTTGAATTGGCAGATGATTTGGGTGTCATCTGCATACTTCTGAAAGACAACCCCTAGATCTACCAGTTGTTCATGCAAAGGCTTGATGGACATATTAAATATTAAAGGAGAAACACATGAACCTGGGGGAATGGCAAATGTCAAAACCTGTGTTGGATAGAACACATTTGAACCATAGTGCAGACCTGGTATCAAATGCTGCTGACAAATTTAACGTCATCAGCATTGTTATTGTTTATTATTTATAATGCGCGCCAGACCTAGAGGTATCAGGGAGCAACAGTTACAGGATAATGCGAAGCTTAGTTACAGGGGTTCACCAAATGTGATGCATAAATTACAGAGCAGGATAAATTGCCACTTACAGATATAGGCATTATATACAAGAATGTAGTAGTCCCCGCGGGGTAACATATGTTAAGTCGTGAAAGTGCAATACATTTCTTACAATGGCAAAATGTACAAATATTTACAACGATAATGCGCTGAGAGCACCCAGCTAGGGGTTAGCATTGGTTACAGTTCAGTGGACGTCATGTGATTTAGTAGTCATTGGCTTTTAGCCATAGGATGGTGTTGGTTCTGAAGTTGAGATAGGGTTGGTCTATTCTCAGTGTAGGAGGCAGGGAGTTCCAAAGTTTAGCCGCTTTAACAGGGAAACTATTACCACCGATCGTGGTTAGTTTGAATTTAGGGATGGACAAGCGGTCCCTGTTTGCTGATCTGGTGGGTCTTATGGATGTCTGTTTGTGGAATCTCTCAGAAAGGTAGATAGGGGCGGCGTTATTGATAGATTTATGGGTCAGTGACACGGTTTTTAGAAGGATTTTGTCATTGGTTCGGAGCCAATTATTCTGTCGTCTATTCTCAGAAATGTGGTTTCTTTTGGAGATGCCTAATGCTGCTGTAAGGGTATTGTTTTGTAGAGTTTGAATTCTTTTAATGATGGATTTGTTGGAACCTATGTACAGGGCGTTGCAATAATCCAGGCTGGACAGGATGAGTGCTCTGGCCAGGATGGTATAACTGTTGTTGGAGAGAAATGGCTTGCCTGTTCTTATAAGTTTGCACGTATAGGCCATTGAGGGCGCTAGCGTGTTGACCTGTTTGGAGAATGAGAAAGTAGAGTCGAGATAAAAATCTAATGTTTTTACCTCCTGTGCTACCTTAATGCGGTTGCCATCATTTATGAATGAAGAGTAGTCAGGTCCCAGCTTTTTCAAGTTGGTACGGGTGCCCAAGATGATGAGTTCTGTTTTATCATCATTCAGGCATAGACCATGCGTGGCCATCCATGCCTGGATGATGATGTACTCTCTGTTCACCAAGGCCAAATCCTTGTTATAATCCCCTGAAAGTGGGAGGAGGATCTGGGTATCATCTGCATAGTTAGTGTAGGTGATACCAAGATGGTCCAGATCATCGAAAAGGGGCTTGGTGAATATGTTGTACAATGTGGGCGAAACGCAGTATCCATGTGGAACACCACAAGTGATGGGTATGGGGTCTGCAGCAGCAGAGGGTGAAAAAACCTTCATAGTTCTGCCACTGAGGAAGGATCTAATCCAGGTTACTGCGTCCTTCGAGAAGTGTGCTGCTGTGTCGAGATGGTTGCATAAAATTGTATGATCCACCAGATCAAACGCAGCTGAGAGGTCCAGGAGGAGGAGCAAAGCTGATTTGCCATTGTTTTTCAGCTCATCGACTTGGGTCTTGAGATCAATGAGGGCAGTCTCCGTTCCGTGTTGTGGGCGGAATCCTGACTGTCTAGCTCCTAGTAAGTGGTGTAATTCCAAGTATTTTTGTATTTGTGTGTAGACCACCTTATGTAGTATTTTTATGTTGCGCTCACCTTAGCTCTGCGGGAGTATCTGAAACCTCCGTACTGTGTTATCCTCTTGGTTTCCTCTTTGAGGACGACTGCGTCTGGATTGGGAATCAAGAACACAAGGCAATTGTGAGTTCCTGGGAGCTTGTGGGAAACTACACCCTCCCAACCCCCCTGTGGGACCTCCCACTTGTGTATGTGTGTGCTCACCTTATTTAAATAGGTGGTAGGCTCTCCGTCCTGCTCTCTTTTCTCAGCAGGGGCACAATAGTCCAGCACCATCAGTTACTTCACTGATGAAATCCACGTCGAGGCCTGATGTGGCGTTGGATAGCTGCTTGCTGCGCTTTAGAGCATGTGATTAGTCCTAATGCACTTGCTTTTGCCTCCTTGCTTGCTGTCCTTTTCTGAACTTCTTCTGTCTGTTTGTTGGGTATGCTTTGCTTTTCTTTCTTGCTTGCTGCTCAAGGCTTCTTCCAGGCTTCTGTTGACTGTTATATGTGCTTTCTTCCTGTGTAGTTTCAGCCTCTTCACTTATTGCACGTTTTATGCCTTGCTTATTAGCTGTTGCACTGCATGCCCCTTTAATGCTAAATGTCTATTGCACGTGTTGGCTCTTACCGTGTGTATTTATACACTGCATGTCCCTTTAATGCTAAATGTCTATTGTTGGCTCTTACCGAGTGTATTTTTTGCTTGTTTTACAGGGTCCGGAATGCCGGCGTGGAGAATGGCTCGTGTGCTGAACTGGAGGCTGTCAGCTGGAGAGTCGCAGAGTGTCGGGCGGCGGAGCCGGGAACGTCGCGGATCCGAAAACTGAAGCCGCCGGCCCGTGGGATGACAGGGAGCCGCCTGGGGACGTCGCGGGAGCCAGAAACAGGTAAGTGGGGACTTGGAGAAAGCTGGAGGACCGTTGCAGGAATGCAGATAGCTGTGCATAGCCCAGAGCACTTTTGATTGCTACGGATGGCTGGTAGGGATCTCCGGAGGCACGGTGAGCATTCTGCTGCCTTTGGGCAGTACAACACAAAGCGTGGGATCATGCCTTGGTGTGGCTTAAATAGCCAGCCACACCGAGAGACTAGAGTGCTGCCTATGAAGTCCTACAGGACTGCTTTCCCTCCATGTTGGGTGGTTAGCCCAATGTTGGACAATGCAGCTGGTGCCAGGCGCGCCATGCCTTCGTCCAGCTGGGTTGCTTCCAGGCTACCCATATTGGGTTATGTTGTGGAGTCTTGTGAGCCCAATGGAAGGGTACTGGGGCAATTATGTGTGAGTGGGTTACTGGGTTGAGGGATGTAGCGTTGGTTTTTTTAAGAGTGGGAGTACCCATGATTGTTTGAGGTTAGTGGGTATAGTGCCGGTGGTGAAAGAGGCGTTAATAATCTTGGATATGAAGGGTGATAGGTCTTCGCCACATCCTTGATGAGCTGTGCTGGGCAAAGATCACTCTGACAATTAGTTGGTTTGAGGGACGGAATAATTCTTTCCGTCTCGAGGATAGATACTTTGGAGAAGTTGAATCGGGTAGGTTGGGCTTCAGCTGTGTTCTCAGTTGTTTTAGGCAATGGTGGGTTCTTTAAAGAGTTTTTTTTTGAGAGATTTTATTTTGTAAAGTAGAAACTTTATTAGCCAGTGCGTATTGAATGTCTGAGCACCATTTTTTATCTTTGTTACATGTGTCTGGTATAGTGATGGGGGCCTCTAATTCTTTGAGAATAGTGAATAATTCTTTCATATTGGAGTTAGCTTGAGAGATCAGAGTGTCGTAGGAGGCCCGCTTAGCTAAGCAGATTTCTTTTTTGTAAAAGGAGAGTTTAGTGAGCTTTAGTTTGTTGGTTTCCGAGGGTAGTAATTTCCATGCAGCCTCACAATTTCTTTTTTGTTGCCTTAAGTTTTTTAGGAAAGGTGTGAACCATTTGTTCAGATGGCTTTTTGGTTTACTTGATCTGAGTTGAAGAGGGGCAATCTGGTCCAAGGAGGAGGCCATAATTTTGTTGAACTCCTCAACCAGGCTTTCTGGGTCAGCGCTGTCAGGAAGTGCATTGAGGGTGGGAGTAAGGCAGGGATAAGTCTATCCGATAAGCATACCCTTATCAAACTCATCTGATATTTTAAGAATAATGGGCCTCATTATGAGACCGGCGGTAGCTGTGCCGGTAAAACCAGCATAGCTGCCACCAGAATCATTTTTTTTCCGGCGCCCTGGAATGGGCAATTACCAGGGCATTACGATCCTGGCGGACCCGGTAATTGCCCATTCTCGGGCGCTGGAATAAACTGCTCCCCATTCCCATTCGAGACACATAGGGCTTAATGGGTGCATCCGACATGGCCTGCTCGCGGGTGCCGTTGCGCCTGCCAGGTCAGACCTGGCGAGCGAAAAGGCACCCGCGACCAGACCTCGTAGTTTGCCAGTCCGGTAACAACGGTACCAGCAAGCTTACCAGTACCGTTGTTACTGGACCCACAAGCTCATAATGAGGCTCAATGTCTTTTACCTCAGTCAGGGCCATCTCTGCAGTTCTATAAAAACATAACCCTGATGGCCTCCCTTCTAATATCTGCTTTGACTCTAAATGAACCTGGAGTTTCCTTTTTGCAGCCTTGTACGAGGTCTTTAAAAAGGAAAGGAACATTTGAGATTGGCCTATAGCTGGCGCATTTTCGTGATCCAGAGAGGGCTTCTCAGAAGATGTCTAATCCAAGACTTTTTCACACATTCTGGAATATATGATTCTTTGAACAAAGAATTTCTTATACATGAGACTATTACAGAAAGGGCATTGGTACATTCCGTATTAATCTGCGAGTGGCATGGACCACTGGGCAATTGGTCGGGTTTAAACCTAGCATGCCATTTTTAGTTTCCACAATGGTTAGAGCTTTTACTACACATTGATATGTATGGACCTCAGCATTAGTCACTAAAAGCTATGGATATGATGTGATATGTCCGTAGTTTCAGATTTTATAAAAGAATAACTAATACAAGATGGCTGGTATGTTGTTGCTTTATTTACAAATAGTTGCAGTTTATTGCACGAGTCATTAGATTGATGAATCTTATTAGTTGTATCTGAAGGGTTTCTCTTTTAATCTAAGAATTGGTGGAGTTGTTGTCTTTATGCCTGAAATACAGCTGTTTTATATTTAGATTGTTGACTTTAAGTTGAAACTATTTACTTGGTTTGGATTCCTCCTCCATCTGTGCTCCGTACATTTTAAATTACTTTGTATAATGGCTAGATTGCCCATATACCAATAATTACCAAAATGATTTGCTTTAAGGGTTGGCGTTTCCAGTGGTGCAACTCTATCTATGATTTGACTGACAGTTTCATTATATGTGTTCATCAAGAAATCGACAGATTTACTTGGTACAATGTCTCCCCAGTATTACCAAAAATTGGATTCATGGCAGACAGCTTCCATCTGCCTCTGTATGAAATGATCAGATACTTTTTAGACAATACCACTTTGTTCAATAACTGTGAAGCTGAAAATAATACAATGGTATGATCTGTCCATTTCTCCCACTTAGAGAACCAATCCCTATGAATGAGATTGTGCATAAATACTCAGTCCTTGGTACAACCCTTTACATGGGTATGTGTGGTACCTAGGAGCAAATCCTTTATATGAGCATGTGTGGTACCTAGGGTTGAAAAACACAGATTTCCAGGCCATTTTCAAGGTGCTTTGAATACATATGTTTGTGGTTCATTCAAATAAAGGTCAGATTCTCCTAGTAAGATTTGAGGTCAGGTGTATTCACCAAGGGCACTACAATAGTAAGTATACTGTCACAAAATGAGAATCATATTTTGGTGGTTGGTAAATAACAACTAATTGTATTGTGAAGGGAATTTGCCTGTGAATTTGACATTCAGAAAATCAGTTTCTGTGTAGTGCAGCCAATATGGACATGCTTTCTTACAGTGCCATAGCATTTTTGCTAGCATTATGGGCCACACCAACGTGATGAGTTTTGTTAAGTGCGGAGGGCCTACATTGGGGCTAACAATATGGACATGTTGTCTTAGAGTGGCAAGACCTGGTACGGGCATTGTGGTCAAAACCAACATGGTGAGAGTTCTTTTGTAGAGATACTGGTATACTTAGTGCAGCCAGAATGGACATATGTCCTTATAGTGGCATGGCTTTTTGCTGGCATTGTGGGCAAAGCCAACATGGTGAGAGTTCCAACATCTGGATACTGGCATACCTGATGCAGCCAGTATAGATATGTTTTCTTACAGTGGCATTGCATGTTCACTGGCATTATGGGCAACAACAACATGAGTGTTCCTACTTGGGGATGGCCTACATTGAAACAATACAGAATGGTGTCCGAAAAAACTCAGGCACTGCCGTCCCCTGCACACCTATGTGTGAAAATCAGCCAGTAAATAGTAATGTATGATTAGTACAACGATTTACAAAAGAACTTAGAGCCAATTCTATTTAAAGTTCTTCTTTATCTTTTCAATATGATGAACGCAACGCGTTTTGGGACGACCAATTATGTACAGTTAATCGAAGAAAAAAAAATAGTCATTTTCATTCAACATCAAAGTAATCTTATATTTAGATCGACAAATGTGAGTATTACAGGAGAGAAGATCATCAAAGTTACACTTCCAATAGAACCAATAGCAACAAGTGTTTTCATGTCAATTGAGATCCACTGGTTGTGGGGATAGGGCTAGTAATGCCATGAAGATGGAGAGCCGAAGAATGACAAGTGAGATGGGAATTCACTTGTGTTAGTAAACCATAGAGAACAGAGATGTGGTGTAAAGGGAGTAATGAAATCACCCTCCCAAGAAATAAAGTAGTTACAAACATAGTGTGTGCAAAGTTACCTGAAAGAATAGTTAGACCGATCTAAACCATAACAGAAAATCGCATAGTCTGCAAAATTTGAGAAAGAACCTGTTTCGTAAAAATAAAAGCAATAAGGCCGTGTAAGAGAACGTATCCATTAGCAAACATGTGACTCAAACCAGATTAGGTAAAAAATAATGATAATTACCCAGTAGGGACAATCAAGATGCGTGCAATAATGAAGTGCGGATCCTTGGGATAAGCGCGGGTCATACACTGTATAAAGAAACAATGGTAACTGCGATAGTGGCGCAAACGCTGAAACAAAGGGAACAACTTACTAGATGTGTATTGCGCGGTTCGCAATTGGTCATGTATAAACCATAAAAGGGCTTTGGCAGTACTCGCAATGAACTCTATAACAGTAAGCAGCTTACTTGCAAAATCCATGGAGCAGAATTGCATTAATGAAGTCCAGTGAATGATGATTTTTAAATTAGTGGACATAAATGGTGTAGAGAAGATGGTCAGCGAAATAAAATACATAGGCCCTCATCACAAGGTTGGCGCTAAAATTCTGGCCGTACCGGCATGGCGGTAATAACATGTCCAGCTTGGCACCAACCCGCAAATATCAGACGATCAAGAGTGCGCGGGCGCGTGCATCCCTGCATGCCGGTAACGGCCATACCGGCATGCCGGTAACGACCCCCAAGCCCCCAGACAGCGGCATTGACCAATATGCACAGAACGGCTCCACCCTCGGCAACCCCTAAATACCGTTACTGTTATTAACATAGTGCAAATAACGGGTGCGTTAATACCGGACCCGGAAGTAACGTCATTGTGCCGGAACGGGAAATGCCATGGCGGCCATCTTTAAAAACACAATCCATTGCCATACTCCACCTACAGGACTCTCTACACCCCAACTCCCAGGCCACCACGGACAACATGTCGAAGACACCCGGAGAGGCACGGCCCGCCTGCGCAAACCACGTTTTACTGACGATGAGCTGAACATGTTGGCCAACATCCTTGTGGCAAATGCTGAAGTGGTGTTCTGAAACGACCTCAGGCGTCCAGCCCAGCTCAAGAAAAAGGCCATCTGGGAAGAAGTTGCCCAGAAAGTAAGTGCAGTCGGCACCACCGCACGCACAGTGCGTGATTGCAAAAAACGTTGGGACGACCTCAGGCTGAGAGTCTGGCACATATTGTCGGCTAATCGGAGCCAGGGGCTGGCAACAGGAGGAAGACCACACTCCCCTCTGAAATTGGCCAGATGGGAGGAGACCTGCAGCTCCATCAAAGACGTGGAGTCCATCGAAGGAGTCGGTGAAGCAGAGTTTGGCGTGCCAACATCGGCAGATGAAGGTGAGTGTCCTTACTGAAACAGTAAAAATAATCATAATCATCCTACCCCAAATGTGGCTGCTACACCAGCCAACAAATGGGCCATCATGCACACCTGCACATATCCATGTACACATTCTGGGTCTACCTCCATCCCATCCCAATGGATGTTGCGGTCATACACGAATACACCCACAATACACATTTCATGGGCATGTGCCATCCAGGATGATCCTCCCAAAACACATCAATGTCCAACTGCACCCAACAATGCGTACACGTGGACATGACTACGCTATCAAAATCCACTCTTCAACATTGCATGTACACAGTCCCCTACAAAGCCACAAATGCAACTGATCAGATGGCGCCACATGTCCAATGACTAATGCATGCACAATGCAAGCGGAACAATCACTGAGGTCCTGCCACTCTCTGTCCCCCACAGGTACGTATGCTAACAGTGACGAAGCACAAGGGAGTGCACAATGCACAACACCAGCCAAAAGGCCTAGGAGGCAATCTGATGGCACAGGTCCATCAACCTCAAGTGGACCAAGGATGGGCCATGCGGGAAGCGGGCCAAGAACCAGTGCAAAAACAGCGCCACAGACAAGCACACAGGACGAGCTGACACCTGCACCTGCATCCGTGGTCACACCATCCACACTGGCTGAGGACACAGCAGGCATGGAGGAAGGCACACATTCTGCTGCTGCCAGCACAATTGGGGAGATGGCTGCATCGGCAGATCATAGTGTTGATGAGGTAGCTGAGCCGGACAATGAGGGCGATGCAGGACTTGTCCACTCAGAGCCTGTAGTGCACACACCAAGCCCTCAGGACACCCCACAGGACACACCTCAGCAGGACTCATCCGACCCGGGCAGCCATGGAGAGTGGTCTTCGGCCATGCACAGCCCCATGATCCATGCTGTGCCACCACATCACCCACCGACCACAACCCACACTGCCAAACGGGACCTTGAGGGACGTCTCTCCAGGATGGAGGCCCGGCAGTAGGCAATGCAAGGCTATGTGCAGCAGTACCTTGCTGAAGGGGAGACAACACGCCGTATTATCCAGGACAGCACTGCAGCCGTTATCCAGGCCATTAACTCAAGTGCACAGCAAGTGCATGATGGCTTCAATGCCTTGGGTCAGATCCTCACAAGGATTGCTGAAAGCATGGACCAACGGCAAACCCTGCCCATTGGATCACAACCATCTGGGTCATCCGCATCATCCACGCCAGCGAGCTCAAGGCAGACCAGCCCCGTGCGCCTGTCCCTGCGGAGTTTGCACTGCTCTGATATCCAACCCCCACCTCCGAAGGGGGCTCAACAGTAGCAGGGCCACCCTGCATAATCCCTTTGGGTATACATCCAGACATATGTCGTGCCATAGTTGACTTTGGGTGTTAGGGGGTGGGTGGAGGGTGGTGGTGGGTGTAGTGTGTAGTACTGGGGTGTTTGGGGGCATGGGAGTAGGGTGGGGGAGGTGGAGAGTGGTGGTGGGTGTAGTGTGTAGTACTGGGGTGTTTGGGGGCATAGGAGTAGGGTGGGGGAGGTGGAGGGGTGGTGGGGGCGTGGATTGTTGAATCATATTGTACTTAATTTCTCACGAATACACCAGTTGTGTAACAAACATCACGAGTGGACATTGCTGATTTTTTGTATGTCAATTTATTGCTTCATGGTGATTTGTGCACATGTGCCCACACAACCAGTGCCCACAGTTCACAACACATGGCATCCTCTGCATCAAAGTACATCAGAATGATTGGTCTATGACCATTTTGCGCACTGCGCGACCCTCACGAGTTTCGCGTCCTGGCCTATGTCCTACTTCTACTCCTTCCTCTCCTTCTACTTCAGCAGGTGGTGGCAGCTCCACGTCAGGTGGCAGGGGTATGTTCCGCCAGATGCACATGTTATGTAGCATTGCACATGCCATGATGATCTTGCCCACCTTCTCAGGCCCGTATATGAATGCCCCTCACGACCTGCTGATGTAGCGAAACCGTGCCTTCAAAAGGCCAAACGTCTGCTCAATGACCACACGTGTACGTGTATGTGCACGATTGAAGTCCTCCTCGTGCCTGTTCTGTGGGTTCCTGACAGGGGTGAGTAGCCACGGCTTCAGAGGATATCCAGCATCACCTACATAGGAGCAGAAGGAGGTATGTGTGAGGATGAGGCTCAGTTGACAGGTGTGCTCAGCCTGTACATCATTCAAGTTCATATGCACAATCTCGTCATTGGCAGCCACATCCACATGACTGTCAGCCCTGTACAGTGCATGCCAATCCATAGAGGGAGCCTTGTGTGACATACACAACCTAGGGTCCTAGGATTTTAAACCACCAGGCCACCCAATGTATGTCTTGGCTAGGGGTATTTTGCATGCAAATGTGAGGGCTGTGTGTCGGCGGATGACTTAAGAAACTTCCATTCCCCCCAATCCATCTGCCCCCATGGCCCAGAGGGCATTCCCCTTGCACATGCATGTACCTCCCCCCACCAATCCATCTGCCCCCATGGTGCAGAGGGCATTCCCCTTGCATATGCATGTACCTCCCCTCCCAATCCATCTGCCCCATGGCCCAGAGGGCATTCCCCTTGCATCTGCATGTACCTCCCCCCCAATCCATCTGCCCCCATGGCCCAGAGGGCAGACTCACCCAACAGCCAGCCACTTCGTACAACGTCTCCTTCCATGTAGCGGGGTAGTGAGGAGTTCCGCAGCACCATGGCATCATGCGTGGATCCTGGGTATCTGGCACAGCAATGTGTTATTATCTGGCTGGCATCACACACCATCTGCACATTGATGGAATGGTATAGCTTCCGATTGCGGTACACCGCCTGCACGGCATGTGGGACTACCAACTCTACATGGGTACAGTCGAGGGAACCAATTACATTGGGCATGCCTGCCAGTGCATGGAATGCTATTTTGGTGGCATTTGCCTCCTGTGGTGTCCTTGGTAAGGATATGTAGGCACTTGCGTGCTTCAGTAGTGCATCCAGCACTTGGTTTAACACAACAGAGAAGCATGATTGGGACATACCATGCATTTGGCCCACTGTGTGTTGGTAAGTGCCTTTGGCCAGGAGGTGGAGCACAGATGCCACTTCAGCAAAGGGGGGATGGCTGTGCGGATGTTGATGAGGCTGACCAAGTCATCCTGTATTAATTCCACTATGTTGGTGATGGTGTCTCTGTCCATGCGGTACAGGGTGTGGATCTGTGCTGGGGTTAAGTCAAATGGATTGGCCCTTATACGTGGGATTGTTGGCTGTCTGCGGGGAGCGACTGTCTGCCCTGGTGGGATTTGCTGGGCATGTCTCACCCCCCTTCTCCTCCTGCGTCTCCTCTGTGTTTCCTGTTGTACTGCCTGCTCAAGGAGTAGCAGTGCAGGCATGTCCTCCAGGCCCAGTATGGCAACTACAAGTGGTAGCATTTTGGCTTGGAAGGGGGTGTGGTGTGTGGGTGTGTTCCTTTTGTGCTGACCCTGACTCCATTGCCTCCCCCTGTGCTGATTGTGCGCACCTGTGGCACTTGGTTACACAGCAGTTTGCTGTTTACGGGTGGTCCGCGATGCCGGTATAGCCGGCATCATGGTGGCCCTTCTTACCGGCATCTCAATGCCAGTATGTACTTGTACGTGTGACTCGTGGTGTCCCCGTCCTTGCGGCATGCCGGTATTAAGGCCTCCCCATCTGCGCGCGTGCCCGCATGCCGGTACGGTGGTGCACGGCCACAGCGGGTCCTTGACGATGCCGGTAGCAACGGCATCTAGGGTCATGATACACCAGCCCGGTAATGGATGCTGGTATTGCCTTACTGGTGCCGTTCTTACCGGAGCGCCAACCTTGTGATAAGGCCCATATTCTCATAGGAAACATTGTAGGCTGAACTCCTCGTTCATACCTCTGGGATGTACTGTGTCCAAAAAGTGGATCCAGTGCATCTCTCTTTGTGCAATCTTCTTCAATTTGTTGCCACCTCGATGAGGGGTATGTACCACTTCCAATATAACAAATCTAATCTGGGACAAATTGTGCCTGTGTTCTTTAAAATGTCTTGCAACAGATGATTTTGTCTTTGGCTGATATGTTAGTTTGACCCACATATAGTAGTCCACAAGGGCATTTGATAGCATAGATTACTCCTGTGCTGTTGTAGGGCCTACATTGGTGCAGTCAACATGGGCATGTATTTTTACTGGCATTTTGGGCAAAACTAAAACAACGAGTGTTCTTACATTGGTGCAGCCAATCTTGGTGTGTTTTCTTACAGTGATATACCTTACAGTGATATACCTTTTTTAAGGACTTTATGTGCAAAGACAACATGGGGTGGGTTCTTACAAAGGGGTACTGGTCTACATAGGCACACCAAGCATGGACATGTGTTCTTAAAACTATGGGGAAAGCAAACAGGAGAATGTTCTGAGGATTACCAGCATATAATCACGCAGCCAACATGGACATGTCAGGGCATAGCCGACATGGACACATTTGTTTTTCAATGGTAGAATAATGGCCTATATTGGGGCAAAGGCATCTTGAAAACCTGTTGGCAAATGCTCCTGTGCACTGTTGGTGATTTGGCATCTTCTGGATATTTTCATGTGTTAGTCTACAAAACCGATAATAAACTGTGTGGCTTTTTAACCAATTTTGCATAGAACACAAATAAAATGCTCCATTTTAACCCATTATTAAAAAATCTAAAAACATTTTGAGGCAAAACACCCTAGAACCACACTTGGCTGGCTGGTGCTCCCTCGCTATGTTCAGTCCATGAGGTACATTCATTGGAAATGTTTACGCTCCTCCAATTAAAAAGATCGCCCAATAACTAAATATGGGCTTAAATGCCAAAAGTGGCTGGGAACACAGGAGTCATGAGGTGCTCTTCAGCTACGACCATGTTTCCATTTCTAAACAAATTAATGATCTTCCTCTTTGGGTGGTAGCACCCAACAAAGAAGGACTTTGGCAATGTATAGCCCAGCGTATCTGCAACTTTACTAGTGTTAACCCCCTCCCCTACTTCCCCTGATTTGTTCCTGTGCCATTTCGATGTATTTACCAATTTGCCTTCACACACCTGCTGGGATTCAATTCAGAGGCGTTGCTAGGGGGAGGTCAGGGGGCTATAGGCCTGGGTCTTTTGGTTGTAGAGTCTACAGTTGTGTTCACCGTGCACTCCTATTTGTGATAATTCTTTAGATTGGTTATGTTTGTAGCAAAAGTGCTTTTAATGAGTTTAAGGTGCAGGGGAGATAACAGTCAACCCTGGCATATGGGTTGTGAACTAAAATGAAGACAGAATAAGTTCCTAATGGAGGAACTCCCGTCCCCTGCACAGGAACTTATTCTGTTTTCTTTTGGTTGTAGCCCCGGATAGAAGCTCAGGGGCTACAACCAAAAGGCTAGCTAGCCCCGAGTTCCGACAGTTTCGACATTTGGGTAGCCCTGGATCTTTTCCAGACCTAGCAACACCCCTGATTCAGTGTAATGCCCTCACTACCTTTTCTGAGACCCATGCTGTTTGAATCACGTCATCCCCCTCTTCCTCAGTTCCCACCTGTTTTGACAAAGGTCAGAGTGTTCACAAACGTGCTTACCTCCTTGTAGTGACGCGACAACGGCTCACCACTCACGGTGCGGAGCCTGGCCCGGGGGCGTCACAGGGCCGGGCAGCAGGCAAAGCAGAGCCGGGGTGGGACAGAGTTTATTGATAACTGAACATCGGCCAGGTGTCGACTCAGAGGGATACATTATTCTTGTTATATTAAAGTATCCTGAAGACACACCGAGTCTCATTCTTCATTTCAAGACTCAAGGTAAACGCAATTATTCCATTCCTCCATTCCTCTCCCTCTCCCCAACTAGCCCCCAACTAGCCCCCACCATATATTAATCACAGAGTAAGAAATGCAGAAGACAGCGGTGCCTCCAAGCAGCACAATCTGGAGTATAAAAAAAGCGATTACCTACTCAAACCATAACTCATTGGCCGTGAGTCAGCATCACGGCAACGCGCTGCCTGAAATGCCCTCTGACACTCCCAGCCCATTCCCATGACCCGAGCTATAAATACACACGTCACTCACCCACCACTTCCTGTTTTGTCTGCTGTAGATGCGGGCAGGCTCCAGAAGGATGTTCAATGTTTTTTTTGTTTTACTTTTCCCCATGTCTCTTGTGCTTTTTTTACTAACCGCTTCGCTTATTTTTTCCTTATAGATGTAAACCATTAGGTTTGTAATTAAAATCTATCTAATTCTTTAGTAAGAGGATAACACCAATGAGAGCCTCACAAACAGTATTTGTATGTAAGGGTATCGGGTATACATGCCAACAGGCCCTATTATATTTTGGATATGGGAGTCCAGTCCCGGTTTTAACTTTGCATTCTGGGACTTGTAGTCCTGAATTGCCCCCATGATAAACCCTGGACTACAAGTCCCAGAATTACAAAGTCAAAACCAGGAATGGACTCATATCTCCAGACTGGAATGGGGCATGTTGGCATGTTATGTTATGGCGTAATCACCTTGGTGTTGCAAAGCCTTGAACTAGAGTTGAAACCAGGGAAGTTTCTGTGACCGGATCTGGGTCTATTACTGATTAAAAAGATTTGTCTTCCATTTTTGTCTAAAAAGTAGAAGATTGGGTTCTCTGCGTAGTTCTATGGGTAAGATGTTGCAATGGCTGGGTGCCTGCAGGTCGGACTAGGCCATAAAATTGTCTCGGGCACTGAGGCACCAATGAAAAAGTGGCCCACTGTTGCAAATGGCTTTTCATTCCTTTTGTGACAGACTGTTTGAATAGTTACCACGGAGGACTTTTTTGATAAAGTTGATGTAAATTGTGCATTTTAAAGAATATTTATTCAGCAGCAGTGGTCAAAACGACTAGACACAGAGTGAATTAACTCAACAAACTGTCCCTTATTTGCCAAAAAAGTGTCCGAGTTTGACCTAAAAATCTGGGCAACACTAGCATTTTGTGTTTTTGGTTCGGCCATGGGCCTATTGTCCGAGTTGGTTGCCTGGGCTAAGAATGAACACGCAGCTAATCGATTCTTCTTATATCCAGGAACGGCCCATTTTATGTGCATAAGCTTTTCGGTGGCTGTGACGTCAAGGGTTAAAGCGGCCCTGGTGCCAAGGGTGGAGCGTCAGGGAACCCCAGTGCCCAGGGTTAAAGCAAATAACTGCCTGCAGTTGCACGGGGTTTGGACACCGGCGTATAAAGTGTGTGTTTGTCTATCCAAATCTTTCTCTCCTAGCCTGACAAAAGGACTCTCGGAGTAGGGATAGTGCTGAACAAACATTGCAATGAAATAAAATAGAATAAATATAGGGCCTAACGACCAAATGAGCGCACACTTTTAGGACTTCTATGTCCTTAAGGCACTGAACGTGTTACATTTCCTGCACTGTACAGGTCGGGATGGGACATGCAGAGAGGCCCGTTCTCAGATAGGGTACAGCACAACACTGAGCAACTTGCATTGCTGCATGACACCTACAATTACAGCAACAACAACACAATGATCACTGACGAAGAAGAATATTGCAGGTAATTGGTTTCTTTTGTAGTGCGGGAATAGTGGGTGAACGATTCATCGGTCCAGTTCTAACTCTGGAATGGTGCTGATATCTCTCCAGATGATTAATATGGCATCTAACTAATTATGACATTTCATGATGGCTTCATCAAGGGTGGACGGATCATTAGAGCCTGGGCATTAATCACTACAAATCACCTTCCAGAGAGGAGCCTTTCAGCAATCAGAAACCAGCCCGGCGATCCGCTATGGTGGTCAATGATCAGAACGCAGTGGAGCCTCTGTGCAGGCGTGTGACTGTAACCACACAATTGTGCCAAGGGATGAAGACCGCCAGTGCACTGTCTATCCCCGTGGGGAGACGGGCCGGGCCTGTCGATCGGAGCGCAGCGCTCCTGGCACAAAAAGGTGCAGAGACACAAAGAGCACGTCTTTATTTGTGTTCCACAAAAACCAAAATGACTTTCCCTTCCCCGCACGTCACATCCCGCCCCTCCAAGGTGCCACCCCCTTCCCTCAAACTACGTTTTACGACGTCACATCCCTCCCCGAATTAAACTGTAACATTATATCCTCAATGAGTCTCTGAGGTTTCGTTCCCGCCCTCTGAGGTCGCTGCCATCTCACATCAGAGAGCCCAGTTGAGCATCAAGTGTCAGATCATGCTGTTCTGCCCCAGCAGAGTCCTCCTCGCCGTCACCCTGATAGGATTCATCCGATGAGTACACTATGTCCTCCTCATAAGAGTTGCCTCTCCTCCGCCGGTCAGTTATTGTCACTCGTTTAAAGTTCAAGGAGTTTCTTGTCACTTGCCTCTGGTCCCCTTCTGATGATCAACGGATGCTCATGGAATGCAGCCAGGTGTTTGCTGGTTCAGGGTTGCTTTACCACTAAGGTATCCCCCACTTCCAGTGGGGACTCTTTTGCATGCCTCCGGGCGTCAGAATACCGTTTCATCTCTTCTTTGGCCTGTTCATCTTTTTTCCTCAGATCTGCATCATCTCTGTAGGTGGCGACCTCACGCTGGTGGTGTGGTAGATTTCGGAACCCCTTGGATTCACTGAATGTCTTGAAGCCCCGACCCATAAACGGGGGTCCATTGTCACTTCCTCACACTCAAGGCTGCTCCGTCTTTTGCCCTTCTCCATCTGTCCGACTTTAGTCCTTCCATGACGATTTGACAGGTTCTGCCACCGTCCACTGCTTGTGAGAGACTGAGGGGGTTCATGCCCTGTGTGATCACCTCCTGCACTAGTTACCTGATGTATCGGTCCGTTATGGACGGCTGTGGGGTGTTTCCGACCTTGGACGTCTGCCGGGGTTTCCTCCTTCCGTGGCCTGTGAACAATGCCAAATGCATAGTCCTGTAACCGCAGACCACACCTGGCAATGCAGGGTGGCATTCTTGATTGCGGATTGCCATATAGGAAGAGTTACGCATGCTGATCTGTAATTACAGTAAATGGCTTCCCATACAGGATAAATGAAAGTGTTTGCAGGCCCAGGCGACTGCAAGGCTCTCCTTTTCGGCTTGTGAGTGCGCCTGTTTTGTCCTGGATAAACTCCTGCGGGCGTATGACACGATGTGTCTTTGGGCAGAGTTGTCCTTGTCTTACTAAGCCAAGATAGCCTCTAAGCCCACCGGGCTGGCGTCTACCGTCAATTCCAATTCTCTACCTGTGTCAAAGTGAGCCATGTTCTAGGCCTGCGCTATGCGGTGGCGAATGGACATAAAATCCTGTTGGCATGCTGTGGGCCACTTGAATGCAGCATTTAACTTTGTGAGAGCCCTCAGGGGTACGCTGATGGTGGCAAAGTCTTTAATGTATTGTGTACAATAGCTCCCTAGCCCCAAGAATGATCTCAGTTCTGAGACGTTTGTGGGAGGTTGCGTCTCGCTAAGGGCTGTCACTTTTTCCAGGTCCGGAGTCATGCCCTTTTCAGAGAAAATCTGACCAAAGAATTGTAGTGTTCTCTTGCGAAATTCACACTTTTCCCTGTTCAGCGTGAGGGTGGCTGCTTCTAACGCCATACACACTCTGGATAGCATGCCATCATGCTTTTCGGTATCAGTGCCAAATAGTTTGGTATGTGTTTTATGATGTTACGGAATTCCACCTGAACGATCTATGTTGCAGAAGACACTCTAAAACTCAGTCTTTTGTATCTGTACAACCCCAAGTGGGGTAAACATGCTGTGATGTATCTACTCTCAGGGCTCAGGACCAGCTGTTGGTATCCTTTCTTTAAGTCAAGTATTGAGAATACCTTGGCCCTGTTCAGGAGGTGGGCCATGTGATGTCCGTGATGCGCGACGCCTAGTGTCTTTCACGTTTGATGGCCTGATTTGGCCTCTGCATGTCTACACACAAGCGAATGGTGTCCAAGCCTTTCTTTGGAACAGGTACAATTGGGGACACCCATGGTGGGGCCCACTGCCGGGTCTATTATATGCTGCTTGAGTAACTTGTGGAGATCCTCCTCTACTTGTCGTTGGATATTAACAGGGATGCCTCTGTAGTGTTGCACCATCGGTGGAATGTCCTCGCAATGTGATGTTTAATTTGACGGTTGCACAGTTTTCCTATGCCTTTAAATAGCAACGGATATAGTTCATTGATTTTGGCCCGTGTATCGACATATTTGTGTACCATCAGCTTGAATAGCATGTGGATGAGACCCATGTCCACTGCTGTTCTGAAACTTAGGATGTATCTGCATTCCATAAGGGTGGATATCACATGAACTGGGATTGTCTATTCCTGTGTTTTATACTTGCCCCGTTTATCAAATTGTCCTAGGCACTTCAATGGGACCTTAGACCGATATGGATAGATGTCCACATCTGACGATCAAAGTCTGGGTGTCTGAGGTAAAGCTTTGTATACGTTTGTATTTTACGTTCTCGCTAATGACGTTCACCATGGAGCCTGTGTCTATGAGGAATTCAGTCAAATGATCATTGAGGCTCATTAGAAGCATTGGGCTATGTTCAGTTGTCGTTTTGTTACCTAGCGCGTACAAATATCCTTTTCTCATTTGTTCTCGTTCAGAGCAGCTCCTTTCTGGCTCAGATGGGGATTGTTCTACTAGGTATCGGACGTGCCGCCTCAAGCGGCGTTCCGGTCGCGATGAGGCTATTTGATATATCCTCCTGTCTCTCTGTTCCTTTCTCATTTTTTCATCACTGGAGTGCTCTTCACGCCTTCTGCCTTCCTTTTGTTTGCCATGCACTTGAGCTGTAATTTGCGATGCTTGTGCTGCAGTCGTTGGTGTTTTCATTCTGGGTTTGCTGGTGACCTCTCTTCCTCTGTCCTTTCCCACCTCTATGGCTACCCGACATACAGACTTAAAGTGGTTCTACTCTCCACATGCGGATTGCCGTTGTCCGATTGCCGGGCATGTTCCCTCATGTGGATATTCATAGCCACATCTGTAGCAGAACTGTTCACCTTGTGCTCTTTGCGCCCCTTGCAATGTGTGAATGCCTTCCAGGTGTGCTTGTGAACCTTTGGAGCTGCCAAATGTTTATACTTGAGAGTCTACCGCAAGCTCAGCTCTTGCCAACATCAAGACTTCGTCGAGCGTCCTCGATTTCTGCAGAAGCTTCCTCCTGAATGCCTGTGATTCACATCCCGCTATGATCTGTGACCTCAACGCCTCTGTATTTGAATAATTATTAAAGTCACAGTATTTCACTTTAATGCGCAGTCGCATCACAAACGTGTCCATGGTCTCCCCTCTCAACTGTTTTATGCCCTGAAACGGATGCTTCTCATGATCGACATTGGTATGTGTCCAGCGCCTTCTTAAGCCCTTGAATGGTGTCAATGGAGTCAGCTGGCAGTTCGTCTAGGATGTCTCTTTTGTCAGGGCCTGCTGCTAGTTTCAATAAACACTGTTGGCTTCTATCTTCCATGGGCCCTGTGGCCCCCACATATAGATCAAAGTCCCTGATCCACCTTGCCCACCTCAGCCCCATATTGCTGGTGTCCAACACATTGAATACCCCCGGTAGCTGGACTGCCAGTGACTCCTGTACTCAGTAAGGGGCCTGTGCCAGTGGCGTCACCGTCAGGGTGGATGGGATGTCCAGGTCTGACATGGTGACTGCACCAACAACTGTGTATCTCCCTTGTCCCACTGGGCTGCTTTTCTTTCCCCAATCACTGTCTGAGGTTGCAGGCAGGCCCCTCTGTAGTGCGCAATCTAGCCTCTGGGACTGGCATGACACGTGGGAGGACACCCATTCCCTTTGGGAAGCACAGTGGCAGCCTGTGAAGGCACAAGCACTGCTCTGGGTTAGTTTATGGGCCCTCCTCTAGGCCCCGAACCATTCACCGGGTGTGCGGGCTGCCTTTGCCCCTCATTTTTGGGGCCTCCTCTGCTTGCCGACCCGTCCGGCGCTTGCTGGCACGGGAAATGTGTGGTCGGCTCTCACTCCCGGGGCTGCCACCCTTGTAATCGCATGAGGGGCTTCATCGCCAATGTACTGTTTATCCCCGTTGGGAGGCGGCCCGGGCTTGTCGATCAGAGCCTAGCACTGCTGGCACAAAAAGGTGCAGAGACAGAGACACACAGAACACATGCTCCACCAAAACCAAACTGACTTTCCCTTTCCCGCATGTCACTTTCCCGCCCCTCTGCGCGGTCCCACCCCCTTCCCTCAAACTACGTTTCCCGACATGACATCCATGCATGTCTAATTGCCAGCACGTTCACTACACCGCCGAACTCGTATTACCATTCCGCCTCTGTGATTCCCGGAATTACCGGGGCATTACAACCGCGGTTTCCCGGGAATCACTGAGGCGGAATGGTGTTAATCCCCATTCCCATTGAGTCCTAGGTGTTAAACTCGCCAGGTCAGACCTGGCGGGAACATCACCTCCCGCCTGCAGGAGTTCTGATCGCCCGGCATGGAAACAACGGTGGCGGCGGGTTTGCCGCCACTGTTGTTCCCATACCGGGCGATTTGTAATGAGGCACAATGGGTCCCACAAGTTCCGGCAGTGCACTGGCCTTGCACATGCCTATTGGTCCATTAGGAAAAAACATAAGCATGCTTTACCATAACAATGCTGGCCTATGCAGTTGGGCACTGGCAGGGAACATTAAAATCTGTTTTAGATGGCAATGGGCACATGTCTTTGTGTAGAGCCAACATGAAAATCTATTCTTCCAGCCAGCATTAACGTGCGTTGATACAGTGCCATTTTGGAAGATATTTGGCACAGTCAGCATGACAATGTGTTCTTACAGTGGCATGCTGGCAAATGGTTGGCACAGCCAGAATTAAACATTGCTCTTACAGTGGCAAATCTAGCTGGCACACACTGAGAAAATGTGTTCTTTTCTTTGAGTTGCAAAATCGGCATTTAATGGATCGATGCATGATGACAATGTGTTTGCCTTGTGGTGCAGGGGCATATATTGGCCACAGCCAACGTGAATATGAGTTCTTAAGGTGACATGATGGGATATACCGAGCACAGAAAGTATGAACATGTCTGCTGGCATAGGCATCACCAGCATTAGCATCTGTTTTCACATTGGCATTCTTTTTCTGTAACCATTTTTTGTTCAGCACTTGGTAACATAGAATACATTACGTGGTGCAACAAAAGACGAGGTGGCTAGACATAGTACACTCTCACATGGCATAACACATAACAGTATATGGTGCGCATCAGTCTGTCGTCGATTCTGCATTCCGGAATGGACAAGTGCTGGTGGGTGCCCAGGAGGGAAGTGCCAAGGGGAGCCAAGGAGGTGGCCGCAGGCTAAGTGCTACGGTGGACGAAGCCCAAGCATGGAGAGCACAGCCGCCAAGCTGGGGCCCACAGGGGGCAGTGCAGTTGGGGGGGGTGGGGCGGTGCGGTATCGAATGGGTAGAGGGCCTGGTAATCTGTGGGGTGCATGGGGACTAGGCTGGCAGTCTCAGTGGCAGTGGGGAAGTTAGCAAGGAAGGGAAAGAGGTAGAGAAGAGCAGAGTTTTGAGAGGTTTCCGGAACTTAAGGAGGTCCGGCTCAAGTCTGAAAGGGGCAGGGAGGCTGTTTCAAAGGGAGGCACCAGCCGAAGAAAGAGACCTGCCCCCCCACTCTCTGTTTGGAGAAGCGTTTGACAGTCAAAGAGTTGAAATTAGAGGAGTGGAGGGCACTAGCAGTGAGTATTTAGGGAGGGAAAGTTGGAGATAGTGTGGTTCCAGGTCCCAGAAATCCCTGTGGATGATGCAGAGGGACTTGAATTTGATGCTGGCAGCCTCAGGGAGCCAATGGAGAATTATTAAGAATTTTGAAAAAATTAAGCCTACATTTCGAGTTTAAGGACATCTCTTTCATCAGCTTTCATATCCCTGTCTATTGAGGCTCTGTAAAATCCAATTGTAAATCACGTCTCACCTGAGCCTGGTATTAGACATACCAGATGGCACATTTTATTGCACCAGTCCAAGCAAAGGATACTCCTTTTCGAGCCTGCGTGGTACGGAGTGAAATCATTCGACACAAGTCTGAAGGTGGTACTAGCGGGAACGTGAGCCAGTGTGCTCTGAATACCACCCGCATATGTCGATAATATGGTGCTTGAAGCGATCCATCCCCCACTCTTGGTTTAGCGTACTCCCAGCTTATAAATTTGAAGGGGCCCCTGAGGGACCCTCGAATGTGGAAACAAGGCACAGTCACCACACACGAACTGATACGCCAGACACGAGGTTGTATTCCCAAAAGCTAGGGTTTATTGAAAAGTAAATAGTCTCAGTTGGCAAACTGGTCTCACGCCCCGCGACGTGTGTCTAACAGACCTCGGGAGACGCAAGAGAGCGAGACACATACATCAGTTACATATATACAAAACTAACTTCTTTGTTACGCTCACCTGGCTCCCACAGGGGCGTCGGTCGGACCCGGACAGCTGCGGTCTCCACCCACGTGATGCATAGTGCAGCGATGACTGACTGGATCTGCCCTCCTAATCTTGTCTGCTTAACCCGTAGAAATATTCTCCTGCAAGTGGAGAGATGGATTTAGCCACTTGTGGATTCAAGTGATGGCACCCCTACAGTCCTCCCCAACTAATCACCTCCGAAATGCCCTCACAGCAATCTCACCTTATATTCTTGAAAGGTGAGCTCTCCATCCATCCTGCGTGGATTTGCAGGGGCGCGTCGATTCCAGTTACTTCACTGGTTTGAAGGCTCGGGAGAGTTCCGGAGAGTATTGACTCTGAGGTTCCTGGTGAGGACCAGTAAGTATTACGTTTGTATAGTTCAATATGTCCGATGTTCACTCTTGTTCCCCCCTTCCTTTCTTGTCTTGCAGCTGGCTCGTGAAAAGATGCTCTTGTGGCAGCTGGTGGCGCTCAGGTAAGAGTCTGTATTACCCAGCGCTGTCCGGTAAATGTTGCACGAGGAAAACGTGTTGTTTTGTCTCTCTATACAGATGCGGCACGTGAAAATATGGAGAGTCACAAAAGGATGCCTCCGGTGGTAAATCAGGTAAGTCTATGGTGGTAAGAATTATATTTTTTGGTTCCCTCGGCTCACCTTGTGGTTTTCTTTTGTCTCCTAGGTGCCGAAGTTCGGCGAAGAAATGATGGAGGCAGCGCCGACCCGAAGGATGCTGTAAAGACTGGTGAGTATGGCACGGCGCTGCAGCTGGAGGTGCGGCGCGTGCTGGAATGATGTTCTTTACAAGTCCAGAGACAAGATGGATCCAGAATCAGGTGTGGAATAGAAATAAGTTTGTTTTCTAACCTTGTCCCTTTCTTTCCTATTTGTTTTAGGAGCTCCGGAACTCGAGGCGGGCGTGGCAGAAGACTGGATGCAGGCTGCAGGCACGGTGAGTGTTACTCTGCTGGATGCAGAATAACGCGAAGCGTGTGTTGCTGGTCGGGCGTGGTTTAAATAGCCTCAAAAGTAGCCCCAGGTAAGAAGTCCCTAGAACCACACCCGAGTAAAAAAATAGTCCCTGCAGAAAAATAGTCCCTTTCAGGCTTCATGTTGGATTGGAGTCATTTGCAGCATGGTCTGCCTGAGGTAAGTAATGACTATGAGCCTGGCGCCTTAGGCGCCAGGACTGATTCCTACTATAAACCTGGTGCCTAAGGCGCCAGGACTGAACCCAGATAGCCCCTAGTCGGTGCTGCTGAGGTTTTACTAAATGTCTAGATGCCTGCTCCCGGGGCTGATGGGCTTGGTCCGGATGCCTGGGGGTAGGCATCATGACAATCTTACAATCAGTAGTGTCACATCAAAAACCGCCCCTTGCACATCTCCTTTGAACTGAGCACGATGATTGACAATCGTGACGAGTATGACACCTCAATCATTTGTTTTAGCAACAGTTTGCAATTCCGTAAGGCTGCAGACATAAGTCTTTGTTGAAAAGAACAGAATGCTTCTGTTCTCGCTAGCAAGCTGCATGTGGGGGGGGAGAGCCACATTCCAGGCCTTCCTATCTCCTAGTTTCTATTTGGGTCCTGGGGGTCAACTCGCTCTCCAGGACTCTACAGGGCTCGAGAAGGAGGGCCACAAAGAAGAACATAATTCAAGCAATTTAATGTTTGTTCCGAGTATTTTCACTGTGTTTTCGAGACACACTGGCACCTGTGGGCTGATTAAGATGCCTTGCTGCCCTCTTTCAAGGATAGCGCACGGGAGGAGACCGGGTATTTCTATCAGGTTTGCTACGTTATGTTTCTGCATATTTCCCTTGGCCTTGCATTGCACGCTGGTAAAGCAGAATATCATGTCAGCGAAGCATTTAGAACAGAAAGCAATAAGCAAACGTTAGAGAAAACAAGATGGTGATTTCTGTCACCTTAAAATGGCCGCACTTCGGTCAAGCTTATGATTATGTATTACTAACACTAAGAGCATGAGACGGTTGGTCTTCGGCCAACATAGTACATTTCCCCATGATCAAGGGGAGTCTGTTTTTCTGGATCGACAAAGTGTCCTTCTACAAATATGTAGCCCAGTGTGTGGAAATGCGCCACTTGCCAAGATTTCCTAATGACCCTGTCCATGGTTGGGTCCAGTGTCATGTTGCACCAGAGTTTGTTTTCTTCATACGGGGTGGATACCCCCATGCAGTGTAATAGTTTCCTCCAGGCAATATGTTTGATACCTACTGGGTCCAGAGCTCCCCCCCCCCATTTGTTTATAATGATTGCTCAAAAAGAGAGTTTCCAAGTTAGCTACCCCTGCTGCCTCCACCTCTATTTTAAAATGCAGGGGAGCCTGTCTGCCTCTGCCCCAGTAACCTGCAAAGGGTGCCTGTGCTACCAAAGAGTACTGCTCAAAATCGGTTGCTGCCAGGTCCCCCTTAGCGTATGGCTCTGCAAGGCCAGCCCACTTCATTCTGATGGGGCCCGGTGTCCAAACAAACTCTGTGCACAGGCTTACTAGCAGTATGAAAAAGGCCCTCCCCAGCCACATGGGCATGTTTTAGAACAGATACACCAATTTAGGTAGTATGGTCAGCTTTATAAGAGAGATTCTGCTAGCAGCGACAACAGCAGTTTACCCCACCTTGCCCCTTTTGACCATAGCCGGGTCATATATGACCCATAATTGTAGTGAAAGCTTGGTTATCCAGGTGCAGAACTCTTATCCCCAGATATTTGATTGAGTCTCCAGCCCATTTGAGACTTCCCAACTTAGTTACCCGGTTTCTGGATTCAAACTTCAGATTTGGCTCTGTTGATATACAAGCCAGAGTAATTACTGAAAGTGGTTACTGCCAGCACAACTAGCTCTATATTCTGGCTTGGACCTCTCAAGAATAAGAGAATATCATCTGCACACAATGATATTGTTTTGGGAGTGAAGCCCAATCGAATTCCCCAATTCTTGAGCCTATCTCTAATGATGTTCGCCAATGGCTCCACCACCATTGCAGAAAGCAGTGGTGAGAGGGGGCACCTTTGTCTCGTGCCTCTGGCCAAGTGAAGGACAGATAGCAGCACCTCATTAGTTCAAATTCTGATATATTGCAGCATGTTTAATAACCTGATCCATGCAATAATATTAGGGCCAAATCCATTCTTCTCTAAAACTTTAAAGAGGAACGTCCAGGAAACTGAGTCAAAGGCCTTCTGCATGTCCACTGAGATGGCAACTGCCTATGCCTCCGGGTCCAGGCGCGACCTCACATTAAATTATCTACAGAGGTTTAAAGTTGTAGAATGCCCCGGAATGAAACCCGACTGGTCCGGGTGAATTAGGCGGCATAAGGGGCAAAAGACTGGTCACTATTACTTTGGTGTAAATCTCAACATTCCTCTGCTGCTTTATCAGGTTTCAGAAGCAAAATCAACATGGCTTCTCTCAGCGTCTCAGATAATATACGATGAGAGAGGGATTGCTCCCACAGCTGCAATAGGCATGGAGCTAGCAGCTCTCGGAATTCCTTATAGATTTTGGGACTCAGTCCATCAGAATCCGGTACCTTACCATTGTGTAGATTATGTTTCGCTGCTAGGATTTCTTTCAGTGACATGGGGGCTTGAAGCGAGGAACTAGCTTCCCTGGAATGTAGGGACATAGGCATTCCATCTATGTTGCGCATCAGCTCATCTTCAGGTAGCCCGCTTCGCCAACCATAGAGGGCAGTATAGAATTGATATAATGTGTCATTTATGTCTGAGTTGGTATGCAGTGCAGTCCTTTCCTTAGATATAATGTATGGCATTTTATTACTATCCACTTCTCTCCTGCCCAGCCGTGCCAGCAGCCTACTTTGGCTATCAAGATCTGTAGTCTATCGAGATATTTTAATTCTCATTGCGCTGCTTCCCGGAAAGCTTTGAGCTCTGTTTTGATTTCCAACCACACTTGAGGTGTGGATTTCCTAACTTCAAGCACCATGGGCCATTCCTCAGTGGTACAGATATCCTTCTTTGTTAGTTTTAAGATGCCAAGCTCAGTGGACATAGCTATACCCCGCACAAAAGCTTTAAATGCATGCCAGAGCGAGGCTGTGGACGAAACCGGGCCCAGATTATGCTAAAAAAGGAGTGATCTGATCATGCATGTTGGTGGAGAACACTGGATCCAGGAGCGCAGCTGGTTTGAACCTCCACAGGGCTCTGCCGGCTGCCTCCGGCAACATATTCAGAACTAGTTTAATAGGGGAGTGATCCGAGTGAGTCCTGGACAGTATTTTGCATGTCGAAACTTGGGTGGGACGATATTAACCAAACATCTATCCTGTAGTACATGTCGTGCACCAAGGAGTTGAATGTGTATTCCTTAGTCTGCATAAATATTGCATCCTCCATGCATCCTAGTAGTCCCCTTGCTCGGTGCCCTGCAGTATAGCACGGGTGGCATTGGACAGTGTTCTGATCGTCTTCCTGGTGCAATACAATGTTATGTCGAGGACAGTGTTTATATCTCCCCCCAGATCACCATCGCAGAGGGGTAGCTCATGAACAAAGCAAAGAACTCCCTGTAAAAGTCAGCCTCATCTAAATTCGGGTCATAAACATTCCCCAACAACACTCATCCCCAATGTAGTTTTCCATGTACTATTACATAGCAGCCCTGTGTGTCAGTCTTAGTATCCAGTGCTTGGCATTGTTGTGATCTGTGTATTAAGGCCATTCTAGCTCGAGGCGAGTATGACGTGTTGTATTTGTGTTCTCTCCAGATCTTTGTGAATGTAACGGCTTGGGCTGCAGTTGCATGTGTCTCCTACAAAAATAGTACATGAGCGCTGTGCCTGTGTGTGCAAGTCAACACCTACCAAGCTTTAAAGAGCCATGGACGAGTATGCTCATCCTTTTTGCATAGACTTGCATAATAGCCTGGTACTTAAGGGGTTAATCGGGTTACCTAGTCCCCATATATTCTAGTGATAAGTGTAGTCCACCCCAGCTCCTTACGTGCCAAAGCCATTTAAATCAGAAGAGTCGTCACCAACCGACCTGCCACCTGCGCGTGTCCTGCCCCAGCCAACCTTGCATAGTACCCACTAAGTGCTAGTTACATTTTCCAACCTAGGTTCATTCCCCTACACTACCTGCCCCCCTCCTTCACTGCTCCCTAAACTATAGCAGTGTACTGAATCCTTCCCAGTAGACCTAACCGTAAAGCAACCATAAAGCAAACCACTGCAGTCCCTGACTATGGGGTCGATGGCGGCCCTCTAGAAACAAAGGGATGCATCAACGAATGATAGAAGAAGTCCCACTCCGGCACATCTACCCATCTACCCAAGGACATCGGCTAACCAGCAAACCCCACGCACCCATGGGTTTTCTTGCTGCACACCTGACCGGTCGCCGCCTCCAGCCGGTTCCTGCTGCGTTGTACTCCCCTGCCCTGGGCACTGGGTGTGCAAATGTATCCATTCTACCCTGTTTCTTCCCCACACCTCTCGTCATGTTCCTTCATACTGGTGGCAGGGTTGACACGTTGTGCACCTACTGGTTCAGGGCAGCACGTGAAGCTCTATTGCCCCCGGCAGCAGTAATTCGTCCCAGGCACGGGGGGACTCGGAGGGGAGGGTGCCAGAAAGGATCAAAGAGTGCTACCAGCAGATCCGAGCACCCTACTCACATTTCCCCTGATCTCACCTCCAGGCAGACCGACCCTCCACCGTTGATCTCCTTGCTTGTCTATGGTGTCAGGCGACAGCGGTCCGGTCGCAATCCCGCCCCTCTCACTCTCCTGCCGCAGCTCAGGCCACAACCACCGATGGGCAGGAGCTGCCACCAACACCACAGGACAGAGCCGCCATCACTGGCCGGCCAGTACTGCAGCCAGTCAACATCCTGAGCCAGGTCCCCCTCCCTCGAGCGCAGCCATGGCACAACCAAAGTGGTGGGCTGCACGACACAGGATGGCCCACAGCAGAGGTTCCCAGAAGGTGCGGAAAGCCAATTGTGAGCTGCCGACGCACCCACAACGACAGTGGCACCTCCAGAGCAGGTTAGTGATGACAGGTGGGAATGGAATGGGTGATATCAATAAACGGCCACCATGCATGCACAAAGCCTCACTAGGAAGCTGCCATCTTGGATGGCTGCTCCACAGTACCCCCTTACATTGGCATTCTATAAATATTGGGCACAGCCACTATGAGCATGTGTTCTTATGCACCTATTGGGCATAGGCAGCATGACATTGTTTTACAGTGGCAATGTTGGCATATACTAGTTACAACCAGCTTGAAACATGTTCATACAGTGTCATGCTGGCAACAGCTGGCATGAAAATTTGTTTTTTCATTGGAATGCTAGCAAATAGTGTTCACAGCCAGCATGAAATGTTTGTTTACAATGGCAGATTGGCATATAATGGCCGGAGTCAGCATGAACATGTGTTTTTAAAGTGACATGCTGAAATATATGGGCAGAGCCATAATGAAAATGTGTTCTTACAGTGTCATGCTAGTATATATTGGGCATAACCTCCATGAAAATGTGCTCAGCAGGGGCATGCTCGTATATATTTAGCATGGCCAGCATGGAAATGAGTTCTCACAGTGACTCAGTGTTCTTACTTGATCTGTTTATTTGGGACTTAATATTTATGCAATGTGAACTTGGTGATACTGTTTTATCTTGAAGCTGTTTGTCCAGCACTTTGTCTGGTAGAGTTGTTTTCACTTCACACACAATATAAACAAATAAAAAAGCATGCTAACAAATATTGTGCACAGCCATCATGGATCTGTATTTTATAGTGGCATTTTGGCAAATATTGGGCACCGGCAGCATGGTAATGTTTACAATGCTGATATATTGAATCAACATTGTTGTTAGTTGGAGCATTATAAACACAAATAAATAAACATTGCAGACAGACAGCATGCAAATGTTTTTGCAATGGCAATACTGGCATACATTGCTAGGCACTGGTTTTCTTTGGACACAGCAAGCATAGAAATATTTTGTTAAATATTCCTGTGAATTGTTGTTAAACTGGCATCAGGTAGAGCTTTTCATGTGTTCCCCTGGAGATCTGATTGTAAAGTGGAGGCAGGCCTTTTTTACCCATTTGTTCTGTACTTCATGCTGTAAAATGCACCATTGTAATCCTTTATATAAGAGTATTTCCAGGTTAGCGAAACCCCATAAATGATCCGGTCTCGCTCACTGCACTTACTCAGGCAAATCTGGAAAAATATCCTCCGCCCCACAAACAAAATTCAACAGTGGTCGCTATGTTCACCTACAATAAGTCAAATTCAAACCAATAAGTTTTCCCAGATGCTGTTGGGCACAACAGCATAAACACTGGGGATATTTCATTGACTTCTGAGCTGCCTTTACTATGGCCTACATCCTTCTTTTGCATCTTCTCAATATAGACCTTTGGGAAGAAGAACTCCATTCTGACTTGTCCCTCTTCCTAGTAAACCACACCCAACTCATTTCATCAGTCAATAAGATCTCCTGTCGGGTCCTCGGGGTCTGTGCTGCAAAGATCTGCACTATCACCCATCATCTCCAATACAAACATATCTCAGTTGGTCCATGTCAATTTTAGCCACCAGGTTGGCTAAAATGGGTACCCGTTTGGAACCAGCTACTGCTCAACCTACACATAGGGCCTCATTAGGAGGTTGGAGGTAGCCTTGCCGGTAAGAGCGGCAAGGCTACCTCCATACCGGCATGAAAGTCAATTGTCGGGGTATTCTGACCCCACCGCACCCGGTAATTGCCCTTTCACGGGTGCCGGTAGATTCCCCATTCCCATTTCAGCCCCATAGGGCTCAAAGGGAATAGGGATGCCTGTAGCAGCTGCACCATTCAGAACAGTGCTGGTGCTTACAGGGATGCTGTGCTCGCGGATGCCTTTCATTCCGCCAGGGCAGACCTGGTGTAATGAAAGGCACCTGCGGCACAGCTCAGAGTTTGCCGGTCCGGTAACAACAGTACCGGTAAGCATACCGGCACCGCTGTTACCGGACCCGCAACCTCGTAATGGTGCCCAAGAAAGTCACAAATTGCCCTCTTCACATACAAAGCTGGATGAATGACAATTTGGTCAGACCTAATGCCACAAACACCAAAGCCTTTATCATAAACCTAGGGTCCACCACCTTGTGCACCAGTCTAGGGCTCCTCCCAGTTCTTCTCAGCTCAATGTCCGAAAAGTCGCTGAAAGCTGCCTGTCATTCAAAGCAGCGAACAACTCAACTTTCACCATCAGCAGCTCCTGCAGTTCAACCTCCCTCATCTGCGATGACCACTTAAGATCTTGCTGATGGTTGCAATGGTAATGCCTAAACATGACAGCTACAGGGGCACTTAGAGCACATCTTTTATCGCCTCAGACCAGAGGACCTCACAGCAGGCTCTGAGGCACTCAGTAACCCGCTATTTTCTGTACTCCTGTGCATGCCTGGAACAGACACTGGCAGACCTACCATTGACAGTTCTAATGCCCTTGCTTCAGGGGGCTATAGCTAGGAGGTTGCACCAAGAGTGTAAGGAACTGTGTCCTAGAGGAGACTGACGTAACCACATTTGCGAACCAAAGTAACTTGAAAACCCAAATAGTGTGACCACACTCTCATTCCCCCTTTTACACCAAGGGATTTTTAGTAACTGATGTACATGATGGATCGTTCCAGGCCAAGAGGCTACTTCACACATCACACCATAGCCTCCTCTGTACAAGGATCTGCTGCCAGTCCAGCGTGAAATGTGACGTAAGGTTTAGTTCAATATTTCCATTCAACAATATGAAGCTGCACTTTTCATATTTCCCTATGTACAGGAAAACGATAGGTGCCATCATCTTGTTCTTTGCACTGGTACTATGCTTACCATTTGTTTACTATAGGTTGGATATTGTTTAGACTTAACATGTCCCTTTTCCCTTCTTTTACTTTATCACTATTCAAACACCTCGGACTAACGTAATCCCTCTTAGTTCTGCTCCAGCTGTCCCTCGGATGCACCAAGCACTCCCCAATGCTGGCATTCAGGCAGAGGCCTCTATTCCATTCACAGAACAACCCCAGGACCGTCTCTCAGAGTCATGGGAAACCCAAGAACAGGTCTCTCCAATGCTTGCATTCAGGCGAGTACCTAGTCCAGGAACAGAAAATCCCCTCACCCCTCTATCATTCCCATAGGACAAGCAAAAACAGGTCCTCTCCAATGCTCGCAATCAGGCCTATGCCCCTAGTCCAGGAGCAGGATCTCCCCAGAGCCCTCTCTCTGAGCCATGGGAAACCCAAGAACAGGTCCTCTCCAGTGCACGCATTCAGGCAGAGGCCTCTACTCCATGAACACAAGATCCCCAGAGCCCTCTCTCTGAGCCATAGGAAACCCAAGAACAGGTCCTCTCCAATGCGGCTTCTACTCCATGAACAGAAGATCACCAGAGCCCTCTCTCAGAGTCATGTGAAACCCAAGACCAGGTCCTCTCCAATGCTCGCATTCAGGCATAGTACCATAGTCCAGGAACAGGATCTCCCCAGAGCCCTCTCTCAGAGCCATGGGAAAAGCAAGAACAGGTCCTCTCCAGTGCACGCATTCAGGCAGAGGCCTCTACTCCATGAACAGAAGATCCCCAGAGCCCTCTCTCAGAGCCATGGGGAACCCAAGAACAGGTCTCTCCAATGCTTGCATTCAGGCCGAGTACCTAGTCCAGGAACAGGAAATCCCCTGGCCCCTCTATCATTCCCATAGGACAAGCAAGAACAGGTCCTCTCCAATGCTCGCAATCAGGCCTATGCCCCTAGTCCAGGAGCAGGATCTCCCCAGAGCCCTCTCTCAGAGCCATGGGAAAAGCAAGAACAGGTCCTCTCCAATGCTTGCATACAGGCAGAGGTCTCTACTCCATGAACAGAAGATCCCCAGAGCCCCCTCTCTGAGCCATGGGAAACCCAAGAACAGGTCCTCTCCAGTGCTCTCATTCAAGCCAATGTCCCTAGTCCAGGAGCAGGATCTCCCCTGGCCCGCTCTGAGCCATGGGACACACAAGAACAGGTTCTCCCCAATGCTCACACTCAGGCAGAGTCCCCAAGTGCAGGAACAGCGAATCCCCTCACCCCTCTATCATTCCCATAGGACAAGTAAGAGCAGGTTCTCCTCAATGATCGCAATAAGGGCCGAACCCCTAGTTCAGGAGCAGGAACTCCCCTGATCCATCTCTCAGAGCCATGGGGCACACAAAAACAGGTTCTCTCAATGCTCACACTCAGGCCAAGATCCCATGTCCAGCAACAGAATATTCCCTTGCCCCTCTATCAGAGCAATAGCACAAACAAGAATGGCTCTGGTTTATGTTTGCTTTATTAAGATAAAGAGTCCAAACTGAACTCCTTAAAGAAATACTTCAAGTCTATTTCAAGCCTTATCCAATCAATCCTCCACCAGTCATATAATGTCAGCCAGGGCCGTATCATCCTGGGCCAGTCCTCTCTCAGTCGCCTCCCGAGGCTGAGTGCTCCCTATGGACACCGTCCCTCTTTGGGTTCTGAAAGGAAGCCGGCGATGCGTGGATCTGGAGAAGGTCCAGATCCTCAGTGCAAGAAATGGTTCCTCAACTTAGATGCGTGTTTTGCTAGAGTCTGGGGCGGAAGGCCACCTTCCCCACACACCCATTCCATAACAATGTACGTGTACTTGGCTCCTCATCCCTCACTTTACTCTGCCCCCTCTTGTGCGTCAACAGCACGCCTCCATTATTACTAGTACTGTATGCCATGTGGGCTGACATGTAAGCAATCCTGGAGAGAGCAGCATGACAGGAGAGTGTACAGCATCGGTGCACGAGGTGAGAATTATTGTGGGATTTGACCAGGATACTTAACAACTTGCCCAATTCCATTTGGGATATGGGATCCTTAGCCCTGTTTTGTTCATTGCATTCTGGGACTTGGCGTTCTTAGTGTCTGCATTACAAACCTAGGACTACAAATCTAGACTGCAAAAAATCACATCACAAAGATACCATCTGCCATATGGAATGGGGCATGTTGGAATGTGTGTGACAGACAGAGAGAGAGGGAGAGAGAGAGAGAAAGAGAGAGCGAGAGCGAGAAAGAGGGAGAGAGAGAGAGAGCGAGAGCGAGAAAGAGGGAGAAAGAGAGAGAGAGAGAAAGAGAGAGAGAAAGAGAGAGCACGAGAGCGAGAAAGAGGGAGAGAGAGAGAGAGAGAAAGAGAGAAACTTCCAGGAGCAAGCAAGTGAGATGGCAACCAAAAGCGATGCAAAGTGGCCTTCCCGTGGAGAAACATTGGCGTAGGGTGTCCAACGTGACACAATTTGCAAGACTGTATCGCATTCAAGAGAAATGTCCTTTTTACGACTGAGTCTCTCTGTTCTGTTTGTCCCTACTTTGCATCACACAAGAGATATTACAACCTGCTCTCATGCCAAGCAGCGTTGGCTTTTAATTGTGAGCCCCCCTAGTCATGCTTGCGAGCATAGCAGGCAGTGTGTAAATGGATCCCAATGGGGTCTGCCTGCTTTATGCTGGTGCATGACTTTTACACCTTTCAATCACATTAGGCCACAATGGAACATGAGTTCTCAGTGTTATGTTAACAAAAAATGTTACCCTCAGAGCCAATTCATTACCAAATGCTCTGGCATGGATATATAAGGAAAAATATCTGCAAAGATAGCTTAGTGGGTTAAGTGCTTTCTGCTGGGATCTATATGTGTTCCACATGCCACAGGTTTGAATCCTAGCAAGGTCTACTCAAAATTTCATCCTTGTGAGGTTGACAAATGTGCATGAATTGCAGTTGGCGGGTAACAATTTTATATAAGTGTGTTATGTAAAGTGCTTTGGCAAAAGTGCTACATAATTAATGGATTATTTATAAATTCCCACATGTTGGCGCCAATAAATCCAAGTATAGTCTTAGAATAATATCACAGGATTGAATTAGTATTGCTTTGAAAAGTGTTCCTTGCTTGAGAAACGTGTGAATCTTGTTTTATGCTGGCATGTCTGAAGCGGAATGAGACTGAGTTATTGTTATTTCCTGGGGCATTCGAGACTGCACATCTGCCATGGCAAACATACCATGCATAAAGGGAACTGTGCGGTGTGTTTGGATCATTCGAGGGTGTGCTTTGCTCATGATGGAATCCATTACACAGGAGGAGGCACCTGTGGCACCTTTTCCCATGCATAACAGGCATTAGGCCTCATCACGAGTTGGGCGGTATCCCGGCGGTAATACTGCTGGGTTACCACCCAGTGCTAATAGCGTTACCGCAACTCAGTACGGCACAATTTGCGCTGGATCATGAGTTGCAGGGGGCAGTAAATCCTCATTCCCCATTGGTCAATAGGACCCTAGGGGGTTGGGAAGCGCTATTACCTCCAGCAGTAATTGCTCCGGCAGCAATAGCACTGAAAATGGCCGAAAACTGCCCCAAAAATTGTCATTTTCACCTACAGCAAAAATCTGGAGGTAAAAATGTAATTTTCGGCCCAACTCGTGATTTGGCCAGCCCTTAAATGTGGCAATAATACAGTTTCTGTTGCTTTTAAGAGCTCAGGCCAAACTCAAGATGAGGCCCTTCAATGGTATAACTAGGGCATATGAGTCTGCCCTTCACCTATGATTGCAGTAATTAGACACATGTGGGTCTTCCTTACATATGCTGACCATACCAGGTGTTATGAGGCACTCACTGACATTGGGTGGCATTACTGAACACTAAAGGATGCACTCGCGTATGATGGAATCAACTGGATACATAAAGCTGTAACTAATATATTTTGACTGCACCTAGAGTGTAAGACTCTGCATTTAGCATACTGTATTATGGCAGCACCCAGGAATGCAGAGCTTTACTTTGCGTAGGATTACTGGACCGGATATGTGCAGCTGTAGTCGGTACAAGATGGCAGTAAATGGACATATGGGGCTGTAGTGGTGTAGTTCCTGTCTTATGTTGGTTCTTCTGTGTCTTTCCCTGTCATCACATGACCCCCTTCATGGCATATCAAAGCGGCATCCTAGTTAATATGTGGTTGGTATCTAAACAGTCTTATGTCTGCTTTAGTCATGGTTTGGTATTGTAGGAAATGTAAGCTTATGTTCTTGTTTTAACACCCGTCATTCACTTCAGGTGATGTCATTTCATGTGCGGTCATTAGGGTCAAAGGTTGTGAGGCATCACTTGCTGTGATGTCACTTCCTCTACACCAGGCATTTTGGAGAATTGGCCTCTCTAACTATATCACTAACAATAATACGCTGTTGGTTCACTGGTTGGTTAGAGGCACGGCCTTTAGTGAGAAGAGAATGAACGTGCAGTCCTAGTGAAGGGGGAAATGCTGACAGGGGTGATTAGTGCCCACCCAGCAATCGACCCGGCAGAATGGGTCAGGAGGAAGAGCAAGGACTGAAAGGAGACAAAGATTGGGGTGTGAGAGACTGACTGTGGCAGCAGAATGCAGTGTAAAAGGAGGAATGCATAAAAGAGTAGAGATTTGGCATAGAGCACTGTGACCGGCAGTGCACACTCAGGTACATACACAATGGGCCTCATTACGACCCAGGCGGTAACCACGGCGCTAGTAGCGTCATGGTTGCCGCTGCTATTTTACCAACTCCGCCACGGTGAATGGTGGAATTACCGCCCCATTCCAAGGTTGGTGGGGCGGTAATTCCCCATTCACCATTGGCCCTTCCCCATTCCCATTTTTGCCCCTATAGGGCTCAATGGGAATGGGGAAGGTGGTAATTACGGTACCGCAAATTGCGGTACCGTATTTACCTCGAAAGTCCCTTTACGGGTTCCTTCCTTAACGGCTGGTAAAACCAGCCGTTAATGTGGGGACCCGCAAAGGGACCTAGTAATTAGGCGGTAAGGGGTTAACGGTGCTGCCACCTTTTACGGCGCCGTTAACCCTTTACCGCCTGGGTCGTAATGAGGCCCAATGAATTAGGTTCTATGTTGTTTTGCTCAAAGTACTTTGATGGAATTCTGCCAACAAAACTCATCGAATTTTTAGAAAATGTGTTGGGGGGTTTCCCACCAGCCCTGCTTTCTCTACACCACTCATCCAACCACTTTTACCCCTTTACCCACCCCCCATATATATTTCAGTGAGTTTTTGACAGAATTCTAACAAAGTAAAGGACGTCGTACCCAATAAATCTTTATTGTTGCAATCCAAATCCGTGCAATCACCTCTCTGTCGAAAACAATTTCCTTTACACGCACAGATCTTAAAAATTCCCTACAGCTTTTGCATTTCATCTGCAGAGTCTGTGAAATGTGGAAACTGCCCTCCGAATTCCTTTGTGTGCCTCTGGAATCCCCTCTGTGCCAGCACTGCCAGGCATCTAGAAAGACTTCATAACCATCAAGCCATGGGGCATGGCTAGTGCTAGATAGCTACCATCCAAGCCGGCTCTCAACAGTGCTCATGGAGACTGGGGCTCTGGTTCATTGAAATGGCGGTCGGGGGAGGGGTGAGTGATGGTTGTGCTACGCAGCTGGTAGCTTTGATCAACTTGAGTTACCTGCAGTGCTTTATAAGGCACACACTCTCACTGCTCACATAGGTTGTGCAATCCCTTGAGTCGCGATTTGCGAACCTGGTCCAACTAATGACGGTGCTTTGGACCCTTCTCTGTCTTGGGGCCCTTCTTCATAAACCTTGACCTATGGTGGTGCTTTGTGGGCTCTTGGGGGGGGGGGGGCTGAGGGGAGGTGCTTAGTCGTGTGGGCTCAGGAGATGTGTGTGGGAGAGAAAGAGAAGGCTTTTAGCACCAGAAAGCACAGAGGGGCACTGAGGAGGTGTAGGTACCAGGGGCAGTCAGAGACTTCATTGGACATTTTTGAGATTTTTCAATATTCACGAAAATTGAGCAGATAGTCTGTGCCGTTTGATGCGCTTGGCTTTGCTACGTTTGGCCTTAAAAAGGAGAAATAATCAGTTTATTTATAGTGTTCTTTGCGCGGATTTTTGTTTCCCCAGTGTTTTCTCACATTTTCAGGTAATATTTTCCAAAAATATTCCCACACATTTTCTGCATCTTTGGACTTCCTCTCAGTATTGGGGTAACGGTCTTCCTTTGGCCTACGACCATCTGCAGGCTCCAATTTATTTTTTGGCCAATCTTGCCTTTTTGGCCAACCTTGCCATTGCCTCAAGAGTACAAAGCCCTCCATCTTGTTAGAGGGGCGCAGCCATTTAATAGAAGTGCTCGTCTTTCCCAGCAGGGGAAAAATGGGAGCCATAAGAGGCCCTGGAAATAACATTAGACATTTTCAGCAAGCCCAACCCTTTTCCTATGAGAAAATGTGGAAATAACTTAGGTTACCACACAAAAGAGGTTCAGGGTGCAGAAGCCTGGCGGGAAATCTCCAGAGTTCCCTTTTATATTTGCTAGTATTGTATTCAATCGCTATGCCACAGAAAGAAAGAAGAGTGTGTAGTAAGATGTATGTGGGCTAATTTGTTGTGAACAGCAGCGACAGGCATTAGAGGAAAAAATAATCGTCAAAAAATTAAAAAAAAATACAATGCATGAAAAATGAAAGAAATAACTTTGTCCAGACAATTCGTAGTGAGTATTCCACTATAAACGCGTGCGCTGTCATAATGTATTTTGACTTGCCATTCATGATGCATTCATCCAATAAACAGGCACATGTGCTTCCCCACTGTCCTAGCAGAAATCATCCTGGGCGATGTCACAGAAAACATTTTATTTGCCTTTCCAAATCAATGGCGTTATTTTTTTAATTGTGTATTCAATTTTTGTTATTGGGTGGTTCATAGGTGCAAGGCAACTGAGCGCTTTGCGAAGAACACCAGCTTTTTTGACAAGGAAGGCCGGAAGAGGGGCAGCAAGCAAGTGGGAGAGAAGTAAGGAGTGGCAATAGACAGAGACAATTAAAGGGGCGGGGGGCAAACAACAAAAAACCTCTAACTGCGCTAATGCAAATGAATGGGGAATAGACTCCTGGCTGCTTGCGGATAGGCTGGGTGGATGTATGCCCTGATCCAGTGTACAGCTGTAAATAGAGCAAAAAGGGTAACCTACACGAAAAAGCCTCAATGTTAGTGCATCATAGGTAAATGATGAATACACAAAAAGCCACATCAAATGAGAAAATATTTATATAAGCAGAAATGAAACACTTGAGAAAACAGCTAACACGTGTTTCCACCAACTGTGGTCTTTTTCAAGGCAAATACGACATTAAATATACAAGTTATTAGATCCAAGTGTTATTGGGACTCATTATGACACTGCGGATCTGGAATTAATATGCAGGTAAATCTGTTTACCGGCATGTGTCGGGACAGGCAGAGTACAGGTTTGCAGCTTTGGTGGCCTGATTTACCTCCATCTATACAGATAGGGTCAGCCCCCTCTTTTTTGTTCCTGGGGGGGCCTTACTCGCAAAATAGAGGAGTACTTGTAAGAGAACAAAATTGTGAGTTCTAGGCGACCCCTCCCTCTCTTGTGCAGACCAAGTAGCCAACTCTGGAAATTGTGAAGTCGGCGAACAAATAGTGCTCACAACCTTTACTTCAAAATCTTAATAAAATCAATGTATTCAAAAAACATATAATTGAAATACTCATTTACTTAAATAGACATCAAAAACCATTTGCTTAAACAGACACCAACAACAAAAGAACCACTGCCTTTAGTGGTGTACAAAAGTCATTCACACACAGTTTCTTCATAAAAACAGATTTGAACATAAACTGCAGAATAAGCTAACACATACTTTGGGCCTCATTACATGGATGGCGGTAAGGGATTACCGGCACCGGTGCCGGTAATCCCTTACCGCCCTACTACGAGGTCCCTCAGCGGGTCCCGTCCTTAGCGTGTGGTTAGACCACACGTTAAGGACGGGACCCGCTGAGGGACTTCAGAGCAAATAACCGTACCGCTAATTGCAGTACCATTATTTCCTCCTTCCCCATTCTCATTGAGCCCTATGGGGGCTCAAATGGGAGTGGGGAAGGGCCATGGTGAGTGGGGAATTAATTACCGCCCCTGCCAACCTTGGAATGGGGCGGTAATTCCGCCATTCACCATGCCGGACTCCTTCAGAGTGCATTAGTGCAACCTCAGTCTCAAAAAGGTGGGGTTAGTGCAAAGTAGACTTATTTGAAAACATTTTCTATTTTTACAGATGGGCCAATACATAGAGATGTAAGCCGGAGAACCTAATAGGTATATCTAGGTATTATTGATTGTTCGATCCAGGGCCATTTTACTATCACGATATTGATTTCTGTGTACATGAACTTGGCCCCCAAACCTGCTGGATCACGAAGCAATCCCTTTTATGAAGTTAGAACAAACATTCCTTACAAAAGAAATATATCATCATCCCAGATTGTGAAATAAGCCAAGACCAAAAGAAGACAAGACAAAGGGGTAGTTATTGCGATCAAAGGATCTCACTAAGAATTAATATCTGTCCTGATGAACGCCCAAGTTCAAACACTCTGAGAGGAACGCCAAGAAGGGGTGGATCCCAATTTGTGGGCCGAAACACCCTGCGTCGACTACTGTATTTTGCATAATATATACTTCTCAGAAGCGGAATAGTCAAACAACCATGACCACAGGGAAATGTACACAGAAATCAATATTGTGATAGTAAAATGACCCTGGATCGAACAATAATACTTAGATATACCTATTAGGTTCTCCGGCTTACATCTGTATGTATTGGCCCATCTGTAAAAATAGAAAATGTTTTCAAATAAGTCTATTACTCGGCATGTACAGCACCCTTTTTGCACTAACCCCACCTTTTTTAGACTAAGGTTGCACTAATGCACTCAAAGATAAGAAACAAGGTATGTGTTAGCTTATTCTTCAGATCATATTCAAATATGGTTTTATGGAGAAACTGTTTGTGAATGACTTTTGCATACCACTATAGGCAGTGGTTCTTTTGTTGTTGATGTCTGTTTAAGCAAATGGTTCTTGATGCCTGTTTACGTAAATGAGTATATGTATCATATGTTTTGGGAATACATTGATTTTATTAAGATTTTGGAGTAGAGGTTGTGTGCAGTATTTGTTCGTTAACAGCAGAATTTCCAGACTTGGCTACTTGGTCTGCACAAGAGAGGGAGGGGTAGCCTAGAATTCGCTGGTGGTAAATCAGGCACCCCACCGGCAAAAAACAGCCAGTATTATTGGTGCCGATAATACCAACGATCTCCCCATGGGTTTGGGGGGATTCTATGGACTCCATGGAATGAGGATTAACCTACTATTGCCGGCACCTGTAATCTGCTGGTAATTCCGGAAGATCAGGCACTGGTAATGGTATTACCATTTGCCAGCCCATAATGAGGCCCATTGTCTGAAGAAAAGATATGCTTGTTCGTCCTGCGGTAAATTCCCAAAAGGTCCAATAAAACAATACAAGACTTAAATAGAAATAGTCCCAGCAAGATGTGTATAGCTTACCATAATAAATTTGAGCCACTTCACACACTCCACAACGCCACCTAGTAGCCATTGCTGGAAGTTCACCTTAAGCAGCTGCAAAAAGTCAGCCGAAAAAAAAAAGAAAAGTCTCAATTTTTCAGATAGTTGGTTACAGATTTGTGAGGCATGGCAGGAGAATGACTGATTCGATATTTGCCTTTTTTTAATTTTAGCAATTTTTAGGTGAGGCGTGATTTGGCCATTTTTCCCTGAGTTCCTCTGAGACAGATATTTTGATGCCGGTTGGATTTTGCTGTTAACAAACGGTTTTGAGGGTCATTGGGTGCATTTTAAAGATAGCCTTTGTATTCGTTGGGAGCCAATTGCAGCTGATGGTTTGAGGAGGGATGTGATGATAGTTTCTAGCACCAGTGATCAGGCAGGCGCCTCATGCCATCTGAGGTCCCAAATACGATTGAGGGAGGCCAAAAAGCAGGGCATTTCCTGCGTTCCAATATGAAAGTGCAAGCGCCTGAGCTGCTGAGGGCGTGTAAGTGGTATAGTGCTTTCTTTGACAGTTTGGTGCTATAAGATTGTAAGTACAGATGACAGTCAAAAGTGAATGGCAAACGCATGGGGTGGATGCTGAGGGGTTTTGTTTGTTACAACCAAATGGTCTTGTCATTATTCCTGGTAATATGAGGGAGTTTTGTGTTTTGATCTATGTGGGCAAAACACCTTTTGCCCCCTACCGGTGTAAATATGTGCAATGCCAACCCTGTTGCTCTTAAAGGAATAGTACGCTCAAAAATGTTATTGTCCCAATCGTTCGGGTATGTATTTTTAAGCATACTGTAATCGATCTTAAAATGTTTTCCTATGCATCCTACCTTCGTTTTCCTAACTGTAACACATGCGAAAACAACGGGTTGGGCGCGGCCATCTTGTGTGAATATTATCAGTTGATGCATCGTCCTAAATTCAAGTTCCCTCGCGGAACTAAATCTTATCACCCACCCCTGAAGCTTACATCACTAGCCCAAACAATATGCTCCACCTATTTTCATGACGTTCGTGGCCAGCGTAGTCAAACGTGGCCCTTCATCACCCACGCCATAATATTACTTAAGGCAGAACCAGGAAGATAAACACACACATCCTCTCACAGCCCGTAACTTTTATTTCTTATCCCAAATAGGATAGGAAAACATCAATAGTCTGCAATGTAACAAGTGCTTTTATGTATCAAAGAACGCTCAAAAGAGAATATCTAGTCCACAAAATGAACGATATTTCTTTGCCATACAAGTTATAGCTAGTGAACATCGCATGCTTTGAATGTTGGGATCGATCAATCCCTGTACTCCAATTCCTGTGTGACCTTATGTTACACCAGCAAAGTTTTCTAATGACGCACATAGTGGTCCGTTGGTGAGAAGATATGGATTCAAACGCTGACAGGTTGCTCCTTATCGCTGATACCGCCAAAGGGCAGATTGGTCCCTGTCGGTCATCGCGCCTAATGGTTATACAATAAGCATCGCTTATGGTTATCCACCAATGTTGATTGAAGAATCCATCCGACGGTAGCTGGAAACTATGGCATATGCAGAACGTTACAATATATCTGTGTAGATAACAGAATAAAATAATGTATTTTAGTAGCTGTTCTGTAATCGAATATAACAAGTTACTGTATAATTCAGAAACCGGATGAAACCTCATCATGAACACAAACCACACAGAACGAATACACACATGACAACATGGGGGAGTATTTGAGACCACGACGTGCATGAAAGGTTAACGCTGTGAAGTAGGTACAGCTCTTAATGAGATGGAGAACTAGATGCACCGGCTTAACATAGCGGGCCCCACCAGACAATAAGGACAGAGATAGTAACGTTTTATCTTGAACCACAGAGAGATGGCATTATAACAAAACTGGTAATATTAGTGACTGAAAAGAGAACCAAGTGCCCACAGAAAAGGTTCCCCCCCACCAGTCCCCCAAATCCTACTTTATGGTGCATAATGATCCAAGGGTGACAGCACACCAGGATATTCCACAGGACAAAACGGTTTAGATATCATTAGCCTGCATACAGGTTGTGGTTGTGGGTCTTTGATGAATAAACATCACAATATGATCCAGCTAACAACCCATAACAAGGCCAGTAAGTAGTACGCCCCAAAAAAATCAAACCTCTATTCACTCCTCTTTAAAATATTCACAAATAACAATCATTACTAGACAGATGAACAAACCGCGATTCACGCGCTCGGTTTTTTATGGTGCGCTGTATAAATATCATTCAACATAACATAACGTACTATGTCAATTCTTTTGATCAAATCGCACATTCGCATGTCACTGAATTAGTCATTATGCATGCAGCACAAATGCCGTTTTTAATTGCACAAATAATGTGTAAAGTTGAGCTTACAAAATTTCAGGAAGTTCCATTCTCTTGTTGTCACGCTGCGTAACCACTCCCAACAACAGATTGCAGAAATGAAAACTACATTTTCGTATGTCCACTTTCAATATAGGAAATGTTATAATTTCTTGGGGTATTTCGACACATTGTGCCCTTCGAACAGTTGCTGACTTTCGCTCAAGGCGAAATAACTATAGCAGCCTGTTTTAGTTATTGAAGCCAGGGACGGGTAGGTTTCGATTTTGTGAAAGAATGCCACAAAAAAAACTGGACAAGATGCTGCTTCGGGCAGTGGTCCAGAAAACCAAGGGAGTTACAAACAGCTATGCAAAATGTTTTCATGCTTTGTGACAGGAACGTAGGAACAATCCAGAACAGTATGTGTTGCTGCTACCGTAGGGGATATATCATCTCTGTAAAAATATTCAATCGAAACCCCACCTCACCCTCGTCCAGCACTGTTTCATGGCACAAAGTGCAGAATGTATGGGTCAGTGTGACTGTATTTCTTCCTCCCTTCCCCCTGGCACCAGCCCACGAGCCTCCCAGGGGCATTCCATAGTGATGTAGTAGTAGTAGGCTTAGCATATTATCGTACATTTCACAATATAACTTATGAGAGACCTTACCTTTCTCCACTCAATGGAGAAATTAGCACAGCTGACCCACGTGGGAATCAATAGACAGCTGAGAAACAAACCAATTGTAGCCTGGCATCTCCTATGGAGTAGGATCATGTATACTGTTTTACCAATGAACTGTGCAGGTTCAGACCCTTTATGTGTTGTCGTTACTGATGCTGTGACATCTCAAAAGGCACCAACATTCATTCTGGAGTCCGAACATTCTCGAGCAGCAGAGTCCTTTGCTGATATATTTTGTATTCTGTACAAATAAACCTTGTTATCCTTGCATGCTATCTCTTGGCTTCTTTCCCTAGAGGGTTGTATTCATTCTGGTGTGATCGTAACAGGGGACAGCCTTCAATTGCACAGCACTTACATGTCCGTTGATACTCCTTTGCGCACCTGGGCCAGCCCTCTACCTTCAGGTGAGACAGGTGACATTGCGTGCCCATACTAAATAAGTTATATTCATGCTCCGACTAGGCCTTGTGCCAATCGGCCTTGTTAGTGCATAGGGTAAGGAAGGAGGATCTAGTACTGGAGGAGGGTGTTAAGATGCATTTCTAAACTCTTACCTGATGTGCCAAAGTTTAGGAGGCCACCCTCGGTTTAGTGAAACAGGGGAACTTTCTGGACAAGCCAGACCAATCTAGGTAGCTTGGCAGGCGGTCAAGCCTAAATCTTAGGAGGGGTGATATTGATCGGAAGCCCACAATGAGCACACACAGCAACAAACCACAAATTACTCTTAGACAAAGGTATATGAAATATATCTATACATTTATTGTCAACAGGACCAATAGATACAAATAAACTTTAGTTATGCGAAAACAGTTGCCACACACAATACTCTATTATACAGCATGTATACAATATGCTTCATAATGCGAAAAATTAGAAAAACACAGTCACAACCTGTAAAGCAAAGGGTTGCTTAACACGTTAGGAGCATTAGACACTTTTTCAGAGTTGTTCCCTAACTTTCTAGCCCAGCCCTGAGAAGTGGGTAGCCTTGTGCTCAACTTTGCAGTAGTGCGTGAAAGCGCACGATCGTGCCAGTGAATCAAAAAGCGGTTCTTCTTGAGAAGGCTGTAGCAAGTCAGGAAGGGGCCTGAGGCGATGAAGAATCAGTTCCCACTATTCAAGTATGATGTGCCCCTGGCGGCAGATCAGTTTTCAAAAGGTGAGAATAGCTGGAGAGCGTAGGCTAACCTAGCCAACATATCCATGCGTAAAAGATATCGGTTTTGCTGGTCTGAAACCGTCAAGTGATGTAAGGGTTTGATCCATGTAGCCAGCTGGAGCCATGGGATAGATTTTATGCCTGCAATGACATGCTTTTTATCCCTTTCTTCATCAAACGTATTGTCGACGGGACGCACCTCCACCTCATACATATATAAAACATATACCTTATTGTAACAACTTATTGTGTCTGCTACGAGGAGGCTGTTAGGACAGCAGTTTTTCTGAAGTCCATAAGGACTTAGTAAAAACATTCAATTGAGGCAGTCCAATACTCCAATCTTAGTATAATGCTGTACCACCTGAGTTCAGGGTAGTGTAGACAGAGCAGCTAGGCTTGTTTTAGGAGGGAGGGAGGGCTGTAGAATCAGTACACATGAAATTGTTATTCAAATAGTCCAAAGAAACATAGAAACACGATGTATTGTAAAAATAAATGGTTTATTTAAATACGAGTAGGCCCAGATACATTTTGGGGGAAATAAGTACTATCACATTATATATAACCACATTCATAAAAACACAACACTATGCTTGGAGGTACACAGACCAACGCATATAACCTTAATTGGAATACCTAACAGGAGTTCTTGGGAAGTCAAAACCAATAGTTACTTTTAGATTACTTTCAGTAATACCAGGGTAGTAGACCCCACCAGTTGTACCATGGCGCTCAGCAAGAAATCACATAGTATAATGAACTGGACAATAAATGTTTCTGATCTAGTGAAACAGAGATACTAGACACAGTAGAAACCTTTAACTCTGCTACAGGATAACACTGTTATTCTAGGGGAGTTGGACCTTTGGGTATAATATTCAATTACAGTTGCTTTTCAGTTCACAGATTAAGGGAAGCAATAACTCTAACTTATTTTCGGATAACACAGCTATACTCAAAGTAAGTAGAACCAATATGATAAGCAACTGAAAGGCATGTGTAACCTAAGACTCTTTTTGTGTCCGTCTAAAACAGACAAGGGAAAACAAAACCCAGTGTTACACTGTATGAATGACCCAAAGATATTCTATGTAGGAAAAAAAACATAGGCAGAACTTTTCTGGACAGGCTAATAGGCAAGTCAGGGAAAGCAAACCCAGTTGGGGGGCACTTATACAATTAGCCTTACAGGAATAATAAAATGAAACCAACAGCATTACTTTTGTGGAAAAGGCACAACCAATTCACAGGCGAGCAAAATAACCTTATATATACTTTCCAGAATGCCAGAACATTTCTAAGCAAACTAACCTTTTATATGCTTTGTAGCAAGGCGAGAACATAATTTCGTATAATGTGACGACAGTTTGAATCCTGTAATGAAGTCTATGTAAGCCTTTCACATCAGTTAAAGTTTTCAACAAATGACTGCCACCAGCCATTAATGGTAAGTTTGTCCGTGTAACATAAATGCTACATTTATTTAAAATGAGAAAGGGAATACTCAGTATCACCCCAGCACTCCACCTACGTTTGGGGTGCTGTCTCACTTAATAAAATGTAAAAGGGATCCAAAAATCCTTTATACCCTTGGGAACTGCAGTTCTCTCAAGGTTAGCAGGAGAAAGTTAAGATTGGAGCACATAAGGCAACCTAGCAACAACAGGCACTTATTGCAAAAAGGTTGTCAAAGAGGACACATTTGAAAAGACACTATGGACACTATGGAGAGCTATGGAGTGCCCAAAAAATCACACCCATAAAAAGAGTACAATATTCTGTTAGTGTGAAAAAAGGTTCCCCCTCACAGAGGTATAAGATAAAATAATCCACCTGTAAAGCTAAATGTTCTGGAAGTTCTGGGGTTCACATAGGTCAGGAAGATTTATCATTAGTATGAAAATCTTACCTAGCAGAGGCCATCAGCGCAAGCGCCATGGATTGCATGTCTGCATAGGGTTTGGGTCTAGTAGAGGGTTTGACAGACACCAAGCCTCAGTGTACCTTTCACATATGGTAAATATCCATTTGCATATCAGTCTTTCTCCCACCCAAATGGGCAGTGCAGCAACGATGTGCTAGGGAAATTCTCTTCCAAACAATAGTACCAATAGCAATCACAGACATGTGTCTTCTAGACAGAGGACAAGTAATATAAATGAAGGAAAGGCAAAAGATATACATTAATGCATCATAAACCCGATTATATCAGCGTAAATAAATACTTTGAGATACATTATCTAGAATTGAAATTGCAAGTTTAATAGCATTCGATTGTTTCTGTACAATGTCCAAACATTGGGGCACATATCTAAAATGTTATTGTGAGCAGATTTGGAAGACAGCAACAAATCATTTAAATCTGGAAGTCAACCTTTCAACAAGTTCCGATTCTGTAGGACAAGGCTTGTTTGCAATGTTTTCTGGCGTTGTATGTGTTCTGGGAACAGAATCCGGATCCATTCCATGAGTATGCATGGCCAACACAGTTAATAGCAGATCTTTCACAAATTCAAAATCAATTTTTTGGTATATTGGCTTGGCCACTCATTGTTTGCCTCATTTCGTAAAGGTCATGAGGTAACAAAGCACCCCAAATGTTCCTGCAGTTTTCGCTTGTTCCCTCCCAACATTCTCATTGTGCACAAGTACAGCTAGTTTTGTTCTTGCCTTCATACCGTCTATGCCGAAATGCAACCTTTTGGGTCTGTACTTTAGGCACATATTATGGAACACCCCCAAATCACCAGTATGACAGAATTCGGTGAGTTCCTCCCTTCAGGTCTCTTGAAAGCATTTTATCGTGCACAATCTTCTCAAGTGCTTTGTGTGGGGGGGAACATGGCACCAACCACTTCATCTTGCGTTCCTGCTCCTTCGATAAAGATCCATGTGCACATTCATAGAAATGTTGGTTTTCTGTCCATGAGTGTACGTTGGAACTATGGTGCATCAATGAACGTCATTTTTCAAGTAGAATTTCTAAAGATCCATCACAAGTTTTGGAGCTCTACCAAAGATGGTTGCTAATAGACTGAGACCCCTTTAAAAGGTTTTCTGAATCCTTTTTTTAACAGCAGTAATTTTTTATTGATTGATTTGGCAACATGCCATACATCAAATTAATGCTGAATGTGTGGAAACTGCTCTTGCATGGCCTTGGCTATTGAAACGTGCCTGTCAGTGGCTATCAGGTCTATTTCCATTCCTCTGGATTCCAGATGTTCAAAGGAATTATTGAAACCATGTTTCTCCATGGCCACAGATGATGTACATTTAGACACCTGCATGATGATCGAACTCACAATTTCTTTACTTTCCATGTCTTGAAAGTGGGATGTGCAGTACTTAGTGGAAAATCCTGGACTGTTACACTGTCCAACGTCAGCTAGCCTGAAACGTTTGTAAGAGAATGTACTGTCCATTGACATCTGTTTGAGTTTCCAGGCTTGACTAATATCAGGGAATAAGAATCCCCTCTGATATTTGTATTACTAGGTTTTAGCAAGGAACCTCACTCCCACAAATTGACAGAAACTGGACATCTTACTGAAAGTCGATCCGCTGAACAGTAAAGCTGCTGAACAAAGTAAATTTCCAGCAAGCACTTTGCCGAGCATTGGTTGAGCAGCCTATGAAAATGTATTATGGAAACGGACACAGCTGGCCTGGATTTTCAGGTTGGTGCCTTGTAATACACGAGACACATTCAACAATGGCTCCCTGCATTTGTTCCCTCTTAATTTATGATCACATTTCAGCATTTATACAATCTCTAGCAGGCAGCTGTGGAATACAATGTATTTTTGCTCCTTTAATAGCCAAACGTCCTGCACTAATGTGTTTTGCAACGCGACAGTGGTGGACAATTTCCTCAAACTAGCCAAACTGAAGTCGAGATTTTGAGCAAATTCCTCAGTCAATTACTTTGAAGCTCCAGCCTCTGATAGTTCAGGCTGTGATATTTCCACATGAATTGGAGAAACAGGTAACATTGAATGTTTGTTGGGTGTAACATTGAATGTTTGTTTGGTGGAACATTTTTAGAGGATGTAGATTGTGTAAAAGGGTCTGCAAGCAATTGCAATGCATCTTCACTGTCTTCAGTTTCATCTGGTCAAGTTTGTACAAAGTAGTAATGGTCCATGGTAACTTTCTACGGTTTGCAAGTGAGATTCCATTAATTTTCCGGCCAAGAGACATATGCATCATGAGTATGAATATTGGCTGGCCCACGCTGTGCCTCAAATAGTAGTTGCTCCATTGTGAAATCTATTTGGCAAGCGACATCTCTGGTTTCAGTTGTTGTCTGAGTCTTTATACTCCTCTTCCTTCTGGGCTTCTAACAGATTTATAGAAAAACATGCTCAATGTATAGCACACATACAGAAGATACGATTTTCCAACTAAAATATAATATGACTAAAATATCTAATATGACTAAAAATATAATAATATGACTAAAATATCAGCTTATAACCTTCTCCAAAACAAATGTTTTGTTCTTTAACCTTGTTTTCTTAATTCGCTTCAAACTTGTGGCCTTCTCTTTGACGACCGCAACATCAAGCTGAAAAAAGAGCATTTTTATATGTTTTTTTTTATATGGTTTAAATCAAACAAATTTAATTTCCAGTCAGACATATCTTCATATATACAAACAGAAACAACTGTGAGGCCCAATTGTATTTCATATTAGATTATGTATACCTCTGGCCCATGTGCCTCTTCTAATTCCACATCTTGAGTACATTCCTTGGAGAGAATAATCATTAAAAAAATTAAATGTCCATCATACTGAAAATTAAATTCTTTCATCGCACAGAGCACTTCCACGCAAAGTAGTTTAAAATGGTTACGAACCATATACTGTAGTGTTTCCTGTCACAACACAAATAGAACATTTGTATAAACATGACCTCGAAAGCAGTCTAGGTGATCTGGTCATAGTATACATTTCAGATTTCACCTGATAACCTTTCGAGATGACACATGGCCTTGATCTGAGATCACCCTTTAAACCATAGTGATTATAATGTTGCCTTCAAAAGTAGCTTGCTTTGTAATGTTTCCTTTGTAATGTATTCTGCATGAGGGTAACATTAGAACCAAAATCAGAAAACTATGAAACAGTGCAAAGTTACATGCATTTCAGTCTCAAAGTATATCCTTTGTATGATTTACTTTCATTCTAGCAAGGGAACTGTAAGTACGCTTACCTTATACTCTGGACCTGTTGCAAAGAAGGAAGTGATCGTAGTTGAAGTTCCAGCATCCCCCTATAACATAGTATTTGTTTTAATACAGATGAAAAAGTGAAATGAAACTGAAAAAAATAGATGCCGATGGTGGTAAATACAGAGAGACACCCATAATTGCCACTTTTTGTAAATAACCAATACTATACATAGTAAGTTTCAATATGTTGAAATTCCAAGCATAACACATGCATGTAGTTAATTCGCATATAAAGCAGCGTACAATATAATTACTTGATAGGCGAGTGAGGTTGATGTTGACTCTGGAAAAGTAACTGATGCAAAATCTTGCTCCTTCATTTTCATTACATTGTCAGAAAAGAGTACAATGGGAAATGTACATTAGTATTAGAAATGTGGCCACATCCAACTCTCTAAAATATCACTTCACGCAAGTCGGTAGGACTCACCATTGGGATACTAGACATGTTGGTGGTTTTGTCACTGATGAGGGTCTGTGCTTCCATCAGTGTGCTCTACGTAAAGAAGGACAACCAACACATTTCGAAAACATTATGCGACTTTTAAAGGGCACTATGGAAGTTTATACTTAGGGTCACATTTCACTGATTTATTAGAGGCTCCCGAAAGCGGGAATAGAAAAGGTATACTAAAGTGAAACATTTTAAACTTCTGGTGAATCTGGCAACTATGGAAACTTGAGTAACACAACTTTGATGGAAATAAACACTGAAAACTCTAAATTGTTCTCGAAGTTACATTTTCAACACACTACTTTAAATAAATTGAGTGATCATAGAGAATACTTATTTATGCAGACCATCGTCCTACTGACCAACAAACATAACACATTCATCGTCCACTACTCACCTGAGCCAGCATGTGCCGAAATTGAGTCGGAATTGCATTTGGAAGCAATTTACGAAAAATTCTGGGTCGATGCTTTTTTGTGCACTTTGATTGTTCGTACATATCATCGATAAAGTGCATGACGCAGAGGTGGAATCGATTGGCCCTCACGTCTCGCAAGACAGCCTGGGCTCTACTTTCAATCTCGTCCACTGGAAAACCGCAATTTGTAATCCATCTTCTTATTAAATCAATATCCTTCGGGAATGTATGTAGGACTGTGCCCTTAATTTTGGCATGGCTCACAGAAGGGCAACCAGTAACGATACATGAAGGCATTCTGGAAAAGTCTGTAAGATCTGTATAAAAAATAATTAATTATTACAAATAATACTGTATGAATGTGAATAAAGGAATTATAACAAAGCTTTGTCTGTAAAATTTGTTTTAAATAAATAAAGAAAACCTGTGTAACCTAGTTGAATGAACACGCAATAACTTTCTTACAGAATTGATTGTTATATCGCAAACTTTCAAGCATCAAAAGAAAACATGGTAGCAAACATGGACCACAAAACATTCCATTCTATTACAATGCACAGTGATGCAATGTGTTATTTACCAAGATCAAAATACATCAGACATTCAGTTATGGTGAAGTCTATGAGATAAATGAACATTAGACTACTGGGTACATAAGTGGAAATCGATAGAAACTTTCAGAGCAGCGATCGATGAACTTAGAGAAGCAAATAGGTGACCTAGCCTTACTTGGATGAACAAATTAGCCGATTCAGCGAGCAGGGGAACAAGTAGCCGTGGAACAGGTATCCGGGAACAGGTAGCTCAATTACGATATACCTTGTAGATCTCAGAGATGTTCTCCTGGTAAATGTCAATGTGTTTATAAAGGCTTAGAAACGTGAGTGTCTATGTGAATGTGTGATGTGTTCGTCGACACCCACTCAGCCTCGATGCCAATGTTTCACATATGACATACCCACCCACACAGCCCCCTTGCGAGCACACAGGCATAGGCCTTCTCGTACTGCCTATAGGGCAATAGGGCCAGGGTTTGTTTGTTTGTTTGTGTATATGGCGCGCCAAACCCAAAGGAGTCTGCGTGCAAGAGGTTACAGGTATACTTTAAGCTTGAAATTACAGGAATTTACATATAGAGTGTACATAATGATACAGTTAGAATGTACATAAGATTACATAGGACATATACAGGATGATACATTTACATGAAGCAGTGAGAATATACGCGGGAAGGTAGTGTCAAACAGAACTAGGAGCACATTGGGCAGACAGTGGCAGAGGGTAGCAAAGCCAGGGTCTTGTGTAAGCAGGCCAGCAAAGGAGTCACATGTAATTTGTTCTAAGCCAGTTCGAGTTATTAAGCCTAAAGTTGTGGAAGGATTGGTCCACTCTCAAGGAATGAGGGAGTGTGTTCCAGGTCTGCGCCGCCATACCCGGAAAGCTACTTCCTCCAGCTTTTTTCAATTTGAATCTGGGAACGACCAGACAAAAAGCGTTAACAGTTCTGGTGGGGCGCGATGTACATTTGTTGACCATTCTCTCCACGAGGTAAGGTGGAACACCATTATTGAGACATTTATATGTTAGTGAGGCCGTTTTAAACATAATTTTGTCATTGGTGGAAAGCCATTTGTTCTGTCTCCTCAATTCCAAGATGTGCTCTCTCCTGGATATGCCAAGTGCAGATCTAAGAGCATTGTTCTGGAGAATTTGGATTTTTATTAACAATGTACTTACTTGCTCCCAAGTACAAGGCATTGCAGTAGTCCAACTTTGAGGGGATAAGGGCATTTGCTAATATAATGCAACTTTCTTTAGAAAGGAATGACTTGCAGGCCCTAATTAGCTGACAAGTATATGCAGTAGCCGAAGCGATCCCATTAACTTGTTTACTTAGGGTTAAAGCTGAATCTAGATAAAAACAGAGTTTTTACCTCCTTTACAACTTTGATGTTATTTCCTTCAGTATTAAATTAGGCATATTTGGTACTGAATTTGTTCAGGTTGGCCACGGTTTCAAGTATCAGGAGCTCTGTTTTATCATCATTCAGGCATAGGCCATGGGCGGCCATCCATGCCTGGATGATTAGGTACATTTTGTTCACTAAGGCTATGTCCTTGTCATAGTTTCCCGAAAGAGGTATGAGGATCTGGGTGTTATCTGCATAATTAGTATACATGACACCCAGATGGTCCAGGTCATCGAACAAACGCTTTGTGAATATGTTGTACATTGTTGGTGAGATGCAGGATCTTGCGGGACACCACACGTTATAGGGATAGGATCTGCGGCCGCTGATGGCAAGAAGACTCTCATGGTCCTATTGTTCAGGAAGGATTGGATCCATGCTAAGGCATCCTGGGAAAAGTGGGCCACTGATGCAAGGTGTTTACAGAGTACTTTATGGTCCACCAGATCAAAGGTGGCAGACAGATCAAGTAGCAAGGCTGTTTTCCCTTTGTCCTTAAGTTGATCGATCTAGGTCTTGAGTTCAATCAGTACCATTTCTGTGCAATGTTGTGGCCTAAAGCCTGACTGGCGAATGCCTAGGAGACGATTGGTCTCTAGATACTCCTGTAGAGGAAGGTATGCTAGTTTATCTGGTATTTTGAGTAGGAAGGGTACAGTTGTGATCAACCTATAATTTGTAGGAATAGTGGGATCCAGAGTTTGTTTTTTAGAAGGGGTAGAACCCATGACTCTTTTAGGTTAATAGGGTCAGTGCCTAATGAGAAGGATGCATGAATTAGTTTAGAGATAAACAGCGCCAGATCTCTAGCAGCGTCTTTAATTATCTGAGCCGGGCAACTGTCTCCCTGACATCTGGAGGGTTTGAGTGAGGTAATGATTTTTTCTACCTCAAGGATAGAGACTTGGGAGAATCTGAACTGTTGCAGCGGTTTTGTGGAGTGAGATGGCGATATGGCATGCAAGTTTAAGTTAGGTAGGTTCACTTTTTTGCCAGCAATCTTATTTTGTAGTAAGGCGATTGTATTCGCTAGGGCATTGTGGATGTTAGTACACCAGAGTTTATCCTTCACACTGTTGTCTGTAGGAGGAATGGGGGCTACCATTTCTCTTAAAATCACAAATAGTTCCTTGGTACTTGAACTGGCTTTATTAATCCTCTCATTATAAGTACCCTGTTTAGTGCGTATTATTTCTTTTTTGTATGTGGCAGAGATATGAATCAAGTTTGTTTTGTTTTCCTCGGAAGATGTGTCCAAGCGACATCCAATTTTCTTTTTTCTGCTGTAAGGGATTTTATTTGTGGCGTGAACCAGTTGTGCAAGTGTGCTCTGGGTTTACTCTTCCGCATTTTTAGTGGGGCTATTATGTCTAAGGCTTTAGTCATGGTGGCATTGTAGGCATCTACAAAGGTGTCAGGATCAGAGGAGTCCGACAGTCAGTTAAGGCTGGGGATAATGTAAGGTGTAATCTTATGCGCCTTAATATTCCTTTTGTTCCTAGTGAGGAGTGGTGGTGCTATTAGGTTGGCTTTGTTTGTAAGGCTGTTAGATGCTATGGTAAATGACAGCAATAGGTGATCTGTCCATGATTTTGGGGTAATAGATGTGATTGAGGTTTTGCAATTTAGATCATCCACCCAGTCTAAGGTTCTGCATTTGACATGGGTGGGCTGGGTCACTCTTTGGATGAGTCCAAATTCAGTGAGCACATTGGACACTGTAAAAGCATGTTGGTCATTGGGATCGTTAAAGCCGAGGTTGAAATCCCCCAACAGTAGTATTTGAGAAGAATCTGAAGTATTGTCAGATAGTATTATAGAAATATCCTCCTCGAATGAACCAATGGGACCAGGTGGTCTGTACACTAGATGGATTGTTAAGGTGCGTGAGTTTGAGATAGGTAATTTAACCGTGATAGGTAGTTGAACCACAAATGCAAAATGCTTGTGTGGGTCATTTCTTTTACGAAAGTGTCCCACTTTTTTGGGCCATGTGGGCCAATTTGATGTGGTACTTCAATATGCGGCTAGTAGTACTGAACACTGTTGCTGAATATATATATTTTTTAAATGCACAATTTCCATCACCTTTTCATCAAAATACTTACCTTTGGGTAATATTCAAACGGTGTTCGAAATGGAATGAATAGCGACTTCGAACTGTGTGCCATGTTTTCATTGGTGACCGAGATGAACTTATGGCCCAGTACGACCCTGTTCATAGTGCCTACTGCCATTGATACTAGGGATGAGGATGGATGGGGACGAGGTGAGTGCAAAAGTCCTGAACACGGTTCAACAGACAAAAACATTTGTTGATTGCAGGGACGGGGTCTTCAAGAGAGAAGTCAGGAGACACTGGGTCTGGCCTGGCCACGTGGACAATGGATATCATAGAATATGGAATGCATTCTTTGAGCCGCATGAGCATGGAATGGAGACATGGGGACACAAGTAGTCAACTAGATAGGAGGTTGGAAATCACATTGTTTCACAAGATGTATAAGACCAGAGCTTACATAAGGAATATCTTTTAACCGATAAGAGAAACCCTACATATCAGCATGTATTGTGTGACATTCCTTTGTGGGTAGGACAGGAAAGTGGACCACAGAGTAAAGAAGCAAGCTACCATTTAAAAAGATGATTATATCCCGGTGGGAGCAGTCTATTGTGACCCAGAGCGTTTCCACAAAAATGGAACACACCTATCAGTAAATTGGATGGAATTATTCCATACAAAGGTTTTAAACATACCAGCAACAAGGGTGTGTGAATAGAGCTTTAGGATAGTAAGGGTCTTTTGGGTGAACCCGAGTGGCCCTGGACCCACTCAGGTGTGGTGGCATGGTCCTGGAAGGAAGCTGCCAGAAAGCGCAAGAGTGCTCACGAGACAAGATGAGGGTCCCCAACACACAGACCTGAAAGGCCACAACGGGGCACTTGGTGAGCCAAGGACGGCCAGTTCCTGTTTCACGGTCCAAGTGCCTGAAAAGTTCATAACCATGATAACGCTGCACACCTGTTGATTTGTGACATAAACACAGTAATCTTGTTTCGTTTATTATTGTTATGTTTAATAAAAGCCACAGACTTTTATTGCCTTTATTGCCAAGACAAAAACAAAGAGTCTGCATAATTTTGTATGATGCGTAATGTATATTTTAAGTGCTACACAGAGGCTAGCGATTACGCAGCTTGTGGCACCTTGAGTGTCCCCACCCACCCAGCTGCCTTGGGAGCGCATGGTCTTAGGTGCGAACTGCCATCGATACTGGGGAGAGAGGGAAGTGGATGGATGGTCTTGAAGAGGAGAGTCTGGAGACACTGGGTCTGGGGAGGCCATGTGAACAATGGTCATCGTGTGGAAGATCCCTTTGAGGTGTACATGGTGTTTGGCAACTTGACTGTTCCCAGCCCCCTTGGGAGCGCATGGTCACACGTGTGAACTGTCATTGATACTGGAGGGGGAATGGATGGGCATGAGGCGAGCATAAAAAGGCCGGAACACTGCTGAAGGGACACAAACATATCTTGATTGCCGGAGGTGGGGTCTTGAAGAGGGGAGTTGGGGGCACTGGGTCTGGCAAGGCCATGTGAAAAATGCTCCCTGTGCAGAGGATTCCTTTGAAGTGTACATGGTGTTTGGAAACTTGAGTGTTCCCACCCATCCAGCCACCTTGGGAGCGCAGGGTCATAGGTGGGAACTGCCATTGATACTGGAAGGGGGATGGATGGGCATGAGGAGAGCGCAAAAAGGCCGGAACACTGCTGAAGGGACACAAACTTATGTTGATTGCTGGAGCAGGGTCTTCAAGAGGGGAGTCTGAAGACACTGGGTCTGTAGAGGCCATGTGAACAATGGTCCCTGTGGGGAGGATCCCTTTGAGGTGTACATGGTGTTTGGCACCTTGAGTGTTCCCACCCACCCAGCTCCCTTGATAGCACACTGTCATAGGTGTGAAACTGCCATTGATACTGGAGGGGGGATGGATGGGCATGAGGAGAGCGCAAAAAGGCCGGGAACACTGCTGAAGGGACACAAACTTATGTTGATTGCTGAGGCGGGGTCTTGAAGAGGGGAGTCTGAAGGATCCCTTTGAGTTTTACATGGTGTTTGGCACCTTGACCATTTCCACCTACCCACTGCTGGAGGCAGGGACGTCATTTGGGGGTCGCCAGAGGTCGCAACTGCGACCTCTGAGGTCTCCCTTGCGACCTCTGTGGTCTCCCTTGCGACCTCTGTTAAAAAAAAAGAAATAAAAAAAAAAACTTTTTTTTCTTTTTTCGTTTTTTGTAATGCAAGGTCCTGGAGTGGCTGGCTCTCATGTTCAGGCCCTTTAAAAAAAAAATAATAAGACAAATAAGAACAGGAGTGCCACAAGTCTAACACTTTCAGCACTGACCCTAAATAAGAAAGAATAGGAAACCAAATAATGTGTCTTTCTGGAATTCTGTACAATAATTGCTAAACTCATTAAAGGTTTATTTCAGGCACACTTCAGGGGGTGAGTCACTGATTTAGTCTGTTCTTAAACGCCTCAACTCAGCCTTTAATCCTTCTGAGGTCGATAAATGAGTACCAAGACAGGTTGGGTGATATTGGGTGTATATTTTTTCTATATAAAGCGCTTAAGTGTAAGTGCTATATAGTAACACATCATTATCATTTGGTCATGGACGTCTGCTTGCATTCACAGTAATTTGGTAATATGGGCCTATACACACTGACCTTAACGCTACATATGGCAATCCATTCTTGCATGAAATGTACATCACATTATAGTGATATCGTAACCATATTTTTCGTACTGTAAAATGCTGTGATGTCACTTCCTGTTTTGGCAACGGGTGAAAGGTTCGTGTTCCATCGCTTCCCGCGATATCACTTCGGGGTGGGGTCAAATGATATCAGTTCCTGTGATGTCATCAGAGGTCAAGGGTCGTGTGATGTCACTTCCGCTACCCCATGCATTTTGGTGAAATGACGTCCCTGGCTGGAGGGGGGAAGGATGGGGATGAGGCGAGCGCAAAAGGGCACCAACCATTCTTTCATGACCCTCAAAGACGATTGAGCGTGTTCTTGACTCACTGAAAAATTCAAACAACTATTAGTATATGCTCATTTGTACTTTATTTTGTTTGGTGATGTTGATGGCACAAACTACAAATTGTATACTTGTGGTTGCAGCATAGTGTGTGAAAATCCCCTGTAATGTGCGCCGTCACTGGGGAATTTGGCGCAATTGGCTCGAACGACACAGGCTGGTATTACTTGTCGAACACGGAATCCAAGCCTCCCATAAAGCCACCATGTAAACGAACAGTAGGCCACCAACCTGTACCACCTGTGAAAGAGAAACATAAAAATGTTAATTGAATGAACCAGATAAGTGTACCACCTAAGTCGAAAATGCGTCCTAAATTCTATGGCATAGTTGCCATTAAAAAAGTAACTTTCTGGAAAAATTTACTTGAGCTTTGAAGTATCGATAGATTACAAAAGTGAACACCCATTCAAGCCAGAACGGTTTGGGCCATAGAGAAATATTGTTTTTTAGTTAAAAGTGAAAGACACGTAAGCGATGAACACTCTGATTTGCCATAAGCGAGAGAAATGTATTCAATATACTTACTAAATTAATTCGTCCGTGATCGATCGAAGTTACGACAATGTAGGAGAACAACATGAAATGTCAGTGGTCTCAGTGGTCAAAATGACATCACATCTAGAGTATACTTACTCATTACTTGGATTGCGAGGGCAAACCTTTGTGCGAAGTTCGTGCATAAGCACCATCATACTCCTCAACAAGGACCTTATGAGGCAGGCTGCCCTGAAGTCATGCAGCTCGGTAACGCATAGCGATGGTGTGTCTTCTTCAGCTATGTAGGCCAAGCATCCAGAGTTTTCTTGGCAGCAGCAGTTCTCCACCTCAGTTGACATGACCTCGCAATGATTGCAGGTACACCATGCACAAACGTCTTCCATGCGACTAGGCTCATGCTCCGGTGATTCATCTTACCAACTATCGTCCGATACCCTATAGTTTCCGCTTCTTTTTCTTTCTCTTTCCATTAGTTCCTCTTCGGAATACTCAGGCTCATAGTGGTAGGGCTTTATTGTTGTGATTATATAACAAATATTTAAATAAAAGGAAAGTACCTCAGTTCTGCTAGTGTAAGTACCTGTTCGCAGGGCTTTGTACTAGGAAGATAGCTGAACAGCACAAACTATTTGCGGGCGATCAACACTAAATACAGTGAAACGATTGGAAAAGCAATGTTGACTGCTCAGAAAGCATCTGTTTGTATTTGTTGAGGAAAGAAGTGTCCTGGCATTTCCGTTGGAGACACGTCAATAGCTTGCGCACAGAGAACGTTGACACTAGACGTGCATTGACGTTGTGAAAAGGGGCGTATGCGTCTAGTGATGTCAGTTTGAGTGGCGGCCGATCTGTATTCTTGCCGCAAGGGAATTTGAACTTAGGGCGATGCAGCAACAGAAAAGATTAGCACAAGATGTCCATGCCCAACCCATTGTTTTTGGATGTGTAAAAGTGAGGAAAATTAAGGTAAGATGCATAGGAAAAATGTTTAAGATTGATTACAGTATGCTTAAAAATACATGCCCAAACCATCGGGACAATAACATTTTTGAGCAAACTATTCCTTTAAGTACTTGATGCCAAAGATCACTAGGTGTCAGACTTCGCCCGTGGAGCTTGTGGAGGACCTGGAGGTTATGGCCCCCGGTCTAGTCCTCACCCAAGATGGCGGCCGCAACTATAAAACGAGACCACGCCCCCTCTTTGGCGCGTTGTATCTGTCCATGTCTTTGTACGCCGTCAACGCTGTGTTCTGCTGCCGGTGTGTCTGGATCCCGCTCCGAACCACCCTTGCCGTTCACTTGCTTCCCCTTACCTAGTTTCTATTCCTAGACGCTCTCCGCGTACTCCTCTTCCTTCATTCTTTTTTCATCCTCCTTCTATTATCGTCCGGGAGCCTTGCTCTAACGCTCCTGTTTAGTTTCCGGTTCCGCTTGGTAAGCGTCTCCGGTAACTACTATTTTCTTCCTCTTGGTCTCATCTCACGGTAGGTGTTTCCGTTGTTCCCTGTTGGATTTGGGGTGTTTCCTTTCTCCTCTAACATCCATTGCTTACCTTTCTTCCGTGACACTATTTCTGGGTTTTTCACCCTATCTTCAGTTTCTGTCTTTCTCTCCCTTGTCTCAAGATCTACCCCGTTCCTGTCATTACACCCACGCCTAGTTTTGCTCTTTGGGCCATTCCCTGTATCCTGTTGATCTTTTGGACCTCTGTTTGCATTTATCCTGTTTTCTGGAATTGCCTCAAAACTAAAGGACAAGGCTTGTGAAGTCAGCCATTTATTCATCTTTACAATTCTCCCAGGGTTTTTTGGTGCCCGAGAGGCTTTTTCCCTGGTACTTTGGGGGTCTAGCTCCTCGGGGTTCACCTTTGATAGGTTACACTTCCTGTCAAGGTGGCCTCTGAGGGAACTAGGCCCTATTTACACGACAAGAAGAGGAAGTCAAGGAAGGGACAGTCCTCAGAAGACCGGCAGTTGTGCAGGAAGACCCCCACCAGTTCCAAGGACAACTCTTCTGAAAGTATTGGTGAGGAGGAGGTTGGGGAGGACGGTCCTTTGTCTGACACTAGGGTTCCTTGGCCTCTGTACTAGCCGGTCTCCAATTTCGTCAGCCTCCGTAACAAAGGAGCAGCTCAACTAACCTCATAGCTGCTAAGTTGATTACTTCCATGCTTGACTCTTCGAGACAGTCTTGCGTCCCTCTCTCATCTGCATGCTTGGACTTGTAGGCCCAACCTTACCATGGGAAAAAACAAACTACAAGTTCCAATATGCAATTGGAAACAAAAATCAGGGCTGGCTCAAGGTGTCATGCATGGAACTGGGAAACGTGGCAGGGGAGTCATTGCGACATGGCTGGGGAATTAGAAGGTTATGGGATGTTCTGGCCCACTAGGCTCTGCCCTGCAACATCACTGTGTGCTGTGTTCATCAGAAACAACAGGATGGCCACCAAAAAGCTCTATGCGCTAAAAATCTCTGAGAAGTGCGCAGGGAAACCTGAAAAATAGGCTGCCAATCCATTTTGCCTGGGTCAGTGGTAGAACCGGAGACCACACTACCAAACCTGTCATTGGGCTGCCCACAGAGTGAAATGGAACTATATGAAAAGGCAGTGTTGCATTCCAAGGAAAACCCAGAAGTGCTTAAAATCCGTTTTTCCTTGGCTGTTGAAAGTGCAAAATCATGGTTCCCAAACATCAGAAAAGATCCAACATCCTTGTTGGGTGTTAAACATCACTTTATTTAAAGAATCCACCTAAGCACAATGTCAGGAGAAGCACATTTCATCACAAGAAAATCCACATTCAAAAAGGTGCTTGCCTGGAAAAATCTGTCAGATATGGGTGCAGTACCGCTGCTCGCCTGTGTCAGAGCTGTCATTTACTTATACTGTTAGTTAAAACTTGTGTCTTAGAATCAAATTGTGGAAAAGAAGAGACTTGCCATCAAAAGCAATATAGGTTGCTACAATTCAATTTCTATATTTTAAAAAGACTGGAATGAAGAGATCTGTGGGTATATTTGTTGAAAATGTAAGTTTATTTAGAAAAGACAATTTTAAACATGGAGTTTTAAAAGTGAACTAATGTTAGCCACAGTACTTCAAAGGCACATTCCGCAGTTTGCCCCAAACAAAGGCATCTTCCCCCTGCTCTCTGCTCAGGAACTGTCAATGAGTTGTTAATGGAGGTGGGAGGAGATTTTGGCCTGTTGCTCTGAGGAGAGACAAAAGACTCCCTTGATTGAAAAGTTATGCAGATTCAACTGTCAACAGAAAACAACTGCCGGCAGGAAGATAGCCTGGGACTGCTCTGGGCCCAGCAAACCATGGAGGCGGGACCAGACAGATATGTGTATCTTGACCCACAAGAAAATATCGTTTTGAAAAAGACTCACAGAGAACTGAACAAAATTGGTAAAAATCTGTAAATATAGTGTTGTTAAAATGACATTTCTGCTCACAGTTTGAAACTACTCTGAACTCTGTGCGATGTTCAGAGACAGGACTACCAAAATGTTGATGTTGTAGCAATTGTGATAATGCTAGAAATATGAAACTTCACAGGTGTATGCCCAGTTGTCATGCGCATGTATGGAGAAAAATGGGGACAGATCTGACACTGGGTACCCCACCAAAAGCCCGAAAAACTTGCAATTTTGAACCTAAGCCCGCACTAAAATGAGACTCGGACGGATACGTGCTCTACTAAATCTGTGATGTGAATATGTATTATTAGCAATTTGGTGATATTGTCAATATGATTTATGTGAAAAATAGATTTACTGTACTGAAACAAAGGGGAGGTACTCCCTAGATTGTAAAATGCAGCATCACTATGACACTAGATTTCCTTCTCAAATCAGGAGAGGGGAAATACTCTAACCAATAGGATTCCTAGAGGGTGTGCTTAGTATAATTCAGCCTACCCACCCCTTTGGGAAATACATAAATAGAGACTGCTTAGATGGACAGACACAGATTTACCCATCAACTGATCTACTGGCGAAGCACTCTGCAGGAGGAACCCAGATCCAAGACTCCAGAACTCTGAAAGCAGAAGGCCCAATTCCAAAGCTGAACCCTTCTCAGCTGGCCTTTAAAATCTTGAAACCTGATTTTAACCCCAGACTTCCAAAGGGCACACCAAAAATTGAACAGCCTGGCTGTGCTGTTTCTGCTTTCTTGCCAAGAACTCTTGCTAGAACCCAGAGATCCAAACCAGTAGAGCAGAGCTGTAACCTGATAAATCAACCCAGAACCAACCGGTCAGATCCAGTTCAGAGGCCATGCATGTCTCGAGTGCCGTGCTGAGGCAGAACCGAGTGCCTGAATCCTGTCCGGTGGGCTAGCAGAATTCCAGTCCAAAACCCTTGACCAGATCTTTGACGGGCCTATTCCAAACCTTAGTTGTGACTATCTATAGCATAGAATTGTCCATAGCCAATCTCTTATCCTTAAGTAATCCTATCCAACCCATTTTAGCATATCCAGAACTGCATTGTAGAACCTTTCTTGTTTTTCTGAATGTTTCCCTCATCCATATAGTCCTTTGTTAATTGTAGTGATAATATCATCTTTGCGCTAATATATTTGCTGAAGAAAGACAAGTGTCTTGGCGGGCAAAAGTCAGAGCAGAAGCGGCGCTGTTCTGGTAGCTGTCAGTTGGGTATCTTGCATCTTCATAGCCTCCTTAGTGTAAAGAAAATCTGTGTTTGTAATTTCAAAAGCGCATCTTTCATTTGAAAATCTTGACTCTTTCTGAGAAAAATTGACCTTTACTAAAACCTTCATAACTTCCATACCATACATGCTAGAAACGAAATTTAACTCCTTGTAGTTTTGCCGCAATCGCATTTCTCGCGCGCCGAAAAGTTTGCCGCGTATCTGCGTTTGGCTCAATTTCATCACGTGTAAAACAGCTATTCTTTGCATCTGACCTCAGAATTCCGTTTTCAATCTGCTAGTTATTAAATCATCATTGCTAGTCTTTACTTGGAACTTTCCAAAGCGGCTCCCACTAGTTTTGAAACCCATTTAGAGAATTAAATCTATTTTTCAGTGTTTTTCACATTCATTCCAAAACACATTCAAGAGCATTTGACCTGTTTTGAAATCATTCCTGTTTCTCTTTGCTTGCTGGGGGAATGGGATTGAAACTGTATTTGTTGAGTGTGTATTCCTGAAACCTGTGTTCTCTCCTTCCATCTCTGTATACTGCATATTGGGGGGAATTGAGTAGTGGGCAGGGAGAAAAAGTGACATTGCAATGGAGTCAACCCATATCAAGTATTATTTTATGCTGCATTGTTTTTCTATCTATATCAAGTATTATTCTATGCTGCATTATTTTCTTCTCCATACTCATTCTGATTAAAGAGATTGTTGATTGTTGTGACATCACCCCAATGGTGATCATTGTATAAATATTAATAGTGTGATATATATATGTATTGTTCAAATTCATAAAAATAAATGATTTAACTTTGCAAAACAGCCTGCTTCCTGGTTCAGTGAGACCGGGGGATTCAAAGAGAGGGGTGTGATATAAGGATACATCATTCAGAAATAAAATAACTTATAGACAAAAATATAGAAATAAGGGTTCCAACTGTGCATCACATGCTAGGCATTGACTTAGGTGGAGTGCCGGGTTGAAATCACTTACAAGATTGGGGGCTCGTCTGGGATTTCCGAGTTAGATATACCACTTGTGACAGTCTAATACAGTGTGCTAACTAGTGGGGTACATAATCCCTGCTGGGCTACCACGCTGTGTTACACTGTGAAAAGCACCCCTCAAAAGGAATGCTCTAAGGAATCGGTCTGTTTTGCAAAAATAAAATAAACTTCTGTAAATCAGGAAGGAAATTAATATTTCCAGAATGGCGACTTTGGTAGAGATGAATATGGCTAAAGAACACCTGTTGAATAAATTATTTGTAAGATGTGGATCTGGACTCTTCTGCGCAGAGGCTACAGAGGAGCCAGGAGTCGGAAAATGAAAGTAAGCAGTACATAATCAAAATAAAAGAGGACATGGGTATCCTGCAGCAGGAAAAGGCAGACCAGGATACCAGAATTCTGGCCCTGCAGAAGGAGTACCAAGAAAGTTTGGACTCCCTACTGCAGAGCCAGAAAAAGCTGGAACAACAAATACATTTCAACAGGGCATGCGCAGAGCAGGTAGTCACCCTGCAAAGCCACTTAGACAGAGAGAAAGAGGAGAGTAATAAATTAATCCTGAAAGACCTGGACACCCAGGCAGAATTTGATGAAGAGCGCCAGAAAGCTGGTGCGCTTCACAGACAGAGGGACGACCTGGCAGCACAGAGGCAGGCTCTTGCTCAGGAAAGGGGCACCTTGGGCCAGGAAGTCTGCTATTTAAAAGAGAAGCTGGAAGAAAATCACCTGGCCCTTCAGGGATTGGGTGACCTCCAAAAAGACCATCAAAAATGGTTAGAGCACACCAGGAGGGTGGAAGATGCTCTAGCAAGGAAGGACCAGGCTAGTATGGACAGGTCTCAGGAGGTAACCCTCCTGCAGCAAAGACTGGCCCAGTACTCTAAAACAACACAAGAAGCACAGAGAGAAAATGAGGCTCTCTGTGAGAACAATGACAGGCTCCACAGGCAGGTAGCCATGCAAAAGAGATTGATAGAAACTAGCAAGGCCTTGATTGAGGAACAGAAAGCTCAGGTTCTTGCATGGCAACAGGGAGCAGGGGCTGACAGAGATGAGGTTCGCTGGGAAAGGGAAACACCTGAGCATAACCTCAGGAACCCTAGTACCAGAGGCCTTCACCTCTTCCAATCCCTGGACTCTGCCACCCCCATGCCCACTGGCGCACATGAACCAAGGGATGGCAGATTTCAATCCAATGAGAAATATGGGGCTCATAGACCAGCACCTCCCAGGAATGGATGGGGGGCATCTGGGTATGGGTACCCAAGTACTGTGAAATTTAGTGGGGAAATCCATGAGAATAGGCCCACTAAGGGCATTTTAAAAAACCTCTGCCCAGCTAGGACAGTGGGTGTTGGGGTACTCATCAAATCCTGGGAGCAAGGAGGAATCAGAAGACTCCTCTGAGCGCCCCAGGACACAGGAGACTAGGTCCCCACATTCTGCCAGCCATTCCCAGGCTTGCAGAATCGAGGAGAGCATAAAAGACCAGACAGGCACCTCTGGAGGCAGTGCCTCTGAGTCAGAGGAGGAGTGGACCAGTGTTACCCGAACCAAGAAGGCCAATAAGGCAAAAAGGGCCTTGCTCAAGGACCCCCTAAAGCAAATCAAAGCGATAAGGAGCTTCATCATGCCCTATCATAAGAAAGCTAAATATTCTGTTTGGGAGCACTTAGAACTCTTTGAGCAGATGATGGAAAGCTGTATTCAATATGTGAAATGGACCTTCTCACCAGAATACTCCAGCTTCTTTGCGGGGTTGGAGGACCAAAATCATTTAGATGGTCCACCTATAGGGCGGCCATCTTGAAGCACTTTTCAGTGCACAGAAATCCTCAGGATGCTCACACGGCAGCCTACAACTTGCAATGTGGGGAGGATCAGGCCCCACAAGAATTTGTGCAGGAATTAAAGCGTGCCTTTGAGCAGACCACCAGCAAAGAATTTGTGAATACTTTTTTCCACGCTCTCCCCAAATACATCATGACCCAGCTAGTAAGAGATTTTCATGAGAAAAGATCACTAGACTGCGTCATTGAACAGGCCACACAAATTTATGAGGTGCAAAAGCCCATAGAAAACAAAAATAATGCAAAAAGCCCCAGACCAACCAACAACCCTGCTGCTGCTAAGGTGGCAGAGGTGAAGGTTGCCCCCATTTTAGATTTGGAGATGGGGGCCTAAAAACCTGCCTGCACAGCAGAATAATCCCAAACCCAGAAGGCCCTTGGGCCAGTCACAGACAGGGAGCCAAGGAGGTAGTCCCACAAATGGGATATCCCTCACTCCCCTGACTACATAAGTCCCAAGGGGGGGTATCCAACCAAACAGCAGCTAACTCAGGGAACTTCCCTCCTCACTTCCCCCAGGAGGGCAGAAATTCCCCAAATCCTGGACAGAACCTTTTCCCCAGGTACCCACAAAAAGTCTAACCCCAAAACAATCCATCCTTCTTTCCCCACTTTCCTGAGCCCAGACAACCCAATCCGGGAGAGGGGAGGCCAAGGGTGGACGGTTACCCAAGATTGTGTAAACAAGGTCCTCTGGACCCAGACTAGCCGACAGCTCAAAGCCTGGCTGATATTCAGCAAATTGGAGAGCAGTTGTTCATCCCTGTTCAGTTAAATGAAGGGAAGGACTCTGTTCTCGCCCTACTGTGTGTGAACAATGGTAAGAGCTTCATCAGCGAAGCCATGTTTCGCAAACTTCCAAAAGATACAGCCATTCCCACATTTAAACTGATAGACAAATGGGAAATGGATCTGGAAACACCCAATTCCAAACATTTCCTGCCAAGCAGGTGAATGCTCAAAATCTCCATAGGCAACAAGAGCATAGTCCATAATTGTTGGGTCGTGCGAGACGTCATTGTCGCCTTTTACTTAGGCAGTGACATTCTCAATCGCTTTGCCATTCGTTTGGACCTAATAAACTTCAAAGCTTGGTCCCGATTAGCGGATAACCCATGGGCTTTGATGACCCAGAGAAAGCATTTAGGTCAGCTCAACTGCTGCCTTATGCAGTTGAAATTCAGATTGGAGAGGAAGTTACCATCGCAGACCAGGACCCGACAATTCTCCCTGGAAGTGAAAGTTAAAAGAGGACAGAAATTGAAAAACCCTGATGCCTATATTTATATAAATGCTTACTTCCAACAGCAAGGGTTGGGGGTAAACCCAACACCATTAGTCAATATAGAACATGACACCATTCCAATAGAGGTAGATAACAGTGACTTAAAGAGTATCACTCTAGCCGCAGACACCACTATTGGAATGGCGGTTGATGACTGACATTTTTCCATAGATTTAGGCAATGAACTGTTAGGACCAATCCCCAAGGACTGTTTGGACAGTGATAGTGATGACAACACAAAACCAGACAGGATCTTTACCCGGCATGGGGGGAACTTCCTGGTGTAGACTTCCTGCCCTTATGGTAAGGAAGATGTGACATGTGACTTCAGGAGGGATGAAGTGATTTTCCAGGTCCATGAGGGCTGCCTTTCACACCTGAAGCCACCAGTCCAAATCGGCACTCTGACCAGGGACTTCTCCACCGAGCTGGAGGAGGCCGCTGAGATAGCAAAACCAGAAGTCTTTCCAGGCTTCAGGCAGATGGTTGAAGAGAGAGTCAACCTAGCTGATGCCTGTGAGACTCTGGAGCAGAAGCTAAAATTGAAACAGGTTTTCTTGGATTTTCAAGATCTCTTTGCGGTGGACTAATATGACTGTGGTCGCACTGACATCCACACAACAACAATTCCCACAGACCCTGGCATGACTCCAGTGTTTGTGAAACAATATTGCTGGCCTCTTGCATCAATGGAGTCCCTTACTAAAATAATTAAGAACCTTGAGTCTCGTGGGATAATCCGTCCAGTCCACAGCACCTTCAATAATCCGGTTCTGGGGATATTGTAGCCAAATGGCCAGTGGAGACTCTGCACCGACCTTAGGGAGCTCAACAAACAGGTCCATACTTCCCGATGGCCTCTTCCCTACATTGACCAAGGGCTGGCCCAGATCCAGGGGTCACAGGTATTCACTGCAATAGACCTAACCAATTGAAACTGGACTGTACCTGTCAGTAGGGAGGACCAATACAAGCTAGCCTTTACGTTCGGGGGCAGCAGTACACATGGACCCGGACTCCCTTCGGGTACATCAACTCCGGCAATGAATGCAACATTTTTCTACATAAGGCCATGCCCAACCCAGGTGAAAGGGGTAACCTGGCTTATGTAGATGATGTTTTAATCAAAAGCACAACTGTGGAGGAACACATAGCGGAGATCCGTTATGTTCTGACACAGTTGAGGGCTGCCAGAGCAAAACTTTCCTTTCAGAAAGCACAGTGGTGTACAACCTGTGTCAATTTCTTGGGGCATGAGATTACTCCTCAGGGTCTCTGTCCCCAGGGAAAGAAAGTGGAAGCACTCCAGAAATTAAAAGACCCCACAACTCTGTGGGAACTAAGGAGCCTCCTTGGACTGACTAATTACAGCAGGAAGTTCATTGAGGAATACGCAGAGATTACAAGGCCCCTGATTCATCTTTTGAAGGGGGGGGTCAAGTGGGAGTGGGGTCCAGAACAAGCCGAGGCAGTAAGACAACTCAAAAGAAGCCTCTCACAAGTGCCTTGCCTAGTTTACCCTGTCAAAAACAAGGAGTTCTTCTTGGAGACAGGGTTCTCTAATACATGCTTAAAAGCAGTATTATACCAAAAGCATGACAAGGTCAAAAAAGTAATCTCCTATGCGAGTAAAACTTTATCCTCTGTGGAGGAAAAATTCAACGACTGTGAGAAGGCACTCCTGGCAACGGTGTGGGCATTGAAGAATTACCGCCCGTTTATCCAGGGGGAACACATCATAGTGGAGACTCCACACCAGCCCATGCAATATCTCCAAAGTGACAGAATCTGGGCCGGAAATCTGAGTAATTACCGAATTACTTCCTGAATTCTGTCAATGCAAGGCTTTCCTGTGGAGGTCAGATATGGCCAAAACAAGAATAATCCCCTCGCGCAAGGTCTAGCTGACTTGCATGATTGTGCCAGAGAAAACTGTCTCGAGGACGAAAGTCTAAAAATCAAGGACAACATGGAGACATACCTCAATTCCCCACACAAAGTCTTTGAAGAAAACAAGTGTGAGGGAATGCCCACTGTCTATGTGGATGGATGCTCTTACCATGTTGACAACAACAGGGAAAAAGAACTTGTGGCCGGCGTAGGGAATGCATGGGTGAAGGAGACCCCAGAACCCTCCGCTGGTTACAAGATTGGTCCCCGAAGTAGTCAAGTGGCAGAGTTAATGGCTGTGCATCAAGCCATCCTCACTGCTGTCCAACATCAACTGCACAAACTGGTCATAATCACTGATTCGGATTATGTATGGAACGGGTTTGTGGAGCACCTGGTTAACTGGAAAATCAGAGGCATGCTATGTGCTAATAATAAACCATTGAAACATGGGAAATTAATTCATAAAATTGATGATCTGGTCACCTCGAATGGGATGACCATCTACTGGAAAAAGATCAATGGTCATTCTAAAGTAGAGGGACCAGACAAAACTGGAAATGACTTATCTGATCAGCTGGCCAAAACCAGAGCCATCCAAGGGGATCTCCTTGAGATCGAGTCCCTGTTGGGGGAAATCCAGGCCACTGCCATCACTAGGTCGCAGACAAATGCTCACAATGAACTCTCAACTGCACAATGGAGTAAGGAGACCCCAGATGCTGATTTGATTACGGCTCAAAAGAGGGATACAATAATTGATAAGTTTTATCAGCACATTGAGGACCCTGAGAACTTTCCCCTGAAATATACCGATTACATAGGGAAAGAGAACCTCAGGTTGTTGATGAAATGTCCAAAAATGTTCCGAACCCAAGACGGTTTGTTGGTGAGGAAATCCCTAGCTGGCCATGATCAGTGGGTGGTCCCTACCTCATTCCAAAGCCTGATGTTAAGTCATGCCCATGATGCGGCCACAGCCGATCATAGGGGGTTTCATGCAACACTTGAAATCTTAAGAGAGGTTGCATACTGGCCACACATGGGGCAGGACCTCGACCAATACTTGAATGGGTGTCTTGTGTGTGCACAATTTCAGCCAATATCCCTCACACACCGTGTGCCTCTCCAAAAGAGGGGGATGACACTGCCTTGGTCAGATTTACAAATCAATTATATTGGGCCCGTGATTCGCTACTCTAGGGGAAATAAGTACAAGTTTACCGTGACATGCTTGTTTACTAAGTGGGTGGAATGTCTCCCAGCCCCAAATTGCAAGGCAGAAACAGCAGCTGCCCTGATGATCAACCACATCTTCTCGCGTTTTGGACTACCCCAAAGGATCGAGTCAGACCGAGGTAGCCACTTCATTAGCGAAGTAATGACAAAGATGTGGGAGATACTTTGGGTCAAAAGGAAGCTACACATTGCCTACCGGCTAGCCTCTAGTGGTGCATTGGAGAGTTACAACAAGACAATTGTGAGCATATTAAAAACGGTTGTGGCAGATTCTGGGCCAAGTTGGGATATTCGATTACCTCTTGTCCTAATGGCCATCAGATCTACCCCTTCATCTGCAACTAAAATGTCACCGTTTGAGCTGATGACTGGAAGCAGGATGGTGCTTCCCCAGCATCTGCTCTACAGAACCCAAGAGCAGACATTGATCAATGCCGCCACAACTCATGAGTATCTCGATCACATAGACTACTCAAGATGCACTCAATCTTGGTTCCATCCATCGCACATTTGTCCTCCAGAACCAGTGGCTCATGCTCTTCTTGTTGTTAAGCCTCTCCCAAGAGCCACATGGTGAGTGATTCCAAATGCAACCCCAGGCAGCAAAGGTCAGGAAAAACATCTATTGTTCTCCATGGTGCCTGAAGGTGAAGACAAGTTAAGAACAGTGGTCAAAGTGTACGCAAAGAAGTAGTTCCCTGCTGGCCTGCCCCCGCTTCACACAAACCCCATTGTCATGCCTCCTCCCAGGCGCAATCCAAACCCCCAAACAAACACACCTGCTGTGTAAGGGAATGTTCAGTGCAGTGCACTGAAGTGTAAGTTTCAACTTCCTCCTGCAATTTGGAATGGTTTCGTTTTCAAATAAAAGTATAGGAACTGTAAAACTTTTTTTTTTTTAAGTAGAGGAGCACCGCTCCCAACCACTCCCACCCCACTTCGACCACTGGTTAATAATGTTTACATTTTTATGGGCACGCAAGAGAAGCTGTTTTACTTTGTGACAATCTTGAGTAGCAGCTTCACATGACTGACTCTCTTCCAAATGTCACATGAATCGGGGCATTGTGCTACCTTCTTGCTTTGCGGATGCTCACTGGAAAAGGAGAAGTGCTGTTATAATCTGTACTTAGGGCAGGTACTCTCTAGCCAACAGTCACGGCTCTTGAAGTTTTGCACTGGAGGCATAAATATGTCCCATTAATGAGCACAAGTGACAGCATGTAGTGAGGGTGCACTATCAAACCTAGCAAGCATTGGGGGGTTGTGGCCCTGAGAAATGTTGTTAAATATTTGGTTAAAAATGTATATTTTCAGTATACGTTCTGTGAAAAATTGGGCAAAGGGCCATTCAATTTACAATCAATTGTGTAGGGTAACTTGAACATATTACAAAGGTGCCAGGTCACCAACACTACACAAGAGCATTTCCTATGTGACTACAATAAATTGCAACATTTCCACTGCAAGAACACATTCATGTTGGGTTTGCCCTGCGGGCTAGAACTGCCGCTGTACGTTCACTCTCATCTTGGCTCTGCCCAATAATGACAGTACTGCCACTACAAGATCACACCCATGATGTCTTTGCCCATTAGGTCCAGCACTGCCTATGTACGAACACACTCAACCTGGCAGTGCCCAATAATTACATTACTGTAAATGTAAGAACATACTCATGATGGCTTTGACCAATAAGGCCAGAAGTGTCACTGCAAGAACACACTAATCTTGAATGTGCCCATTAATGCCAGTACGCCCCTCTGAAAACATCTGTATGTTGACTTTGCCAAATACTGGTAGTAGTGTCCCTGTAATAGCACACTTGACATTGCTTTGCCAGTGTTTGCTTCTGTAAGAAGATAATCATGTTTGACTTTGCTATATATTGCCAGTATTTGCTCTTGTAAGGAGGCATGCATGTTGAATTTGCCCAAAAACACAACTATTTGCCTATATAAGAACACACTTGTTATAGCTTTGTTCGAAATGCCAGCATATACCCCTGGAGGAAGGCACGTGTGTTGGCTTTAGCCCAACATTCCAGTATGTGCACCTTTCGATTTAAGAAAAACACTTTCGATACTGCTTGCAGGTAGCACATGGCTCTGGCAGCATGGCCCTGATAGGGTGGCTTTCCTTGGTCACAGAGTTCCCTCCATGCATTGGGATGGGGTCAGGCCCCAGGCGTTGCCACAAATGTCAATGACACACTGGCCATTTTACCTGGGGAAGCAACTATGATGGGCTCCATGCACCTATATTTAGACAATTGATCAGTTTCCATGAGGAAGGTGGATCTCATCATTATTGTCCATGTAGTGCACGTTGTATATCCACAAGTACTCAAAGTATGGAATACGAACAAAGCACTGGCCAGAAAGAATTGCCTTACCTGTACCATGGCAATTGAGCAGGCTCAATGTGCCAGGTATTCTCCTACCATTATCACATGTGTACTGCCCATGTCAACAAAGGACTTGTCAGTGATATCTTGGACACCAAATGTCTAAACATGGTATTCTTTGCAGACACGCATCTGAAAATGTCATCAGGGTGAGCATGCAAAGGGCATTCCTAACATGATTGTCTGTGTAGTGCACATATATACTGACGACAACAGAAATTCTGCAAAGTCAATGACAGATAGTCATTTATACAGTGGGAACCAAATATCCAAACATAATATTCTTTGCACTCACTAACTGGTATTCAACAGGTTCTATATGCAAGGTGTATTCCTACTGTTAGTTATTCTGTGTGTAGTGTATGTGTGGCATACATGTATATCAAGAACTACTGAACGCCTGCAATGTCAACAAAGGGCTGGGCAATTATATCTTAGAAACCAAATGTCTACCCGCGACACCTTTATAAACCCATATCGTGGCAATCTAACCAGCTCAATGTGCAAGGAGTATTGCTACCATTATTATATGCGTAGTGTACATGCATACATTTATATATATCGACACTACTAAAAATCTACAGTGTCAACACAGGCCTGTTCTTGTGGCACCTAGAAACACTTGTGTACAGACGCGTTATAAATGTCATATGATATCGTACCATGGGAACGAAATGTTCTAAATGGGATTTGTACCGAATGACAACATGATATGATATTATATCAATAACGAGCCTGTACACAAGTGTTTCTAGGCATCAGAAGACAAAGGAGGGAGGAGAGAGTGAAGACAAGACAAACGATCCTACTAGACCGTGTGTCATTCGGGTCATGCAAGTACGACAAGAAGTGCAAGAGGAAGGGGCAGGGGGGAAGTGCGGGTGAGAGGGTAGGGGGAAGTGCGGTCATGGCAGCATGGCTCTAAGTATGTGCAGCCAGGGCAGCGCGGTTCGGGGTAAGTGCATGGAGACAGGGGCTGTAGGAGTTACAGTTACAGCCCCTAAGTGCACGGTAGGCCAGGAGACAGTGCAAGGATGATTGGTCATGGAGAGGCCTGGTATCCTGTGAGATTCTGAGGCTATCAAGCAATCAGTCAGGGCAGCAGACAGGTAGGTTAGCAAGGAAGCGAGAGAGAGAAAGCAGAGGAGGAAATTAAGGTCTTGATCAGCTTCCAGAACTTCTGGTGGTCCAGCTCAAGTCTGAGACAGGCAGGGAAGCCACTGCAGAGGCCGGGGAGAGATATCTACCCCCCACTCTCTGCTTGGAGAAGCGTCTGGCCCTCAGAGAGTTAGAGGTAGCTGAGTGAAGTGCTCTAGAAGGAAGATAGTTAGGCAGATAGAGTTGGATATAGTGAGGACCCTGGCCCCAGAAGGTCTTGGACGATGTAGAGGGTCTTGTACTTGATCCATGCAGCCACCGGGAGCCAGTGGAGAGATTTCAGGGCTGGGGAGATGCGGTCCCTGGGCTTGAGGCCAAGGATAAGTCTTGCAGTCCTGTTCTGGATTAGCTGCAGGGGGCGAAGAGTAGAGAAAAAGGCTGTTGCAGTAGTCCAGCCTGGAGAGACCCAAAGCTCTGGAGGCAGTGAGCTTCTGAGGGATGGTGAGAAAAGGTATAATACTTCTGAGGAGGTGCAGTTGGAAGTGGGCCTTCTTGTAAAGGTCTGTGATGTGAGGGCAGAAGGAGAGAGTGGAGCCGAAGATGACACCAAGTTTTGTTGCCTTGCACGAAGGCGAGGGTAGAGGGCCTAAGGAGCAGGGGTCTCACTGAGAAGGATATCAGTCTTGCTGGCATTGAGGCACAGATCGTTGGATGCACACTATTCCTGAATCGCAAATAGACAGAATGAGCGAGGAAGGAGAGGAGGCTGAGGGAAGCCTGAAAGAGAGCTGGGTGTCATCCCCATAATACTGAAAGTTAGAAGAGAAGGTGGAGATCAGGTGGGTCAAAAGGGAAAGATAGACATTAAAGAGCCAGGGTGAGAGGATAGAGCCCTTTGAGACACCAGTGGTGGCGAGAAAGGTGGTAGAGAGGAAGGACCCAAGTTGGACCTGGGAGGGTCGGTACAGGTGGAAGCAAGTCAACCACGCCAGAGCCTGATCCGTGATGCACAGGTTCTCACTGAGTCGATTAATCAGGGTGGCATGGTTGACCATGTCAAAAGTAGAGGAAAGGTCAAGGAGGATGAGGACAGTGGGGGAGCTGGAATCAGGATAAGAGAGCAAATCTTCACAGGTGTCCAGGAGAGCAGTTTCCGAGCCTCTGGCTGCTCTGAAGCCAGACTGATGGTAATGGAGATAACCAACAGATTTAGTATGGAGTGTAAGCTGGGAGATGGCCAGCTTTTCCAGGAGTTTGCCTAGGAGAGGAATGTTAGAAATCAGGTGATAGTTTGCCAGACAGGTAGGATCGGTAGAAGTCTTTTTTAGGAGGGGGTGCAAAAGGGAGTACTTGAGGAGAGAGGGGAAAGATCGAGTTGCGAAGGAGTGATTACAGAAATTGGCCAAGCCTGGAGCAAGGGTGTCAATGTGGTCCTTGATAGTTCTGGAAGAGCAGGGGAGCACCTGTTTGGACCCTATGCCGCAATACTGCATAGGATGGAGTCCGGAAAGGAGGCGAGAAGTATCCAAAAGGGAGCAGGAAGGTTAGTAACAAGTAGGGAGGAACTGAGAAACAAGACAAGGAACACAGCATCATGCAAAGGGGAGATTATTGTGACACGCTGCTCAACTGAACTTCTCCACAGATAAAGGATGTTGATGCCATCTGGGCTTCTGGGTGAATGACATCACAGCGTCATGAGACGTGCCGATGTGTGAAAGCCTTCCATTATGGAATGGGAAGTGTTGCCATTGTCTCCATAGTGACCAGGAGGAAAGCCTGGGACTGCAGCAGTACATCACTAAACCCAGGCTTGTAGCATGATGGCCCTTTTATTCCATGGACGCACTGACACACCAGTGTCGTCATTCAGGCACCGTGACACTCCTTTTCATTAACAATAAAACAAACAACCAACCGTAACCACAAATGACATAACCACCAACTGCAGAGACCCCACCCATGATATCGACCACCCCTTTTCACATGAGTGTTCATTTATAAATCTATGATATAGTCATGTGGGTGCTCAGGCCGACATCTGGAGCTTCTCAGTGGGTAGCGCTGACTCCCATCCTGACTAGTTGACACATTATCTTCAGGGCTTCATGACCTTCACTCTTCCACTCTTCTATGGCGCTAAACCCTGTCGTCTCACCACCAGTCTCTTCTTCATCATCCCTGCAAGGGTAATTTCTGGGACAACCCCCTCTCCACTCCGCCGGCTCCCTCCTCCAGTTCGTCCGAAGCACTCTTGAACTTCGGAAATAAACTGGAATTCCTGGTCACAGTTTCTCACCCATCAGAGACTGTAAGCATGGACCCCCTTGTGTCCACCCCTTCGAATGGGCTAGGTTCTTGCATATGGGTCATTTTAACAGTGGGACGGCGAGACTGGAGTAACACTGAATCTATGATCCTGCAGCCTCCTTCTCATGTTCTCCTTCTCATTTGCTTGCCGTCCCTCCACTGACACAGAATCGTCGTCAATGGCCTCTGGGCTCCAAGATTCTTGGTTGGGCATCAGTCCTCCTGGACATCGTTGAAATAATGCCTCTGCTGTGGCAACCCCCGTGGAACAGTGAGGGGTGAGGGGATAGTCAAGTGAGAACTGAGATAGTGCTCAGAGAAGGCACACACCTTGAAAATGAGCAATCAAAAATGTCTTCTTTAGGGTGCGCATGAAGTGCTCCACCTCACCACTGGCCCTTGGCTACAGCGGGATGATCTTCCGGTGATGAATTCCACACTCCTGCATGAACGTGCAAAAAGCTGCACCCTGAAACGGTTTACTGTTATCAGAGCAGACCTCACTGGGGAGTCCATGAGTTGCAAACATGTTCCCGTCACAGGTATTACATCGGCTAGAGTTGTTCAGGATATAAACTCGGGTAGCATGACCACTGATCAATCAGAACAAGAAAGCGGACATCTCTGCTTGTGCATCAATCTGTGTGTTGTCCCATGGCTTACAGCTCCCGTCTATTGACTGGATAAAGGGAGCTTTGATTTCAGGGGATGCCGCCTGGCATCACAGACATGTCTTCACATCCTCATCTACCTTCTCCTCCAGACCTGGAAACCAGACTTTCAGTTGAATGCGAGCCTTTGTCTTTGCCGTTCCCTGGTGCCCATGACGGGCCAGGCTAATCACTTTTGGAATCAACTTGGTTGGAATAACCATACACGACCCTCTTAGTAGCAGACTAACTGAAGCGAAAGTCAATTCATGTTTAACCTTCCATTGTTGCTCAAGGGCAACCTTTGCTTGCTGGGTGTGCTTGTCCAGATGGGTGAGCTTGATTCCACTCCCAATTCATAACAGCTTGTCTTATTATTCTGAAACATTCATCTACCCCTGATACTTCTTTTATTTTATCCACTGTCATCGTCTTGGCAATTACTGCTTCTCTGGCCAAGCATACATAGTCCCTCATTACGAGTCTACGGGTAACCCGCCAGTGCTACCGGTAGGTTACCGGCAGACTCACCTTACTGTTGCCGCTGCCCGATATCCCGGTGCTACAGGGATATTACAGGTGGCAGAGGAACAGTAAATTCACATTCCCATGGAGTCACATATGGCTCCACAGGAATGTGAACCCGGAAGCACTGGCACCATCAGAATGGTGCTGGTGCTTCAGTCGAAACTCTGCCAGTAGGGGCCTGAACTACCGGCAGGTAAGGCACGCCGGTAGTTCACAGCCCCTACCAGCAGACTCGAAGAGAGCCGGTCCGGAAAAGGTACCGGTAATGCGGTTACCGGCACTTTTATTTTCAGACTGGCTAACTTACAATGAGGGCCTGTAGTCTTCTGTGATGCTCTCTTCATCACTGATTATGGGCAATGTGGGGAAGGATTCCTGAACAGGTAGTCCACAGCGTTATTGCCCTGGACAATACAAAAGAGTCCCGCCATACTCTTGCAACACCAACAGACATTTCTCTATTCTTGCCGGGGGCCATGTCGTTGACCCCGACACAATGGGGAGGAGAGGATTTGTGGTCTTGAAGAGATGATAGTGGTGTCAGCCCCACAGGACTGCAAGAGGCTCGTGCTCTATTTGAGAATGTCTCTGCTCCGTGGCAGAGAGCGCACTACTAGCATATGCCACAGGTCTCACACTGTCACCCACATCTGCATGCCGCAGGACTGCCCCACACCAAAGGTACTGACATCGACCACCAGCTCTGAGCATCTGCTAGGGTCAAAGAATGCAATGGTACTGCCAGTTGTAAGAGCAGCTTTGATATCCAGAAAAAACGCTTCTTCTAGTGGGGTCCACGTCCACAGCGTGTCTTTCTTAGTCACATTCCTCAGGGGCTCCGACCAGGTGGCCAGGGGTTTGATAAAACATCCACAGTATGTGACCATTCCCAGGAAGCTCCTCAAAGCCTACGCCCATCAGACCCTATGTCTACAAAGCCGAAATCCAGAAATGCAAAAAAGATTATTTTATGAGAACAGAATCTCTAACGCCCGTAAGAGCAGCAAGGAACTTCACAAGATCATTACAGAACTCACTGCCCCTCATCCCCCCACAACCCCTTTGGACATCTACCAATTCCTCTGTGATGCTCTCTCGGACCATTTCTTGAACCAGCAACATCGGCATGGAACTGGCAGCACTCCCACCCCCTTCACCTCCTCCACCACATTAACCCGCTAACCCACCCCACTCTATGTTCTCCTCTTTCACTCCCATCTCTAGACCCAAATTCCTTAAGCTGATGGCCAGCAGCGGACCATCTGGATCCCTGCGAGATCCATGCCCGCCTAACCGTCTCAAAGAAACCTTTACCTCAACCTGTGCAGGCAGCATCCCAAGAACCATCCTTAACTCCGCCCTAACTTCCGGCATTTTCCCAGCAGCATTCACATTATACGTCAAATCCCTCCCCAAAAAACCCTCACCTGACCCCCTCCTCCCAGCCAACTACAGACCCATTTCTAACACCCGTTTCTTAGCCAAATTGACTGACTGAATGGCCTACTCTCAGCTCTGCTCTTTTCACAGAATCCAATCACCTTCTCGAGCCTGCCCAGTCCAGTTTTAGACCCCTCCAGGAAACTGAATCATCCCTAACCTCCATACGGGATGACCGCAAAAGCACTGCAGACAGAGGGCTGTCCCACACTCATACTCCTAGACCTCTCTGCGGCCTTCGACACCATCAATCACAGCATCCTCATTCAGAGACAGCTCTCTTCCCCCAACCCACCTACTGGCTGTCTTCCCTTGGCCCCCACCCCCTCTGCCCTAGCCACCACAGTACAAAGCCTGGCTGCAACCATGAACACTGAACTGACTCTCTCACACCACATTAACACTGTGTTTAGATTTTGCTACCTACACCTCTGCATTCGCAGATGCATCTTCCCTTGCTTCTCCTACCTCCACAGTGTCACTTCTATCTTGTTCATTGTCCTCTCCTTCCTAGACTACAGCCACCTCCTTCTACCTGGGCACCCCTGCTAATCAAATGAGAAAGCTCTAAAGGGTCCAGAACTCTGCAGCTAGTCTCCACCTTGCCCTCAGCCCCATGAGAGCACAACACCCTGGCCCTCCGTGTCCTCCACTGGCTCCCGGCCGGGCGACAGACTGCTTTCAAAGCAATGTGCATCACTGACCGTGCCTTCCACAAGACAGGCCCTGAATACCTTCAACAAAAAATCTCCCGCTACCAGCCCAACAGAAACCTCTATTCAGGGACTGCACTCCTTGTGATTCCCACTTTCCAATCGACCTGAATAGTAGGCTCCTCCTTCTCTGTCCGAGCCCCCACTATCTGGAATTCATTGCCACTTAACATTCCAATGAATATAAGACCACTTGGCCTTTCCGGAAAGGCCCTCAAGACATGGCTATTCCCCTTAGAACCCTGACAAACCCTACCCTCTTGAGCTAGTCAACCACATCAGGCAGGCTGGAGCAACAAAGAAATTCCATGTAATCATTGACCGACGGTAAGAATAATCTAACAACCTCCAGTAGAACACAGGAGAGAGTCCATACCACGTCCACGAAAACAATGAAGCCAGCCAGAGCTCACGGATACGTATCATACTCCATGCTTTTGGAAGATAGCCGAAGGCAAGGCCACTCACCCACACACATCTGCAACCATACTCCACACCCGACGACACATTGCACAGCACCTGTGCCATTAGAATGCAGCTATCCCCCATGACAAATATTTGGTCTAGCTGTACACATAATGAGTCTATTACTCGCGGATACTCTCCTGTCAACTTCAAGGCACTCATCCACTATATGGGTAGCTAGTAGGGACATGGTCACCCCTACCCAACTTCGCTTGGAACAAGTAAAATGCACACACGCTTTTAAACTCCTCTGATCAGTTTCCCAATACTTTGACTATGGGTCCACAGAGGGAGTTAATCTACAGTGCTTTGAGGACATACCAATGGGAGAAAGGCACTATACAAATGACAAATGACTTACCTCAGATACATTTATCTTGACTTGGGCACTCTGAATGTCAGCCACTTTCCTGGGTTTGGCTGAAACACATTATTATACTGTTTCTGCTGCCTACAACCATTATATATTCGTGGCTGAACTAAGAGTGGTGAATCTGCACTGACAGCATATATCAATAAAACATGCCGTTGGCGCAAATTCATCCTTTACCCATCGCACCCTCTGTGGACTTCAAAGAGCCTGCTGACGTCATTCCCCGTGGCCGGGCCTCGTTTGGAGATTCATGTAAGACCGAGCATTTCCGTCGCTCAGTGTTCTTGGCGCGTCCCGCATCCCTGTGAAGTTTTTGTTCCCAAAGATGAAAGCCGTCCTGTGAACTTCTGCTGGTTCCGTCAGTCGGGAGGCCGTCATGTTAGGAAAAGACTTCATTTTGTGTCGCCCCATTGAGTAAAGGACAGAGGCGAGATGCTGGAAAAGAGGGACCGGGCGGAGTCGCAACTTGGAGAAGGGAATATTGACATGCAAAATGGCACATCTGCTCTAAACAAAACAGATAAACGCATCGGGTAAACGCTGCGCTTGAAAAATGATCTCTGTTATTGACGAACCGATACTTGTCTTTTGTGCAGTGAAAATGTTTTCTGTGCATATAGACATAGTGCAGAGACAGTGTGCAATGGCTCTGCATCATAAGGCAGATAGGAAGGACAGCGCAGAAGCAAGCAAGAGGGAGCTGTGAGTTCAGAAATGGAAGGCACTGCATCCCAGGACAAGGAAATGGAGGTGACATCTGCAAAGGTCCATTCTCTCCTTGGGACTATCACCTCTGCGACTGCTGAATCACTCTGTCCCATCTCTAGATCCACCACCTCCCAGACCTCCAAAACCGATCAATCTTAGGCTCCATCGTTGCTCTATCCCCCATCACACGCTGCCCTCCAATCCCCAGGGGTCTATTGTCACCACTGCATAAAACAATGGTTTACATACACATTTTTCAGAATGTGCATTGCAAAACCATAGATTTACAACAGTTTACAGCAATGTTGCAAACCATTTGTAAACCTGATGTTTGTTTGTTGTTTACACAGCATGTTGATGAGCGTGCATTCTGTTTGCAAAGTGTTTACAAGAATGCAAACAATCAGCACACTTTATGTTTACTATATTTTACATATGCGTAAACCATAATAAACAAAAAGTTTTAAAATGTTGATACTGTTTTGTAAATCATAAAAAACAAGTTTACAACAGTGTTTCAAACCATTTGCAAACTTGATGTGTAGTTGGTGTTTACACATGTTGATGAGTGGTCCTGAAGTTTGCAAAGTGCTTCTGTTTTGAAAACCAGGTAAACTTAATGTTTACAAAATTCGAGAACTTGAAGTCTAAATGGACCTGCATAACTGTATAACTACATGGTTTGCACATTTGTAAACCAACATGTAAACCAACGTTTTACAAAATAGTTGGCAAAGCATTTAAACCAGTGCAGATACATAGTTTGCACTGGTTTACAGGCATTTTACAAAATTAGTAAACTGAATTTCATGCAGTGCACCTAAAATCCTTGTGCGGTCTTTCTAACATGCAATTCAGGTGGTTGCCTATGGGAATTGTTTATGGGGAAGCCAGAGCAGCATTGGCCGATGGGACTGAGGATATTGAATCAAACCCTCTCTGATGTTGACTTTTTGTCCAGAGTGCTGATGTGATGTACTGGGTTGGAAAACAGAACAAAGCATATTGAGGATAGTGAGAGGTTCAGAATTAGGCACTGTGCAGGTTCTGAGGGTCAGTGTTTGAGATCGTTTGTGAAGTCTCAGTGTTGGGTTCAGACCCTGCAAGTTCTCAGTGTCAGTGTGGACTTCAGAAAGTCAGTGGGTGAAGTAGTATTTGAGGTGAGTATGAGAGGTATAAGGGCTAGTGGGTAAGGAAAGGTCTGAGATTGTACAAAGTAGTGTCAGAGGTTCACATGTGTGTGTTTGAAGCAGTGTGTGAGATCTTAGGGTGAGTGTGTGTTTGTATCTGGTCCGTATTTATAGAGCGCCTTCGCCAAGGTGCTTTACACAGCAATCAAAACAGTACAATTAAATGAACAAATGAAAAGAAACAAATCAAGAAGAAGACAATGAAAGGAGAAGGTGGGTCTTAAGACGAGAGCGAAAATTGGAAAGAGAAGGGGAAGCATGATTATCGGGAGGGGGGCATTACACAATTTAGGGGCTAGGGAAAAAATGTAGGGAGAGACGAGCGAGGAACGATAGGGAGGAGCTAGACCATAGTAACATTTAAAGAAGACAAAGGTCAAAAGGAAGAAAGATAGAGAGAAGGGAGTTATTAAGAGATGAACAGGGGGTCAGCTGAAAAAGAAAACAGACAGCAGAATTGAAAATAGAGCAAAGAGGAGTAAGGTGAGATGCCGGGATGCCATCCAGCAGGGAAGAACAGTAGTCAAGTCGGGAGAAAGTAGACGAGAAGATGAGAGGCTTTGTAGCATGAAAAGAAAGAAGGGTCCAGATCTGTCGCAAGTTGAAAAGATGAAAAAGACAGGCCTGAGCAGTAGACGATATGTGATTGGAGAAAGTAAGTCCAGACTCGAATATCACACCCATGTTACAGTCAGTAGGGGAAAAGGGGATTAGGGAGGGAAGGAGAAGGAGGAAACAGGGTTAAAGGGGAAGGGGACGGGGGAGTACATCATTTCAATTTTGGGAGGGTTAAGGGAGAGGAAATGAGAGTACACCAATGATTAAATGACAGAAAGGCAGGAAGAAACCCGTAAGTGAAGAGAGTCTGAGAAGGAAGATAATGAGAGAAAGATCTCTGAATTGTTGCTATAGAAGGGGCAGGAGGATTAAAAGAATCAATGAGGGATGCCAGAGGGATAGTGTAGATAGAGATCAGGAGTGAGCCGAGAACAAACCCTTTAGGAACGCCATAGAGTAATGGAACAGGAGAGGAAGTGCTACCAGAACAGGAGACGGTGTAGGTATGGGAGGAGAGATAGAAATAGAGGCAGCCTAGGACAGAACCAGGAAAACAGAGAGAGACGAGGGCAGAGAGAAGAGTGTGGTGGTCCACCATGATAAAAAGCTGCTGAAGGATCAAAGAGAATCAGAATAGAGGAACGTTTGTTGTGATGTGCAGATAAGAAAGAGTTGAACACCTGGAGAAGAGCAGACTCGGTAGAGTGTGTAGTTTGAAAGAGAGTGTCTGAAAGAGAGTGTTGGAGAAGGTGAGAGATAACCTGGGAGTAGACAACCCATTCCAAGAGTTTCAAAAGGAAGGGCATAAGGGAAATAGGACGAAACGTCGATAGAATATATGGGTCTAAGGAAGGTTTTTAAGAATTGGGAGAATGTTAGCTTGCTTAAATGAGGAAGGACCAATAGATGAGAGCAGACAGGTGTTATTCAGTGCAGTGAGATAGGGTAAGAGAAGAGGATAGATCTGAGTGATGTGAGAAGGAGGATCAGGTTCAATAGGAGACACAGTCGGCTGAGCCTGAGAAAGAAGATCCAAAAAGTCAGAGTCTGTCAAGGGGGAAAAAAAGAAGGAGGGGATTGTGGTAGGTTGAGACAAAGCAGAACAAATTATACAGACTTTAGATGTAAAGTAGTCTGCGAAATCTCATGCAGAGAATGGGGATGAGCTAGAGGGGGTCAGGTGGAGGACGAGAACGTAGTTTGTTAATTCGTTGGAAAAGGCTATGCGGGTGATGAGAGAGGGAGGTGGTGAGAGTAGAAAAGTGGCAGGCTTTAGCAGCAAGAATGAGTGGTAGAGAGATGGTGATGGTCATCTGAGGAATGAGATTTCATCCAGCGACGCTCAGCCTTTCGAAGGGTACCGCAAAGTGTGTGGAGTGCTGGAGAAAGCCAAGCTTGGGAGGGCTTTCGAGATGAAACAAAAGGGGAGGAGGGTAAAGATGATCCTGAGTAGAAGAGATATTGCTCCATAGTGTAGAGGCTGCAAGGGTGGGAGAGAAAGAAGAAAAAAGGTTGATAGAGGGAAGGGAAGAGAAAATAGTTGAGGAGAAAGAAAGTGGTGAAAATTGGCAAATATCTTGACGGATGAATGATGTCTGAGAAGGAGGAGGGAGTGGATGGGAGGGCAAGGTGGGAAGAAAAGGAAAGAAGAAAGTGGTCAGATAGAGTGGGTATGGGACGACCTCAGAATTAGAAGAAAGGGAAGAGAAAATAAGGTCAAGTGAGTAGCCCAAAGTATGGGATGGAAGACGGGAGAGGAGATAAAGAATACGATTGTAGTAATGGGAAGAAAGGAAGTGTGAATGGAGGACAGCTGAAGATGATAGTAGCCTAGAGGGTAAAATGTGGGGAAATCTGGGAGAAGAAATTAAAGCATTGAGTGGAGGTCATCATAAAAGGTGGAGAAAGGACCAGGAAGGCGATAGGTAGTGAGGAAAGCCAAAGAGTAAGGTCTAGAGAAAGGGGAGAAATGGTATTCCAAAGAGGAGAAAACAGACAATTTGGGAGGTAGAAGAGAGGGAGACCAGGAGGAGTGGTAAAAAATACCAGTGCCCCCACCCCGGGCGTGGGGCTGGAGGGGTGGCAAAATGCAATAGAGGAATAAAAGAGAAAAGCAGGGGAGGCAGAGTGGGAAGAAGAGAGCCAGGTTTCAGTGAGACATAGGAAATTAAGGTTCAGACGAAGAGAACCAGAATGAGTGAGACTTATTACAGACGGATCGAACATTTAGTAAACTAATGGAGATAACAGGATTAGGTAAGGAAACAATCGGAGGATAGATAACATTAGAAGTACAGGGGTGGAGATGGGAATGAGACCGTGAACTAGAGTTAGGGCGAGGAATATAAGATGGAGCCAGATAGGAAGACAGATAGACAGATAGATGATAGACAATCTCTATTCCCTGTTTGCTTAACATGTACTTGGAATCTCAAATCTAGATGTGCCTGAAATGCTCCTTTGGTGGAATTATTTGAATTTAGGTGTGTTTTTCATGTGTGCATCTTCCACTTTTGTCCTTCAGTTAAGTGCCTGTTGCTGGATTCGAATATAGGTGTGCTCTACATCTGGCATCTTCTCCTTTGTGCTGCATTTAAGTACCTGTTGGTAAATTCCTTCCGTTATGTCCTGCATTTAAGTGCCTTTTGGTAGATTTTAAATTTAGGTGTGCTTTTCATCTGTGCATCCTTCTGTCTCCCTCGGCTGCTAGGCCGCCTGGTGAGTTCGCTCGTGCATTGTGCAGCCTCTTCATCTGTCCCTCTTTCCCCCACCTCTATTGCGTACTCCATCTCCCCCATCTACTCTAACTGTTACTCTATCACCTATCCTTCCTCTCTCGGGAAGTCTGGAAGAAAAATGTTTTAAAAAGATCTCTTGGCCTCCAACCCTGGCCTACCCATTGCTGACACATATGCCAGTGCTACTTCCAGACTATCACTGATATCCTCTTCACCGTCCCCTCTCCAGATCTATGGACACCCCATTTTATCACCACTCTATTCCCCTTTTCCTCTTCAGCCATTATTAGTGGCACTAGATGGGAAGCACTCTTGGTTCACCTTTCATCCTCTAGGTGCATCATTAATGTATATCACAATGGCACTGTCATGGCCCAGGGAACTCAACCCAACCTTTTCCTCTTTGACTGGTGCCTGCCGGCCCTCATCAACTTCATACCTTCTTCTGCTACTCCTTCCTCTCTTGCTGCACCTCCTTCTCCACCTCTGATGGGTGCACCACCCCCTGTACACCTCGGAAAACTTTCAAAGGGGGTGACCGGCTTCCCTTAACCACTCTGAATCCTCGCTCTCACCGAAACGTGGTTCAATGCCAGCTCTGCCACTGCTTTTGACTCCCTCCTCACTGACAGCTACACGATCCTCTCCAAGCCTTGGACCAATCGATCTGGGGTGGGGTAGCCCTGATCTTCCCTGAGTGGGTCCCAAACTCTCTCATACCTATACATCCCTACTCCTCCTTTGAATGTATTGTCTGGAAGCTTGGTGTCTCTCTGTCTCTCTCCCTCACCCTTGCTACTAACTATAGGCCCCTTGGTCCTCTGTGTTAAGTATTTCAATCAGGCGATACACCCTGGTATCAGCCTAGTATGGAGTGCACAACCAAAACACTTATTTTACTATACATATAGGTACAATACTTTGAGTGATACACCACTCATATCACACCCCTTTTCAAATACCCCGGGTCACGATAGACCAGGAATCAGACTGGTTGGTAAAGGTAATATTTATTTATTTATTTACAATTCAACTCAAACATCAAACATATACTTTTAATATGGGGCAGCAATCACCAACGTGGTTACAATCACAGATAAGAAGGTATGTAATGCACTTAAATTCACTCTTTAGAAACCCAGATGGAAAACACCAGAGAAAATAACACTTTTGGCTTGTTTGGAAAGATAGCACTTAAATAAGGATTTCCCCCTGCATTATTCCTCAACCCACAAATAAACAATTCTAAATAGATATAAGGAAGCAGCAGGTAATCAGGAATAAGGAATAGAACAGAATTCGAATACAACCTTCCCTCCCCAAACAAGAGAGAAAAACGGATTTGAAACCCTACTGTTTAAAATGACATTTCGGAAATGGCTGAAAAAAACACTGAAAATGTGCATAAATCCTTAAATCCGTACAAATTTCTATGGGAGCAACATTTGAAAGATACTAGCAGTCATAAGCAGTGGTTGTAGCAGAAGTAAGCAATTCAAATTTGAATTTAAGGTTGAAAATAATTCAGAATCAAAATCACACATGTAAAACTTTGCAAAAATATTGCGGTTTTTGGGTGAGGGTGTAGCTATAGGTATTAGGTACACTCTTGAATTGAGATGAGGTCTCTAGCTATTAAACTGAGGGAGATATGCAAGGTAGAATGAGAGGCATTTTTTGAAAAATCTGGTGGTGAAAACAGAAAAGAAACTTAGTTTGGACAAGAAAATATTTACTATAATTTTATTCTAGACTAGAGCATTCCGGCTAAAATACCAAAGAGGGACACAGTAAGCTCTAGAGTTGATTCATGACTTCAACCCCAGATCCCCAGCGCCCGGCCTGGCGGAACCAGTCAGATCACTCGAAGTAGGATTGATAATTCAGGATTTACACAAGATGAAAATGACTAAAGAAGTGGTGCTTAGCAAGATAAATCAAAACAGGATTGCAATAAGGATTCTGACACTGTTACAAGTTATTAAGGTAAGGATAGGATGGTTTAGAGATTGGGATAGGACAAGGCAAGGCAAGGTATGCAATGGTTCTTTAGGATTCCTGTTAATACTTACAGTCCAGTTTAATTTAGGTTTTTGGGCTGTCAAGGGTTCTGGTCATCACACGGATTGGGTCTAACCAAGAACAGCTGGGCAAATCTGGCGGAAACAGGATCAGCTGGGCAGTTCTGGTCACCGGACTCCACTGGACTGCCGCTTCTGGTTACTGGATACTACAGATCAGTGGGATGGCGAGTCTGGAGCAGGCATGCATTTAGTAGCAGCAAGCCAGGCTGGATCAGGATGCATCCCTTGGGTTTTTGGGAATTTTAGAATTTGAGGCGTAGCTGAAAAGGGGTTCAGCAATGCATAGGTTTTGGTTTGCAATGAAAATCTGGAATCAGGATCAAGCAGGATGAAGAAATCAGGAACAGGACGCCATGCAGGAATTCAGGAAGAAAGTCAGGCATCAGTGTCTGTTTTTATGTGCTGTCAGGTCCCCTTATTTATCACGCCAGATGACATCACTACAGTTTATGGGAGGGGCAGGCTTCCTACCCACACCCATAATGCTAGGATTGGGCCAGAGCATAGTTTCTGCCTTGCCCACAGCTAATTGGATCACAGAAAAAGGATGTCATGTTTATGGGGTGACTTTTACAATGTCTAGAAACCTCCCCTAGCTACTGGAACCAAAATCTAATTTTGCCACACATGCATATTTATGCAGTTATAACCTCTGAGAAAATCAGATACACAGGTTACATATTTTGTGCGTCATATTTCAATCCAATCCAGTCTGTGGGACCTGGTTTTTGCCTTTCTGCTACATTTTGGCAATTTTAACCATGAAAGATTTGGCCTAAAATTCCCCACTTTTGTACACAGATGCACATTTACCCTAGGGATGTGTGTACAACATGTTATGTTCGCAACATCAATACTTTCCCAGCAATCTGTTTTACAACTTCTGTTCCTTATGCAGTAGTGAGTTCTACCAAGTTTTCAAAGAAAGAGCTTAAAACTAGATTTAGAACTACAAACTTTTCTTATTTTTCCTAATTCTTACTGCAAAGTTAAATGTCTTTTAAAGTTCAGTTACAAAATAACCTTTAAAACTAAATGTCACTTGTTCAGTCTTTTTTTCCTTTCCCCCAACTGCAAGCAACTGTCAATTCCTTTGAAGCAGGACGAGGGGCCTCTCTCGTGATTGAAGATTTTATTGCCCCCCACACTTGACAGGTAAGAGTCTCAGCCTGCTATTGTCCCAGCCTGGAGCAAAGACAAATGTTTGATGAGCTGGGGAAGTCCCTTTGTCCTGGTGCATTCAAAGTCCTCCAAGCTAGCAATTAGCACTTTCCTGTCCCAGAAGTTTATGAGGTGTCACCCTTTCTCAGGGCTTACAACTGGCAGAGCAAGTTTTTTTGTATATAGTTTACCAACTTAGCCTATGAGTTTTTACATCTTGACTTCAACCTATGGAATCAGAACAGTTTATACATGTACTTTTACCAGCAACAAATCCTTTTACATTTCTAAGTAAGCAGGCCTTTACCCAACAATGTACTTTTAAATAGGCGATTTTCTCTCTTCAGTCAGAAAAAGCACATTTTACTAGGTCTTTAAATTCGGTTTTCATCTCCAGCAAATAAACACAAAGCCCCTGGTTGATTCTTCAAAGATACTTTTGACAGGAGCTGTCATTCAAATGAGGCCCAGTTCCTCTGAGGCATAAGGAATGATCCTGGGCATTGCAGGGCCTTTTTAACCAAAGTGGTTCATGAGAAAATGATGGATTTAGTGCCAAGCAGCACTTTTAAGGTTGAAAGATGTCATTTTAAAGAGGCATTTTGGGTTTTCAGCAAAGTAATGCTGCCCCTTTCACTTCACTCCATGTTAAATGTTGCAGAGCACACTGGCACATTCCTGCAGTGGGTACTCTGTTCCACCCCACCTGAAATGTGTATGGGAGAGTGGTGCAGCCATTTTCTGGTTGTTGCAAAAATGCAATTTAGAGATCTTGGCACGCACAGGAGTCAGCGTGGCCATTTCGCTGTTTCTTGCCCCAATGCAGCAAAGTGATGTAGCATAGCACAGCTGAGTGGGTCAAAATATCCCACAGATCCCCCCCCCCCACGACTTTGTCTGGACTTCCAGTCGTGGGGGAGTCGGACAAGTGGGATTTTTAGTTTTTCTTGAAAAAGCAGGTTCAGTCGGTAATGAGTCCTTCTTCCATCAGCGAACAATGCAACACTCTCTCCTCGCTGCCTCTGGTTGGAATGTGGAACGATACCCCAAGCCTTCTCTTAGGTTTTCTTTTCTGGTGTGGAGCGACACACCGGATTTCCTTGGGTTTTCTTTTCTGGGTCCCCGAGAAGGTGCTCCTTGGTAAGGATGGTGCAACCGGTACAAATCTATAAAAGAGAACACAAACCACTTACGACAATTTCCCACTAACTGTCCTCCAATCTGGATGACAGCAGTGGGATGCGCATGTAGTCAGTGACAATTGAAATATTCCTATGCTTCAGATGTATCCCCCACTGGGTTTTCTATGGCCTCCTCTATTTGTTGCAAAGTGTGCCTGGGGTGGCAACTCTTTAGCTGATTGATGTAGACCCACTTCTCTTCTGTCAAGTCACACTGGGGGATGCGGATTCTGTAGGCGACTGGTGGATTTTGTCCATAATTTCAAAAGGTCCCCGCCAGCTAGGCAAAAATGTGCGCTCTTTGGTCTGGTTCCTTTGGAAATTGTACAAGTAGACCCTGTCACCTACTTGGTATTCCTTTTTGGTTGTCTTTAGATCATAGTGGGTCTTCAGGCTGTCTGCAGATCTTTCTAGATTCCGCTGAGTGTACGCAAAAGCATGTTGAAGGTGTTTTCTCAGATTCTCAACATACTCATGAAATGTGGAGGCATTTATCAATGTCTGCTCTTGTGTTCTATAGAGCAGATGCTGGGGTAGCACCATCCTTCGTCCAGTCATCAGCTCAAATTGAGACATCTTAGTTGCAGAAGAAGGGGTAGATCTGATGGCCATCAGGACAAGTGGTAATCGGATGTCCCAACTTGGCTCAGAGTCTGCCACAAACTTTTTTAGTATTCTCACAATGGTTTTGTTGTACCTCTCAACTCCCCCACTAGAGGACCGGCGGTATGCAATGTGTAGTTTCCTTTTTACCCCATGTATCTCCCACATCTTTGTCATCGCTTCGCTGGTGAAGTGACTACCTTGGTCTGACTCAATCCTTTGGGGTAGTCCAAAACGCGAGAAAATGTGATTGATCATCAGGGCAGCTGCTGTTTCTGCCTTGCAATTTGGGGCCGGGAGACATTCCACCCATTTAGAAAGCAAGCATGTTATGGTTAACATGTACTTGTTCCCCCTAGAGGAGCGAATCACGGGCCCGATGAAATATACTTGTAAATCTGACCAAGGCAGTGTAATCCCCCTCTTTTGGAGGGGAGCTCGGTGTGTGAGTGATGTTGGCTGAAATTGTGCACACACAAGACACCCCTTCAAGTATTGGGCGAGGTCCTGCCCCATGTGTGGCCAGTATGCAACCTCTCACAAGATTTCTAATGTAGTATGAAACCCAGATGACCAGCTGTGTCCGCATCATGGGCGTGACTTAGCATCAGGCTTCGGAATGAGATAGGGACCACCCACTGGTTCACAGCCAGATATGGATCTCCTCACCAACAAACCGTCTTAGATACGGAACATTTTTAGACATTTCATAAACACTCTGACGTCCTCTTTCCCAATGCAATCAGTAGCCGTCAGGGGAAAGTTCTCAGGGTCCTCAATGTGTTGATACAACTTACCAATGATTGGATCCCCTTTTTGAGCCGTGATTAAATCAGCATCTGGGGTCTCCTTGCTCCACTGGGAAGTTGAGAGTTCATTGTGACCATTTGTCTGGGACCTAGTGATAGCAGTGACCTGGATTTCCCCCAACAGGGACTCGATCTCAAGGAGATCCCCTTGGATGGCTCTGGTTTTGGCCAGTTGATCAGCTAGGTCATTTCCAGTTTTTTTCTGGTCCTTCTATTCTGGAATGACCTTTGATCTTTTTCCATTAGATGGTCATCCCAATAGAGGTGACCAGATCATCAATATTTTGTATTAGCTTGCCATGCTTGAGTGGTTTGTTGTTAACACATAGCATGCCTCTGGTTTTCCAATTAACCAGGCGCTCCACAAACACGTTCTGGACATAATCTGAATCAGTGATTATGACCAGTTCGTGGAGTTGGTGTTCGATGGCAGTGAGGATGGCTTGATGAACTGCCATCAGCTCTGCCACCTGACTACTATGGGTACCGATTTTGTACCCAGTGCAGGGTTCTGGGGCATCATTCACCCAGGCATTCCCAACGCCGGCTACCAGTTCCTTTTCCCCCGTTGTTGTCAACATGTAGGAGAACCCACCCACATAAACAGTGGCCATTCCCTCGCATTTGTCTTCTTCATAGACTTTTTGCAAGGGATTCAGGTACGCCCCCATGTTGTCCTGGGTTTAAGACTCTTGTCCTTGAGACAGTTTTCTCTGGCACAATCATGCAAGTCAGCCAGACCTTGCGCGAGTGGACTCTTCTTGTTTTGGCCATATCTGACCTCCACAGGAAAGCCTTGCATTGACAGAATACAGGAAGAAATTCAAATTACTCACATTTCCAGCCCGGATTCTGTCACTTTGGAGATATTGCAAAGGGTGGTGTGGAGTCTCCACTATGATGTGTTCCCCTTGGATGAACGGGCGGTAATTTTTCAATGCCCATGCCGTTGCCAGGAGTGCCTTCACACAATCGTTGAATATTTCCTCTACAGAGGATTAAGTCTTGCTTGCATAGGAGATGACTTTATTGACCTTGTCATGCTTTTGATATAATACTGCTGTCAAGCATGTATTTGAGAACCCTGTCTCCAAGAAGAACTCCTTGTTTTTGCAGGGTAAGCTAGACACAGCGCTTGTAAGAGGCTTCTTTTGAGTTGCTTTGCTGACTCGGCTTGCCCTGGACCCACTCCCACTTGACCCCGCCCTTCCACAGATGGATCAGGGGTCTTGTGATCTCTGCATAATCCTCAATGAACTTTCTACTGTAATTAGTCAGTCAAAGGAGGCTCCTTAGCTCACGCAGTGTTGTGGGGTCTTTTAGTCTCAGAGGTGCTTCCACTTTCTTTTCTTGGGGACAGAGACCCTCAGGAGTTTTCTCATGCCCCAAGATATTGATATGGGTCCTGCACCACTGTGCCTTTTGGAAGGATAATTTGGCTCCCGCAACCCTCAACTGGGTAAGAACATAACGGATTTCTGCTATGTGTTCCTCCACAGTTGAGCTTTTGATCAGAACATCATCTACATAGGCCAGGTTACCCTTTTCACCCAAATCGGGCATAGCCATGTGTAAGAAGATGTTAAATTCGTTGCCATAGTTGATGTATCCGAAGGGAGTCCGGGTCCATGTTTACTGCTGCCCCGAAGGTAAAGGCCAGCTTGTATTGGTCCTCCCTACTGACAGGCATGGTCCAGTACCCATTGGTCAGGTCAATGGCAGTGTATACCTTTGACCCCTGGATCTGGGCCAGCCCCTAGTCAATGTGGGGGAGAGGCCACTGTGATATGTGGACCGTTTGTTCAGCTCCCTCAGGTCAGCACAGAGTCTCCAGTGGCCGTTCGGTTTTAAAATCCCCAGCACCGGATTATTAAAGGTGCTGTGGACTGGACGAATTATCCCATGGGACTCAAGGTTCTTGATCATTTTCGTCAGGGACTCTATGGATGCGAGAGGCAAGTGATATTGCTTCACAAACGCTGGAGTCATACCAGGGTCCATGGGAATTGTTGTTGTATGGATTTTGGTGCGACCACAGTCATATGAGTCCACCGCAAAGAGATCTTGAAATCTATGAACACCTGCTTCAACTTTTGCTTTTGCTCCAGAGTCTCACAGGCATCAGCTAGGTTGACTCTCTCTTCAACCATTTGCCTGAAGCATGGAAAGACTTCTGGTTTGGCTATCTCAGCGGCCTCCTCCAGCTGGGTGGAGAGGTCCCTGGTTAAAGTAGAGATCTTGGCGCGCACAGGAGTCAGCGCAGCCATTTTGCTGTTTCTTGCCCCAATGCAGCAAAGTGGTGTAGTATAGCACAGCTGAGTGGGTCAAAATATCCCACATCTGTCTGTCTTCCACTCGGAATGGGCAGACATACCTCCTCTATTCTGACTTCTACCTCTAAACTCCTCCTCCTTGGTGACTTCAACATCCACCTCAAATCCACTGTTCCTGCCTGTACACTCTTTCATGATCTCTGCACCTCTCTCTCCCTCACTATTCTCCCGTCAGGCCCTACCCACTCTGCCGGTCGCACTCTTGATGCCTTCATCCCCACTGTTCTCCTGTTCTCCAACCCTCTCACTACCCCTTTCTCCTGGTCTGACCACTCTCTCCTCTTATCTGGGACCTCTCGATCCCCTGACCGGGACTCCACCAGGACTGCCAGACTTCTTTGTGGTCATCGACCAATGAAACAAGTGTCAGTGGCTGCGTTTGCCTCCACCTTCATCCCTCCTCCTTCCCCTACCCCCAACTTTCCCACTGACTCTGTCCTTGACAATCTTCATCTTGCTATCACTAACACTCTTGAAATTCTTGCCCCTGTCATGAGGATCTGCCTGAAACCTGCCTCTAAGCATAACAGTTGGTACGACTCCGATCTAGCCGCTCTGAAACTGGCCTGCCGTCTGCTCCAAAGGCAATATTGACTTGCCATATGCTCCAAAAAGTGGGTCCACATCCAGGTCTGTATCTCTGCAGCCACTAACAACACGGCTGAACTCTTCAAAATCTGCAAGTAACTAGCCAATTCATCTGCAGTCTCTACCTCGCCTCTTCCTTCTCAGGCCCTCTGTACTGCTCTGGCCACCCACTTCACCTCTAAACCTCATGGACATTCTGACCTCTCTCTCTCTCTTCATCCCCCCTCCACTCCTCTCTCTGTCCCCCTGCCTTCCTTGGCGTCTCCCCAACCACTATTCTCACATTCTCACCCATCACAACAGATGAGGTTACTAGAGTAGACAGCTCTATGAAGGTCTCATTCAAACAGGTGTCTCCCTGTTCTTCCAGAACATTAAGGACAATATCTCTGCCCTCGCACCGGCTCTTGCTGACTACCGCAAACACTCCTTAGCCTCTGGCTCTTTCCCTTCCTCTCTCAAGGACTCCCTTGTGCACCCCCTTCCAAAAAAAAACATCTGCCGACCCCTTGTGTCGAGCCAACTACCGCCCTATCTCCACTGCACCCTTCCTTAGGAAATTCCTGGAGAAGTTTGTCTTCCCCCAACTGACCCAACACACTGAGCTCGTCAGTTGTCTACATGACCATCAATCTGGATTCTGAGCATTTAGAGGCACAGAAACTGCTCTCTAGAAAACCTGCGAAGAATTGCTTGTAAATCTGGACTCTAATTCTCCTGCTGTTCTCATTCTCCTTCACTTCTCTTCCGCCCTTGACACGGTCAACTACTCTATCCTCGTAAAGCAGATCCAAGATACCTTGGGTATGTCAGACCGGGCACTGGATTGGTTGACCTCCTTCCTCATTGATTGCCCCTCCAAGGTGATCCTGGGTTCTTTCCACTCCACCATCACCCTCTCTACAGGTGGTGTTCGCCAGGGCTCAATCCTCTCGCCTTGTTTTTTCAGCATCTAGCTTGCTCCTCTTGCTCACCTGATTTCTGCCTTCTGCTCTCACTTCCAGTGTTATGCAGGCGACACACAACTATTCTTCAAGCTGCCCTTTTCCTCCTCTTTCATCCCTGTCTGGCTTTCTGCTATCCAGTCGTGGTGCACTTCCAACGATCTCTGTCTTAATGCCAATAGACTGAGATTCTTCCTATCGGGAAACCTGTTCCCCGCTTCCCCGCTGCACTCTGGCCACCTCTCCGTCCACTGAAGACAGAAATCTTGGGGTCATCATCAACTCCTCTCTCTCCTTCATTCCTCACATCTTGGTACTTTGCCAAGAAGCCCCACTTTCAACTTCACCTCCTTAGAGGCATTCTCCCTTTCCTCACCTTCCCCCAGAAGCTCAATGTCTCTCGAGCTCTGGTTCTCTCCAGGCCGGATTACGGCAAATTTCTCTTCCTCAACCCGCCTCTTTCTTCCCTGCGCCCTCTAAAACTAATCCAGAATAGGGCTGCAAGACTTATCCTTGGCCTCAAGACCAGGGACCGTATCTCTCCAGCCCTAACATTCCTCGACTGGCTCCTGGTTGCTGCAAGGATCAAATTCAAGACCCTTTGGATCATCCATGAGGCTCTCTGGGGCCTGGGACCACGTTACCTGCAGCTCTCTCTCACTAAATACTCTCCTTCCAGATCCCTTCGTTCTTCTTGCTCCAACTCTCTGCTGGTCAAATGCTTGTCTAAGCAGAGAGCTGGGGGCAGATCTGCCTCCTCCGCTGACTCCCTCCTCTGGGACAGTCTCCCTCTCTCTCTCCATCTTAAACCGGTTCGCCTTCAGTTCTGCAAACAACTCAAGACTTTTCTTCTCCTCCTTCCCTCTCTCCCTCTCATGCTAACCATCCCCACAGTCACTGAGATTGGTGGCCTGGCCCCTCAAGAGTCCAAATAGGGTCCTGGTCATCCACCCAATCGCCACCAGCATCCGCCCCCCCTGCACTGGCCTCCAGGCCCACACCTGCCTGTTCGGTGGTTTGTCTCAGGCATGCACTTACATGATGGGTGGTTGACCCCCCCTCCTCATTTAGGGCGTTTCCACCCTAGCACCTCAGCATCAGGCACCTTCAGCACTTCCCCTTGTGTGACCCTCTAGCACTTCCCCTGGGGAGACCCTCTAGCACTTACACCCTCGCTCCCCCACCCAACCTTCTCTCTCTTTGCACTTGCACATTCTGAATGTCACAAGGCCTACTAGGACCGCTGTTGTTTTATTATTTAATGTCATTGCTATTGTTTATTTCTTCCCTTGCTCCCTACCCTTTTGCCTTGTGGCGCTTTGAAACACTATCTTGTTGTATAAGCGCCTTATACATGTCCAATAAATAAATGAATAGAGGAATAGTAGATTGCAGAGACAGAGAGGAGCAAAGGAAAGATAGCCCATAGTGGAAGACCGACACTACCTATATCGGTAAGGGGGACAAGGATATTTATTTATTTATTTATTTTATTGTTTATTTGTAATGCGCACTATACAACAAAAAAGTGTTCCGAGGCACATCAAGAAAAGGAGGGGAAGAAAGGTACAATATAAAAAGCAAACATTCTATAAAGGTCTTGAAACATTTGGAACGTGCACGTGCTAAGGCATGAGGGAGAGGGTGGTGAGGGGGGTAGAGGGAGGAAGACAAACAAAAACATTCTGACTAGGTCGTGAGACATTTGGAATGTGCAAGTGTTGAACATAAAAAGGGAGCGAGGGAGAGGAAGGGACGTGCAGAGGGGAAAAGGAGAGAGTTACAGTTCGGTAAATTGCATTAGGAACCCAGAATGCAATTAGGACAATCAGGTATGCATGAGTGCGCATTGGAAAAGCCTCACCTCATTAAGTGAGGGGCTACATCAGGCATGCAGAGAACACTAAGACTATGATCTGCATTTGGTCTAGTTGTTTTTTGGTGTTTGTTCATTGTTGTTGTGCCCTTAAGCCTACGGGTCCATGGTCTGCGCGGTATAAATATTAAAAGTAAAGTAGGTAGGTGACTGAGGGCTGGAAAAGCCTCACCTCATGGACATCAGGCGTGCAGAACACTTAAGACTAAGCAGGTAGGGAACTGGAGGTTGGCGAGATCACAGCCACAAGCAAGATGGGATATGCCATGAGTCAAGACAGTGAAAAAACAAGAGGGGGGGAAGGGGAATAAATAAGAGGAGAGAGGGGCTAAGAGAGAGGACACAAGGGAGACAGCAAGTGCATAGTGGACAATGAAGCATACATGCTGAGAAGTAGAGGAGTCAGGAGAATGCAGGTGAAAGGAAGCAGGAGAACTCGGCACATTAAAATATAAGCATAAGGAAAGTAACAACAGCATGCACAAGGGGAATTAAATCAAGTATACCAGCCACAAAGGTAAACACGATCATAATGCTGGTTGAAAGAGAAGGGGGGCACAAGGCATTATATTAGCAACAGCAGTCAGGTATACAAAAAGAAAAAGGCAACAAGGAAGGTAGGAATACAGAATGGTGGACCTGCCACACTGCACAGGAAGCAGGTAATGTCACATCGATGAAAGAAAACGGACAAGGCGCCAGAAGCAGATACGATTGAAGTTGGACATTACATGTAGAGTAAATGCTGCAAGCATGAAACGAGCAGGGAACAGAGCGCTCCAGGAAAGTGGCACTGCAGCAGTGTGAAATGCAGGATTGCGAACAGAAGTTAAGGAGAGGAGCACAGGTAATAGACAATGTGGGAGTGAACCCGCAGGAAGGGGGGTCAGACCTTCTTTACCTCCTGTGCATCAAGGTGTAATAGCAGAGCATCGCGGAAGAAACATGCCAGTGAAGAGGCAGGTGCAGCGGGAAAGTCAGGAAGAAGCGAATAGAAACCCGCCAGAATCCCTGGACAAGCCCATACAGACAAAAAGGGCCTTATAAGGGGGCCTTAGAGGGGCGCCGGCTCAGCCTGCCAGCTGAGTACCATGGAAGTCTTTTGTGACCGCAACCTCCAACCAGGGAACAGTAAGGCAGCCATAGATGTGACTGCTTGATGTATACCATCGCAATCAAGGGTCTCAATGTTAGGAGACACGCGGGGCAGCTATCTTCTAGGGAGCATCAGCTCTGGCAAAAATAAGGAGATTCAGGCAACGGCCTCCTGCTGCTGTGCAGTGGGCTGCAGGAGGAGGCTGGTGCTTCACTCCTGGTGTTCGTTGCTTGTAGATATTTTACACCAATTATGCGGTTAATACGCATTGCCTGATTCTGATCTCAGGTGACTATGAAAAAGGCACAGAATATAGCAACAACGTTTACTCCTTTATTCAGCAGTGGGTGGTCCTTAATGATATAGCCTTGAATGATGCTTAAACAGAGTTGGTGTTAGCGGGCACAGCCAGCAGAATAAACAAGTAAGGTACCGAATATAAGAGCTTTGTTATAGCTGGTTGCACCATTGCAACTCTGCAGAAGGTAAAAACCCTAGGTGCCTACCTCGATTCGGAGTTGAGTATGACGGCACATGTGAACAGCATTTTATGCACCTCTGCTTACTGCCTCAAACTATTGAGTCTACTGCAACCTTTTCTATCGAAAAAGAGCTGTACAGTGTAGCAAGAGCAATTATTGGTGCTAAATTGGACTACTGGCAGTGCCTTAAGTGGCACTACAAATTGAGCCGGGGCTCATCGAGGGGGCGTGGCCTAACATCGGGGATCTTGATGGCCCGTTAGGCCACGCCCCTTGTCGAGCCCCGGCTCAATGGGCTACTGGCACCCCTGCCAGGCAGCCTTTTGTAGAGATTAGCACCCTCTCCCCTATGGGGGAGAGGGTGCTGATCTCTGCATTTATTTTGTATAGGCTTGCCTGGCAGGGTACAGCGCTTCGCATATTCAGCCTTACTGGTGATGCTGCCCCTCGCCAGCTGGGGAGGGGCAGCGTCACCATTAAGGCTGAAAGGGTGAGGCCACTGGAAGCAGAGGCCTTTTTCCTAAAGATTGAAACTCCCGCGAATCCGCGGGAGCTTCAGTATTTAGAAAGCAAGGCCTCTGCTTCCAGCGGCCTCACGTTTTCTCCATAATGGTGGCGCCGGCCCACGTGCATCCCTTGATTAAAGGGATGCCTCGCAGGTGCGGCGCCACCATTATGGCTGAAAGGCATTTTTTTCTGAAGCCTGAAGCTCTCGCAAACGAGCGACAGCTTCAGGCTGTAGAAAAAAATGCCTTTTCGTGTAGTGGCCGGGGCTGCCAGGGGAGATTAGTGGGCCCCGGCAGGGCCCCGCCTCAAAACGAAATTTCGGAGCCTGCCGGGGCTCAGCCCCGGCAGGCCCCGGCCCACTTAAAGCCCTGACTACTGGGCAGCCTGCAACACGGAATTATTAATGGGGAGACATCAAAATTGCAAGAAATTCAAAACAGCGCAGTTCACGTGATTGAAGGTCCAGGAAAAAGAGATCATGTTTCTGAGGCCAGACGAGCATTACACTGGCTGCCAGTTGAAGCCAGGATCTCTTACCCAATTCTCACATTGACACATAAATGCCTATTCGGCAGCGGTCCCACTCATCTATCAGAAAGAATCTCTTGGCTACCTATCCTCAGGACAATAAGGTCCAATTCTACCAAACGTCTGTCTGTGCTGCGAGCGAAACTGGCTGTAGTGAGCCAGAGTGCTTTTCATGTCGCAGCACCCAAACTATGGAACTCCTTACCACCTGATTTGAGGGGTTCCAGCTCATTGTACTTGTTTAATCAAATCCTGAAAACCTATCTATTTGCTTGAGTAGTCGTCTTGCAATGTATATTGCTCCCTGGTACAATGTCTCTATGGCCTGGTATAATTGATTATATATTTGTTGTTTGTCTTTGTGAGCGCTCTGATGCCCCGGGGCTTGTCTTGTCTTGGTGCTATACCAGTAAATAAATAATTAAATGAGAGAATGGGAGAAATACAGGGGGTTATGGTGCAACCCAGCTCAAGCAGGAGCAAACTGGATAGTCAGTCCTTAGAAGACCACCATGGAGTGGACGCCCTGGGTGAGGACACCCAAGCAGATGGTTTGAACACGTGATCCATCACATCACCAGTGCAGCCGGGATGAGGTCAGGTGCCGTCTCTGGAGGGTGAGCCGCAGGGGGGACCTGTGTGGCCAAAACCGCGATCTTCAGGGCTTCTGTCAGCACCCCAGATAGAGTCCAAGAGCAGCAGCAGCAGTCCAGACACCCGCAGATAAGGCAGAAAGGGAGGGCCCTGCAGATGAAGTCTGTCACATGACCAGTGCAACCTGGATTACTTCCGGTGCATCGTCTGGAGTGGGAGGGGGCATGGGAGACCCATGCAGTTGAACCCACAATCTTCAGGGCTTTAGGCGGGCCCCTGGCTGGAGTCTAGGAGCAGCAGTCAAGGCACCCACAGATGAGGCAGGCAAGGAGAGCCTACAGATCAAGACCCGGTCACGTAACCATTGCAGCCCTGGCAGCATCAGACACAGCCTCTGGAGGGGGAGCGATCAGGGGAGACCCGTGCAGTCGAAACCATGGCCTTGGACGACCTCCTGGCTGGAGCCCAGGACCAGCAGCCCAGATACACTCAGGTGAGGCAGGCAGGGAGAGCCTGGCAAATGAAGACCCGGTCACATGATTCGTCAAGTGACCGGTGCAGCCCAGATGACGTCAGGCGCAGCCTCTGGAGGGTAAGGGGCAGGGGAGACCCATGTGGCTAAAATCGCAATCTTCAGGGCCTCAGGTGGCCCCCCAGATGGAGTCCAGGAGCAGCAGCAGTCCAGGTGAGGAAATAATTATGAGGGAACATGCAAGGTGAGTTGTTAGGTAGTATGAGAGGTAGGAGGGTAAATGGGTGAAACTGTTCCCTAAAGATAAGTCAGTGAGTTAGTCTGTGAAGTCTGAGTATGCGCGGAGAGGCTTTGTGCAAGTTCTGATTTTTGATGTAATGAGAGATTGGAAGGTGGGTGAGGCAGTGCGCAATGTCTTGGAGTCCTTGTTTGCGTGCGTTTATGAGGCATAGTGTGTGACCCACTGTGTGAGGTTTGAGGATGCGTAGGTTATGTTATGTTATGTTATAAGGATTTATAGAGCACACTACCAACAAAAGGCATCTTGGCGCTAGGAAACCACAATACGGTCCACCTCTTTCTGCTCTAGAATAGAAAGGTTTTCAGGGACTGTCTAAATTCCAGATGATCCGAGATCTGTTTTAATGTGGGTGGCAGGTCATTCCACAATCTGGCCGCTGCCACCGAGAATGCTCGGCCCCCCATCCTAGCACGCATTTAGGCGGGGATCACCAGAAGGCCAGCTGTCCATGAGCACAGACCGTGCGTCTTGCAGTAGCAAACACATTTTTCCTGCAAATAGCCAGCCCCAGGACCCAGCAGGGCCCGGTGAACCAGACACGTGATTTGAAGTCAATGTGCTTGGACACAGGAAGCCAATGCAAGCCTCAAAGGTTGATAAGGGCTCGAAAGGGGGAGCCAGTAGCCACCTGTGCTGCCAGGTTTTGCAGCCGCTATAGTCGCTGGATCACGCACTTTGGCTGGGCTAGATAGAGCGAGTTACAATAGTCTATTCGACTAAGGATAAGGGCATCTACCACGGGTGGACGAAGATGGGGAGGAACAAAAGGGAGTACCTTATGCAAAATCCTATATTGGAAATGCCCCGCTTTACAAAACTGCAGCCACTTGCTGAGTCATGACAGGGTGGCAGAAAAAGTCACCCCCAGATTTTTCACTACAGAAACTGGAGTAGGGAGGTTGCCCAGCGACGGCCAAAAAGCAGGCACCCAGCCGGTGTACCCACAACCAACACTTCCGTCTTGTCCCAGTTGAGCTTAAGCCAGTTCTGGTTTATACAAAACCCCCGCGGCCCTCAAGCTCTGACACAGGCACAACAACATCACTGCCTGGTAGGAGAAGCAGAGTTCAAAGTCTGCGGATCATTGAGTGAGGTAGTGGTCTGAGCATGAGAATGTTAAGCCCTATTTGAGGTTTGTGGTTCTGTGTTTGGGAAAGTGTACACAGTTTAAGGCTGATTGTGTGAAGCCATGTATGAGGTTTGAAGGTCAGTGTGGGAGGTCTGAGGGTTAGAGGCGACAGTGTGCAAGGAGTGGGGCTCAGCGTTTGGGACAGTATGTGGTGGGTTAGTGGGGGGAATTTTGGGATGTAAGCATCAATTTGAGAGATAATTTGTTACGTCTATGGCCTGGAGTTGGACAACTCTGATGGGGGGTCTGGCTTTGGTCTAAGTGTCAAATATCCCCACCCCACCACACAAAACTCATGTCTGGCACTTTGTTTACCCAACCCTGCCCCCACGACATAACAACCTCACTTGGCATCCTGCCTCCCCAACAGTACACACTACATAATGGTTAATATTTATTTGTGGAGTAATACTATTAATTATAAATCCATATGATTGAGACTTTCCCTACAGACAATTAAGGAAAACAAGGCACAAAGGTGATTTGCTCAGGATCACATAATGTGTAAATCGTAGAAGACAGGGATTAAAGCCCTAGCTTCTTGGCTCCACGGTTTCAGATCCAGACAGCAGAGGAAATGTCATCTTCTCCTATCACATCTTCAGTATTAGAAACAACAACATGTTTCTGCAGAGTTGTTATTCCAGAGCTAAGCTAGTACACTAGTTTTTAAATCTGGCGTTCAAAGCACTAAGCCACATGATAAAGCAACCTGGCAAAATGTAAGAAACATATGTTCATAAAGCAAGTATGCATCACTTCGTCAGAATAAAAAGGGGTTGAGCCAGACCCACAATCAGGTGCAGTGGCATCCAGGTCAGTCACAGATCTCAGCAACAGTCACTCAATCTGCTGACCTACCGTTCCAGATTAGTACCTATGTACCTGTTTCTACTTACCCATCAACCTCCAGTGTCCTTCCTTTGTACTACGTCCTCAATGCCCCTTTACCCACCTTCCTTACAATTAACTTCCAGGTTTCTGTTTCTCTTTTGCTCCTTCCCTTAACTCAATTCCCTTCCCTTATCATGCACGCACCCACTTCCCTTGTCCACATTCGGTCACTAATTCCTTGTCACTCACCCCTTCCAATACCCTGGCTCACATGTAGATGGTAGACAATCTCGATCTGCTATTTAGCCTATGACAGACACAAAAGGAAGGATTTCTGCTGGTAATTGTGGCATTAGGGTCTGCACTTGGATGACACAAAGCTGAAGGCGCCGAGTGGGTCTTGGCTTTTATTGTGCACCGAAACCGCACTTCCTTGGAAAGGCGGCTCCATATTTCAGTTCATGCAAGTAGAGGGAACTGCGAGGGGAGACCGCCTGGGATCTGGTGATGGAGAGGGAGTAAGAACGACACCTCATATTTGTGTTTTAAAGGAAGGTGGAGTGTGTATTTATGTTGGGTTTGTGTGACTGTGGTGATGTGCTTGAGCGCATGTGTGACTGGGTAAAGTAGATATATCTGTGTTCATGTGATTATGGATCTTTCTATATGTAAATGCTGATGATTTGTATGTGTGCCTTTTCTCGGTCACATAGGAATGTTCCAAAAAAGACAAAAACATAAAAACCTTTAGGGGGTCATACAAAATTGGGTGGTAACTGTAAAATCGGTTGTATTTGTCAAATGCCACAGATTTTACTGTCTGCCAAATTCATGGTTTGATCAGATATCACCAGCAGCATTCAATAGGAATTCTGGCGGCAGTATTCAGTGGGAATTCTGGCGGCAGCATTCAATGGGAATTCCGGCGGCAGCATTCAATGGGAATTCTGGTGGCAGCATTCAATGGGAATTCTGACGGCAGTATTCATGGGAATTCTGGCGGCGGTATTCAATGGGAATTCTGACAGCGGTATTCAGTGGGAATTCTGGCGGTGGCATTCAATGGGAATTCTGGCGGCAGTATTCAGTGGGAATTCTGGCGGCGACATTCAATGGGAATTCTGGCAGCAGCATTCAATGGGGATTCTGGTGGCAGCATTCAATGGGAATTCTGACAGCAGTATTCATGGGAATTCTGGCGGCAGTATTCAATGGGAATTCTGGCAGCAGTATTCAATGGGAATTCTGGCAGCAGCATTCAATGGGAATTCTGACAGCAGTATTCAATGGGAATTCTGGCGGCAGCATTCAATGGGAATTCTGACAGCAGTATTCAATGGGAATTCTGGCGGCAGCATTCAATGGGAATTCTGGCAGCAGTATTCAATGGGAATTCTGGCAGCAGCATTCAATGGGAATTCTGGCAGCAGTATTCAATGGGAATTCTGGCGGCAGCATTCAATGGGAATTCTGACTGCAGTATTCAATGGGAATTCTGGCAGCAGCATTCAATGGGAATACTAGCGACAGTACTTTACACAGACTTTCAACTGAAAGTCGAAATCTGCCTATTTTATACCTGCACGTAAGAGGAGCAATAAAAAAAATACAAATTGGCCCCAATTGATTTTGCAGGCGTTTCCCATCAATACAGCAGGGAGAGCCATGCAGATGAAGACCCCGTCACGTGATACAAAGAGCCCTGGTAGGGGTAGAAAGGTGGGCAACTCTGATGTCCCCCTTCAACACTTTACCAATGTAACGTATCAAAGGGTCAGAACTGACTGTTTAGTGCATAACAAAAATGCACAGTAGTGTTATGAGCCACTTCTGCGCATAACCCATTTTTACCTTCACATTGAAGATGGAAATGGCAAAAAAAAGTTTTTTAAAAATACCATTTTATGTAATCACTGGGATATGTGGTATTTCTAAAATACCTCCAGAAGTATTCCAGAAACATAACCTCCACTGGTTATAAACTCTGAAATTGACCTACTTTCAAAAATACCACCGTCAGAGGTGGTAACGTTCTCCTTTCACAAATCTACCCAGCTTTGAGTGACCCTCCTTAGTTTGTAGATTACCAATAATTCATACGTAAATGTTTATACCTTTCTTTGAAAATCCTTCTATTCAACTGCGCACAAAAGTGAATACTGCAAACAACGCAACAGCCATTTCTATTGGCACCATATGGTAACATCTATGCATGCTATTCCTAGTTGTTATTAAACTCTTTTTGTAATGAACTCACCAGTGTTCAAGAAATTCACCAGAGCATAGGGAAGCATTCTCACAGACTCAAATGGAGGAGGAACTCTAATAAGATTTGAATCCTTATTTCTGGCAAATAGTTGTCATGATACGCCGCTGAGGATTGTAAGAGACCAGTGGTGTATGGTGTGCAGTGGTGCCAACAGTACCATCCAGGGTCACAGAATCTGTCATTTAAATGCATGCTTTGCCGCTCTGCTGCACAACCAAGTGCCAGCAGCCTGGGATCTTCTTCCTCTCAGTCACTCACTCTGGAGGGCCTTGTGTGAGGGCCACCCAGGTATATCTGCAGTAGTGCTAACATCAAGATGAGTCTCTCTCTCCATCTATGCAGAAGCCAAGCAGGCCTTGAATGTACTTTGATGCGTGTATTGTGCAGGCAAAAAACAGTTGTCAACTATTCTCTGTGCTGCGTGAACTTGGACACCCATTTCCAATAATAACTTGCCTGAACCTAGTACTGAGTGGTGTTCTTCCATTCAAGATAAACTTCATGGCAAAATCAAGGCTCTTCTGAATAAATGCAAGGTTGACACTTCCTTTCTATGGTCGTCTTCTGTTATTGTTGAAAGTGCAAACGCTGCTCATTTTGAGCCTCTTGCATTTTATTTTAGGGAAGTTAGTGAACATGAGGTTGCAGAAGCCCTGAAAATTCTGAAACCTACCACCTGCTCTACAGATTTTTGTCCAGCTTTTAAAATTAAGAAATGTGCTACTCTTCTTATTCCAATGCTGCCTGCTTTTGTCAACTCTTCTCTTAGGAACAACTTTGTTCCCACTTTGCTTAAAGATAGTTGTCTAGCACCACTTCTGAAAAAGTCACACAGAACTGAAACGGCCATGCTCGATCTTTAGGCTGCTATTCTTCAGCTGATAAATTGTGGCAAGGCAGGTCTTCCTGTTTCTCTTGACCTGTCAGCTGCCTTTGATCTTGTAGACTTTGAGATCATGGATGACAGATTAATCAAGGTCGCCAGATTTAGTCCTGAAGCTACTAGATGGATAATTTCCTTTCTTAAGGATAGAACATTTAGGGTAGTGCTTTGGACAGTTTTCTTCTCCCGGTATTCCTCTTGAGATTGGTGTTCCTCAGGGCTCATCTATAGCACCACTGCTTTTTAATTTCTTCATGAAACCACTTCATGATCTTCTTTTGGATCATGATGTAGCTTTTGAGAATTATGCGGATGGCACCCAGATTTTATTGGAATTGCAATCACACTGACTCCCCAGCACTAAACCAGCTCTTCTCGAAGGTACAGATGTGGATGAATTCTAATGACATGTGTCTCGATAGTGGAAAAACTGAATTACTTTTACTTGCATCTGCCGCTAGGGCAAGATCTTTTGGGGAAAGGTAGGATTCTTTCACTGTTGATCATTTTTCTATCAAGACATTGCCCAAAGCTAAATCCCTTGGAGTCACTCTTGACACCACAATGTCCACGGTGGGACACATAAACACCACCATTACTTATTGTAGTTATTATGCAGTTTTTATCTCAATTAAGTACCTTGTTGCCACATAGTTACAATTAGTGGGGCAATTGTCAATTCCAAAATTGACTATGGTAATACATTGCTTGCTGGCATTAACAAGACATATTTGAAACATCTGCAAGTGGTTCAGAATACTGCTGCCAGATGTGTCGTGTCACCAGCATAGCTCACCTACGCTGAGAAAATTACACTGGCTACCGAGCGCAGCTAGAAAAAACATAAAGTGCTTACCATTACCCATAAATGTATATATGGCAGTGCTCCTTAATATCTCAGCGATTGCATGGCTTCTTAGAAAGCGGGCAGGTCACTGCGATCATGTGATAAGGCACAACTACAGATTCCACATGTGAAGCTGGTACGCTGTGGCAGTCGTTCCTTTGATGTCATAGCACCTGCCTCGCGGAGCCAGCTCCCTTCTGAACTCAGACCTATTCCTGATCTTCCAACTTTCAAAAAGAGACTTAGGACTTTGCTATTTCAATAATGCTCTTTTGGTTTGATTCTTGTTCTCACTATGGAATGATGTATTTTCTTATGGACTCTTATTTCTTCTTCTGTGCTTTGATTCCTATTTCAGATTTTCAGCACATTGCAAAAAAATAAATAAATACATAAATACATGTGCATGAATGTGGGAGAAGGTGTATGGGTGAGTGACTGGTGGGTGAATGGGTATCCATGTCATTGTGTGTGTGTGTGTGTGTGTGTGTGGGTGTGTGAGTGTGTGAATGTGATGGGATGGTGCCCATGTGGAGAATGCAGTGTGAATATTCTGGGTGCCCACGTGTGAGTGACTGGTGGGTGAATCAATGGGTATGAATGTAATTAATTATGTGGGGATGTTATGGGTGTGTGTGGATGAGGCAGTGTAAATGTTCTGGGAAAGCATGTGAATGAATGTGAGAGAAAGTGTATGGGTATACATGTAATTGTGTGAGAATGTTCTGGGCGCATGACGGTGTGGAGAATACAGTGTCAATGTTCTGGGTGTGCGTGTGAGAAAATGTGAGAGAAGGCGTTTTGGGGAGTGACTAGTAGGTGAAATGGCATGTGTTACTGGCATTTCTGGGCAAAGCCAATTTAAGGAATGTTAGTAGATGGCTTGACTGGCATTTTGGTGCATTCAGTCCAGCCATTGCTTACTGTGGCATGACATGTGTTACTGTACATTTATGATACAGCAAGCATTATAAGAGTTATTATTTTTTGTTTTAATCTCTACAGATTGTTTTACAAAGAAATGTAGTAGTTGAACAAATAGAAAAACTGAAGAACTGTAGAGCGGGCTAAAGAAAGAACAGACCGTGGTCAAAAAGAAGAAGGGAGATGAGGAAAGTTAGTTTGTCGGTGTAATTGGAACAGTGTTCAAAGTCTGAGCAGGAAGCATCACTTTAAAAATGTGTTGAATGATGTTCACTGTCGCTAGGAGCCATATCTGTTTGTCGCCTCCAATCAGTTTGTTCCAACTATTTTCCTCATCTTGAAGTGTGAAGTTAGATAAACTGTCTTTAAAGTATATACAACGAATTTCTCGCATCGCTGGACAGTTCAGAAGGAGATGGCGAATAGTTTCCTTTACAGTAGTAGATTTGCAAATTCGGCAACAGTTGGTTAAGGATAGTTGTCTTATAGCCAAAACTTCATTTGTTTCTAGTAAGTTCAGTCGGATTTTTAAAAGGTAGTTGCGCGCCGACCTGCTTTGGAAAAGCTTTAGGTAAGGTTGTAACGAGTCCAACTTCCTGGAAAACGGAGGGAGATGGCTGGAAAGTTTGGATTTGTTAGCGGATTCAATGGTCTTAATCCAGTCGAGCTCTTCAATCTTTTTGATTACTTTTACTGGATTGGTTATAAACTCGTCTGCATTACTTTGAACTGAGTTTAAAATGGACAAGTTCTTGGTTTCCCTTCTTATCAACATTTGGCAGGTGCCAAGCCGGATTTCTTCGTTTATCAGGCGGTAGGCGTATGGCAATTCTTTCTGAATACATTTCCTGTATAGTAGGACGCTATTGCAGTCTATTGTTGTTGCCTTAGATGAAAGACTGAGTTTGCGTCTGATCAATGTGATAGGTGTTGATTTAGGGAGACCGAGAATTGATCTCCAAAAGATAGCTTCTAGTTTTGGCCACAATTCTGTAGGAAGGTTCGGCATGGCGTCCGCGCCATAGGCCAAGGATGGTATGACCTTCTTTTTGTAGAAATCTCTGGCTGGGATGATTGAAAATCGGCCAAATTGTTGTCAATGGCCTTCCCTTGAGTTGCCAATTTAGTAATTTTCACGTGGAGAGCCTCTTGCATCGCTTTTTCTTTTGGCGAACTATCCAAGATGACACTGAGGTACTTGAAATTGATAACTCTCTCTATTGTGGTCGTACCCAAGTGGAGGATGATCTTTTCCTTCTTTTTCGCTCTTTTTTCGAAGACCATCATTTTTGTTTTTGCTTCATTATTTTCCAGGTTATTTTCCGCCATATACTGGTGCAAGTTGGTAAGCTGGCATTGTAAGCCTATCGGAGTGTGATCTAATAGAATTAGATCGTCGGCGTAAAGCAGGCGGCTGATCTGGTCGCCTCCGAGTTTTGGTGGAAAAGCTCGTATTGATTTTTCAGATTCCTGGAAATCGCCCAAATAAGTCCAAAACAAGGCTGGGGCCAATGAGCAGCCCTGTTTAACTCCTCTGGCCGTAGTTATTTCCCCAGAGAGGGTCCCTTGTTGGTTCAAACTGACCTGCATGGATGTGTTAGAATATAGGGCTTTAATCGGTGCAAGTAGGTCGTGTGGGCATTTCCAGTGGGTGAGTTTACCACAATCTTGAACGATCAACTTTATCAAACGCCTGGGTAAGGTCGACAAAAGTGATGAATAAACGTGGTCGACGTTCCAGGATTTTGCTTTTAAGCGAGCTCAGGATAAGGATGTTTGCATTTGTGCCCAAATTCTTTTTGAAGCCAGTTTGCAGTTTGTCCTGGCAGGGGGCTTTGTTGGCCCAAGAAGTAAAACGTTGTAAGAGAAGAGACCCAAAAAGTTTGCCTATGGGGTCTAAGAGGGCGATAGGGTGATAGTTGGCTGGATCTGCCCTGTTTCCTTTTTTATAGATGGGCACTACGTTCGCAGATGTCCATGATGGAGGGATGGACTTGGTGGAGGAGCATCGACTAAAAATTAGGCTCAAGAACGATGACCAGGCTTCAGAGTGGGTTTTCAAGTCTAAATTGGTGATTCCATCGGGCCCTGGGGCGCGCAAAGGTTTTAATTTTCTAATCAGGTCTTGAATGTCCTCAATGTTGTCCAAACGGATCCAACAAGCGTCGCAGTTTTCCTCAATCACTGGAGTGGTTTTGGGTCTCTGAAAGAGAGATTCAAAGTAAGCCTCCGAAGCCGCTTGACCAATTCTGTTAAGTTAGCACAGTCGAGCGCCTGGTGTTGTTGAGTGAATGAGAGACCAAAAGTATCTGGCGTGGTTGCCGTTTATAGCCTTAAGGATGCTTTCGGCATCTTGTTGGCAGAGTATATGGCGGTGGCCTCTCAGTCATGATTTGTAGGTTTTTTTCTGCTGCTTTGATTATGATTGAAGACTGGTGGAAGTCTAGTTTTCGTGCCTGCCTTTTAGTTTTCCTGAGGGCTCCCTTTTTATCAGCAATCAATTTGTCGTAGGCATGTTTTTGTTCAGTCGTAGTTTGCTTTTTTTTCCCCTGAGGGACTCTGAAAGTGGTCAGCAATGGGGTATAGTCCACTTCCATCCGGTGAAATTGGTTATCAAGGCCTTTGTTGGACGATGTTATAGAGGTAATTGCCTTTTCTGTCATCCTGAGTCTTGTTCCTTGCGATGTTACCTCAATGTTTGCACTCATTAGATGGTTGGTTGGAGGGCTTGAGGCCCAGGTTGTTTCTAAGAGGTTGTATTCACTTTCAGATGATCTTACCACTGTATATGAGGTAATTTGCAGTAACAAAGATCGTGATACAAAGATATAATCAATTGTTGATTTAGAATTGGCTCTTTCCCAAGTAGGTAGTCTATTAGGGTCAGAAAAGACTTGGTCGAGGTTGGAAAAAGATCTGGATTTCATCAGGTTTTGCCATGTTGCTGACCTCAGGTCCGTTGATGGTTTTTTCGGTTTAATAACAGTGTTATCCGTCGGGGGTTGGTAGTGGATGTTAAGATCCCCGCATATAACTATGTGGTCAAATTGATGGTTGGCTTGGGCCCAGTCGATTTCCAATTCAATCGTGCTGATGAATTTAGCACAGTCTATGGTAGCAGGGTTCCAATAAATCATAATGACGATTATCTTCCTCGTCTGTGTTTTATTTGTTTTTGTGTCCCTTGTGAACCAGTTTAACTTCACCATCAGCATGAAGTGGTTCTCTTTCAGTTTTTGGAATTCAGTTAAACCTCGTCCGCTTCGAATTGCGATAAGTAGGCCCGCTGTTGGGCGTCCTGTAGTTCCTTTTTTGGCCAGGACTGTGTTTGTCTCGTAGCCATCAAGGATAGGAGGTTAGAGTAGCCATGTCTCTTGAAAGCAGATAATGTCGTACTCACTCAAGTTTATAGAGCCAGGAGTTGTTAGATGAAGAAAGCCTTGTGTGTTCCATGAACACATTTTTATTTGGTCTTGATCGTTTGATGTCCCAGGGTCGCTCGTGTTGCTGTAGGTCTTATTCTTGGGTGGCTATTTTTGGCAATTTATCTTTAAGGCTTTCGGCAGCCACGACCACATGGACTGAAGTGAGTAACTCGGAAGAGGGGTAGCCGTGACAGAACAAAGCTCGTTCTGGATTTTCCTTTGAATTTTCTGATCGTCTTTTGAATGTATAATTCTAGGTTGAAGGCCTAGAGTTACTGAAGGGTCTTGATGGCTGGAGTTTTTGTAGTCCACTTTTGTGAATTTTACAGTTTATTTTGAAGGCATTGCTGTTTCGGTTTTCCGGTAAGCCTTATTCGGACTTACCCCAGACCCTAAAGTAGTGCTAGTTCTCTTCGGAGAACTACCTTATTTTTGGTGAGATGGTCTAGGTCGGTCACTTTCTTTTTTGGACTCGTGGATTTCTTTACGTTCCAGGTATTTTCTTGGCTTTATTATTCTCGAGGATTCAGTTAGATCATAGCCCATTATTAACAGATCTTCAAGTGCTGATCTTAGAAGATTGTTAATGGACGATGATGCTATGTACAGGTGTGAAATCACCTTGGAGTATTAATGACTTGGATCAATTGTCAGAAGGTCGGCAGATGTTATCGAACGCAGTTTCGGGATAAAGCTGAATAGATCAATGACTGCTCTTCTGTTTAATGTTACTTCATCGTGGTTCCCAGGAATCTGCTCTAATTTTAGTATCCATCGTGGTTGGGGTTTTGTTTGATATTTGTTCGTTTTGGATTTATAAGTAGTCCTTGGAGCTAACTTTGCGTGGTCTCTGATTGGAGTTTTTTCTCGTTGGACATTTACTCGATGGTCTCTAGGACTTCTGAGTGGTTTGTCTTCGTGTCATGTCCTCGACCGCTGGGTGTAGTTGTCTCGCTTGTTTCTCTCATGTTTTTGCTGATTAGATCTGGGCTGAGAGGTCGGTGTAAGCTGAGTAGGTAAAGGCTTTTGTAAAACGTAATGCTTCTTGGTAACTCGGTGTCTTCGATTTTCGAGGGTCAAGAATGGAGATTCAGAGGTCTCTGGTTCTTCGTTGGTATTTAAATATGGGTGGGAGAGCATTACGACAGAATCGGAGTTTCCTTGGGGCTCCGAATGTGGACTTGTTGGCGAGTCCATAATATGTTGGGTGATGTTCATTATGTCCTCGTTATTTAAAAAGGCTTCAACCCTTCTTGGGGATCGGTTAGTTGTCTCAATAACTTCATTGGGTGACTCTCGTGCATCTTTTACTTTAGTCTTCAATTTAAGAAGGAATGCTGGGCATTTTTGAGAAGGTAAACACAAGAGAACTGTGAGGTGGGAATGCACAGCTAATGTAAATCAGGATAATTGATGTGGAGTAGAAGCACACCAAAGGTGTTAGTTCACACTATTAAATAAAGAAATAATGTCAATGAATTTTATGGTGGAATTTCAGGTGCAGGCGGGCTAACGTCACAAGACCACTTGGGACAAAATATCTAAACGAAGATTCGGTAGGAGTGCATTTGGGCTTACTGCCTAGCAATAGGTAGTTTAGGTTGTTTAGACATTTTTGAGAAGGTATCACTTTGTTCTTAGCTGGCACTTGTTGTTGAAAAATAGGTTCAAGAGCTGGTTTTGCTTTACTGCTAGAGTTGACATCTTTGGTTTCTTTAGAAGTCCTACTCTTTTCAGTTGGGGAAGCCGTTGAGACCGTTAAGTCAATAAATGGTGAGGTTTGTGTGCCTTCTGATTTTTTGGATGGCGTTGCAAAGCCCGTAGATCTTGTATTCAGTGCTCTTTCTTGGGTAGAGAAAGTTGGAGGTGGATCTTGGATCGATATATTATCAGCAGAGATTTTCTTTGCTTCTAACGCCACAATGTAACCTTAGAGAAAAGTCAGCTTAGTTAGCATTGTAGCTTGGATCGATGTGTGGTCTTTCAAAGAGTCTACAATTGTTTCATACAGTTTCATGAATGGAGTAAGGGCTATTGTTAATGCTGACATCAGGGTGCACATTTCAGGTTTTTTTGATTGTGGTTCTTTTGAGGTTGTAGAGCTTTGAGAGGATGTTCTACCTCTAGTTGGAGACGGTGGGCACGTGATTGGGATGCTTACAGAGGACGGCAATCTGGTTGGTTGATCCAAGGAGTATCTTCTTTGAGTATTGTAGTTATCTAAGTTTGAGTAGAAAGAGTCTAGGGTTTTCTCAAACTGGAGTCTGTTTTTGAATTTTGAAGAATACTTATTCCCATGCTCGTTTTCTATAAGTGTCTTGGAGCTGCATGGGTCATCTGAAGCTGGAAAAAGGGGATCAGGAACCTGATCTTTGTGTTTCTCACTTCCCCTGTAGAGAACTTTAGGTCGCAATTAGATGTCATGTTTTGAAGTAGAGATTGAGTTGGCCTGATTATGTCGTGGCATCCGCGCATTGGTCTACTCGGACTAATTAGTAGAATTGGGGACTTCACCACCTCTGTTAACTCTTCAAGCTTATTCTGGGTTTGCAGTACAGCTTCAGGCTCATTGGGATTTGAGGTTTGTGGTTCTTCTTGAGTGGGCTCTGGAGTTTTGGTCTTATCGGATACTCCAATTATCATTGGGTTTGTTGGAGACAGTGTTAAAAGGGAGTTGAGGTCTGGGCCGAGGTCAGCAGGTGGCTCAGCCGGCTTTGTTTGTGCGCTTGCAGAAGTGACTTTTTCTGTGAATTGCCAATTGGCCCTGATTATATTTTGTGCCAGATAGTTGTCTCCTTTTAAGATGGGTAGGGAGGATTTTCTTTGGGCTACGACCATCCTGCACTGCTTGCGGGGAGGTGTGGTTTCATCTACCGCCTCGAGTATTTCAGCGTCTGTTAGTTCTTTACATTTTTCTTGGATGGCTCTGGAGTGCTTACAAAAGAAATCCGATAGCAGTTTTAAGGGGCGTTGTTTTTTTTTAGTACCCTTTCTTACACATTTGGGACCAACACGGGCAGTTTTGAAGGATTTGCCATGTTTTTCTATGGTCTTTTGTTTAACTGAGGATTTAGCTTGGTTATTTGTTTTACCTTTCTCAAGGTTTTCTTCAATAAGATCTTCCATAGACCGAATTCTTTTTTTCAAATTGTCAGATGTTTTTTCCCCCTTTTCATGGGGTTTTGTTTGAGGCATTGAAGTGACATTGAATTTTTCGATTCCCTGCTCTTCGAGGGACGACGTTGCAAGTTGTTTACTGTGAATCTGTGCTTTTACTGTTAATACGGTAGTAGATGGGGCTGGTTCTGTGTTGGTTTCATTTCCCAAGCCCGGCGGTGAAGACACGGCTTCAGGCACGCATGAGCCTGGGAGAGCCTTATCTGCTTACAGGCTCTTTTCGGCAGGCTCGCTGCCTTGATCATCGTCCCTCCTCATGGGCCGACCAGCCAGAGTGCCTCCCTGGACCAAGGTAGGATCTCTTCTCTTCTGTTCTGGCACTGCCGGAGAGCTCGACGACGCCCCCCCTCCGAGGGACCGTGGAGCTCCGGCAGCCGCGGGAACCATCGCAGCTCGCTCACCCTGGGCGCCCGCTGGTAAAGCCAGAGGACTCAACGCGGCCCCCCTCTGGGGGACTGCAGAGTTCTGGCCACGGCGGGCACCGCTGCGGCTCGCTCAGGCACAGAACCAGCTGGCGAGGCCGGAGGAATCGACGCAGCCCCCCTCCGAGGGGCCGCCGAGCTCCAGCAAGCATCGGGTGAGCATGCGGAGAGACAGAAGCCGCGGGAGAAACCCGAACTTCGTGGTAGGGAACATCAAAGGTAATGTTGGTTTCACAAAGGGGAGCTGCTGCTTCTTTTTGGAGTAAGGAATGTTTTTTGCTACATACTTTAAGTGTTGAATGTGCGTAGACTCCATTCCTAGGAGGAATTGCCAGATTTTCGGCTTTTTGGGTGGCAAAAGATTGTTTGAATTCTTGTGCAATGTTTGTACAATGTACAGTGTTTATAGTTTTTGTTGATGACGCCTTACAAGAACTTCTTAAGCATCGTCCTGTGACATCTTCTGGGGCAAAAGGCGGCATCCGGGGAGGAGCAGACTTTGCAGCCTTTGCCGTCTTGCCTGGCATGACTGCAAGACTGCCACTCACCGCCACTCCGCGTCCGCTCCGCGGAGTAAATTAGGTTATGTAGAGGCAGGGAAGTCTGGAAACACACCTCCAAGATAGTAGAACTGGAAGAGATACTGAGTCACTGGATTGGTGGGGGGAGATGGGGAGACTGCAAGACTGCCACTCACCGCCACTCCGTGTCCGCTCCGCGGAGTAAATGAGGTTATGTAGAGGCAGGGAAGTCTGGAAACACACCTCCAAGATAGTAGAACTGGAAGAGATACTGAGTCACTGGATTGGTGGGGGGAGACTGCAAGACTGCCACTCACCGCCACTCCGCTTCCGCTCGACGGAGTAAATGAGGTTATGTAGTGGCAGGGAAGTCTGGAAACACACCTCCAAGATAGTAGAACTGGAAGAGATACTGAGTCACTGGATTGGTGGGGGGAGACTGCAAGACTGCCACTCACCTCCACTCTGCTGAGTTATTACGTGACTAGATTGGTATTTTGATCCAGCCAGTCTAGCCAGTGTTTACTGTGGCATGATATTTTTTAGTGGGTATTTAGAATAAACAAGCATGATCATTGTTATTATGTGGCCAGACTGGTATTTTGGTGCTGCCACTCTAGCCATTTCTTACTGTGTCATGACATTTTGTACTGGCCATCTATGGTAAAGCAAGCATAAGTGTTATTATGAGACTAGAATGGCATTTTGGTGCAGCCAGACTTGCCATTTTATTTTACTGTGAAATGACATTTCTTACTGGGCATCTATGATAAAGCAAGCATGATAAGTGTTATTAAAAGGGCCATGCTGGCATTTTGGTGTAGACAGCACAGCTATTCCTTACTGTGGCTTGCCATTTTGTACTTGGCATTGCACGCATGATAAGGCTAACCATGTGGCTAGACTGGCATTTTGGTGCAGCTAGTCTAGCCATTTCCTACTGTAGCATGGCATTTTTCACTAGGCATCCATGATAAAGAAAGCATGAAGAGATTCATTGTGTGGCGATACTGTCATCTGGTGCAGCCAGTCTAGCCATTTCTTGACATTTTTTACTGGGCATCTATGATAAAGCAAGCATGATAAATATTATTAAGTGGCTTGACTGGCATTTTGGTGCAGCCAGTATGCCCGCTATCTGTGGTTTGATTAGGTTGCTCCCATCTCTCTCCTTTGCTTCTGGTAGGGACCCTATATTGGAACTGATGCACCTGGGTCTCCCTCCCATTCAGAGGCCTCTTCCCTGCACTTCGCTGTGGTTTGTCCTCCATCTTTTCCAGTTTTGCGTTCATTCCATGGTGCATGGGTGTTGCTAATTCATTTTCATCGCATTCTGAGTTGAAGAGCCAGGTTTTTAGAAGTTTTCTGAATTTTAGATGGCCCTTCATGGTTCGTATTGCTCTGGGGAGGGAGTTCCAAAGTTTAGCGGCTAGGCAGGAGAAGGCTCATCCACAGTGTATTCACCTTGTTTATGATTTAGGTTCCAGGCAGATGTCGTCACTGGATCTGAGTGTTCTAGTCGGCTGGTAAATGGTGATTTTCTTTTGTATGAATTCTGCTCCCTGGCCTTTGATTGCTCTGTGTGTTATGCACATTGGTTTGAAGGTACTTTGTTTTTTGACTGGCAGCCAATGTAGCATCTTTAGCGCTGGAGTGATGTGATCCCTTTGTGAGAGTTTGAGGAGAAGTCTGGCAGCTGCGTTCTGTATATATTGCAGTTTCTTCAGTAAGTAATCCGGCATTCCAAGGTACAGGCTGTAGGCATAGTCTATCCTGGACATAATGAGGGAGATGATGGCTAGTTTTTTGTGTGTGAAGGAGAGGAATAGTAGAATCTTTTTGATCGTGTGTAGGTGGAAGAAGCATTTCTTGATTATCGGGTTTACTTGCAGTTCTATGGTTAGCTCATTGTCCATTAGTATTCCAAGGTTTTTGGATATAATCATGATTTTCGTGTTGCCCGGGTTGACTTTGAGGCTGTTAGTGTTTATCCATTCGTAGAGTTCTTTGGGACAGCCTATTAGTGTCGAGTTCTACTCTTGTGCATCTTTGATTTTGTAGATGATTGATTGTCATCCACGTAGTTGTAGCAAGTGAAGCCATGTCTTTTGATGAGGTTGATTAGTGGAGTCATGTAGATGGTGAAGAGGAGTGGGGATAGGGAGAATCCTTGTAGTACTCCACAGGTGGCGGCTTGCGGTGTGATTTGAATGGTTTTTGTTCTTTCGGAGAAGAAGGATTTAATCCAGAGCAGCGCGGTGTCAGTGATCCAGGAGTGGACTGCCCTATAGGGAACTCTGGAGATTACCCAGTAGGCCTCTCCACCCTTGGCCTCTTTTGTGTGGTATTTCCACATTTTCCCATTGGAAAAGGGTTGGGATTGCTCAAAATGTGTAATATGGGCCACTTTGAACATTATTTCCAGGGCCTCTTTTGGTTCCCTGTCCACCCTTGCGGTGATCCCTATTTCTTCCAGTCTCCTGGTTGGGATGTTGTGGCTGACTGTGTCGAACGCTGCGTAGAGGCCGAGTAGTATCAGTGCTGAGTTTTTGTTGTAGTATTCGTTGGTCTTTAGGTTGTCCCAAATACAGAGTAGTGCCGTCTCTGTCCCTCTCATGGGTCTGAAGCCAACTTGCACTTGGTCCAATAGTTGGTGGTTTTCTACGTGTTCCAGTGTTTGTTCGTAGACTTTGTGTTTTTACATTTTTTTACTTGTCATCTTTGATAATGCATGCATTATGAGTGTTATTATGTGGCTAGACTGGTATTTTGGTGCAGCCCGTCTAGCCATTTCTTACTGTTGCAAGACATTCTTTTACTGGGCATCTATGATAAAGCAAGCATGATAAGTGTTCTTACTTGTCGAGACTGGCCTACATTGGAGTCAGTTTGGACATTTGTTTTATAGTGGCATGACATTTTTAATAGCAAAGACAACAGGGGTATGCTCCAAGTTAGGATACTGTCATGCATTGACATGTGTTCTTATAATATCAATACTGGCATTATGTGCAAAGCAAACATGGGTATGTTTTCCTATGAGAATACTGGCATATATTGTTGCAGCCAGCATGGAAATGTATGGGCAGAGCCAGAGTGAAAATGTTCTTATGCTGGCATATATTGTAACAAAAGGCATTAAAATGCTTTTGGGAAATGCTCCTGTGCACTGTTGGTTATTTACCCTACAAAACCGATTGCAAACCTTTGGTCTTTTTTCCCAGTTTTTCAGAGAAACTGTGTTGCATAATGCACCATTTTCAGGGTGAAGTTTTAAGGCACTCACACATATTGGATGGCCTAGTAAAAAGCCATATGGGTGCGTTAAAATCCATGAACACAAGATGTAAAAGCTTTGCAGTAGTGTCTGTGTGTGATCAGCTGCGTGCTGTGTGGAGTCCATTGGTGAGGGTTGTAACTTAGACACGCCACCACCAGGGTGAGTGCAGTCACCCGTCCGGGCAGAAAGTGATCACAGTACGTCACCTAAAAGGATGGCTATGATAACGTGGAAGTTGCCAATAAAGGCAGCTAGTGGCTTCCCACTCGCCAGTTACTATACTCTACTTTACTCTCACAGGGGTTGAAATTAAGATTAGATGAGCAAGAGCTAAAATCATCTCCTGGGTATTCGACATTAACCAGTGAGCAGGATCTACCAGTGGGGAACCCGGAGTTAGTACATAGCGTTCCGCAAATCTAACTTCAACATAAGATGCAAACGTAATGTTTTGATTATTTTTTATTAACCCTTATGCTTTAAACGTCGTATAGATGTGTCCTAATGCTTATTTATAGATTGCCCCAAATGCACAGAGTTACATTCACATAAATGTGTGTGTTTGGCATCAGTTGGTCCGAGGAGCCAAAGTAGCTCCTGGTAGCTGTTGTTCACAAGCAAACCAGGCTCTTCTAGGCTACAAGCAGGAGTTAATAATTCCCAGCTCCCCTAAATTTCAAACCCTGCTCTCAACCCGACTCTGCGTGTCATTGGTATTCATGCATTGGAGTAGGGCCCGGCCTCCCTGGGGTCCATAACAACTGGCGACGAGGGACTCAAGGTTCCTGCATTGCACTGGCCTTCCCGGTTTACACTTTGTCTGGCCCCTGGCCCAAGGGGCTCCCGACGCAGGCTGTGTCCTGCAGAGTAGCCGGTCTTCCCGGCGCATGGTGTGATGTCACTCTCGCTGCCTCGTGGGTGCTACATGGTGTACCCTTGCGTCGGTCTCCCTAGCGGCAGCCCTGGTGGAGAGGAGCTTGTGTTGTTGGCGTCCCGGCCGGTACACAGGGGAGAAAGAAACCTCATTGAAGGTGAGCGAAGCTGCCCGCTACCCGCTCGCAGCATCCGCTGCAGCGTGCACACAGCCTGGGTGTGCGTCCTAGTGGCAGGGCGTGGGCATGCTGCCCAGAAGGAAACAAGTGATGGAAGGGCATGTGGCAGGCCTGTTGAGCAGCTCCCGCGGCTCATACCGTGGCCGTCTGTGCTCCCGCCTTGGAGGAGCCCCTCAGCGGTGCAGGGCAGGAGAAGGAACTGGAGAGCAGTGTAGCCTGCAGTAGGTAGTAAGGTCATGAAGCGAGTGCTGGCCGCCGTTCGCACCTGAAGTCAGGTGCAGCATGGCCACTGCGGGTTGCGCTGGGGCTGTCTCCTGCGGAGGACCTCAGCAGCGAAGCGTGGGCTGCAAAAGGAGGCGAGCTGCCACCACGGCCATCTGCAGGCAAAGTCACAGGTCCCTAACCCAGACCGGCAGCAGTCTTTAGGAAAGCTTTCTTGGGGGACATCGTATTTAACTTCAAGGGGCCCAGCACCAGTGCCCATCTGCTCGTGTTTGGCACTGAGCCCCCTCTCATAGGGAGGAAGGGGCAGGCTAGTGGAAGCACAGTGTAACCCTCTGCAGTCAGTTTGGGGGCAGCACCCAAACACATTGGCCACTTGTGCCGCGGCCCTCAAGTAGGGTGCTTGTGCGGCTAGGCCATTGCATGCTGTGGCAGTTAGCGCAAGGCAGTGACCAGACACCTGGGCCTCTTCTGCTCATGCAGCGAGGTCCAAGGGTGTCCCAGGGGAGTACGCCTGTGCAGGAACAAGGTGCAGCAGGGGCTCATCATGCAGCAGGGTTCCAGGTTTATCACCAGTGACAGAGGCGCTGATGCCCAAGGGGATGGGCTCACAACCCTAGGACTTCTGAACTTCCAGACACTGAACCCGAGCCCAAGGTTTACAGAGCAGCCAAATGCCATATCATATCACTGGGTCCCAGAATTCGATATGAAGGGGAATCCAGCAACCCTAGGCTCAAGTTGGGTGCACTGGGTGGAGAGGCTGTACATGTTCTTTGAAGTGGCCAAAATAACAGAGGATGCCAAAAAGAAGACACTACTGCTGTTTGACACGTGGAGCAAGACTCGCAAGCTGTACAGTGTACTGCCCCCAGGTGATGGGTCCTATCGAGATGCAGGAAGGGCGTTTTCTAACTAATTAGCACCAATGGTCAACATTGATTACGAAACGATTTCAGCTCCAGCAGGCCGCTTAGGGGCCCAATGAGTCCATTAATGCGTTCTACCCAAGGCTCCACCAGTTAGCAGTGACATGCATGTTTGTCGATGAAGAGGGGGAGTTGCAAGGCCAGGTAATTCAAAAGTCCTGGTTCAACAAGCTGCACACCCAGATCCTGAAAGAGCCAAGAATTCCGCTTGTTAGGATCCTAGAGCTAGCGAGAGCTCAAGAACTTGCTGAGGCGCGATCGACCCTGATGGATGTGGCCATGAAGGGTGATGCAAGTGGAACAGGTACATGCTATCCGACCACAGAGCAAGAAGGCCACTCCGCGAAAGGTGCCGGGAGTGGAATCATGCCGAAGAGGGGCAAGGAAGAGGCACCGCAGAGAATGTGTGAGTTTTGTGGAGGCGGGTTGCCACATACAGGGACGTGTCCGGCGGCAGGACAGCAGTGTTGCAGGTGCCACAAGGCAGGGCACTATGCCAATTTCTGCAAGGCCTCTTGGACGTCAATCACCGCAGCTAATACACTTGAGCCATAGGTGGCGGAAGTAGCTGCACACATGCCACTCATTGCGGAGAATGCCGACTGGCCCGAAGAGGACTGAGGAGGGGAACACAGGAACGAGAAGTGACAGCCCTAGTCGCGTATGATGAGGAGGTGTTCTTCCTGATGTACCAGGTGCAATGACCACTGGCAGTCGATGCAGGGGAGGCAGGGCGGAAAAGGCTAAAGAAGAAGGCCTCTGCCTGCCAGCGCAGGAGTGTGACTGCCAAGGATAGCCAAGGATAGCGGTGAAGATGAAATCTGGTGCTAAATCCGATTGGGTTGTTAAAAGTTATGTTCATGTTTTGTGTCCCTACCCTTGGCATGGGATGTTGTAACTTAGGCACGCCACCACCAGGGTTTGTGCAATCACATGTCAGGGCTGAAAGTGATCACAGCATGTCACCTACAGGGACGGCTGTGATCATGTGGAAGTTGCCAATAAAGGCGATGAGTGGCTTCCCGCTCTCCAGTTACTCTACTCCCAATCTGACACTGCATGTCATTGGTATGCATGTATTAGAGTTGGGCCCGGCCTCCACTGGGCACATAACAGTGAGGTTGAATCTGACTGCAGGTCCTTTCCTCTACTTGTGCGACAGACTTTGCTGGACGCTTGGGAACTGCTGCTGCTGCTGCAGCTGAGCTGCTATGGGGCCTCGAACTCAGGAGCTCGATACAATATCAAGATATTAACTGTGGCCACAGCGGGCATTGCAGTACTGCAGAGCCACGGAGCCGCTGGAAAATCCACTCCTCTGCGGTTAATCTATACCAGGGGGAGAGGCAATTAAAACGGTCCTCAGTATCTGCGCAGTAAGTGTGTAACTAGCTCATGTGCAAACTTTTGTAAATTCTTGTTAAAACTCGCACTGGATCGTAGCAGTGCTAGCCTTGCTGCTGTTACTTTGCTGCTATCTTGCTGAGTGGGGATTGGGTGACCCCTGAATTATTTATCCTGGCTTATTAAAACACCCACTGTATCCCCTAGCTGGGGGCAATTAGATTGGTGATTTGCTGCCAGTGTGGGGACAGTTGAACAGCCAACATAGTGGTAGTGGAGCGGCTGAGCAGGTGCTCCCGGGGACTGCAGGTGCTCGCCACGTGGCGTTCCCCTTTGACCTTGGACTATCTCCACTAGTATATTTCCATTCTCCTAACTAAGTATGCGGTCTGGCCTGCGCAGTGGGGGAGGCACGGACCCAGCTACTACCCAAAGCTCATTAGTGGACTCAATCACCACTCAAGACCTGTATAGAGTGCATTTGGGAAATGTGGAGACACTGCTGGGGAGCGCTGTGATAGGTAATCACATTGAAGATGGCCCAGTTGCTCAGCCGCCCACTCTGTGTGAATCTCAAATTGTTATCTCCACCATGCCGAGTAACCAGAATGATGACGAGATGGGGCTCAACCAACCCACAGGAACTATTGGATTGGACTGCCAATCGGTCCCCTGAACATTAATGGGTGAGTATATTCAACCTCTGGCTCTATCTAATGTATCCTCTCAGGTTGTTCATCGAGCTCAATGCCACCATACTGAAAGGGGAGTGTGGGCCTTTCGGTATCAAACCCCAAACTCTACCCCAGCCCCAAGACCAATCTCTGGACAACGTGTCATGGACCATTATTTCACCAAATCTATCACTACTAGTACTGAACTTAAAGCTTTGCCTGCTATAAAGTGTAAAGCAATGTTAGATCATACGGTCATGATAACGCAACCTAATTTTTCTGGCCTAAGAGACCTCACTTACATCAGTATCATTGAGGTTGTGAACCAAGCGGAAACTGAAAGGAGGAATAACCAACCTAAATCCGTAGTCTCTCCAACCCAGTAGGGTGGGGATGTCTCTACCCTGGACTCACCAGCTCCTCTGGTGGATATTCTTACTGGGAACTCTCCCAGACATGAAAATCTCGCTAATGCTCAATTATCACCTGTGGTGGGTCAGGGGGCCTCGAATGACTCATCGGCACTGCACCTTGAGGGAGGTTGATGAGCGTATCTGATTGTCACATCCTACAGTGTCTACACTAAATATGGTCTTGAGCTCTTTTGTCTCCCTATACGATAATATTTGGGCACAACTCAAGTCCACTAATGCAGTATTGGTTTAAATTAGAGGAAGGGAGGGCTGAAGCTCACTTTGGTCGATATGGAGTTGGCCCTGGGGAGGTTGCGGATACATGGGTTGGACAACCGGTTAGACTTGTACCTCCAACCCTGGGTGGTGACCTGGTGGCCACTATCGAAATATCTGATGATGCCATTACAATCGATCCTCCTATTTACCCAACATCTGATCTGGGGTTGGGCAAGAACATGACTTGGGCAACTTAGCTGCACCTATTATTGACCTCACCAAAGAACTGTCTAGGGCCGGGAGGGGGATGAGAGCGAGGAAGTGGCAAATGAAATGCCTAAGGTGCCCCGACTACTTAACAAACGCCTGATTGCAGCCCGAGGGAAACAGGCGAGAACTAAACCGGAAGCATGTGAGAGCTGGTCCCTCTCTATTAGAACTGCTCACAGAACACTCTTCCGATCTAGTCTGTCCCCAGTGGTAGAACATGAACCACTGAACCTGGTCCCACCACCAAAAGCCAAAGGGGTGGATTCCATGGTTCAAATGGACCCTAAGTGGGATGAACCCGTTGAAGGATTGGAGGATGGGGCTGACAGGAGGACTGCAGAAGCAAGGGTCCCCACTATTATGGAACCCACTGAGGCACCACTGGCTGTAAATGCCTTGAAGGATGGAGGATTCCTGGGAATAAAGGTGTATTATCCTTACCCTTAAGATCAACTGATGGGGGTGTAGTGTATCCCCCTCGGGTAATCCTTGAACGCATTGAGTCCTTTTGGGGACCCTGTGAGGGGGCTTCCACCTCTTCTAAGGTTCAGTCTAACCATGGGGCAGGCAGATATGCCACCTTAGGTCAACAAGAGGAGCTAAAGGGGCCCTCCAAAGTACCTTGGATTACTAGTGCTCCTGAGGCTGGTGCACTAAAATTAAGTGAGGGATGTGGAGGGGGTAAATCAAGGTATTTGGAGCCAGAGGTAGAGTTACCAGCAGCAGTTACTCATCCCCGAATCCCGGCAAGGGTAAAGAATATCTTACAATGCCTACACTATCCTTCTAAGTATGCCCCTATGGACCGAGCCTCCCATGGACAACATTGGTAGATCTGGCATGCCACTCGTCAATAGATGGGACTCTCTGATAACGGCTGCAAAAGCCCACTATACCAAATTCAGATTAGCAGTAACCTTGACCCCAGTAACAACATATGTTTAAATCGTCCTAATATCCTTACTATCTTTACAGCAATTCCCCCACTTGCTTTGGTGGCATCAATTGATATTGAGAGAGTCTAATTTCCAGTGAGGGACCAGCTGGGTGTCAGTGTTATCCATCTGGCTTCCCCTTTGGTGGGGAACTTATCCTTACACAGAGGTAGGCATTATCCTCAATGGGATTTGAAGTCCATCGGATGGAGGGAGAGAAGGGGGAAACTGACCCTCATGATGTAAAAACTAACCTAGTTCCATGCATGCCTGGAAAACTGGGGATAAAAAAGAAAGTTGATAGGGGGGAAATGAAAGATGTGGACTGGGTAACTATAATCTCCTCCCTGTGGCAAAAACTGGTCCTGTGATAAGTGGACTGGTCCTGCAATTTCAATACCCGAGGCAATGCCCATCTCCTTTCGAATTGGGAATGTGTGAATAACGTAAACCTGCTAACTGCATCTGCCTCCAAGAGACGTGGCTGACCTCTGCCCCTACCCTAGATGGCTTTAGTGTATTTGTACAGCCAGCGAAAGATAGCACTGGCGTTAGATCCTCAGGGGGTCTGATGATTGCAATTGATAACTCACTAGGTTTAAGTGGGGAAAAAGCTGTGAATCTGCCATTTGGGGCATTGGGGATTGAGCTTTGCTCCAGTGATGGTAAGGTTAAGATCCTGTTCATCGCACCTCTGGGTGACTTTGTAGAAAATGTAGGCGATATAATAGATGTTTGGATTGAGAGAAATGTGAATGGGAGAATTATGGTGCTGGGTGACTTTAATGCTGATTGTGACCCCCAGTACTCTCTATGGAATAGTGGCAATTGCCACTAACTAGTGGCAATTCAGTAAAGAGATCTCTGGGCACAACGTGGAAGATTGGACTTGAGGGGCGTGGTCTGCAGCCCCTAGTGGGAAGGAAGACCAAACAACTCAGCTCATTAGACTGGCATACGTGGCATAGAGGGATACGTTCCTCTTTGATTGACTATATTTTTGTTGATCCTTACCTTATGAACCTCTGCCAGTCATTTGAGGCGATGAAAAACGATTGGAGTGATCATTCTCACTTGACGGCTTCCTTTGATCTGCTGGTCTGTATTAGGGAATTTCTGACTCAACCGTGAGTAACTGCTAACGTGGCTGGGAATGCTGTCAAATGGCCAGACCGTAATATTCATCTGTTGAACTCGAGGGTAAGGAACAATCTTGACTTATCCACCTATGAGTGGAAGATTAATTGTTTCAATACTAACGAATTCCAGAATCTTGTTGGGGGCTTGGTATCTGGTATTGGGGCAGTACCAGATAGTACACGTAAAAAAAAACACCTAGGCATGCCCATGGCTTTAGTATGGAATTAGCAGAAGCAAAAAGGGTTATGAGAAGGGAAATTTGAATCATACAATGTACCAACCCTGAACAGACTACATGTAATGAGCTGACTAAAAAGGTCAGACAGTCCTATAGGAATTTCTGCAAATCCCAGAAACATCTTACTCTGCCGCGAGATGCAGAATTGATGTTAGGGATTCTGATTAAATCTGAAGTCAGGGGGCAAGACCCTAACTTAACTCAATTTCTGAACAAGAGTGGGTGCAATTTTATCAGAACAGATTTGGGCACCCGCTGACCAATAGCACGATAATAAATGAAACAACGGAAATGCCACGTGGGACCCTCAGCTGGATCTATCCACTATTTACGGTTTAATCTCTAGATGCAAGTCATCTCGTGCCCCAGGCCCTAATGGTCTCACAAATAACACCTTTAAAGGAGACTGTAATTTGTGGACGAATCTCCTGTATTTGGAGTTTAGAGACATAATTCCTACTGGGATCACTCAGAGCTCCTGGAATACGGCACATGTGGACCCTATCCTCAAGTTTGGGGGCAGGACTGATCCCAGTAACTATCAACAGATCTCTCTTATCGATGCCGACTGTAAAATCTTTTCGGCATTCCTGCTCTCACACTTGGAGGACTGGGCTACCACTTATCATCCGCTAGCCCAATTTCAGACAGGCTTCATGAAGGGACATTCTACAAACATTAACGGCTTGGCACTCAAGTGTGTGCAGGAAGAGGCTTGGCTTCAAATTAAGGGCTGTACTTACATGGCCTCGATCAATCTAACTGCCGCATTTGACTGCATCGACCATGGCAGACTATGGTCCAAACTTGCCGAATGGGGGTTGCCTGATGGGCTGCTAAAACTCATTTGCGGTATGTACGTAAACTGTGGCATACAGGTCTTATTAAGTCAAAAGGGGGACATCTCTAGGAGAGTATGATCTTACCGGGGGGTGAGGCAAGGGTGTGTCCTGGCCCCTTGGCTATTTAATCAATACTTCTCTGATGTAATACTATCGCTGGCTAAAGAGGGGCTGGTTGCCCCAAGGATCGGTAAGGAAAAAATTGTATGTCTAATATATGCAGATGACATACTGTTTTTTGACTGCACTAAAGTTGGGCTGCAAAGATCTCTAAACAACTTTGAGAACTATGCCAATGACAACGGGCTAATTATCAACCCAACTAAAACTAAGATCTTTGCCTTTAAGAAAGCAAAAGGGATGATTAAAGGACATGTATGCACCGTTGGAGGCATGCCCCTGAAATTAGCGGATTCAGTTCGGTATCTGGGCTTCTATTTCTCCACCTGTAGAGGCCCCAAAATAGCTAATGAGATCTTGCTGCATAAGGCTAAACTCTTACAAGCCCAGATTATTAGAATTGACCGAAAGTTTGGCAGATTCTCCCTCAATGATGTTCTTCAAATGCAAAATTGTGCCTAAATTGACCTATGGTTTAGAATTAAGATCTGATAATCTGTGTAAAATCTTGAGCCGAATTGAGGGAAAATTTGGAGGAGAATCCTTGGAGTGCTAAACGCGATTCTGATCTCAGCTATCCGCTTTGAGTTGGGTATGGTGTCGCTGTGGGTACGGGTACAATGGGCTTCCCTTCTTCTGTACTCAAAAATTATTGCGCCCATTCCTGACTCCCTATACCAACTAATGAGTAGACATTTGGACCATTCATCTGTATTAATGGCCTTCCCAGCTCCGTCTGAATGTATCCTAAATGAGATAGGTGTGTCTGTGGAAACACTGATCTCGAACCCTACTAAGGCTAAGCAAACCTTATTTGACTATGATTGGTCTCAGAATGCCAATACATTTCACTCTTATCCATCTGTGAGCCACCTGACATATGAATACAGACGAAGAGGGACCTTGACTGGGATCCTGTTACAATTTCCTAATCGTCACTACAAGGGCATCCTATTAAGGGTGAGGTGGAAGTTGCTACCAACCAGCGAAATCCAGCTCAGGATATCGCTTATCACGGCGGAGTTCGCTACTTGTAGGTTTTCTATGGCAAAATTGGAAACCTTAGGGCACCTGGTGCTTGAATGCCTCCCACTACAGGGCTTAAGAACCCAGTATCTGGGGCCACTAGCAATGACTCCATTCCTTTATGATGAAGATATGATATGGAAACATTGTCTTGAAAACTTTAATATCCGGTAAGGGTTGGCCCTGGCTGGTTTCATCAAATCACTGAATTTGTAGACCTGGTAAAGTGATGATACTTGGCAGGGGATGTAATTTATTTTTACTTAACTTGATGCGATATGCAACATTTTGACTTATTCTGAATCTATTTATTTTATTTGAATTGTCTGTGGATTCACTGTTTCTATACTACAACTGGTAGTATAATATCTGATGTGAATGTAATTCTTGACCTTTTTTTATATGCTGCTCTATCTGTGGTATTATTAACTGTTGTGTGCACACTGAACCAACTCAATTTATTCATCTCAAGGGTGAACTTCTGTTGATGTATTGGACTCAAATTGATTATCCTTCACTTAATTTATTCTGTTTTTCTGTTTGGTAATCCTGTGTGTACTATTTTACTTTATTTCTCTTTTAGCATTTTCTTTTGTTTTTTATTATGTGTATCATGTGATTATTTGAAATCTTTTTTGTAAAGGTTGAACTAACCAAATACAATAAAAAATACAAAATAAATAACAGTGAGGGTTCTGGAATCTACTCAACTCGAGACGCTCCCAGGGATGTAAGGTATGATTCAATGCTTTTCCGTAAGGAACGCCGTAAATTAAAAAGAGTCCAGCGGTTGGCAGCTAGTAACAAAGCAGGACCTGTCTTGTGCTGGAGAGAAAGCTGGACACGCTAATTCGGATTTACCTGTGTCTTCAGATTCAACAAAAACAAAAAGGGCACATAAAAGAGCCATTCTACGGCCCACTCTTAAGGCCTTCTGCTTTCCTGTCTGGCCTGTCGGGCTGTGGCCGAAGTGCCAACCACCCCCATCTGCAATTTTACCCTCACCTCAGTGCTTTGCCGATCACCGCACTACGTAGCCATGCCTCCTACTGCTCTACACTGCACTTCACGTATCGAGCATCAAAGGCAAGTGCAGCCGCCCTCAGTTGCGCTCAGCCAGCTTGCACCCTGCATCGCACATAATTTATGCCCCACTTGAAGCCCATAGGGCCCTCCTCCAAAGTCTACCTCTGTCCTAGCATGTTTTTGGCAGATGCAGTGCCAGCACCACCATTATCCGTCGTTTCTCACAAGCACTTCCCGGGGATGGCGCTGGAACTTACTCACCCCCTCTACTTCGCCAGATGCCTATCGACCTGGCCGATACCTCAGTTTTCCAACTCCTATCAGTGACTTCATGGCATTGACCATCTGACTAACGTTTGCACATATGTCTCGATCTACCAACGTAGCCCCTAGCACCTCGAAGTGAGACTCTGCTGGTCTGTGCAACCACTGTAATGTTGTTTTCTCACCTATTTGTACCTGCATATTTGATTTAGCGCTAGCACCATGAAGTTAGGCAGTCCAATGTTGCATTTTACTTACTTGTTCCATTATACCTGTTGTAGCGTTGTATTTTACCCATTTGTTCCTGCAAAATTGTTGTAGCCCCCCGCACCTTGAGGTGATGCAGTCTAATGTTGCATTTTACCTTATTTGTTCCAGCATATTTGATGTAGCCTTGCATTTTACCCATCTGTTCCTGCATAGTTGATGTAGCCCCCCACACCATGAGGTGAGGCATTCCAATGTTGCATTTTACCCATTTGTTTCTGCATAGTTGATGTAGCCCCCCACACCATGAGGTGAGGCAGTCTAATGTTGCATTTTACCTATTTGTTCCAGCATATTTGATGTAGCTTTGCATTTTACCAATTTGTCCCTGTATAGTTGATGTAGCCCCCCACACCATGAGGTGAGGCATTCCAATGTTGCATTTTACCTATTTTTTCCAGCATATTTGATGTAGCCACTCGCACCATGAGGTGAGGCAGTCTAATGTTGCATTTTACCTATTTGTTCCTTTGTACTTGATGTAGCTTTGCATTCAGGTACGGCCTTAGACGCTGCAGTGCTCCGGGCAGCAAAACAAAAATGTGTCACCCCTCCCTTGCGCCTGAGGGTAGGGCGGAGCACCACATTTTTCAGTAGGCACGGCAGGCACCCTATTGTCATTAAATACACTCCGAGCTGAGCGCATTTCCTTTCAATGGGGCACCTGCCATGCCTTCTCCCACCGTGCCAGCTCGGGGGAGCCCTTGAAAGACTCCCCTGAGCTGACATGGTCGGGGGCTAATGGCAGGGCGCCCCGGGTGGTTGCTTGGGTGGCACTGTACTAAGGCCGGCTCTGCTTGCATTTGACCTATTTGTTCCTTGTACTTTATGTAAGTAGCGCTGTGATACATGAGGGTCTTGGGTGCTGCTATAGATACTAAAATAAAATAAGATAAATAACCAGCGGAAAAAGAGAGAGAAATGTAAAACTGGAAACCTGAATGGCTGGCTCACTTGATCGGATGCCGCTACGAGGACGATTACGGAGGCGGCTACAACGGCTAAGGAGATGATTCCTGATGCGGACAGTGTTGAAGATGAGGCTTACTCTGAAATGCGGGAAACCATCATGGCGATGGAAGATAATAGCCAGAAGGCTTCTCCCAAGGTGCCAGGATGCCAGGAGAGTGAGAGTGGCGAGACGCTCATGATTAATACATGCGAGACAGTGTTCACAGTGTCTAGTATATTTTCGCATGATGACGGTCCGCATAATCGTACCTGCCTGATATAGCTTTTCAATCACATTCTAGCTCTCAGAGTGGTGAAAAGCACTGACTTTGATTTTGTGGAGTGACTTTAGGGATCTCAAACGCCCACGTCGTGGATCCACTAGCATTCTTCGGAAGTAGTAAAATTCATAAAAGAACCTACGGACTCAATACTGAAAAAGGGGATATGACAATGATCTGGCTGCTGTGGTGGTACCATAGACTAAAAACTGCAATTTGACCAAGAAGACATTTTGAAATAAGGATAATATTGATGGGGGCAGTGTGTGTTGCTCCAATGCCTTGCAAAATAAAACTGTAGGGTTGGATAATGCAAGTAGGGCACACTGGGAATGGCTCGTCTCATTCCTGCCACGTTTGGAGGTCAAGTGGCCAGGAATATTGCTAGGTCTGGAAAGGTTCCGGGGCTACGCTAATGTCAGGGCCAGCTAGCCTTTTGGTTGTAGCCCCTGAGCTTCTATCTGGTTCTATAACCAAAAGACCCGGGACTATAACACCCCAACCCCACCTAGCAACACCTCTGCAAGTGGCCATTTAAGCCTTACTACAAAGTCTTGCAACACTAGAGGCCATATACACGTATTTGGCTCGTCTGAACTGTTAACAACAGCTGATATTTTCCTACTGCAAGAAATATGGTTAGTGTTTGAAGCCATGTTTGGCGGGTACAAATGTTATCATAAACCTGCAAAGCAAGGGCCTCTAGGCATTCCTCATGGCGGCATTATTACTGCTTGTCGTAGCAATCTTAAATCTGAAGAGGTGGTATGGGAAGGAGCGGGTGTGAATGTATTAGTAGTTGCAATTCAGCTTGACTCTAAGACAAAGATCTTGGTGTTTAATATCTACGATTCCCCTGGGGGCGCCCACACGGGGCTGATACAGTTAATGATTTATCATTTGTTGATCTCTCACCAGACACTCAACGATGAGTGGATATTGTTTGGGGTTGACTTGAATTCCAGATGTATAGAGTACGAAAGTGTTGATGGTAATGTGATTGTAATGCAACCCAATAAGAGGATGGTGTGCAGGTCACCTGCGCAGTCATCGATGGGATTAATTTTTCAATGACTTGGAAATGCATCAGTGGAATGGACAGGTCGTGGGTGAAGTAGAGGAGGAGCCAAATATCCCTACCAGAAGCTCCGTCCCCATGTTGCCTATATGTTGGGAACCAGAAATTGCAACACGTGAAGTCCCAGTGAGAATGCCTGTACCGCAAAGATTTCTTGAAACAAGGTATCCATTGAGAAAAAAAATAAAAAATAAATAAATGTGGATCGAGGCCCCCTTGGCCTTGCACGTTAAAGTTACTTATTCTAGTGCTCCAAAGTTCTTTCACAGTTCAATAAAAAGTTCACATAGGTCTCCCTCAGCTGGGCCTGGACCTCTCAAAGCATCATAGTTCAACAAAAGGTTCACGTAGGTCTTGCTCTGTCAGGCTCAGACCTCTCAATGCAAAGTACCTGAATCGACATAGATCTCCCTCAGTCGGGCTCGGACCTCGCAATCACAGCACTTGCAGGGGTTCCCTTCCCCAAACTTCACTCACATTTGTTAGGGGTTCCATTCCCCTAACTTATTTCACATTCCAGGTCTCCCTCAGTCGTGCTCGGACCTTTCACCAATGTCAAAGACTTTCTAATGTGCAAGGCTTTTACTGTGGACCTCTGCAGGACCACTTCGACTTTCACTTCCACGCTTCTTTTGTGTTATTTCAGTGTCTCTTTGTCTTGGTAATTCTGTACCATAAGCAAAAAGTTCAAAGAAATCCTTCTCTTCAAGCATTCACCTTTTCACTTCCCCTTTTTCCGGGGTTAATCTTGACCATTATGCATTTCAGAGTTCATTCACTTTGCAGCTTCAATTCAGGAGTCAAAATTAATACCACCGGCTTGGCCTCGCCTCCGCAAGTCTGTCATTCACCCGGGAGGGCCGCTGGCGTTCTTGTAATACAATGCAGCATTCTTGTCTGGGATTTGGCACTTTCCTGGTTTTCCGGAGGCAACGACCTCCTACAGGTTCAGGGTATCCCAACCCTTCGTGTTCAATTAAAAAAAATGTCTCAGGACTGTAAGGTCCACAATGCATCAGTCTCTATTTTGCTCCCATTTCGCCAGCTCCCCAAAAAGGCATTCTGCAGGTTCTGGGAGTTGTGGAGATCCCAATTGGGGATTTTCTGGGGTCAGGGTCGTCCCAACAGCCCCTCAGAGGCCTGGGTTTTAATAGTACACCCAGGGAATGAGCCTTGGCTTGGGTCCTGTTAGATAGCTTCAGCTGCCCTTGGTCTGGCTGCCTGGAAGCATAGCTCTCTTGCCACACTAGAGCCTCTACTGCACTCACAGGCCCAGTGACTTGGCAACCTGTCCTCCATCTCAGGGTTCCTTCCCAGGGTCTCTGCAGCTTCTCTTTGGCTCCTCTGGACAGCACGGTCCTCTCAATCTCCCCAGCTCACTCAGAGTGTGCCTGTGTGTTTCACCTTTTGTACTGACAGGGAGTGTTAATTGGAGTCAGGTGTGAGCAGTTGCCCAACCCTGCCTGCCTCTGCCAGGCATCTTTACCAGGACAAAATGGGGACTGCCATAGGAATCCCTGGAGCATTGATTCCTATGGGTAATATTCATTCTTCTTGGATGTTTCTTCCACTTCTCAGTACATGGGTAACTTAATGGGTGAAGGGAATGTTGGATATTGTGGTTTCCTTTTGTGACTGTAGGTAACTTGTGTTCGAACATGTCAGAAAAAGAAAGATATCTTGGAAAATAAGAATTCTGGGCTTTGTAGTTGTCTAGGGAGATAAAAGGTGTATGTATTAAATGTCCTCTGGGTTTTGAAGAGGGGGGACTAGGTTACTTTTAAGGGTTAAAAGATGGTTTGGTATCCTGTGGTATTTTCTTTTTCCCTTTCAACAAGGACCCACTGCCCAAGTGATCTTCCCTTGCTCGTCTGCCCCAAGAGCCCCAAGAGCGATGGCCCTTCCCTGGCCACCTGAACAAAGGATCCATGAGGCATACAAGTGAGAATACCCTCGGGTTTCTCACATCACTTACAGAATAGCAACCCCCCCCTACAAGACCAACACCTCCAATGCAAAGGGCTCAACTGTCTTCCTGGGAAAATCTTCATGAAGAAGGGTTGTGAGCCAGTTCTGACAAAGTTGCGTCATGGACATTTGCCAACCATTATTGAGGCAAAACGCAAAATGGCTGCACGTGCTGGGGTCCTTTCCTCTAGTACGCACCGCGGCTTGCGCTGCTTCTTAGACAGAAAAAGATTTTCTTCAGCCTTTACGTTGACCCTTCCTCCACAGAGCGAATTATCCACTGGCGCTATGGAACGCTCCTTGCCCCTCACCTGGTGCTTCCTCACCGGATGTAGCCTCAGGGTCACACAGAGCAGCGCGGGACAACAGTGTAGAGCAAGAGCATGTACTGGGACAGCTGCTGGCAGTCAGAACTCGTTCCGAGTAATGTAAAGCCAGCACAAGGCACAGGTAGGCTGTAGTAACCTTTCTTAAGATACAGGATAGGACGACCCCAAAAAACAAGACCAAAATCTCTAATGCAAAGGGCTCAACTGTCTTCCTTGGAACCCAGGGCTTGGTTTGCCCTGAAACATTCCACACAGGAGTTCCACAGCTTATCCAGCTATGACACCCCTCACGAGGGATGTCATTTGGGGGCTGCCAGGGGTCACAACTGTGACCCCTGTGGTCTCCCTTGCTACCCTGTGGTCTCCCCTGCTACCCCTAAAAAATGTTTTTTTTATTTTTTTTTTTATTTCAGCTCCTGGGCTGGGTGTGGCCAGTGCCATGTGGCTCTTTGTTTTGTTTCTGGAGAGTAGCTGGCGTTCTTGTTCAGGCCTCTTAAAAAACAGGGGGTTGCACTAGTGTAACACTTTGAGCAGTGACCCTAAATAAGGAAGAATAGGAATGACAAATAATATGTCTTTCTGGGGGTGAGTCCCTGATTTAGTCTGTTCTGAAACACCTCAACTCAGCCTTTCATCCTTCTGAGGTCGATAAATGAGTATGAACACAGGTTGGGTGATATTGTATGTATATTTGTTCTATATAAAGCGCTTAGGCGTACGTGCTTTATAATAACACATCATTATCATGTGTCTTTGGATGTCTGGTTGCATTCACAGTAATTTGGTAATATGGGCCAATACACAATGCTATTAACGATACATATGATGATCCATTCTTGTATGAAAATGGTTTGCGGAGTGGTTGCAGAGTGGTGCAGTCCTGCAGTCACTCTACTCAATCCTGCTCTGAGCAGAGTCTTTTTGCTCTGTCTACCCTGCTGGTTGACTGGGAGGAGCTGCTGATAAAAGCCCAGTTTGACCGCGGAGCGGCCGCAGAGCGGTTGCAGAGTGGTGCAGTCATGCAGTCATGACAGGCAAGACGGCAACAGCGACGGAGGAGACTGAGGAACGTCGCCTTAGAAGTACCAGACCCAGACGAGACGGCGCGCCTCCACAAGACAAGGAGAATGAGGACCCGGCTGGTCCTGAAGATTTCACAGAGACAAGAGGTAAAAGGAAGATGGGTACAGGTTTTGTGCCACCTTCCGCAATATTAAGACCAAGGCAACCGCGCATCCCTGTGTTAAAGTCCCATTTCAGCATTTCCAACATTATCAACATCCCTACCGAACTGCTGCACTCTCCAAATAACTCAAATACCACACATGCTAGTGCCCCCCCCCGATCCTTTTCAACACCCGGAACACTGAATCCCCGGCTTGGCCTGTATCTGATTGCAGGCAAACCTTAGAGACTCCAGTGCAGAGGGGCGGGGGGAGGAGGGTGGGGAGCAACACATGATGAACTTTTTGTTGCAGAAACCGTGATGGAGCTAAAAACTGGAATTAAGGACCCTAATATAGACCCCAATGACACTACCGTGCCATCTGATGTAGGCACTATGCCTGATTACAAAAATGGAGTAAACGTCCCCAATATTGACTTTACCGTCATCCCTATGCCACCAAACAATGTTAAACAACCTGTAATGAACGCCAACAGCCACCTACCAGCCCCACTTATCAACAGTCCCCTACAAGCCCCACTCACGGTACTTGTTGCGGAGCTGCTGAGGGAGGCTCTGCCTCGTGGTCCGCCACGGGGCTGTGGGCCTGGAGGGGCTTTGGTGCTGTCGGAGGGGCCTGCCGCAGTGGTGGAATCCCTAAGTGAGACTGCGCTGGCCGCGATGGCGCCCCCCCATCTGGGGGGGATAGTGGTGGCAGCGGTCGTCCATGCGCCCAAGGCGGGAGCGGGCGTGGGTGTGTTGAGAGAGGGCGGGAGGGGACGTGGACCGCGGGTGGAGGAGGAGCCCTGGCGGGGGGAGACAACGCCATGCTCTGCGCTTTAGGCGCTGCGGCACCTGATGGAGCTGTGCCCGTGGAGGCCGCCGTCGCCGCTGGTTTGGACTGCGGGGCCCCGGAGGAGGAGGGGGTCCCCAGTCAGCCAGGCCGGTGGCACATGTGGAAGCACCAGTGAAGGTGGGGAAAAGAAGCCAGGACTGCCAAGCCGCTGATGAGAAGGGGAAGGAGCTTGCAGTGCAACACAAAGCAAGTGAGGACACTGACCCCTGCTGGCGGCCCGACGGTACTGACGAGGTCAGGCTAGTTAAAAGAAAGGAACGTGCTATAACAGCACTGAAACAAAAAATACTGAATGGGGGGAAACACACCACAAAACCCTACTATAGAGTACCAAGTCAAAAAAGTAAAACATTCAAAGCACCCTCCCATAATCAGGTGGCAAACTTCTTTAAGAGAAAGGGAGTAAGTACCCCCATACCACAAAAAGAAATCTCGGATGGAGAGCTTCTGGAGGGGTGGGTGGCGGTCGAAGAGTCTATTTTGATAGAACAAACATCAATTAGCCAGGAAGAAAGGGGAGTCGTCAAACAGAGAACCGTGGCCAACCTACTACAACTTGAGACGCCATTAAGGTGGCATTTTGGGAAACCCCCTCTTGCCTCTCCTATTCCCCACTTACCTACATTGACGGCAGGCTTGCTGCCCCCAGAGCTTAACCTGACTATTGACAACCAAAAGAGTACCCCCCAGCCATTGGAGGAGACGGAGGACCTGAACGAGGGGCTTCCATGTGGACACCCGCAAGGGGAAGCTTCAGGGCATATTCACCATGACCATCAGAAGGAATTAGGAAGCCCCGCGAAGCCCCACGAGGTGTAACGAGGCCTCAAACCTACCCAAAAAAAGCTTGGTAAAGACACCGCCATGTGGTACCCTTGGAAAACCAATACTGGCACCCGAGTGCCCTACTCCAAGCAGATCGAGGGTGGGAAGAGACTCACTACAGGGGGGCATGAAGGAAACACCACAAAAGAAAACAGACCTAATGGGAATAATGTCCACAGTGACGATCGTGCTTGCTCCCTTTAGCAAATTGTACGAAACCCTGAACGATTCTGTGAGAGACCAAGCAGCAATCATGGCCCTAATGCACACTAAGCTATTATACTTAGAAAAGTACATACTGATTAAAGAAGCGAGACAAGAAAATGCCATAGACCAAGGATCATCGTGCTCACTTGACTTGGAGAGGAAAACACAAGGAACCCGGACTAGTGACAACTGCTGGAACAAAAACAGCGATTTGCCACTGGATCTGGAGGGAAAAACACAAGGAACCCAGACGAAAGACAACTGCCGGAACAAAACTAGTGACCTGACATCCGGTGGAAGGAAGGTGACGAACACGCTGGATAACGGTTGCATCAACATGGACTGCTTGGGAATAACTTCTATCGCAGCGGAAAAGGTGTTGGGGGGCAAACCCCAAACTAAATCCCTAAATACAAAACAGAAAGAACTTGAAACGTCTTCAACAAGAAGGCTAAACCAGCAGACAAAGCAAATCCAGTACCAAATCCTGACAAAGCAGAAGCCAAGAAAATAGTCTTAAAAATACTGACCCCACCAAAATTGTCAAGACGTTCTGTAACACCGAGACGAAGAACTGGGGCTAACGACACCTCCAATGCAAAACCAGCGGGAAATGGAGAGTCAAGAAAAAGAAAATTCTCGGAGGAAGAAAAAGTGGAGGAAGAGTTCAACTCCATGGAGGCTTTAATGAACCTAAGTACATATACAGTCGAAGATTCAGAAACCGATATTCCATCCCCCAAGCCTAGATCACGAAATGAAAGCGTGTCTAGACGGGATGAAGCACCGGACCCCTATCTAGGGAACCAAAAGGGGAGAAAGCACAGTGCGGAACAATTCAGAACTATAGAAGAAAAAAGGAAGGCTCAGAAGCCCCTCCTTCCAAAGCCTCAGAGACAAGAAGAGAGACTAACTCTTCTTATGATAAACGCAGTTACGCTCCAAGCACTGGATGCAAGAGGCCTCTGCAGAAAGAGACCAAAGCCAGAAAGAATCTAGAGAATCTTCCTAGCAATAATCAGCGAAATAAAGTGAGAGAAAGAAGCAGAGGCCGATCGACGCAGGAGAGGAGTAAGGAATGGCCAAGGAGCGGAACGAATAAACGCATCACGTCGGACTTTCACATTTTCAAACTGGAGAGAAGGATAGAAAAGCCAGACGATTTCAGGCTAAGCAGGAACACAACGCTGCGTATCTTTGATCAAGTCCCAAACCTACCACATTTGACCTCCCAAGACTTACAAATCGTCGAACCATGCGAGAAAGGATGGAGGGATCGGGCCTACCTACATATATCATCTCCACTAATAAGTAACATCTTAAAGTCAGAGATAGACAACCTCCGGTTCCTGGGATATGACCTGAAAGAAACTCAGGACATTCGAAAACAGAGGAGTCATCGGCCGCATAGAAGCCCAAAGACGAGATCCTTAACCAGGAACAAGAAACCAGCGTTTGAAGAAAAACGCCACAACAAAGACAAAGAAAATCATTGGGTGAGTCAAAAGTCCCAATCTACACAAGACAACCGAAGCATACATGGCTCCAATGGTCGAAGGAAGGGAAGAGGAGGGACGAGTCATTCTATCAAGACAGCAAGAAATACTCAGAGGATAACCAACCAACAAACCCGGAAAGATGGCCAAAAGGCCGGGAGAAAAAATAAGAATCACAATCGCTCGAAGCCCCCTGAAATCATCCCGAGGGGAGAGAGGTACTGAAGTTAGGAGCCCGGCCCTACAGTTCAACCGGAGGTGGATATCAAATACACGACAATATGCAAATAAAATCTAGCAACTAGTTGATAGAAAACCCTTGTTGAGCCAATTGGTGAAGCCGTCCCCCGTGACAATGGGCTCATGGAACACACAAGGGTTTTCCCACCTGACGGCAAGTTCGATGTCAATTTAGGAGCATTTGATATCCTGACAAAGCCTTCCCTCGATGGATACACCTTGACCTTTATCCCGGCAGAAAAGGGAGCCACTGGAAGGCCAAGAGTGGGTCTTCTGACGGCAGTAAGATCGGGATGTGGCTTAGTGTTTGTGGCGGAACTACATCTCTCCCCGCTCATCCAGACTACCAGACTAGGGTGGCAACCTGATAGTGGTGAATCGGGGAAGGAAAACCCTCAACAAAAACTCCTAGTCATCAATACATACTGGAATCCAGCAGAGATTGACACTGACCATTACCTAGAGGCTATTGACAACCTTCTGGAGGAGGAAAGCGAAAGTCAACACCTCACCAACATCATTATAAATGGTGATCTAAACTGCACAATGGATGATGATGCGACCCTCACGTGCACAAGATCTAAAACGGATGGGGACAGAGCAAAACGATGGGGTAACCTGATGGACAAATGAGATTTGCATAATTTGCACTGGCTACGCTCTAAATAGAACATGGAGATTCCAACGTGGCAAAGATGTGATCAAAAGGGGACCATCGACCACACCATCGTATCGAAGGATCTGCTGAGTATGATCAAGTCTTTTAATGTGATCAAAACAGACAACAGTGACCACAACATCTTAAAAACGACCTGGTACTTTCATAGGCCAGTGCAAGAACAGATGTTTCAAGGTTTGGAAGCAGGCCCGAGTGGCAACCGCCTAAGGTTAACGGCGAAAGCCATCAGCGAAATGACGATGACCTAAAAAAGCATCAGCAATAACCTTATTGACAAGCCAACCTAAGCTGCAACTGTAGATTATGTGCCGTTACTGGATATATACCGCAGATCAAAGCAACAAGGGGGCCCTACGCACTTAGTTCATAAACACAGCTACAACAAGGAACTGGTAAAGCAAAGAGCGTCCTTGAGAAAAATCCGACGAATGGCAAAAACTACCAACTCAACAAAGCTGCAAATGAAATACCACTTAGCTCAACGCCAGTACAAAAATTGGGTGAGACATCATCGCGCAAGTCTTCTGCAACACGACGCAGAACAAATGCTGTGCACACTTACGAAGAAAAGCAGCAAAGAATTCTGGTCGGTAATTCATTAAAAAACATCAAGCACTCAGACCAACCTACAGAATAATGTCAGCGAAGAGAAATGGGAGATTTTTTCGAGTCACTGTATGAAAAGGAGGAAAGCCAGACACCGAACATCCGCGGGCTTCAAGTGCCAAACTGGGAAATACCCTGCGACTGTGAATCAATTACATCAAAAATCAACAATCTAAAAAACTCTAGAGCGCCAGGGCATCTCTAACATAAATCTGAAGAACAACATTAATACCTGGGCCCCACTTATTGGTCAGATCTTTCAGAACTGCAACATCACCAAAACTGTGCCCCCCTCCGGGAAGACTTCAAAAGTGGTCCTGATCTTTAAAAAAGGAGCGAAAGAAGATCCAAGAAACTACCGCCCCATAGCACTCTTAGACGTCATTGGGAAGGTTTTTGGATCTTGTGCTTTGGATGGCCTGAACACCTGGCTAAAAGAATCCAATTATAGAGACCAATTCCAGACGGGGTTTGTCAGAAACATCGGCACCACAGCGAACATTCTTGTATTAAGCTCTCTGAAAGCAAGAGTGCAACAAGGAGCGCTGCGAATATTCATGGCCTTCGTCGACCTCGTGCAGGCGTTCGATCGTGTGAGCCGAGAACTCCTATTGGCTAAACTAATTGGCAGGAACTGCCCAGAAAAAATATTAGCCCCAATAAGAGCCCTTTATGAAGGCACTACCATGAGAGTTTGTCTGAACGATGCAGGGACCCTATCAAAGGTAATTCAGACTGCCCGAGGAGTAAAGCAGGGCTGTCCCCTGGCCCCAGCTCTGTATAACGCCTTTATAGTAGATCTGGAAGACGAGTTAATTACAACCAGGTTCTTTCCCCCATCGCTAGGAGGAGAGAAAATACAGAGACTCCTTTATGCGGATGATATCATCCTGCTAGATCAGACAGCGGTAGGGCTACAAAGACAGCTGAATAGCTTGCTCTCATACTTGGGAAATAACCATCTAGAACTAAATAAGAGAAAAACCAAGATCATGGCCTTTCGAAACCATAACTCGAACAGCAAGCAAAGAAAAATGGAGCATGGAAACCGAGAAAATCGAAATTGTGAAGACCTTTAAATACTTGGGAGTGACGCTGAGTAACAGTATTACAGAAAGACCAATGCAGGAGATGTTGATAGCAAAAACAAAGACCTTGTCATGCCAAGCACGGATGATCGACAGGAAATATGGAAAGTTCTCTCTGATTCCAGTGCTGTCTTTTTTCAAAGCCAAGGTCGTCTCGTGTATAACGTACAGAGTTGCCCCAAATCCTGAGGCAGTTCTGGGACAGACTGGAAGGGCAATTTTGGAAGAAGGTGCTGGGGTTGCCAACGTCTGTTCCTATATGTCATATCAGACAAGAACTTTGCCTACCCTCTCTGAAGGGGATTGTGGCAAGGAATACCCTGATGCTTTTTAGGAAAGTGATCACAGATTCTTCAGCACCCGTTTTCGAGATCTTGAAGAACGAATTATCCAGCGGAAAAAAAACAAAATCTTAGCATTATGGGCGGAAGACTGTGTAAACCTGCTAGAGGAGGTGGCCCTGACTAGAGCAACTCTAATACAAGACCCAACAGAGGTAGTGAAAAAATGGATCGAACTGGACTGGATCAGAACTCAGGATAACGCTGCCTCTTACAAATCAATAAAAAACTTCCCCATAACCCCAAAGAGAGTTAAAGAGGTGAGAGGCTATTCTAAAAAATTCCCGGATAAACAGCTGCGTAACACCTTTCTCAGAATCAGACTAAAAAAAAGAGACAAACAAGATCTTGGCAAGAAGAGGCGAGTCACCTTCAGACAAGTGCCGATACTGTAATACCCAGCAGGTGGAATCCACCCGTCACCTTCTGTTAAGGTGTAAGGGAACCCAGGAAGCAAGAGAAATCTACCTAATGAAACACCTGAGCAGCTCAACTACAGCTGACGAAGAAGACTGGTGGAACGGTCCGCTTGGAGGGGAAAAAACTGAATGGACAGTGGCTGTTACTCTGTTCTTCAAACTAATTGGTCTCGTGCAGGAGCACAAAACATGTTCAGGAGACAAAAGGATAACAATTGACGCCAGCACAAGCCGATGCTTAAACTCTTAAAAGTGCTTAAACTCTTAAAAGTGATAAAGAAAAAAAAAGAACTATTAAATTTAAACTGGAGAGACGAATCTTTTGTAAAAATTGTAAAATTGCATTACAATTAAATCAAATAAAAAAAACTAAAATAAAATGTATTTCACATTATAGTGATATCCTAACCATAGTTTTTGTTGTGGTACCTAGGAACAATGCTATGTGATGCTCCTTGTTGTTTTGTCATGGGGAAAAGGTCATGTTCCTTTGCTTCCTGTGATGCCACTTTGGGGTTGGGTCAAATGACACCACATTCTGTGATGTATCAGAGGTCAAGGGTCGCGTGATGTAACTTCCGCTGGCATTTTGGTGAAATGACGGCCCTGCCCCTCACATTAAACCCTAAATCACCAAAGCCATGACAATAGTATAAATTGCGCCATACTTCTCCATTGGTAAAAAAGGGACATTCTACTGGTAAGAAATCCTCGCTGAAACCAAAGCTCGCAATAAGACGTCAGTAGTCAATTCAAAGATGCAACTGGACTCAAAGGGAGTATCCGCCACAGCAACTCGGTACATGTCCAAAAATCCAAATACCGACAAATGGATCCAGTAGAGCCCATTGTTATGACCGCCACACTAAGTTCCAGGAGGAAAATAAACGGTATTTATATATATAGTATATATGTATATATACTTCATACAAACGTGTTAAACCTGTACTTTATAATAATATAAGAAACCCGTGTTTAAACTCTAGATCTTTCTCTCTGGCGGTTTGGCATTCTGCTTTCTTGTCATTTTTACTGCTCGATTCCCTCCAGCATGGGCGGGAGAAAGGCCGCGGAATACAGAGCAAGGTCAGCTCGCGCCTTGAATGAAGGGTCAGCCAGGGGTCAGCCGCGCAGGTCTTCCTTTGAGGCCCTCCAGGGAGGGGTCAGTGCGTCGGTGAAGGTGACCTGAAAAAATGCCCACCAGAGAAAGGAGAACGGCGGCTCGTGTTTAAATGACTCACTGTACAACGCCGAAGCAATGGACTGAAAACCAGGCCGGGCGGTGTAGAGAGGGCAGTCCCCCATCACACAGCACAATGCACAGCCGCCAAGACAGACACCGAGGTGCTGAAGGAGAAGGGAGACTGGTTAAGACACACATCTGATGGACTGCGAGCATCCTTGTGCTTAGTTGGCGGAGGGAACATATGCAATGTGTTCTACTTGAGAAATAGCCCCCATGGCACACGATGGTTTCCTAGAGGTGGGCAAGAGTTACAGTACAGATGTCTTTTGCATCCACTTGCAGGTTTGTGCGTGTCTTCCCATCTACTGAACGGAGACCTAGGAAATCAGGGAACGAAATTAGGGTTTTGTTGACCAGGAGCAAAAAGCAGCTCGTGAGTATCGGGCATCATCCGTTAGGCAGGAGCTACTTCTAGAGAACCAGTACATAATGCATAGTAAATCTAACTTGGGCGCAAGATGCAAACCAACTTTCTGCCAGTTATATATCAAATATTCTTTAAATGTCCCTTAGGTGTGCCTTTAATATTTTTTTTAATACATATTCCCAGACCTATAGAGTTAATATCACAAAGCTATTTTTATCAACCAGCATAACCTTCCCCTAGACATTCATCCAAGGGTGCAAACTTTTAAACTATACAGGGGAGGGTTGCAACTTTATGACACAACCTTTGACCTGGGTGATGTTCATGGGAAGTGGCAACACAGTGACCTGTCTGTGGGCGACACTGGCCAGGCCTCTCTTTTCTTAATGACAGTCCATCAAAACTAAAAATGTTTGGTATCTGGTTTTAATATAATCATAACCACTATCATTGTTCTGGCAAACTGTGTATACCATACATTGGTGGCTGGAACCAAGAGTGGTTTGCAACTGTCTGGTCACCTTCTGTGATGGAGCAGACAAAATGAACAAGAATTGGCAGTGCCAAGAGTTTCGGCTTTTATGTCAGCATGGGGATGGTCCTTGCCAGGCACTGCCATAGTGGTGCTAACTGGCCATTGATGGTAGCAGGTGGAAAATGGTGGGACTACCTGGGCATCTAATAGTAGTGTCTAGCAAATGCCTGATACATATGCACAAGCAAAAACTGTTAGCTTTGCCAATGCTTGTGTCAACAGGGCTTCAGTGAAGGACACGCAAAGTGCTTATACATTCCGTGGCTGAAGGCAGACCTAGTTAAGGACCTGGTTAAGACATTTGTATTACATCAGTAGCGGGTTCACAACTCCAATTAAGTCATTACCTCTCAGAACACTGCTTTGAAAAAACACTGGCAGGCACTAGGAGTGCAAAGTTTGATGGTAAGGTTTGAAAAAAGTTAGCTCAAAGAGTTCCCATGAGAAGGTGTTTCGGGCGGGAAGGGGCAGGAACTGTGTGGGAATGGCCATAGGGGTTAGCATGGCCATGAGTAGTCAATGGGTGGGCAAATAACCCACCCACAAGCTGCGTGTCCCTCCTCATATGCCATTTCTCCCAATCTGTTCTATAATGCAATAGTTTGTGCCATCTAATAGCCCAAACTAAAAATGAAGGCACGGAAGGTTGCCCACAGCAATGACAGTGGTCATAATTATTAAAAAGCAGTGCACTCGTCACCTTTGTAATGCAAAGAAGTTATGCAAATGTAAGAAGTCACCCTCTACAAAATCCATTTACATTACATTACCTTTTAATTTGATCCTGCTCCCCCTCCACAATTATATTTATCCTATGTCAGCCCTTATTTTTCACTTATCCTCAAGTAGGAAAGCCCACAGACTAGAGCATTTGAATATAATTTCTGGGGTACCTTAGTTGGTTGATGCACATGCTGCAGCGATCTGTGTGCAAAGTTCGGGCCTCACATTTTTATCTTTGATGTGCCAGAAAATCATTGAATCCTCCCGAGGCTAGGAGTAACATTGAGTTGCCTCATGTCCTCCTGTCTAGGAAGGGACGATCAAGCAGCAAACGGAGTTTAAGCCCTAGGGGAACTTTCCCCAGTACCCCAGCAGGCAAACATGGGAGCAGCAGATGGTGTGCTCAGGTCAGTGCCTTAAGTGGCACTACAAATCGAGCCGGGGCCCATCGAGGGGGCGTGGCCTAACAACGGGGTCTTGATGGGCCGTTAGGCCACGCCCCCTTGACGAGCCCCGGCTCAATGGGCTACTGGCACCCCTGCCAGGCAGCCTTTTGTAGAGATTAGCACCCTCTCCCCTATGGGGGAGAGGGTGCTGATCTCGGCATTTATTTTGTATAGGCTTGCCTGGCAGGGGACAGCGCCTCGCCTATTCAGCCTTAATGGTGTTGCTGCCCCTCGCCAGCTGGGGAGGGGCAGCGTCACCATTAAGGCTGACAGGGTGAGGCCACTGGAAGCAGAGGCCTTTTTCCTAAAGACTGAAACTCCCGTGAATCCGCGGGAACTTCAGTATTTAGAAAGCAAGGCCTCTGCTTCCAGCGGCCTCACGTTTCTCCATAATGGTGGCACCGGCCCACGTTCATCCCTTGATTAAAGGGATGCCTCGCAGGTGCGGCGCCACCATTATAGCTGAAAGGCATTTTTTTCTGAAGCCTGAAGCTCTCGCACACGAGCGAGAGCTTCAGGCTGTAGAAAAAAATGCCTTTTCGTGTAGTGGCCGGGGCTTCCCGGGGAGATTAGTGGGCCCCGGCAGGGCCCCGCCTCAAAACGAAATTTCGGAGCCTGCCGGGGCCCAGCCCTGGCAGGCCCCGGCCCACTTAAAGCCCTGGCGCAGGTCCTGCAACAGGGCAGATGGGATAAGAAGAGGGGACGTTTGCAAGCCTCAGGAGTAAGCAAGCAGCCCTCATGCTTAAAATGAGTTTCTTTCCCTCAGCCACCCCCATGTAGCAGATGGAAGACATGTTGCCACTGCCCCCTGCTCAGGGGCTACAAGGAGCAGCATTGGGCTGGTGGACTCCATACTCTGTCAAGGAACAGGCAAGCCCCATCACCAACCATTGTGGTACTTAGGTTCGATTCATGGAATTAATGTGCGCTGAAAATTCCCGCGCAGAGCTGCCAAAACGTGCGAATCGCAGTAAAAGTGCAAAAATCGCAGTACAAGTGCGAAAATCGCAGGGAAACCAGCGCACATCGATTCATGGAAGTCCGTGCGCGAGAAAAACATTGGATGTGGGCTGAAAAAGTGCGCCGCGCACGCCGGCGCACAGGTCATCCAACAGCGTGCGCCACGGCCACTGCGAAATCGCACATAGCGCGGCGCACATCACAAAAGTAGGCGTAACACGGGGCGTAACACTCAGAATGGGGAACAACGCGTGAAAATATGGGCGTCACGGGGGAAGACAGGAGGCAAGTGCGCGGAATGCCCACACGCTCGCCTACAACCCGTATTCATGGAATCGAATAGGGCAAACCAGCGCACGGTGAAAGACGCGCACAGGGCCAAACAAGTACGCCACAAGAAAGCAGGCGGTAGCGTCCCTGCGCCTGAAATAAATGTGCGCCAAAATGTGCGCTAACAAAAAGCACCCATATACAGCCATGATGAATGGTCCATACAGTGGCCCCCTAGGACAAATGAGGTGCAAAGGGGTACCGACAAACACGGACACCCGCTGTGTGAAAAATAGCGTGTGCGTGTGTTTCTGGGTGCACAGGAAGTTCCACACGCGATTGGCCTGGGTACGTGTACTACGGGGTGCGCGGGAAGTTCCACACGCGATTAGCCTGGGTACGTGTACTTGGGGGTGCGCGTGAAGTTCCACACGCGATTAGCCTGGGTACGTGTGTTTCGGGGTGCGCGGGAAGTTCCACACGCGATTGGCCTGGGTACGTGTACTTCGGGGTGCGCGGGAAGTTCCACACGTGATTAGCCTGGGTACGTGTACTTCGGGGTGCGCGGGAAGTTCCAAACGCGATTAGCCTGGGTACGTGTGTTTCGGGGTGCGCGGGAAGTTCCACACGCGATTGGCCTGGTTACGTGTGTTTCGGGATGCGCGGGAAGTTCCACACGCAATTGGCATGGGTACATGTACTTCTGGGTGCTCGGGAAGTCCCACACGCGATTTCAGCAGGGTACGTGTATTCCGAGGTGTGCGGGAAGATTCACACGCGATTCCAGCAGGGTACGTGTATTTCGGTGGTGTCGGGGAATGCTACATGTGATTTGGCCGTGTGGGTCCTCCCAGGTGTTCCCTCTACACCCTCCACGACCCTTGCAGGCAGCCCACACCACAGGGGACTACCCTCCACCCCTGCTCATGTCCCACTGGCAACCCATCCACCATGGCCATGCCCCCCAGCCAACCCACATGCCACCTTGCACTACTGATCACCAACACATGTCTCCCAGCACCCACACCCCCCAGCACTGTGGGGCACCCTCCACCAGGCCCGCACTCATGTCCAACTCATGTGTCCCATCACCCCCACCCACCAGCATCGAGGGGCACCCTCCACCAGGCCCCCACTCATGTCTCCCATCACCCCCACCCACCAGCATCGAGGGGCACCCTCCACCAGGCCCCCACTCATGTCTCCCATCACCCCCACCCCCCAGCATCCAGGGGCACCCTCCACCGGGCCCCCACTCATGTCCCCCTGCACCCCCACCCCCCAGCATCCAGGGGCACCCTCCACCAGGCCCCCACTCATGTCCCCCTGCACCCCCACCCCCCAGCAGTCCAGGGCACCTTCCACCAGGCCCCCACTCATGTCCAACTCATGTCTCCCATCACCCCCACCTCCCAGCATCCAGGGGCACCCTCCACCAGGCCACCACTCATGTACCCCTGCACCCCCACCGCCCAGCATCCAGGGGCACCCTCCACCAGGCCCCCACTTATGTCCCTCTGCACCCCCACCCCCCCAGCATCCAGGGGCACCCTCCACCAGGCCCCCATTCATGTCCAACTCATGTTTCCGACCACCCCCACCCCCCAGCAGTGCAGGGCACCCTCCACCAGGCCCCCACTCATGTCCAACTCATGTCTCCCATCACCCCCACCCCCCAGCATCCAGGGGCAGCCTCCACCAGGCCCCCACTCATGTCCCCCTGCACCCCCACCCCCAGCATCCAGGGGCACCCTCCACCAGGCCCCCACTCATGTCCCCCTGCACTCCCCCAGCATCCAGGGGCACCCTCCACCAGGCCCCCGCTCATGTCTCCCATCACCCCCACCCCCCAGCAGTGCAGGGCACCCTCCACCAGGCCCCCACTCATGTCCAACTCATGTCTCCCATCACCCCCACCCCCCAGCATCTAGGGGCACCCTCCACCAGGCCCCCACTCATGTCTCCCTGCACCCCCACCCCCCACCAGTCAGGGGCACCCTCCACCAGGACCCCACTCATGTCCTCCTGCACCCTCACCGCCAGCATCCAGGGGACCCTCCACCAGGTCCCCACTCATGTCCCCCTGCACCCCCACCCCCAGCATCCAGGGGCACCCTCTACCAGGCCCCCACTCATGTCTCCCATCACCCCACCCCCCAGCAGTGCAGGGCACCCTCCACCAGGCCCCCACTCATGTTCAACTCATGTCTCCCATCACCCCCACCCCCCAGAATCCAGGGGCACCCTCCACCAGGCCCCCACTCATGCCCCCCTGCACCCCCACCCCCCAGCATCCAGGGGCACCCTCCACCAGGCCCCACTCATGTCCCCCTGCACCCCCACTCCCCAGCATCCAGGGGCACCCTCAACCAGGCCCCCACTCATGTCCAACTCATGTTTCCCACCCCCCCCACCCCCCAGCAGTGCAGGGCACCCTCCAACAGGCCCCCACTCATGTCCAACTCATGTCTCCCATCACCCCCACCCCCCAGCATCCAGGGGCACCCTCCACCAGGCCCCCACTCATGTCCCCCTGCACCCCCACCCCCCAGCATCCAGGGGCACCCTCCACCAGGCCCCCACTCATGTCTCCCATCACCCCCATGCCCCAGCAGTGCAGGGCACCCTCCACCAGGCCCCCAACCATGTCCAACTCATGTCTCCCATCACCCCCACCCCCCAGCATCCAGGGGCACCCTCCACCAGGCCCCCACTCATGTCCCCCTGCACCCCCACCCCCCAGCATCCAGGGGCACCCTCCACCAGGCCCCCACTCATGTCTCCCATCACCCCTACGCCCCAGAAGTGCAGGGCACCCTCCACCAGACTCCCACTCATGTCCAACTCATGTCTCCCATCACCCCCACCCCCCAGCATCTAGGGGCACCCTCCACCAGGCCCCCACTCATGTCTCCCTGCACCCCCACCAGTCAGGGGCACCCTCCACCAGGCCCCCACTCATGTCCCCCTGCACGCTCACCCCCAGCATCCAGGGGTACCCTCCACCAGGTCCCCACTCATGTCCCCCTGCACCCTCACCCCCAGCATCCAGGGGCACCCTCTACCAGGCCCCCACTCATGTCTCCCATCACCCCCACCCCCAGCAGTGCAGGGCACCCTCCACCAGGCCCCCACTCATGTCCAACTCATGTCTCCCAACACCCCCACCCCCCCAGCATCCAGGGGCACCCTCCACCAGGCCCCCACTCATGTCCCCCTGCACCCCCACCCCCCAGCATCCAGGGGCACCCTCCACCAGGCCCCCACTCATGTCCCCCTGCACCCCCACCCCCCAGCATCCAGGGGCACCCTCCACCAGGCCCCCACTCATGTCCAACTCATGTTTCCCACCACCCCAATCCCCCAGCAGTGCAGGGCACCCTCCACCAGGCCCCCACTCATGTCCAACTCATGTCTCCCATCACCCCCACCCCCCAGCATCCAGGGGCACACTCCACCAGGCCCCCACTCATGTCCCCCTGCACCCCCACCCCCCCAGCATCCAGGGGCACCCTCCACCAGGCCCTCACTCATGTCTCCCATCACCCCCACGCCCCAGCAGTGCAGGGCACCCTCCACCAGGCCCCCACTCATGTCTAACTCATGTCTCCCATCACCCCCACCCCCCAGCATCCAGGGGCACCCTCCACCAGGCCCCCACTCATGTCTCCCATCAGCCCCACGCCCCAGCAGTGGAGGGCACCCTCCACCAGGCCCCCACTCATGTCCAACTCATGTCTCCCATCACCCCCACCCACCAGCATCTAGGGGCACCCTCCACCAGGCCCCCACTCATGTCTCCCTGCACCCCCACCCCCCCGCCAGTCAGGGGCAACCTCCACCAGGCCCCCTCTCATGTCCCCCTGCACCCCCACCCCCCCAGCATCCAGGGGCACCCTCCACCAGGCCCCCACCAATGTCTCCCATCACCCCCACCCCCCAGCAGTGCAGGGCACCCCCCACCAGGCCCCCACTCATGTCCAACTCATGTCTCCCATCACCCCCACCCCCCCAGCATCGAGGGGCACCCTTCACCAGGCCCCCACTCATGTCCCCCTGCACCTCCACCCCCCAGCATCCAGGGGCACCCTCCACCAGGCCCCCACTCATGTCCCCCTGCACCCCCACCCCCCAGCATCCAGGGACACCCTCCACCAGGCCCCCACTCATGTCTCCCATCACCCCCACCCCCCAGCAGTGCAGGGCACCCTCCACCAGGCCCCCACTCATGTCCAACTCATGTCTCCCATCACCCCCACCCCTCAGCATCTAGGGGCATCCTCCACCAGGCCCCCACTCATGTCTCCCTGCACCCCCACCAGTCAGGGGCACCCTCCACCAGGCCCCCACTCATGTCCCCCTGCACCCCCAACCCCCAGCATCCAGGGGCACCGTCAACCAGGTCCCCACTCATGTCTCCCATCACCCCCACCCCCCAGCAGTGCAGGGCACCCTCCACCAGGCCCCCACTCATGTCCAACTCATGTCCCCCATCACCCCCACCCCCCAGCATCTAGGGGCACCCTCCACCAGGCCCCCACTCATCTCTCCCATCACCCCCACCCCCCAGCAGTCAGGGGCACACTCCACCAGGCCCCCACTCATGTCTCCCATCACCCCCACCCCCAGCAGTGCAGGGCACCCTCCACCAGGCCCCCACTCATGTCCAACTCATGTCTCCCATCACCCCCACCCCCCAGCATCTAGGGGCACCCTCCACCAGGCCCCCACTCATGTCTCCCATCACCCCACCCCCCAGCAGTGTAGGGCACCCTCCACCAGGCCCCCACTCATGTCCAACTCATGTCTCCCATCACCCCACCCCCCAGCATCTAGGGGAACCCTCCACCAGGCCCCCACTCACGTCTCCCTGCACCCCCAACCCCCAACAGTCAGGGGCACCCTCCACCAGGCCCCCACTCATCTCCCCCTGCACCCCCACCCCCCAGCATCCAGGGGCACCCTCCACCAGGCCCCCACTCATGTACCCCTGCACCCACACCCCCCAGCATCCAGGGGCACCCTCCACCAGGCCCCCACTCATGTCTCCCTGCACCCCACCCCCCACCAGTCAGGGGCACCCTCCACCAGGCCCCCACTCATGTCCCCCTGCACCCCCACCCCCAGCATCCAGGGGCACCGTCCACCAGGCCCCCACTCATGTCTCCCATCACCCCCACCCTCCAGCAGTGCAGGGCACCCTCCACCAGGCCCCCACTCATGTCCAACTCATGTCTCCCATCACCCCCACCCCCCAGCATCCAGGGGCACACTCCACCAGGCCCCCACTCATGTCTCCCTGCACCCCCACCCCCCAGCATCCAGGGGCACCCTCCACCATGCCCCCACTCATGTCTCCCATCACCCCCACGCCCCAGCAGTGCAGGGCACCCTCCACCAGGCCCCCACTCATGTCCAACTCATGTCTCCCATCACCCCCACCCCCCAGCATCCAGGGGCACCCTCCACCAGGCCCCCACTCATGTCTCCCATCACCCCCACGCCCCAGCAGTGGAGGGCACCCTGCACCAGGCCCCCACTCATGTCCAACTCATGTCTCCCATCACCCCCACCCCCAGCATCTAGGGGCACCCTCCACCAGGCCCCCACTCATGTCTCCCTGCACCCCCACCCCCCCACCAGTCAGGGGCACCCTCCACCAGGCCCCCTCTCATGTCCCCGTGCACCCCCACCCCCCCCCCAGCATCCAGGGGCACCCTCCACCAGGCCCCCACTCATGTCTCCCATCACCCCCACCCCCCAGCAGTGCAGGGCACCCCCCACCATAACCCCACTCATGTCCAACTCATGTCTCCCATCACCCCCACCCCCCCAGCATCCAGGGGCACCCTTCACCAGGCCCCCACTCATGTCCCCCTGCACCCCCACCCCCCAGCATACAGGGGCACCCTCCACCAGGCCCCCACTCATGTCCCCCTGCACCCCCACCCCCCAGCATCCAGGGACACCCTCCACCAGGCCCCCACTCATGTCTCCCATCACCCCCACCCCCCAGCAGTGCAGGGCACCCTCCACCAGGCCCCCACTCATGTCCAACTCATGTCTCCCATCACCCCCACCCCCCAGCATCTAGGGGCACCACCAGGCCCCCACTCATGTCTCCCATCACCCCCACCCCCCAGCAGTGCAGGGCACCCTCCACCAGGCCCCCACTCATGTCCAACTCATGTCTCCCATCACCCCCACCCCTCAGCATCTAGGGGGACCCTCCACCAGGCCCCCACTCATGTCTCCCTGCACCCCACCCCCCACCAGTCAGGGACACCCTCCACCAGGCCCCCACTCATGTCCCCCTGCACCCCCAACCCCCAGCATCCAGGGGCACCGTCCACCATGCCCCCACTCATGTCTCCCATCACCCCCACCCCCCAGCAGTGCAGGGCACCCTCCACCAGGCCCCCACTCATGTCCAACTCATGTCTCCCATCACCCCCACCCCCCAGCATCTAGGGGCACCACCAGGCCCCCACTCATGTCTCCCATCACCCCCACCCCCCAGCAGTCAGGGGCACACTCCACCAGGCCCCCACTCATGTCTCCCATCACCCCCACCCCCAGCAGTGCAGGGCACCCTCCACCAGGCCCCCACTCATTTCCAACTCATGTCTCCCATCACCCCCACCCCCCAGCATCTAGGAGCACCCTCCACCAGGCCCCCACTCATGTCTCCCATCACCCCACCCCCCAGCAGTGCAGGGCACCCTCCACCAGGCCCCCACTCATGTCCAACTCATATCTCCCATCACCCCCACCCCCCAGCATCTAGGGGAACCCTCCACCAGGCCCCCACTCACGTCTCCCTGCACCCCCACCCCCCACCAGTCAGGGGTACCCTCCACCAGGCCCCCACTCATCTCCCCCTGCACCCCCACCCCCCAGCATCCAGGGGCACCCTCCACTAGGCCCCACTCATGTACCCCTGCACCCACACCCCCCAGCATCCAGGGGCACCCTCCACCAGGCCCCCACTCATGTCTCCCTGCACCCCCACCCCCCACCAGTCAGGGGCACCCTCCACCAGGCCCCCACTCATGTCCCCCTGCACCCCCACCCCCCAGCATCCAGGGGCACCGTCCACCAGGCCCCCACTCATGTCTCCCATCACCCCCACCCCCCAGCAGTGCAGGGCACTCTCCACCAGGCCCCACTCATGTCCAACTCATGTCTCCCATCACCCCCACCCCCAGCATCTAGGGGCACCCTCCACCAGGCCCCCACTCATGTCTCCCATCAACCCCCACCCCCCAGCAGTCAGGGGCACACTCCACCAGGCCCCCACTCATGTCTCCCATCACCCCCGCCCCTAGCAGTGCAGGGCACCCTCCACCAGGCCCCCACTCATGTCCAACTCATGTCTCCCATCACCCCCACCCCCCAGCATCTAGGGGCACCCTCCACCAGGCCCCCACTCATGTCTCCCATCACCCCCACACCCCAGCAGTCAGGGGCACCCTCCACCAGGCCCCCACTCATGTCTCCCATCACCCCCACCCCCCAGCAGTGCAGGGCACCCTCCACCAGGCCCCCACTCATGTCCAACTCATGTCTCCCATCACCCCCACCCCTAGCATCTAGGGGCACCCTCCACCAGGCCCCCACTCATGTCTCTCATCACCCCCACCCCCCAGCAGTGCAGGGCACCCTCCACCAGGCCCCCACTCATGTCCAACTCATGTCTCCCATCACCCTCACCCCCCAGCATCTAGGGGCACCCTCCACCAGGCCCCCACTCATGTCTCCCTGCACCCCCAGCCCCCACCAGTCAGGGGCACCCTCCACCAGGCCCCCACTCATCTCCCCCTGCACCCCCACCCCCCAGCATCCAGGGGCACCCTCCACCAGGCCTCCACTCATGTCCCCCTGCACCCCCACCCCCCAGCATCCAGGGGCACCCTCCACCAGGCCCCCACTCATGTCCAACTCATGTCTCCCACCACCCCCACCCTCCAGCAGTGCAGGGCACCCTCCACCAGGCCCCCACTCATGTCCAACTCATGTCTCCCACCACCCCCACCCCCCAGCAGTGAAGGCACCCTCCACCAGGCCCCCACACATGTCCCCCTGCACCCCCACCCCCCAGCATCCAGGGGCACCCTCCAGCAGGCCCCACTCATGTCTCCCATCACCCCCACCCCACAGCAGTGCAGGGCACCCTCCACCAGGCCCCCACTCATGTCCAACTCATGTCTCCCATCACCCCCACCCACCAGCATCCAGGGGCACCCTCCACCAGGCCCCCACTCATGTCACCCATCACCCCCACCCCCCAGCAGTGCAGGGCACCCTCCACCAGGCCCCCACTCATGTCCAACTCATGTCTCCCACCACCCCCACCCCCCAGCAGTGCAGGGCACCCTCCACCAGGCACCCACACATGTCCCCCTGCGCCCCCACCCCCAGCATCCAGGTGCACCCTCCATCAGGCCCCCACTCATGTCTCCCATCACCCCATCCCCCAGCAGTGCAGGGCACCCTCCACCAGACCCCCACTCATGTCCAACTCATGTCTCCCATCACCCCCAACCCCCAGCATCCAGGGGCACCCTCCACCAGGCCCCCACTCATGTCTCCCATCACCCCCACCCCCCAGCAGTGCAGGGCACCCTCCACCAGGCCCCCACTCATGTCCAACTCATGTCTCCCACCACCCCCACTCCCCAGCAGTGCAGGGCACCCTCCACCAGGCCCCCACTCATGTCCAACCATGTCTCCCACCACCCCCACCCCCCAGCAGTGCAGGGCACCCTCCACCAGGCCCCCACACATGTCCCCCTGCACCCCCACCACCCAGCATACAGGGGCACCCTCCACCAGGCCCCCACTCATGTCCCCCATCACCCCCACCTCCCAGCAGTGCAGGGCACCCTCCACCAGGCCCCCACTCATGTCCAACTCATGTCTCCCATCACCCCCACCCACCAGCATCCAGGGGCACCCTCCACCAGGCCCCCACTCATGTCTCCCATCAGCCCACCCCCCGGCAGTGCAGGGCACCCTCCACCAGGCCCCCACTCATGTCCAACTCATGTCTCCCACCACCCCCACCCCCAGCAGTGCAGGGCACCCTCCACCAGGCCCCCACACATGTCCTCCTGCACCCCCAGCATCCAGGGACACCCTCCACCAGGCCCCCACTCATGTCTCCCATCACCCCCATCCCCCAGCAGTGCAGGGCACCCTCCACCAGGCCCCCACTCATGTCCAACTCATGTCTCCCATCACCCCCACCCCCCAGCATCCAGGGGCACCCTCCACCAGGCCCCCACTCATGTCTCCCATCACCGCCACCCCCCAGCATCCAGGGGCACCCTCCACCAGGCCCCCACTCATGTCTCCCATCACCCCCACCCCCCAGCAGTGCAGGGCACCCTCCACCAGGCCCCCACTCATGTCTCCCTGCACCCCACCCCGCACCAGTCAGGGGCACCCTCCACCATGCCCCACTCATCTCCCCCTGCACCCACACCCCCCAGCATCCAGGAGCACCCTCCACCAGGCCCCCACTCATGTCCCCCTGCACCCCCACCCCCCAGCATCCAGGGGCACCCTCCACCAGGTCCCCACTCATGTCCAACTCATGTCTCCCACCACCCCCACCCCCCAGCATCCAGGGGCACCCTCCACCAGACCCCCACTCATGTCTCCCATCACCCCCACCCCCCAGCAGTGCAGGGCACCCTCCACCAGGCCCCCACTCATGTCCAACTCATGTCTCCCATCACCCCCACCCCCCAGCATATAGGGGCACCCTCCACCAGGCCCCCACTCATGTCTCCCAGCACCCCCACCACCCAGCCGTGCGATTTGCCTGGGTACGTGTATTCCTGGGGTGCGCGGGTAGTCTCACATGCGACACCATCAGGGCACGTGTATTATGGGTCCGCATGAACTTCCACACGCGATACCAGCAGGCTACGTGTATTACTGGGTTCGCGGGAAGTTCCACACGCGATTGCCCTGGGTACGTGTATTTCGGGGTGCGTGTGAAGTTCCACACGCGACTGGGCCTGTGAGAGTGGGGTACGTGTATTCCAGGGGTGGGCGGGAATATTTACTTGCGACTGGGCCTGGGAGAGTGTGTTACGTGTATTCCTGGGGTGGGCGGGAAGATTCACACGGTCGCCTACAACGCACCGAAAAATAAATGGTCCAATCCTGAAACACGTACGCCAGCATGAATCAGGCGTACGTCGACCCGCGCAGCATAAAAGTGCGCGCAAGCAACAAACAAGCTCAGACGCCAGGATGAATATACCGTTCCTAGCAGCAGTGGCCGTGGGTTACCAAAGGAGGAGGAGGAGGATAGTGAGGGCCTGAATTTTCAATCCCAGAACCAGCCTTTTTGGGATGCCTGATGACCAGGTGTATGGGAGGTACAGGTTTCCACCACACATAATACTGGACCTGGTCAGTGAGTGGGAGGATGACCTCACATCACCCACCCTGTGCTCCCAAGCACTCAGCCCCCTCGAGAAGGTCCATAATGTACTGCACTTCTTGGCCACTGGATCATTTCAGCGGACAAGTGTCATAGTGGGTGGGGTGTCACAGGCCACGCAGTCACGCTGCCTGCACCAGGTCTTGAACATCATCACTGCACGCCCATCAGTCCGCAGGCACATATACCTGCCCAGGACACCTGCAGAAAGGCAGGCTGCCGCCCTGGATTTCTACGGTGTGGCACAATTCCCCAAAGTGCTAGGTGCCATTGACTGCACCCATGTGGCACTACGTCCCCCCAGGGCATCTGAGCACATCTATAGGAACCGCAAGCACTGGCATTCCATCAACGTGCAGGTAGTATGTAATGCCAAGGGAATCATCACCTCAGTATATGCCAACTATCCAGGGTCCACCCACGACAGCTTCATTTACCAAATTTCTACCCTAAGCCGGGACCTAGAAGCTGGGCGGCATGGCGATACATGGCTGCTTGGTGAGTATGAATGCCACTGCACATGCATTCATGTCAGATGCAGAGTTATGTCACTACCCCACTAATGATACCGATCACCTCCTCACCAGGGGACAGTGCCTACCCTCTGAGCACCCACATGATGACGCCAATTCGGAACCCCATCACGCCTCCCGAGGTAAGATACAACACAGCCCATATTGCAACCCGGGGCATAGTGGAGCGCACATTCGGAGTGCTCAAGTCACGCTTTCGCTCCCTTGACCGTTCTGGCAGGCAGCTGTTATATGCGCCCTCAGTAGTGTGCAGGATCATAGTGGCAGCATGTGTCCTGCACAATGTTGCAACACGCCAGGGCCTGGCTGTGGACATGGTGGTGCCCCCACATCCGCAACCACATGCACGCCCGCTGCGCATGGGAGGGGAAAGGGCACGGGGTGAGGCAGCCCGTACGCAGCTGGTGGATAATTACTTCACATAGAAATCACACCCCTGTGGAGTGCAGACAGCCCTGGCACATACCATCTGATAACCAATGATGACTCTACCTGACAATTATGACGAACAAAGGGACAGTCAACTGTCAGAACCATAGCTGCCTGAGATTGTTCATGTGGAAGTGTCAGAATGTGTGCATCCCTACCTACACAAACACCACCAATGCAGTGTCATCAAAAGACACACTTCCATGCTGCAGAAATGAATACCCACTTGCAAAATACTACATGAGAACAGTGCCATGTCACCCAACCCCTCCCCGGCACGGCCACACAACACACCATGGCATGTCATGCAATGTGAGAGCAAACAAATGAATCCCCACAACATGCCCCAAGTGTCACCAACTACAGTGTCCCTAATGGAAACTGGCCACACATGAAATGCTCACAGTAATGCAGGACCTACAACACACATTACCAAATACTTACCAAGAATACCAATCACCTACACAACCTCCAACCTACCTTAAACATGACATTACAGACTTAAAAATTTGGTAGCCTCATTACCTGATAATGCCAGCACTTTGAACACTTCCAAGTATACAGTGTTAGCACCACGCAAGAGTGTAGGTGCACTGCTTACAACATGGACTCCAGTTCCAAGGTGGACCGCCTTGTGAAGACATGAGAAATGGACCTGCAAATTAGGAGGATGAGATGGATGCAGAGGCACATATCAATACACCATGCAGTGTACAATACAACAATATGCACTATGAATGTATACACAGTATTGACTACAGACTGCCCACACATCAAATGGGAGTCCAACGTCACGATGTACGTCAATGTCACTTGGGCACACCCTTTGCAAGCCCATGGAAACGGGAAGCAGGAGGGGTATGTGTCACACAAACCCAAGTATCTGAACCAAATTCATGACACGCCTGCATGTGCCCAGCCACAATACAGTGTATGCCCACGGGAGCCACACAAGGCAACACACTGCCCAAAAAAAAAGAATTAAAAAAAATAAATAAATAAATAAAAAATGGCCATTAATGGGCCCAGGGGGCTGGGGGAGGCCAACCAGGATGTCTGAGGACAGGGTGCACACCAAAACCCACCTGTGTGGATCTTGCGAAAAAAAAACACCTCCATGGGCTCATGGCCTGCACGGCTACCCTATTGTGAGAGAATCACTGCTGTCGCTCTCCTCACCCTCTGCAGTTGCATCAGGAGGTGGTGGCACTATGGGAGGCAGCCCACGCAAAGCCCTAGTCTGTTCCTCCATGGCAGCAAGCATGCGGGTGTGGAAGGTCTCGTTCTGGAGGATAATTGTGCGCAGGTCCCCATGCAACAACTCACGTGATGCCCGGACCTCCGCCCTGGTTGCCTGCATCTTAGCTGAGAGCGTACGTGTGAGACACTCCAGCTGCTGTTCTGTCCTTCTGTTTGTTGAAGCCTCAAGCTCAACAAGAGTCGTCCTGAGGTGAAGGAGTTCCACCCTCAGGGCTTCCCTGTGGCCCTGGGACTCTATGGAAATAGCTTCCTGCAGAGTCGCCAGTGCCGCCCGCCTGTCCCTGTCGGACGCCAACATGTCCTCCCTGTGTGACTGGCAGATGGAGTCTGTTGCCTGCTGTAGTCGCTCCAACAGCCTTTCGGGGGGGACAATGGAAGTGGCCACCCTATCCATGCCATGAGCCATCATCTCTGATGATGCTGCCTGTTGGGTTGCCATACCGTATATGGATTGCTCCCATGAGGTATTGCCAGGTGGCGTACGGCCACCACGTCGGCGGGCAGCACACCTGTCTGGGGCAAGGCGAACTGCGCCTTGCTGTGCCAGTACTGCCTGAGGCTGCAGGACTGCATTCCCCCTCTGATCTGCTGGCCCAGGAACAGGATCAAATGTTGCTGAGTGTGACCCTGCATCCGTAACCACCAAAGGCGTACCTGCCAACACTGACATCCCCATTGAGGGTTCTAACCCTGGTGCAGGTGGGTCGGACAGAACAGAATCCCTCCCAGGAACACTCACCTGCGACGGCACATAGGTCTCATCATCCGAATCGACACCTGAATACAGCTCGGGGGAGGTGCAGCCAGAGACACCCCTTGAGAGCACGACCTGCAGCAGTTGTGGGTTCTCACCCACCACCACACCACGCCCCTCACTGGTGGTCGGTCGGGCCTGAGACCCCTCCTGGGTCTGCACCATCTCCACAACCCCAGCAGTATCAAGTGCGTCATCCCCTGCAAAGACATAAAAGAAAACAAATGGAAACAGGCATTAGCACTATGGCACACAATTAGGGCTGAGAAGCTACAGAAACAGTACTTGATTGACACATGTCCCACATGATTAAAACCCTCCCATGCATGCACCGTCAATGCGTGTGAGGGGGAGGCAGATGGCACACATTGATGACACCAAGATGGAAGATGAACACATTTGCTGCATGCTGCCTAGCAGTGGCATCACCCATTGGCCTGTGATTGGCAGGTCAAATACACATGCCATCACACAGATGGCATTTACCCTAGCCATAAAGTGAAGAGGGAGAGGAGGGCACCAATTGTTCATTCAGTCTAGTTTGCTCATGAAATTGATTTTTTCATTGAAATGGTTCAAATGTTTAACCTGGAGCTGCCAGTCCAAAATGGTCCTATAGCACAGGGACATGTCTAAACAAATCATATCCAGGAAACAAAGCCAGTCCACTGTACCATAGCCATGTCAGACATGTGACAATAGGACTGAGAAATGCCTAGTAAAAGTGGTGGTATGCAAACAATCTGCCTGAATAAACAGAGGAAAATAAGTAACAATGTTGTGGCAAGATGACACTTCAAGGGCAACTGGCGTGGTGTTGGGCTAGATGTCTAATGTTGGCAGAAGGGATATTGCTATACCCAAATGCTGGTGCGCAGAATGTATTGGATGAGGCACATGGGTGACCCAAACCACTCAGGCACACACACCGTCACCTGGCACCCAAATAGAAGCCCTCACACACACACCATGCACATGGATGACACACACATGCATGTGCACTCACCGGACAATGCCTCATAATCTGCCAGTTCTCCCACGCCTTGGATCTGTTCCTCCGTGACGTAGGTCCCAGCAACATGCTCATGTGGAGTGAGTTCTATGTCCTCTGCTGGAGACCCACCTCCAGTCACTAGAGTAGCGGCATGATTTGAGGCCAGCTTATTCTTTGCCCTGCGCTTCAGGTCATTCCAGCGCTTGTAGCATTCATTAGCTGTGCGCCTCATGATTCCAAGGGCACTTATGATGTCCGCGATGGTCTGCCAGTGTGCCAGACGTTGTGCAGGTGTGGTCTTGGATCCTGCAACAATCACCATTTTGCGGACATGTGCGGACACATACTCTACAAGTGTATTCAGTTCGGCCTCATTGAAGCTGGGCTTCCTTGACGGGCCGGACTGTGTAGCCGTGTCTGGGGCATCAGCCTCTACTGGACAAGCACTCTTCCTCTTCCGCTTGGAAGGTGGTGGGGATCCTGAGTGTCCTCTCTGGACACTAGGGGCAGGAGCCCCGGTGGACTCTGTACTAGGAGTGTGGGATTGCACACTCAGCATGGGAGTTGGTGCAGGCATTAGCTTAAGTGTGATGGTGTCAGGGGGAATGTCAGCAGGATGCACTTGGACCGACACTGTCCTGGCTGGGTGTGTGAGGGGTGGGGTGGATGGAGCCGCAGCTGCCCCTGCAGCCTCCCCAGCCTGCCTACGCGGGGCAGCAGATGACCTAGCTGCCCCTGATCCACGTGGCCTGATGACACCAATGTGCACCGGCGCACGTGGCCTAGACCTGCTGACCTGGAAGTCAGCCATGGAGTCACCCTGTGCCAGGTCTGGTTCCACAGTGGGCTGGTCCAACAAGGGCTGAGCATGGATGGTGTCAGCCACGTTACCCTCAACCAGGGGGGGGGGCATGGGTGTCCCTGACTGCTCCTCCACACATGGGGGGCTAGGGGCACCCTGCAAGTCACGGCCACGTCCCCTACCGGATCCACCACGGCCACCACTTGGGGCTCGGCCACCTTTGCCACCCATACGGCTTGTTCGCCTCCCAGCCATGGCACTGATGTTATTGTGCGTATGGGATTCGCTGTGAACTATTGTCCTGGGCAATTGGGGGTCAAAGGGGTTGGGTACCAGATGGTAATCGTACCCTAGTGCTCTAGCAAGGCTGTATGTCACCCCTGGGGAAAGATGATGGGTCACGCAACGCACAGGCACCCCAAAAAAGGGAAGTAAGGTGCATGCAACCCCTCGTAGACCACGTGTGTGGAAAAATAAACCTGCACTATGCTGTGGCACCCAGAAATACAAGAATGAACGTATGCGTGTAACACGCAGCCTAGAATGACCTCTGAAGGGGTATGCGACACACGGGGCAAGCACAGATGTTAAATACGTGCGCGACTCACCGTCTGTCAGGAACAAAAGCGTGAAAAATATGCACGTGTGCGCGTCGACAACACCCCCGCCAAAAGAAGAATTGTACGCTGTCTGAGGAGACAGGACAACAGTAGAAGGGAACGCTGTTTGAGGAAACAGGCCCAGGAAAAAGAGGAAAAGAGAAAAAGCTGTCAGAGGTAACAGGGAGTACGAACTTGAAACGCTGTGAAGTAAATTGCGTGTGAACCGACAAGAAGTACAGATTTCACCCACTCGCTCTCCACGAAAAGCACGTACAAGGAAATGGCGTTCTACACGTACCTTTTATACACACGTCACAGACGCGCATACGCGATGTGGCCATTTCCACCAATTACACGCTTTGACACTCTGACGTGTATCTTTTTTTTTACACGCGCCATTCTCTACGGCCATGCGCGTGACATCATAGCTGCGCATTGGGGCCTTTGGGCCAATGAAATCACGTATGCGTGCAGACACGCTTACGCGCTAAGGGCCTTTCCTCGAATTACACGCAGACATGCAGGATTTTCACGTGCCAAATCACTCTGTATCAAGCTGGCCATACGTAAGCACACGGAAGACCACGCTCCTGCCCAGAAAGCCGATTTACTGCCCCCCAGAGCCCCGAGCACGCTCCCACCTGCCATCTGCTGCTGCCTGACTGCCTGCGGCCCACGTGCCCTGCCATTTGCTGCTTGCACATCAGCCAGGGGTGCTGTTGCTGTGACCACCCCTGCTGGAACCGAAGACTCCCGACTGGGATTCCATCGCTCCACAGCCCAGCCCCAGGACCTAGTTGCCAACCCACTCCTGCCTCTGGGGTTGTCATGTCGGGCACTGCAACATCTGGCACCACTGACAACCCCCGGCCAGAGAGGCAGAGGGGCACCAGCTTCAGTGCCAGGGAAGTTGGTGTCCTGGTGAAGCAAGTCCTGGGGCAGTATGATGCCCTCTTCGGAAGTGTGCGCGCCGACAAGGAAGGACGGACTCGGATCTGGACGGACATCGTGACTGCCATCAACGCGGAGGGGGTGGCAGTCCGCGACTTCCAACATGTCAAGAAGCGCTGGGAGGACTTCAGGTCCAGGACCCTCAACAAGGCCCGGCGCCTCTTGAAGGCAGCGGATGCTAAGGGGCGCCGGGGCCACTTGTCGGAAGATCAGATGAGGGTCCTGGAACGCATATCCCCAGCGCTCCACGTCCAGGTCCTTGAGAGGCGACCCGTCTGGAGTCGAGCGGTAAGTGTACATGCATCATGATTGTAAATTGTGCGTGTGGTGATGTGCCAGTAGTGTGCAGGTTGCACATCTGTTTGTATGGGGCCGAGTATGGGTGGGGGTGTACAGGGCCGTGAGGCTAACACATGCGAGGGCTGTCATGTGTGAGACATGGATGGTGCTTGTGTGTAGGCTTACATGCCAAATGCAGTTCTGCGGGCACACATGTTTGGATGAATGTGTATGTAAGTAGGCATGTTTGTGATGTCACGCATGTATGTTGTTTTCATCTGCATGTATCAGCACTGTGTACATGTGCATGTGTGTGTATTTGACAAGGGTGCAACAGTGATGCAACATGGATGCATGTGACAGCGGGATGTGGAAGCCTGATTGGCAGATGTGACATGGATGCCCATCTAAACACTGCGACAGTTGGCTGAGGTGTACACATGCATGCAAGTGTGCTGGTGTGCGTGCATGTGTAGTGCACTCCCTGTGTTACATGTAATGCTTGGCGCACCTTTGCCTGCTCATGCTGTTGTATGTGTATGGATGGTGCTGGCAGTTGCGATATGGCTGTGGTATGGCTCATGTGTGCAAGTTGAAATTACATGTGTGTTGCCGATTGTGATGCCATGTCTGAGGTTTGCCAATGCCACTCATGTGCAACTGTTGTGTGTATGTGTCCATTGTACAGTTCCCTGATGCCTGTGTTTTATTTCTCCCTGTCTGCAGCGTCAACTGATGAAGAGGGCGTAGAAGGTTCTGTGGAGCACAGCGGCGGGGATCGCACCTCCAGCCGGAGACGCAAGGCCCGGCTCCCCTCCCAGGTTGTGATCTCGTCGGGGAGTGAGGAGTCGGGTGCCGCGTCCCAGGCAGCAGCTGCCGGGGGGAGGTCCAAGAGGCGGAGGTCGGAGTTGGACTCCTCGGCAGCAGAAGGGGCAGCTGGGACCCCACAGGGCCCAACAGGGAAAGATGGCACGGAGTCATCCAGGTTGGTGGGGGGTTTGGTGGAGGAGGAGGCCGTGCAAGCAACAGAGACGGGGTCTGGAGGTGGGCATTCCACTGGTGCTAGTGGTGCAGTGCAGGACCAGGAACAGGAGGCAGCACAGGTTGCCGCGGAGGTGCCTGTGTGCAATCCTGTCCCTGATCCTGTCACTGCATCATCTTGCGCCAGCAGGGATGCCTACGTCCAGACCCATTTTCAGGCAGGGGATGAGCTCACGACAACTGGCCTTCCTCTGCCTGCGGACGTGGCTATCCGGGTCCGGGTTGAGCCTGTCCTGACTGGTGTGGCGTTGCGTCAACGGGCCATGCGAGGTGACCTGCAGTCTTTTCATGAGGAGACTGCACGTCATCTCGAATGGCTCGTTGACCGCGTCGGCCTACTGGGGCAGGTCACCCAGGCCAGATTCCTCCGTTTGATGGGGCTTGCTCAGACCCCCTCCTCAACTGAACCCCCTATGCGCCAGTCGTCCTCCGTGCCATCTTCCCACCCATTAGTCACCTGGGTGCCCTGTGGAGCTGACGGTGCGGCCAGACTGGTGGAGGAGGCATCCGTGCCACAGTTGGGAGGCGGACGTCCAGCAGGGGTGGCCACATCAACGACTGCACCCCAGCCAGCAGAGGATGTGCAGGCAGCAGGAGGCAGTGCACGGGCAGAGGCACAGCAGCAGCAGCAACGTGGTGGGAGCCATGATGGCTCGGGGCCTTCGACATCGGAGGGGCAGGCATCGGCCGGAGGGCAGGAGGACCCAGGATGGGAAGTGTCTTCCGTGTGGCAACGGTGGTGCCACGCCATAGTTGCGGAGCGGCAGCGGGCGGAAGAGGCACGGCTCACGATGGTCAGGGCGGAGAACTCCATGCGGAGGGCTCTGAGGCGGGCCGAGTGCCTTGAGGCAATCCGCAGGGAGTTGGGGGTGAACATGTCGACGGCCCTGCGGACCCACGGGGCCACGGAGGAGGACCGCCTCCGGGACATTGAGCAGGAGTTCGATGATGCCCTGGCCCGGAACATCCCGAAGTGAGCCGTCGGACTAGCCCGCTGCCCTTGTAAATAGTTCTGTAGTTAGTGTTAGGTTTCCTTTGGTTTTGCATTTTTTTTTGACCTTTTGGACAATGGGCCACATTTTTGTATATAGTTTTTTTTTTAGGTAGTGTTATTAGATAGGTTTCATTTCTTCTGTTGGGATCATGGACCCTGGATTGTTTATCTGTATATAGTTGACTTTTGGATTTTCATTTTTTTTATGATTTACCCATGGACCAATGGTTTTCGATTTTAATTTTCCATTGGATTTACTTTTGTGGACTGTGACTTTGGACACCTTTCCTTTGGATTATGATTTGTGGTTTTGCATTATTTCACGGACATGCTGGTTTATTTATTTTTAAATTTCCATTATTGTTTGTTTATTTTTGATTCAATTTATGTTGCTTTTAATACATATTTTTTCTTCAAACTTCAATGTGTAGTATCATCTCATTGATTTCATGCATATCATGATATGGGTTTTGACATTCACTGACACCCATTGGGTGTATGTGAGGGACATGTGTTCATTTCCAAACTTGCAATTGGGGTTCTATCAAGTTATTGCCATTTCTAAGTGGGTGGATGCAATACTCGGTGGGTGTTTGGCATTTGGAGGCTGACCATAAGGGCCAGGGATCTAGATTGTGATGACATGTTGGCTGGGGGACATGAGTGGGGGCCTGGTGGAGGGTGCCTTGCACTGCTGGGGGGTGGGGGTGGTGGGAGACATGAGTGGGGGCCTGGTGGAGGGTGCCCCTGGATGCTGGGAGGTGGGGGGGATGGGAGACATGAGTGGGGGGCTGGTGGAGGGTTCCCTGCACTGCTGGGGGGTGGGGGTGGTGGGAGACATGAGTGAGGGCCTGGTGGAGGGTGCCCCTGGATGCTGGGGGGTGGGGGTGCTGGGAGACATGTGTGGGGGCCTGGTGGAGGGTGCCCCTAGATGCTGGGGGGTGGGGGTGATGGGAGACATGAGTTGGACATGAGTGGGGGCCTGGTGGAGGGTGCCCTTCACTGCTGGGGGGTGGGGGTGATGGGAGACATGAGTGGGGGCCACATGAGTGGGGGCCTGGTGGAGGGTGCCCTGCACTGCTGGGGGGTGGGGGTGGTGGGAGACTTGAGTGGGGGCCTGGTGGAGGGTGCCCCTGGTGCTGGGGGGTGGGGGTGATGGGAGACATGAGTGGGGGCCTGGTGGAGGGTGCCTTGCACTGCTGGGGGGTGGGGGTGGTGGGAGACTTGAGTGGGGGCCTGGTGGAGGGTTCCCCTGGTGCTGGGGGGTGGGGGTGATGGGAGACATGAGTGGGGGCCTGGTGGAGGGTGCACTGCACTGCTGGGGGGTGGGGGTGGTGGGAGACATGAGTTGGACATGAGTGGGGGCCTGGTGGAGGGTGCCCTGCACTGCTGGGGGGTGGGGGTGGTGGGAGACATGAGTTGGACATGAGTGGGGGCCTGGTGGAGGGTGCCCTGCACTGCTGGGGGGTGGGGTGATGGGGGACATGAGTTGGACATGAATGGGGGCCTGGTGGAGGGTGCCCCTGGATGCTGGTGGGTGGGGGTGCTGGGAGACATGTGTGGGGGCCTGGTGGAGGGTGCCCCTGGATGCTGGGGGGTGGGGGTGATGGGAGACATGATTGGGGGCCTGGTGGACGGTGCCATGCACTGCTGGGGGGTGGGGGTGGTGGGAGACATGTGTGGGGGCCTGGTGGAGGGTGCCCCTGGATGCTGGGGGGTGGGGGTGATGGGAGACATGAGTGGGGGCCTGGTGGAGGGTGCACTGCACTGCTGGGGGGTGGGGGTGGTGGGAGACATGAGTTGGACATGAGTGGGGGCCTGGTGGAGGGTGCCCTGCACTGCTGGGGGGTGGGGGTGGTGGGAGACATGAGTTGGACATGAGTGGGGGCCTGGTGGAGGGTGCCCTGCACTGCTGGGGGGTGGGGGTGATGGGGGACATGAGTTGGACATGAATGGGGGCCTGGTGGAGGGTGCCCCTGGATGCTGGTGGGTGGGGGTGCTGGGAGACATGTGTGGGGGCCTGGTGGACGGTGCCATGCACTGCTGGGGGGTGGGGGTGGTGGGAGACGTGTGGGGGCCTGGTGGAGGGTGCCCCTGGATGCTGGGGGGTGGGGGTGATGGGAGACATGAGTGGGGGCCTGGTGGAGGGTGCCCCTGGATGCTGGGGGCTGGGGATGCAGGGGGACATGCGTTGGTGGGCAGTAGTTCAAGGTGACATGTGGGTTGGCTGGGGGGCATGGGCATGGTGGATGGGCTGCCTGCGGGACATGTGCAGGGTAGGCCCCTGTGATGTGGGCCGCCTGCAGGGGCCGTGGGGGGTGTAGAAGGTACACCTGGGAGGACCCACATGTGCAGTTCACGTGTGGTGCTCCCCGCGCACCCCTGTAATACACGTACCATGATGGAATTGCATGTGATACTTCCTGCGCACCCCTGAAATACACGTACCCTGCTGCTTTTGCGTGTGATACTTCCCGCGCACCCCTGGAATACACGTACCCTGCTGCTTTTGCGTGTGAAACTTCCCGCGCACCCCTGGAATACACGTACCCTGGTGGAATCGCGTGTGATACTTCCCGCGCACCCCTGAAATGCACAAACCCTGCTGTTTTTGCGTGTGATACTTCCCGCGCACCCCTGGAATACACGTGCCCTGATGGAATTGCGTGTGTTACTTCCCACGCACCCCTGATGTACACGTACCCAGGACAATCGTGTGTGAAACTTCCCGAGAACCACTGAAATACACGTTCCCCGCTTGGCGTTTGCTGTTTGGCAGCCCTGTGAACTGGTCCAGGGTTAGCGCAGCCCTTTGCGATGATTTGGGAATTTTGAAGACTTTTCCTTGCGCGAGGGCATTCTTGGGGGCGTAACTGGCGCTGCTGCAGGGTCGCTGCGCCACTCTGCGCCACGGCTGGTTTCGGAGGCTAAAATCCATGAATTTGCTGTGCGATGAAAAGGATTTTTTCACACGCGGCTGGCGCAGTGTATCGCACGGGGACACTGTGCGCCAGCCGCGTGCGCCACTTTTGTGCGAAATTCTATGAATTACCCTGTTAATGTATTTCACCTTTCTGTTAGGAGAGTACAGTGGCCCACAAGTAATCATCCCATGAGCAATGATCAGGCAAAGGGACAATTCAGCATGTGATGTGCACTGTATAAATAATAAATGTTAAACGAGTTAAACGACCAAGCAGAGCGAGGGCCTTTAAAGAAGGTCCCCGGGTCGATAACACCTGACCCGGCCCGCTGCAGAGGGTGTCAAGGCTATTAGCACCACGGGTTTCTGATACGTAACCCGGGGGTATTAGGAAAAATGTATTTTCATTCAAGGAACAGAACGCTGCATGCGTCCCGTTCCTTGAATGAAAATACTGGCACAAGATGGCCGCCATGGATCTGGAATGCGGGGCTCCATAAGTGGCCTCTCTTCCATTTCCATGGCGGCCGGAAAAGGGAGACGGAGTGAAGCTGTGGCGGCGACATTAACATTCCAGGACCCTTGCTCCAGCCTTGGCTGATTTCTGTAATCACTCTTTCGCCGCTGGAACATTCCCCTTTCCCCTAGGGCACTCCCTTGTGCACCCAATTCTCAAGAAGCCGTCTGCCGGCCCAACCTGCCTGGAAAACTATTGCCCAAAATCCATCACCCCTTTCCTGGGCAAACTCTTGGAAAAGCCTGCATTCTCCCAGCTTACTCTCCATACTGAATCTGTTGGTTGTCTCCTTGACCACCAGTCTGGCTTTAGAGCTGCCGGAGGCACGGAAACTGCTCCTCTGAACACCCGTAAAGGACTCTTCCCTTTCTCACTTTCTACCAGAACCTCACTGTCTCCAGAGCTCTGGTTCTCTCTAGGCTGGACTACTGCAACAGCCTCTTTCTCATTCTGCCTTCCTCTATTCACCCCCATCTGCAACTAATCCAGAACAAGACTGCAAGACTTATCCTTGGCCTCAAGCCCAGCGATCGTATCTCTTCAGCCCTGAAATCTCTCCTCTGGCTCCCGGTGGCTGCAAGGATGAAGTTCAAGACCCTTTCCATTGTCCGCAGGCTTTCTGGGGCTAGGGCGGCACTACATCCAATGCTCCCTTCCAAAATACCTTATTGCTGAGCCCTTCGCTCAGCTCCCTTCAACTCTCTAAGGGTTAGAAGATTCTCCAGGAAAAGTGTGGGGGTAGATCTCTCTCCTCTGCAGGTGCCTCCCCCTGGCATGGACTCCCTGCTCCTCTCAAGCTTGAGCCAGACCACCTGAAGTTCTGGAAGCAGCTCGAAACTTACCTCTTATCCTCTGCTTTCTCTGCCTCTAGACTGGCAGCACACAAATGCCAATATAGCCAGGTAATAACACTTAACAGGACTACTTTATCAGAAATGCCCTGTTAAAAAAAGTCATACCAAACGGAGGAATTACTACACTGGCTGCACCAAAATGCCTCTGTAGCCACAAATACCATATATCATGTCTGCTTAGCCTGGACATAGACAACCATTATGATGTATCGCACAATCCCACCCCCCCACACCTCCTCTCTCCCTCCCACCCCTTACCCCAACCTCCAAAATCAGCTCCTTGGCCCAGAATTACCTTCATGTCCCTCTTCCTTGTCCCAGAGCTTACGTACAAGTGTCCTTGCCTCACTGGTAAGTACTGTAATGAGGTAGAGTCGGACTAGGAGTAATGAAGATTACAGGAGGCTAAGTCAGGCATTACCTCCATGTACCTCTACCTCATCCCAGTACTTGTGTATGAGGCAGACGGCCTCATACACACATACTGGGACTAGGGAGAATAGGGCTAGGAGTAATGAAGATTAACAATAGGTAATCAAGGCATTACATTTACTTTAATTTATTTGTAAAGTGCTCGACGGGAGCCCTGAGGCATGCGAGCGCTGGAACAGACAAACAGAAAACCCATGAAAAGGCTAGAGGAAACCCAAGGGTGAGCACATAGAAGTGTGCAGTTATTCAAAGAGAATGGTTTTCAGATTCCGTTTGAAACTGACAAGACAAGGACAAAGTCTCAGGACAGGTGGCAGGGTATTCCAAAGACGTGGGGACAAGAATGGGAAGCATCCTCTTTCCAAAGTGACAGTTTTGCTTTCAGTGATTGCAGTAGACCAGTGTTATTAGACCTAAGGCTGCATCTATCAGGAACCCATTTAAGATGAGCTGTCAGGTAGATTGGACCTCTACCATGGACACAGGAGTGCGCAATGCACAGAGTACGAAACATAACCCTCTTGGCTATATAAAGCCAATGTAGTGATCTCCTGGTTGCCGACACATGGTCAGTTTTTTGTAGGCCTGCTACTACCCTGACTGCGTTGTTCTGGGCTGCTTGTAGGCAGTTGATCTCCCCCGTACCTACACCTAGAGATAGCTAAGTAGCTAAGATAGCTAAGTAGCCACGCTAGTGCTTGTGCTTATTTAGGAAACTTAAATCAGTTTAATAATTGTTTTAGCTGTGTTTTAAAAATTTGTATCATCTAGATTCGATTTTAGCCTGTGCGCCGAATTATGTGTTTTTTGGAAATTATATTTTTAAAACTTACCTGATTTACTTCCATTTGCATTGCCTTGCTAGTGAAACGAAGTGGGCTAGATTTGAAAAAGTGAAGACTTAGTATCTGGGCACACACGAGACAGGAGTGAACTACAGCCCCCAGAAGGCTTGTAGTCCTCCTGCAGTACTTGTTTCGTCCACAGGCGCGAACCCGCCGGCGCGAACATGCCCAGCGAGTCTGTGCGGGTCCGTGCGCTTTCGTGCAGCTCGGCAGTTTACTCTCTCATAAAACGGTTGTGGGGGTAGGTACAGCATTTTCCTTCTAGTATTCCATTTCACATGGGGGATACCATGACTCAGCCTAAGGGGGCCTCCAGTATAGTAGGAAGTGTTTGTTCCACCTTTAATGACACTCCTAATAAGCATAATCAAAATGACATTCTTAACATTATGAGAAATGCCAATGTATACACCGATTTAACTATTACTCTGCTTAATACCCGCTCATTGCCCAAACACTGCATAGAACTGCATGACACTATCCAAGAACATAAGCCAGATATCATGTGTTTTACGGAGACATGGCTTACAAAAGCCCCTGGACCGACTATAGAACAGGTAACCCCCCCGGTTACGTGTTCTTAGGGAAGCATAGAGAGAATAATGTTGGGGGGGGGGGCAGTGGCCATAATTTGCAAAAAGCAGTTGGGGTTTTATGAGGTCAAAATAGAATGCAGTGGATGTGATATCATCCATGTGAAATTGACCTCAAACCCTAACTATAGTTTGAATTTGGTCTTACTTTACCGACCACCAGGAGAAGTATGTGACTTTAATGATGACTTAGTTAAGCTGATAGCACCTATGTTGACTACAAATTCAGGGCGGTCATATTCGGTGACTTCAATTTATGGAAAAATGACAAGGCAGACAAGAAAGTACTCCTCCTGGAAAAAATGATGAGCACTCATCATATTACTTATCATAATACTGAACCTACACATAATAAGGGACATATCCTTGACTGGGTCGGAGGGGGAAACGTCCATTTTGGGCCTGTCTCCACCTTTCCATGTATTTGGTTAGATCATTTCTTTCTGACATGTCACCTTGGATTACCAGTTAAGTCCATAAGAGTGCATGCTAAAGCACACATGGTCAAATCACGGAATTTTAAGAATATCACTTCTGATATTTTAACAACTAGCATGGAATTACTTTTAAGTAAAACAGATGACTTGGATGATCCTGAGAGACTCATAAAAATCTACAATGATGTCATGTTAGAAATGCTAGACAAACATGCACCCTTGAAAGATAAAACAGTTAAAGATCTGCCCAATCGTCATTAGTGGTTCTCGCCTGCACTAGCTGAACTTAAAATCACTAAAAGGCAAGCCGAACACACCTGACATAAAAACAAAACAAACGACAATCTGCTGGCTCAAATGAACCAAGCCGGAGATAAAACAAAGGAACTTTTTCGCCTTTTTAGGTTATGGGAAAAACCTATTGCCTGCAATCCCACGATTAAACCCACTATATATGACTGTAGTAGAGTCCAGAGGGCTTTTGCAGACAAACTGCCGAAGGCACAAAAGAAAATTGAGCAGGAAATACTAATTTCACCTTTGCCAAATCCGCTGTTAATACCGAAAACATCTAAAACAGGTACTAATCCCATTAGTACCTCAGGTAATTTTAATTTCGCAGAACCAAATTTAGCTGAAACATTGATGTTATTGAAAGATATGCACCCCACAAATTGCCCATGGGAAAGTTTCCCCTCAAAATATATACTAGAGCATCAAGAACTGTTCGCTCCCTTTCTTTGTCGGTTCATAAAGTCCTCTTTTCATACAGGTTCTATTCCTCATTCTATCAAAAATGTGGCTGTTACCCCTCTGATAAAAAAGCTACGTTTGGATCCATTGGATGCAGCTAACCTAAGACCGATCACAAATACACTATTTTTCTCAAACATATTGATAAGGCAGCGACCACGCAGTTACAATCTCATGTACTCAACTCTGGCATATTACATGTGAAGCAATCAGGTTTTCGAAGCTTCCACGGAACGGAGACCACTTTATTAGATCTCCAAATATATATGTTGGGTAAACTGGAACATAGCAAGTCAGGGCTGCTGATGTTATTAGATCCATCGGCAGTCTTTGACTTGCTGGATCACAAAATCCTGATCAACAGAATGGAGTTGGTAGGTGGACTTTCCAAAAATGCCATTTCTTGGCTTAGATCTTTTTGGAGGCTCACCAGTCTCGTGTCCACTGGGGTGACGGTGCTTCTGAACCACAGATTATAACATGTGGAGTCCCCCAGGGGGCATGTCTTTCCCCCTTGTTATTCAACATTTACATTCTTCCCTTATGTATTGAGTTGGAATCCCTAGGGATCTTTTTCTGCAACTATGCAGACGATTTCCAACTGGTATAGAACATAACTGGGAACTATAAGGCTGACCAACAAATGGTAGCCGAAGCATATGACGTCATAAAGCAATGCATGTCAACTAAATGGCTTTGTTTGAATGCTGTTAAAACTGAGCTAGTGCTTTTCGGCTCTCAGCATGCTCAATCCAAACTAAGCCAAGATCATAATTGTTTTATGATAGAAGGTGCTAAAATCAAAACCGTGAAGAAAGTTAAGACTTTCGATACCTTTATGGAGGAAAGTCTTGATAGCGAGGCACATGTTACAGTCATCTCTACCAATACTAACTATCATCTAAAAGTACTTAGACAAGTAGCCCCGTTGATATCGGTAGAAAATCGCATAAAACTTGTAAGAGCATTATATTGCCCCACGTGGATTATTGTAACGCACTGTTGGGGGGAGCCAATAAGGCTGATATCCAACAGTTGTAGAAGATACGAAATGCAGCTGTCAGAATTATCTTCTAGATGAAAAGCTTGGAATCCACCAGTGTGGCCAGAAGAAAACTTCATTGGCTTCCAGTGGCAGCTCGCATCCAATTCAAAATACTCACCATGTACCACAAGTGTATTTTTGGAAACACTCCGGTATACTTAAAGAAGAAGATCAACGTTTATCAACCAACAAGAAGCTTACGCTCTTCGGCTGGATCTCTGTTGGTTTTGCCCCAGATAAAAAAATCTTGTGGTTTAGGACGGGCCTTCTGTATCCAAGGTGCACAAGCTTGGAATTCCCTTCCATTACAGATGCTTAAAATAGAGAATCTTCTTGTTTTTCGTAAACAGTTGAAGACAATCCTGTTTAAATAAAATACTTCCAGCCCTTTTGTTTCTTCTACTTCTATTCCTCGGTGCCTGGATGCCTGCGGGCTTTGGCGCCTTATAAGCGTAATTAACATAACATAACATTACCTAGTAGAATGCTAGCACAGTAGTCCAGGCGGCTGCCTATAATTGCTCTAGCCAGGGCAGCACAGCTGGACATTTCAAGATATGGTCTGAGTTAAGCCAGGAGCTTGAGCCAGACACTGAACAGCTAATGTGAGCCCTAATTGAGAGTTGTTGATCAATGGTAACTCCCAAGATCTTCACTTTCTTGAGAGTGAGTAGCAAACAATGAGCAATTTGGATGGATGAATAGGCTTGGTGTTGTTGACGCAGTTTAGGAGGAGTGCCTAGAATGATAAGCTCAGTTTTGGAGTTGTTCAGGGGGTAAGGCCATTGTACAGCATCCAACAATGGATTTTGTTGTAAGTGGCATTGATGACCTCAGTGTCTTTTATGTAGTTCCCAGTAAGTGGGAAAAGACACTGTGTGACATCCGCATAGTTGGCGTAACAGGTACACTCCACAGCCATTTGATCAAACAATGTCAACATGAATATGTTAAAGAGAGGGGGTGACAAACAAGAGCCCTCTGGCACTCCACAATCCAAAGCATAGCCCCCTGACATGGCCTCCTCATTAGCTGTACGGTCTGAGAGGAAGGAAAGCACCCAACTAGCTGCTTCCCTGGAAAAAAAGCCCTCTCACACAATCTGCTAGCTAGGATGGAATGATCAACTAGATCAAAGCAGCCGTTAGGTCCAGGAGCATCAGTAGAGAAGCTTTGCCTTTATCCATTTGTAGTAGATCCAATAATGTGGATTTGGTACTATGAAAGCTTTGAAAGCACGATTGCTCAGGCCTAATAGGCAAGGTGTGCTCAGAAATGCCTGGATCTGTTTGTGTGCCATCTTGTCCAGAACCTTTAAAAGAAATGGGGAGTTTGTGATTGGGCAATAGCTATTTGCCGCCCCCGGATCCAAGGAAGGCTTCTTTAGAAGGGGGGGTTATTCAAGATGTTTAATCTCCTTTAGGACTAACATTTTTGCAAAAGAAGCGTTAACAAATCTAACAATTCAGGGTGTAAGGAGCAGGCCACAAGCTTTTGCAGGGAAAATATCGCCCTTACGATTCGTGGGTTTTATCCTATTCAGAAGTCCCAGGACCTCTGCTTCAGTTACCTCCCTGAAATTAAAGGGCATGAGCGGGGCAACCTGGTGCCGAGCCACAACAGTAGGAAATGGAGGGTTCACAATATCCAACCTGGATTCAATATCCTCTTTAATCAGACAGATCTTACTGGACATGGCCTTTTCAATTTGAGCATAAACACTGAGGGCACTACTAGAAGCGACATGAACTTCTATTACATTCCTCCCGTTAAGGTCAATGTATTTTATCACAAAAAGAACAGGCGTAGGAGTATGCCTCACAGGTGAGTGTTACACTACTACTGTCAATGAAACACACAAATAAAAATAAAAACTGTCCCTGTTCGGAAGCACACCCTGACCCTGTCAGGGCAAGCTCTCCCTAGGAAGATCGGTGGTGTACCACATATCTAAAAGGGAGCGCGAGGAGACTGTCCCTCAGATACAAACCATATTGACATAAATCACAAACACTTAAAAGACAACAGTACAGGAAAAGGTAGAGACTGGCTTTATGGTGACGGCGTCATTGTTCGCCAGGTCTGCTAGAGCTGACAAATGAGTTTTTGAACAGTTGTCATGTACAAATGGTATGTGCTTCTGTGCATTTTTTTGACGGAATGGTCCTCATTTGTCTTCGCTTCTGGGGAGCTAAACTCTCCACAGCATTCGTCATCTTCTCATTGTAGGCTAATGACAGGTCGACTACGGACTTGTATTGTTCGAGGTTGTTTACAGAGGGGGCAACAAAGGGGGTTAGTGCTCCTATGGTAAGTTTGCGTAGTTACGACAACGCGATTTTCTTTGAATTCGTTTGTCTCTCTTAATAGTGGAGAACAGAGGAATTTCAAATCTAATAAAACAATGATTTAATCACAAGTAGCGGTGCAACACCATTGAGTTAACTGGGTGTCAGCACTCCCCCCGCACCTGGCACCGAAATGTTGGGCTATGTTGACTCAACCTGGCTGACCTTTAGAGCAGTTGCCGGACAGAACAGGACACAGATGTTAAATGGCACCTGGGTTTCGCTGTTAACAAGGGCCAGGCAATTACTAAGGTAAAGCATTTCACTGTTAGTACCTGCATTCAAATACCAGATTTTGTAGGCAATTGAAATCGTGATGTGGGTGTAGTATTTGCATGCCAGGGGAGTGATTGGAAGGGTAGAGATGGAACAGGAGACCGCTCATTCTCACAGCAATCCATAAGTGGGTGCTTTCAGACTTAAAGGAGAGAGTTAACTGCTTGTAACATTGAAGCTGCACTAGAATAATCTCTTTAAAACGCATAACGTTAGATGCCCCCACACAAATAAGTTTGTCCCTCCCTCACTACCTGTGAAGTTAGCACCTCTTCCAACATTTGAAGGGTTAGCCCCCCGAAATGTAAGTTTTGTTGCACCCCTGAACACAAGCATAAACACCATTCACCATGTACACACACGCACACCCAGCCATCCATACATTTAAATGTGCACTCTTTCACAACAGAGGCACACCCAGGCAGCCATCCATACATTTAAGTGTGCACCCTTTCACCATACAGGCACACTCAGGCAGCCACCCATACACTTAAGTGTGCACCCTTTCACCATACAGGCACACCCAGGCAGCCACCCATACATTTAAGTGTGCACCCTTTCACCGTACATGCACACCCAGCCACCCATACATTTGTGTGCACCCTTTCACCATACACTCACACAGGCAGCCACCCATACATTTAAGTGTGCACCCTTTCACCATACACTCACGCACGCACACGTCATGGGATTGAGGGGAGCCCTAATACTTCAAAAAGAAACTGTTTCTTTTTGAAGTCACTCTGCCTTCAGAAAAAAATGATTTCCGTTAAGGACCAAACCATAACGGAAATAATGTATTTATGAAGGCAGAGTGACTTCAAAAATAACCCCATGACATGGAAGCCTCCAGCCTAGGGTCTTCCATGTCATGGGGTGGGAGGGAACCCTCAGACTTCAAAAATAAAGTTTCTTTTTGTAGTCACTCTGCCTTCATAAAGAAATGATTTCTTTATGAAGGCAGAGTGAATTAGAAAATGTTTTGCTTTTTTTTTTCTCCAAGTGGGCCCCCCCCAGGACATGTGCAGACGGGGCCACCCGCACCACAGGGAGCTGCGGGGGCCCCCATTACGACAGTGCTAACAAGGGAGGAAATGGGCCAGAACAAGGCAGTGCTGTGTTCCTGCAAAAATCGTCTTGCTGGAGCACTGACCCAGTGGAGTAATTTTGCTGAAAATGTTGTGGGGGACATGCCATCTGAAGAAAAGGTGCCCCAGCCAAATGACCGGGGACAAAATAGTGTGCCATGAAAGTTGGGGGGACAAACACCTCTGTGCCCCCATAATATTACGCTCATGCACTGACCCACGAGACCCAAACGCGCAGATCTAGCTATCCCAGTAGCCTCCCTGATATGCTCTCAATGCAAAGCCCCCTCTGCCACCCATGAGCAGTGCTGCAAGAGACTTGCACAAGTGAAACTGGGTGACTCCCCTACAGGCAGGTGCTCCATGTGGAAACAGCTGAAATATCACACCCATTAAGAGCCTTTCCAAATGAGTATATGAGTCTTGACATTTACAGACATGTGTGTGTTAGGGCAAGTGCCGTGACAAATACACAGTTCTATGATCATACTTACGTTCCCAAAATGCTCTGCGATTTTCAGTCAAATCGCCAAGGATTGGGTTCTCAGAGGAGACTGGGCACTGCTCGACCTGGGGCTCTGCCCGCCAGCACCATCACATCACTCTGACCCCTCCCAGGAGGAAGAGGGGAGAGGTAACGGGAGGACACATTTCTTCCATTTCCAGCACTGAGTACTGGGACTTCGCCACAAGCGAGATTGTTACAGATCACTTTTGCAAAACTTTAAACTTGCAGCGTACTTAACTTCAGCAAAACAAAAAACCTGAAGCACAGGCACAACCTCAGCAAATATTGACTGACTGACCACAAACTCGAAACAGAGAAAGACCAACACAGCACAAACAAGTTACTCATGGGGAAGGAGAAAAATCTGTCAACAGTGGGCCTCATTCTGAGTTTGGCGCAAAGGGATACCGGGCACCGGTAAGGACACCCGTGCCGGTAATCCCTTTGCGCCCTATTCCGAGGTCCCCCAACGGGACCCGTAACGTACGGTTCCCGTTAGGGGACCAGGGCGCAAATAACGGCCTTGGCATGCGCCGGGCTGTTATTTGCGCCCTCCCCATTCCCATTGATCCCCATGGGGGCTCAAATGGGAATGGGGATTGCCATTTTGAATGGGGATTTACCGGTCCCGCAAAGGTCGGAATAGACCGGTAAGTCCCCATTGAACCAGGGCGGACTCGGTACCGTTAATGGAGGCAGTGAGAAATAGAATGAGTGCACAAGTGACAGACTCACCCAATGAGGTTCGAGACTGAGCTGGTATTTGGAAACACATTGTCATTGCATGTGTCCTGCAGCAATTAGGTCATCATACCGAGGGTGCATTGTCCAGATATGGGGAGGGGGCGAGGATAGATTCTGATGGTGGTACTGGTGTTTGGGTAGACAGTGTAAGGGTCCAGAGGATCAGGATACATGGTCTGCAATTTTGTTTGTTATTTTCGGTTTTGTGTTAATTATTAGTGGTTGTGCAGTCAGAGATCAGCACGCATAATAAAATATTGCATGTGTGCTCACAGAAGAAGCGAGCCATTGGTTTTAATCTGAGCATGGCCCTTTCTAAGAAGCATGGACATTTCTAAAGACAAAGTGATGTATGATCTTGGGAAAAGAAGCTATCAAATCAGAAATTATTCCCTCCTTTCCAATGATCACTTCCATTATGTAATGTCTTTGTAATGCAAACGTTACACTTGTCTTATTGAGCAAACCACACTATCAAAACCTAGAATAAGCATCTAAATTATATTATGATAGGTTATCATTCCAAGTTGGACAGGCTGTTACCCTCATGTTGTACTCTTTGGAAATACCCCAGGGGGAAGGAGAGAAATAGTACCAATGAGATCTCTTGGCTGCTTTGCATAAAATAAAAGAACATTTTGGGAACATAACAATGACCACAGGCCTTTATATTTGATGAATATGCCAGTGCCAGTGATGAAAGGCTTGTAAGCGCAAATCAGTAAGCACATAAGGCACTCTCGGCTCGGGGCTCTTTTAATTGCTTGCAACACTCTCCTTAACATTAAAGTGTTTATGGCCATAACCATAGGTACTTATTTAGGCAGCCAAAGAATTTTGATGTCAGCGTAAAATGGCTGCGACATCTGTAACTCCATTAAAGGGCAGAGGGTCAAATCAGCCAGAATTTTAGAAGAGGAGGAGCTGAGTGGGGAAGCAAGGTTGTATGTGGGCGGAGCCACCAGTGCACAGTTAACTTTAGAGAATTATATATATGTATAGGATTGTATGTCGGACCCCATCAGGGATTCACAGTCAGTGCCTGACAAGGTATTCCTTGAAGAGCCGGATCTTCCGTCCCTTCTTGAAGTTCAGGAGAAAGGGGGGACCACATGATGGATGGAGGAAATGTATTCCTGGATCCTAGTGGATAGCAGGAGGAGGTGTGTCCTTCTTGCACGTCTTACTCCCCAACCTGGCAATGTTGTTGCTTCTGGTTCGGTTTGGCCTCCCGAGGTGGTGAGTTTTGGAAACACGTGTGACGGTGCCTTGGTTGTCATGGCTTTTTAGGACATTGGGCCTCATTACATGGCTGGCGGTAGCCGTGCCTGTAGTACAGGGACAGCTGCTGCCGGTATCCACTTTTTTCCGGCACCCTCGAATGGGCAATTACCGGGTCATGCCAAGTTTGGCGGACCTGGTAGTTGCCCATTCACGGGTGCCGGTAATAAGGGACTCCCCGTTCCGATTCGGCCCCATAGGGCTGAATGGTAATAGGTGCTACCATCCTGTCCTGCTCGCGGGTGCCGGTACGACCACCAGGTCAGACCTGGTGGCTACAAGGGCACCCACGAGCAGAACTCCTACTATGGGAGTACGGTAGCAACAGTGCCGTTAGCGATACCGGGCCGTTGTTGCCCTACCGCCAGCCTCGTAATGAGGCCCATTGAGTTGGATGCCAAACATTGTGGGTCCATTCTTAGTTATTATGCAGGCGGAATCATGGTGCAAACCTTTTTTTTCTAAAAGTAGCTTGCAAAAGCTCCTGATTTTTTGGTCTGAGTTTCATGAATGGACTTTATCTGCTTGCTTTGTCTTGAAGGCAGTGCTGCTGATTGACTGAGACATACAGGGCACGCAAGGAACACTGACGACTCAGTCTAGCGCTGCATTGATATGCTTTCACGTGGCATTCATACCTCATGCCTATAGAGTCTGGATCTGCAACCTTTGGCTCGCCAGGTTTTTTGCACTACAGACCCCACCAGTCTTAGCCAGCATAGTCAATGGTGAGGGATCATGGGAGTTGCAGTACAAAACATCTAGAGAGCGGCAGGTTGCAGATCCCTACCATAGACGTGGAGTACCTCGTCATTTCAGAAGGACTACAAGATAGGAATTACAAAATAATCTGAAACCTTTCCGGGAGGCACCAAAACAATCCCCCTGGTACACTTAGTGGATTGGCACCCTGGAAACAATAAGATGGTGTCATCCCTCTATAAATTGATGAAGTCACAGCGCGGGGGGTTGTGGGGAGAGTCACTGCGTTTAGGACTAAATGGGAAGTAACCTTGGGAAGAGTCCTCCCTGACTCAGTGGCAGGCAATATGTATGTTGTCGCGTAAGATATCGCTGGATAACAGGTATCGTTTAATACATTTTAAGTTCTTGCATCAGACATACTGCATTCCTGCCCAGTTACACAGATTTCACCCAGATAGATCTGCAGCATACCCGAGGTGCCTGACTGACCCAGCAGACTACATACATATGGTATGGGAGTGTAGGCATATGCAGCCCTTCTGGGAAAAATGGTTACAGGCTGACCTCCCCCATCCCCACACCCCCTTGCTCACCTGAATCCTGGCTTCTGGCCAGGTTTGATGTTGCGTCTAAACAAGACATACAATTGTTGGGAATGGAGCCGGTAGTGGCAAGAGCACTGGTGGCCAAAGCCTGGAGGAAACCGAGGGCTCCAACACTGCGAGAATGACTGCTTATGCTGAATTCCTGTGACATGCGGCGGGAAACAACTTACGCCTCCACCCTGACTAGCGGTAGTAGACTCCCTGATTACTGGTCCCCGTTACGCTCAACTCTGACTATTGGTAGTAGACTCCCTGATTACTGGTCCCCGTTACGCTCAACCCTGACTAGCGGTAGTAGACTTCCTGATTACTGGTCCCCGTTACGCTCAACCCTGACTAGCGGAAGTAGACTTCCTGAATACTGGTCCCCGTTACGCCTCCACCCTGACTAGCGGTAGTAGACTCCCTGATTACTGGTCCCCGTTACGCTCAACCCTGACTAGCGGTAGTAGACTCCCTGATTACTGGTCCCCGTTACGCTCAACCCTGACTAGCGGTAGTAGACTCCCTGATTACTGGTCCCCGTTACGCTCAACCCTGACTAGTGGTAGTAGACTCCCTGAATACTGGTCCCCGTTACGCCTCCACCCTGACTAGCGGTAGTAGACTCCCTGATTACTGGTCCCCGTTAGGCCTCCCCCCTGACTAGCGGTAGTAGACTCCCTGATTACTGCTCCCCGTTACTCTCATCCCTGACTAGCGGTAGTAGACTCCCTGATTACTGGTCCCCGTTACGCTCAACCCTGACTAGTGGTAGTAGACTCCCTGATTACTGGTCCCCGTTACTCTCATCCCTGACTAGCAGTAGTAGACTCCCTGATTACTGGTCCCCGTTACACTCAACCCTGACTAGCGGTAGTAGACTCCCTGATTACTGCTCCCCGTTACGCTCAACCCTGACTAGTGGTAGTAGACTCCCTGATTACTGGTCCCCGTTACGCTCAACCCTGACTAGCGGTAGTAGACTCCCTGATTACTGGTCCCCGTTACGCTCAACCCTGACTAGCGGTAGTAGACTCCCTGATTACTGGTCCCCGTTAAGCTCAACCCTGACTAGCGGTAGTAGACTCCCTGAATACTGGTCCCCGTTACGCCTCCACCCTGACTAGCGGTAGTAGACTCCCTGATTACTGGTCCCCGTTAGGCCTCCCCCCTGACTAGCGGTAGTAGACTCCCTGATTACTGCTCCCCATTACTCTCATCCCTGACTAGCGGTAGTAGACTCCCTGATTACTGGTCCCCGTTACGCTCAACCCTGACTAGTGGTAGTAGACTCCCTGATTACTGGTCCCTGTTACGCCTCCACCCTGACTAGCGGTAGTAGACTTCCTGATTACTGGTCCCCGTTACGCTCAACCCTGACTAGCGGAAGTAGACTTCCTGATTACTCGTCCCTGTTACGCTCATCCCTGACTAGCGGTAGTAGAATCCCCGATTACTGGTCCCCGTTACGCTCATCTATGAACAGAGAAAGTATGAACTCCGCTGCTGCTGTTGTCGTGGAGACCCTGATTAGGAAGCACTTGCATGTCCTTACCCTTTGGGAGCGGGAGGAGGGGGTGGGAGGCCCCACGCCAGTAATGTTGATAATAGTGAAATGTTTATAGTTCATAATACGCTTTAATTTTTGGTTACGCTTATGCTGGTTTCCGTGTCAAGATACACAATTGAGGTTGGATTCAATCATCATATTCCAGTTAAGTGATATGCTTCCTGATACATGATCTTTTGGATGGACCGTGCTTTCTTTTTGTTTTTTTGTTTTTTGGGAGAAGGGAACTGGGTGGGTTGGGGTTGGGCGCTGGGGATAAGGGAGGTTTGTTGGATGGTATAGACAAAAATGCACCATTGATAATAGAAATGAAAAAAGGACAGACAATACAAAATAAATGCTAGAATTAAAAGTTCTTGTAAACTAGAAGGGCCATCGTTGTTTTCGATACTCAAGAGTAACAAGTTGTGGTTAGCATGGTGATGGAAGGTTACTTCTGGCCAAATGGCGCCATCCCACAGATCGATTGACTGTAGCTTGTAGTCTTTTAAAATTGTTGGCTATTCTTGAACAATGTGGCTTCCCTCGTCAAAGTGCTATCGCCAAAAGAGATGTTCACTTTTTTGGCCAACACAGAAGGGTGACCCAGGGGGTTCAGCTTGAATGTTCCACTCTGGACGCTTTTGAATGCTGTGCAGTCTTGCCCTAGGTTTCTTAAGACTAGCGGTAATACTTCCTTCCTGCTGGGCAGCCGCATGGGAAACGCTACATGCCACATGAGGCCATTTCCATGTTGGCAAGCTGGCACCCTCTGCTTTTTCATCATTCAGCATGGGTAGCAAAGGTGTAGTGAAATTGCTGATCAGGCTGCCCACATGATTTCAAGCCAATAAGAACAAGTTGTTTCACTCTGACTTGCACTTGTGCCTTCCATTAAGTTATCTGTAATTGATATATATTGCATTGAAGACTCATTTATACTACACAGTTATTATGCAATGTTCACACAGGGTAGCAGCACAAGAAATCGATTTCAAGTGTGTCATTGATGGGGCCGAACCATGTCTTTTTCCTCCCAGGGGAATGTCTATTTCATTCTGCAGTGACACGAGCGTTGTCTCCCTCCTTGCTCATATCCGCCCGAATAGCAGAGAAGGGATCCGCGTGCAGGAAGCCGCGTAGGAAGCAATAAACCCGCACATCGAGCAGGCCTCAATGCCCTGTGTTTGCCCCTGTGTGTGCCAGCGCTGACATCTGGCCAGGAGGATAACACGGAATGAATGGGAAACAAAACACTATTCAGGCCATTGTTCAGTCTCCATACAAATGGAACAGGGGCTAGGGGCGGGACATGGTCAATACTGCTACCCCCCAACCTGGGATAGAGGAAACCCTGGGCTGGTTTGTACCAATGATTCTCGTACGCAAGGGTCTGACGCTTCGGATGGGAGTGATGGCTGCACATTTATGAACTAGTAAACTCGTTACAGAAACTTTGCACCGGTACAAGTGCAATTTTGCACGGTATTTGCACTATTGCAAACATTGCCCTCGGCCTTTTTGTGAATGTGAATTCTTGTGGCCCAACTGCTCCTACCATGCACTATTAGCAGCAGGACAAACATTGCCCTGGTGCAAAAGTGCATTGAAAAAATACATGTTTTGCACTACAGTAATTGTTGCCTTGGCGCTAATATTGTGCAAAATTACAAAGTGCGTGATAGGGATTAAGTAGTAGATCCCCCAACCATTGAAAGTGTGTTCTTTGGACTGCTTATGAGATTCGAACACTTTAGGGAAACGTTGCACAATTTACCTGCAAAACATGTGGTCCTCCTATCTTGATAAGTGTGCCTTGGATTGGGGCATTGGTAGTTAAAAGAAGGTCATAAGTTATGTTTCCTGTTCAAAATTCACTTCTTTTTTTAATTTAAAACATTTTTTATTTAGACTTTTAGTTTATTACAAACCTTTGTCTAGCAATGCAACACCTTTGTCTAGAAAAGCAACTCCCCCCCCCCCACAAACAAATTTCAACAGTTCCTCACTTGTGTCACATGTAAAAAGACATCAACAAGACAATAATGTTTGGCTCACATATCCTTCTGATTCATTTCAAACACTTCTTGTAGAAATGCCACCAAACAAAATATTGTTGAATTATTTTCTCCACGAAGGAGGAATTACCAGAATTCCTCAGCATCTCCTGAGTAGTTAGTAGCAAATCACGTTTCACAAGTAGCCAGTCTGTAAATCAGTGAAACCTGCATAAAACAAAGTGATGTGTTTCACGGTTTCGCTTTTCCCCTCGACATTCCATATTCGCAGATTGTTTATAGATCAGCATGACCTGATTGGTGGGGTAGACATTCAATCTAAAACGCATGAATTGAGAGTTGTAACACCAATTAGGGAATTTAATGAGATATTTTGGTAAGGAGCCCCGATGTTTGCTTTCAATCTTCATCGCCTTTGGCAACTTATAAGCATTTTTTTCCGTCTTGGGTCTTGATCCAATCTTGTTGCCACAATATCCGTTTTACCTTATCCAGATTGTTGATGAGTTCTTTCTGTATGGAAAGTAGATAATTCAAATAAACTTTACAGCCCCCTTTCCATTGGGTCAATACGGGATTGCTTCCCAGCTTTAGCGCATCTCTCAAAATCAGAAACGTTTTAGCTGGTTTGGACAGCACACATTTCCTATAATGGGTTAAGGTTTTCCAAACAGTTCTCACCTGGAGAGAAATCAGGCCCACCTCAAACCTAATAACAGAGGCCGAGGTGAGGTTTGGAGGTCCATACATGCCAACCCTCCCGATTTAGGCGGGAGACTCACGATGTTTCAGTGAAATATACTTCTATTTTTCACGTTCTCCTGCCTAAAACAATTCTTTCCCCAATGCATTCCTATGGGGACATTGTTGTCTCCCGATTTCTCTGATGAAATCTCCCTCCCAGGTGCGACGAAATGTTGGCATGTATGGAGGTCGAAGTATTTTCCTCCACAAAATCCCCTGCAAAGACGGCCATAGCTCCCAAGGTGTAGAGAGGAATCCCTCCGTTCCATATATCAGCGTAGTAGTAACCCTCTGACTGTAAAAGGTCATTACAGGCAATATTGAGAATTTTCCAATTTTTTTATGGACCAGCCTAGCTTGGCTAACTAAAATTCTCAATTTTGCTTTCAAAGCCAATTGACGTGGCAAGTCAATCCTCCTATTGTTTATCAAAGTCCCCAAGTAAGTCACCTTGTTAGTTTGCTCCAAAGTTTTTTTATTCACAAACCATTTGAAGTTAGGAACTCTATGGGAGAATTTAGGATCAACTATCATGATGTTAGTTTTGGCAGAGTTCATCGCCAACCTATTCAAAGACATAGGGCCTCATTATGACCCCAGCGGTAGCTGTGCAGGTAAAAACGGCAAGGCTAGCCAAGCAAGACCTGGATGTGGTACTGTGGCTGCCAAAGTGCCATCGCCCAAAACACATGTACGTGAGTTCCATCACCAAGTTGATTGTGGACAACTGGGATAGGCTAGCCAAACAAAGAGGCATTACTACCTTCCCTTCCCCGTTCACACCAATATTTGAGAATGAGGACTTTACACCAGGGCTAGAGAGGGGGGCCTTTAACAAGTGGCAAGAAGGGGGGTGCAGAAGGATGTGGGATATGTTTATCAGAAAGGAGATTAGTTCCTTCCCTGAATGTAAAAGGGATTTTGCCCTAGGGGAAGAGGAGAGATTGCGGTATTATCAACTGAGGCATTGGCTGATGAATTCGGGAAATAAGGAGGCAGCCAATAGAGATCCCACCCCATTTGAAAAATTCTTACTGTCCAATGACGGCTCAAAGGGGCTAATCTCGCGCCTGTACAGAATCCTTGAAGAAGCCAAACCGAGCCAAAGCTGGGCTTTCATGGGTCAATTGGAAAAGGCACTGTGAAGGGAAATAGAGAAGAAAGAATGGGAGAATCTTTGGAGACTGATCCCAAAATTGGCGAAGGCTTCCCAGACCCAAGAAACCTGGTATAAACTTATATATAGGTGGCACTACACTCCGGCTCGCCTACACAGTCTTACCCCGGGTCATCAAGGGACTGCTGGAGAGGGTGTGTGGCAGTGGGGTCTGCTGAGCACATTTGGTGGGGTTGCCCCAAAATAGCGCCCTCTGGGACGAGATACAGAAAGCTCAGCAACAGGCCTTTGGCCCCGGGGGAAGTGGACCTCCAGAGATGATCCTGCTGAGCATCTAGCACGAGAATACAGAAGGTGCTTTGGGAGCTAGGGCTAGGGCGCAGGCCTTGCTCACCCTCGCAGGCATATCCCTGGTTGCTCAACACTGGAAAAGCCAGACGATACCAGCCTTCCAGGATTGGCTTCGGAAAGTCTGGGATATAGTTGCGGTGGAATGGGCGACATACGCCATGAACAATGCATTACAGAACTTTGCGAATGACTGGGGGCAGGTGTTGGCTTTTCTTCGGGACGATTTTAGGATTGCCTGGCGCCCTCAGCGTCTCAGACTGTTGGATTTACAGTGAGTGGAGGGGGACTTAGTTAACAATTTGGAGGGTTAAGGAATATTGGCAGTGGCTGATTTGTTTGTTTCTTGTTTCTTGTTTCTTGTTTCTTTTTCTTTTTCCTAGGGGTGAAGGGGGGGGGGCGGAGGGGGGATCTGTTGGGAATGTTCATGCTTAAAATGTTAATAAAAAGATGTAAAAAAAAAAAACCCGCAAGGCTGCTGCCGGAGTAATTTTTTTTCCGGCTCCCAGCAACGTGGTTTTACCGGAGCATTACAGCCCCAGCTGTTCTGGTAATTCCCCATTGCCAGGCGCTAGAAAAAATTACTCCCCATTCCCATTCGAGTTCCATTGGACTCAATGAGAATGGGGAGGACGGAAGCATCGGCACTGCGTGCAACAGTGCCGGTGCTTCCGTCAAAGTCTGTGGGCGGGTGCCTAGATCATCATCAAAAAGCTGTCTTGACAAGAATTGTCCATCAATCTTCGTTGGGAGGGTTCTGATCTTGTACAGATGTTCCCCCACAACGGAGAGAAACACATTAAATAAAGACAGTGCCAGGGGCCATGCTTGCTTTAGGCAGCTGAAACTGTTGATAGGTTTTATCAAATGGCCTTGAGCATTGAGTCGAATTTGTACTGTGGTTGATTCGTACAATGCTTCAATCGCCTCTAGCAAATTGTTCGGACAGTTCCAAGCCTCCATTTTATAACATAAAAGATGTCGAGCTATGCTTTCAAAAGCTTTACACAAATCGACAAAGGCCAAGTAAATCCTAGAATTATTTTTAAAGGCAGTACCTTTCAGGAGATTTAGGAGAAATAGATTTAAGTCAGTTCCAACGCCTTTCAGCGAATCCTGTTCGTCTGGGATCTGCTCTTTCCACCTGGCTAATCCAAACTTGTAGTTGTTTAGTAGAAATGCCACAAATAACTTCCCCAAAGAATCAAGCAGCGCAATCGGGCGATAATTCGCTGGATCAGATCTATTGCCTTGTTTATAAATGGGGACAATTATTGCTGATTTCCAAGAAGTTGGGATTTCTCATATTCTCATTATCCGATTGAATAGATCAAATACAAGAAGCGACCAAAGATCTGAGTAGGCCTTAACAATAGAGTTAAATCCCATCTGGACCTGGTGCTCTGGAATTATTAGACTTCTTAATTAGCGGTTTGACTTTCTGCTGATCCAGGGGAAAACTGCTATCAGCGTAGGGCTTAACCATCTGGGTGGATGCTGTGCCTTGTCTCAGGCGAACCACTTGTGATAAAAGGCCGACCATGATTGTTCTGAAACCACGTTGGCCATAGAAATAGTGCGCAAAGTCTGCGCCTCATTTAGCATTTGCCAAATAGATCTAGAATCCTTTTCTTATCATTGCTTTTAACATGCGCTCAGCATCATGCTGGAGCATCGCAGCTTCGTGTCTTTTAAGCCAATTCTTATACTTTTGCTTTTTTGCTTTCTTCAGCAGCATTTGTTTGGGGTATAGAGAACCACCTATGCATCTTAGATCCTGTTAGAGAAGTTTCTTCGCTTGGTTAATCTCTTCATCAAGTACATGTTTGTATGGTTTGGTCACACCCCCATAACGTATTTGTGTAGGGGTCCTAAACTCCAATAATAATGGTATATAATTCACATCCCCCCTCTGAAGCAATTGTTGGGTGATGTTCTCTGACAATGTTTTGAGTTCCTGAGATCTCATCCGGGGTCGATCTTCCCCTTGAGTTTGTTCAACATAAATAGGGCCTGTAACATGATGTGAACTAGAAATACCCGTCCAAGTGAGTCCTAGGAGGGCATTATCACTCGAAGCCTTTGGAATGACCTCAAATGAGATTATGGGCCTCATTACATGGAAGGCGGTAGCCATGGCGCTATTAGCGCCATGGCTACCCCCTTACCGCCGTCGGAGGCCGGGTTCCCGGAATAGGGACTTACCGGCCTACTCCGACCTTTGCGGGACCGATAAATCCCCATTCCGGGAACCATTACCCATTCCCATTTGAGCCCCCATAGGGCTCAATGGCAATGGGGAAGGAGCAAATAACGGTACCACAATTTGCGGTACCGTTATTTGCACTGAAGTCCATCAGCGGGTCCCGTCCTTAACGTGTGGTCTGACCACACGTTAAGGACGGGACCCGCTGAGGGATCTCGTTGTAGGGTGGTGGGGATTACCGGCACCGGTGCCCTTACCGGTGCCGGTAATCCCCTACTGCCTTCTGTGTAATGAGGCCCTATGTCTTGAAGTAGAAAGCTAGAGACAAAGACATAGTCCAATATACTGGACACCATACCATTGAACCAAGTAGGTCTAGTGGGACAATCTCCCATCAATTGTCCATTAAAAATATGAAGGTCGTGGGAGATCATCATCTCTGACCACATAGCTGCTCTCCTATCTTGGTCGGAAATTAGCTCTTTTTGCAGCAAAAGGGCTGTAGTCTTGTTTTTAACACAAGGGCAGTTTAAGTCACCGCCCACAATTATAAAGTGCAGATTGTATTGCAAAACTGCTTAATCAATGGCCAATATGACTGTGTTCATAAAAGCTTCAGTGGATATCGCTGTTGGGTTCCAATAAACATTAAGAATCACTCCTCGTATAAACTAATCTCCAAGAAGGCCCTTGATGTTAATGCCTATAACTTGCAAAAGGGTAATGGGGTTATTTATCAGTCCAATGGATAGGCCTCTCTCTTTTCTCTCAAATGTCAGTAAACCCGAGGCCCGGGAGGCCTCTGAGACCTTTATAAGCAGGGTTGAGAAGAGTTGTATCTCCAAGAAGGCCCTTGATGTTAATGCCTATAACTTCCAAAAGGGTAATGCGGTTATTTATCAGTCCAATGGATAGGCCTCTCCCATTTCTCTCAAATGTCAGTAAACCCGTGGCCCGGGCAGCCTCTGAGACCTTTATAAGCAGGGTTGAGAAGAGTTGTATAGCCATCCAGAGACAGATCCCGAGCGGGAAAGGTTTCTTGAAGACAGATTATATCAAGATCTGCTAAGAACTAAACTTTCTCTGTGGGCAAATGTAAAAAGCCCTGGGTGTTCCAGAAGGCTGCTCTCCAACTAGAGCCTCGTTGTTACTTTGAAATCTTTGGCCTTGTCTTGATCTTCTCTTGGGATATCACCAGGCGAGATATTCATTGGGATATATCCCCCCAGATTAAGTGGACCCTTAAATGCAATCTCATTATTAATCGTGACCTTCAAAGGATCATATATCAGTCTTAGATGGATTGGAGTCATTAATCCATTAGCTTCTTTGCCATTTGTCGTAGTTACATCTGGCAGACACTCGACCAAGGCTGGTTGCAAAGCCTGCCGTGTGCACCACCTCCTGCCATTGGGTGCTTCCTTTAGGCTGATTCCATGGTCGCTGGTTTGTATAGGCTTTGTCCTGTTGGAGTGTGACTGCATCAGGCTGAACCCATTCTGATTATAAGATCGCTCCAGTGTAATTTTCAGAGAGGAAGCTGTGCATTCGAATCCTATCAGCAAAAGAAGATGAGCCACCTCTAAAAGAGATGATATAACATCCCTTTATCTCAGATGAAGTATCACTTTGTCTGTGATCTGTTTTTTAGAGAAATCCCCAATCATAATATCCTCTGATCGAAGAAATCGCAACAAAGGGATGTTGCAAAATAATCTAAGGACGTTACAACTATTCAAAATGAGGCCATCATTAGCTGGTAGCAGACTTTCAAGCTAACAGTATGGGCTCCTATGATGGATCCTTTACAGCTTTCATTGTCAAGTGTTTTTCCCTGGAGAGATATAGGTGTGAGTCGTTCTATGTGGGTCAAGTTGACACGTCGGGGACCTCGACGGTAGCAACTGATCAACCTTTGTTTGTCCTCTCTCCATTTGACAGTTTAGAAGAATTTGTTTTTTGGCAGATCATTTGTCTTTTTTCCGCAAGCGTCAAGAAAGGACTTATCAGTTTGGGCATTTGTCGGTTAGCGACTTCTTTGGCAGATGGATTCAAAGGTAGATTTACTGCAATCGCCTCCTGTAGTCATAGGAGGGTTCCCATATGCATAGTCGAGAATGGGGGACGAGCGGCAGAAGTCGAATGAACTACCTGGTCCTCAGCCATGAATTCATCATCTTCTACTGTATATGTAGAATAGTTAAGTAAGTCCTCCTCAATAAAGTAATTTGCATCATCCAGGTCATTCCCACATATATCATCGGCCCCTGATGGTTCCAAAAGCCGCTGTGGCAGATCAGTCTGATAGAACTAGCTCTTTTTGTGGGATTCCACATATGAAAAGCCTTGAGGGATCAGCAGATTTCTTATAAATGTTCAAGCCTTATTTGCAGACTGATTTTTTGGCATTAGTACATTGTTTGATATTTTCCCCGTCGTCCTCTCTCTGACTAATTCTGTTTGTTTCCTCTTATTCTTTTGTTGAAATATGAGTAAAGGCTTTAAAGGCGACAAGTCCATTGTGGTTGGTTGTTCTTTTGGGGGCGCTGAGGGGAGGATTGTCTCTATCACCCCCTGTTCCTCTACCCCCGGTATTATGGCCAAATGCAATTGTAGATCTGCCCGTTAGACAATAACCTCACTGGACTGAGATAAAGTTGTCGCTCCTGATTTTTTTGATTTCACTAGACAGTCTGATATATCGGAACTTTTCATCTGTGGTGGTTCATCAATCACAATAGTCGAGGAATCAAAAATATGAATAGAGGAAGACTCCTTTTTTCTGTTAGGCATCAGTGCTTTTAAATGTAATAAGTCTAAGACTGAGTTTAATAGACATTGTCGGACCTTTCCACATCAAGGACATCTTGAAGCTGCTTTTTAATCACATTGGCACATTTTATCTCTTGGTCTGTACTAGATTGCAAGGATGTAATGAAAGATTCGATGTAGATTACCTTAGAGTGGATTAAGGCTAGCAACATGGCTTGATCTTTGTAGTCTCATTTGCCGTTTCATATAATTAAAAAACGGAGCAGGTGAGATAGTTAAGGCTGACATCATCTTATACTGTGAAGAAAAAGCAGACGATTTAGATCCATTTCGAGCGTCATCTAGGCTCTTGGGAGAGACGACGGAATCATCCAGTGACGAGGACGGTAAAGAAAAAGATTGGTTTGAAAGGTCCGACAACCGGTCACACGATGCAGAGGAGGAGATTAGACGCTGTCTATCGTTGCACAAGATAGTTGCTTCCTTAGTAAGAAGACTGGAAGGAGGCTTTAGTGGCAATTTAAAGGGGCTTCTCCCCTTTTGACGACCTAGATAGAAGAAATTGTCTTGAGATCTTATCCTCCTTATTGGATAGCTCTAGAGTAACATTTTGAGTAAATAAGTGGACCTGATCCACTTTATGAGCGTTGCTATTGAGTATGCAAGCTGGCGGCATTAGTATAATCACAGCTGAAAATTGATCCACTACTCCGGGACGCCATGAGGGTCTTGGATGGCCCTTGTCGGCTGCATGTCTGCTTTCAGAAAGGGACTTGTTTGTTCATTCTGAAGTGGAATCTCTGGTGGGGGCAAAGGGCCATCGTTCGACAGTGATGCCGATTTTGCCTTGTCCAAGAACCTCACAAATCCTAGGGCATGGGCAAAGGCTTATCTTCACATTGGTTAGGAGGGGGGAAATCAAGAGTAGATTCAGTTTGCAGAATGTCAGCATCGGCCAAATCGAGTGAACCCTCCTTAACAAGAGGTAGTGTACAGGCGCTTACCACCTGCTCCATTGAGTCTCGATGCCCGCAGAATTGCAAGGTTTTTGCTCGTCAGTGTATCTTTAGAAAGTTTCACCGGCATTTTCCCCTTCAATACTTTAGTTTATCCCTGGCATTCTACTGCCCCATTAGATTCTTGTAGCCAGGTTTTGGCATCCTTCAATCCACCCAATGAACCACGTTTATGCTCCTCCTTTCCCAATATCGCTAAATGCGTTGGAGGTTTCAATGTCTTTAAAGGCTTAGAGGATAGCACGCTCACCTGCGTTTCGTCTGCAATCGCGTTCTTGGCATTGGAAAGAAACAAAGCGTGCCACTCACAGTATCCATGAGCTGAATATCCCCCTAAGAGCGGGGAACGTGTCAAAGCTGTTATCTGGGAGTGTCTGTCTCTGTCTCCACAATCCCACAGGCGACACTCCGGCTCACTCCGCTTTGCTCCGCGACCGGTAAGAATTTATGAAAGGTCTCAGGTCGAGTCTCAATGGAAATGGTAGACAGACTTGCCAGCTTCCATAACACAGAAATAGAGGAGCAACACAGCCAACACTCCTGCCCACTCCCTTAGGAATGTTTAGGAAGTCAATGTAGTCCTTTTAGAGTTGTTGCAAATCTGAGCAGTGTATTTGAAACATTCCTAATATAAGAATATTAAAATAATTGTATGCATTGTCCATTATCTGATTACGATCTGAGCGGATGAATTAATTGACTGAAACTGGCGACACTTTTGGGCTAACTGCACAAAAACCCAGACTCGCTTGCACTGGAAAAGGTTGCTTTAATGTGACAGGCCACAGTTTACAAATAAACGCGTACCTGACTCCTTGGCCTTACAGACTACCGATCAATTAACAATCACCAGGACAATTAATTAATTAAACACTTCAAAACTTCCTGCTGCTTATTCCCTCTTCTCCCCTTCAATTCCTCTGAACCGTAATTCCTGCTGTCACCCCCATCTTCTGCCCGAGGCCTATTTCTTCAACACCTCTTCCCCCTTTTTTTAACCCCCGGGCTAGCCTGTCTGTGCAAACAGCACTACCCCCTCCCTTAACGTGTTACTACCCCTTTTTACATCCCCCAACAATCCTTAAAAGGGCGTTGTCCCCGGCACTAGAAAAACCCTCCCCTGAGGTGTTCTTTATGCCCCCCACTCTCTTTTACCTCCATCCTTTTATGATGCCTTCCACCGCCAACCTCACGTCCAACAAATAGTATTGATTCCCCATGAGCTACAAATTAATTCCATCCTCCCAAAATAAATCGAAAGCCTCCTATTTGATGTCCGGATGCGCCAGCGTCTGCACCCCCCAAGACCTGCCACGCTTCAACGTCTCCCTGTTAATCTGCTTCCTTGTCTGCTCCACCGCCCCCTCCTTCACGTCTCCCCTCCATACCCTCCTTCACACCAACTCGGTCCAAACCAAAACAACCCCTGGCCAAATCTCCCTCAACCAACTAAGGTCCCTCTTAATTTTCTTTAACAATGCTGCACCTGTCTCTTTAACCAAATCGTTCTCCCCTGCATGCAACACCAGCACCGCTGGCTCCACATGGAGCTCTCTCATACCCACCAGCATAGGCAACAATTGGTCCCACCTTAGCCTCCCCACCCCAAACCATCTCACCAAAGCCAACTCATAGCTACACCCCAGCTGGGTACAAAACCCTTTTAGCCGTATCTTTTCCTGCCCATTTCATTATGGAGTGTACGCTTATCCATATCTGAGGCACCTCACTGCTCCTTTGAGCCATATCTGAAAAAGAAATAGACAATGAGCCTACCATCTGCAAATCCCCTTCCACACCCGCCCCCTCTTCCTATGAGCTGCCCTTGGCCGATTCTCTAATGTACCCTTTATACCTCACTGATTTCCAGTGCTCTAAACTCTTCACAGTCTCCTCAGACAAACCTAAACTGCTCCCTTGGACGCCACCCCCATCCTGAAGGATTGGGTCCGGAAATCCTCCACCTTCTTGCCCAAAGCTAGCAGGCCCCTCCTCATTAACCCGAAAACCTGCGCAGCTGTCACCCCTTCTCCGTCCTCATACTGAAAACCAAACCATCCCTTCGCATACATCTCTTCTGCCATACCAAACCAGCCCTCGTCGGACACAAATCCCTACTTCCCATGTCCAGGTGCACCCAGCACCTCTTCGGTACCGGCTCTGACCCCTGAAATTCCCCAAAAAACAACCACATAAAACAAGCCGAGAACATGTCGCTTTCCCATATAGACCAGCAATGTGTCCTCCATAACCTGACACAACCTACCCCACAGGCCAGCTGACACTGTCCTCCTGCTGTTCTTTACCTTCCCCTTTTCCCTCACCCAGACTTCCAACATCCTACGTGCCATCTCCCCCCTCTAGGCTGAAAGCCGCAGAAGCATTTCCCATAAAATGCTATTCCTGCCAGCTTCCAAGCTATCATTGCCCTGGACCATCCTCTCCCACAGCCCAGTATAAAGTTGATCAAAACCTCCCTCCTACTCTGCTCTGTATCCTCTCTCCCCTTGCAACTGCGCTCTCCCCCTCCCAAAAACTCCAACCATGCTCTCTTATATGCTGCCCACGATGTTGGGGCTAGTTCACCCTCCACTAACTGCAGCGCTCTCAATCTCCCAGCCGCCACTGCTCCTCCGGTATCCGGTGCCCTTTCACCTCCTCTTCTAGTGTCAACCCACTGAATCTCTGCACTAAAAATGAAATAATGGTTCAATAATGCTGTTATCCTTTCCTGGCACATGCGTTGCCCTAAACACCACATTACATTTCAGGCACCTCAACATAAATTCCCTCAAAAGCCTGGACACTCTCTGATCCCTGGCAGATTGCCTGTTCACAATGTGAACCACAGCCTCATTGTCCTTATTGAAATTCACTTTGTTATTCTGAAACTCTCTGCCCCACAAATCCAAAGCCACCACCAATGGGAAAACCTCCATGAAAGCTATGCTCCTCCCACCTCTCTTCCACTGGTCAGGCCATTTCTCTGCGCCCCATCTGCCGCTCCAGTACATGCCAAAACCTCCAGCGCCCAACGCATCGGTCAAAACCTGTACCTCCGAAGCTACTGGGTCCCCTTGTAGCCACATGGCCACGCCATTACATTTCCAGAAATCTCAACCATGCCCTAGAATTCTTCCCTGATGGCTCCTGAAACCCTCACCCTGTGATGCGGGTGCCTCACCATAGAACGGGCAATATTCCTACATAACATGCAACCCGGAGCCACAACCTGACATGCAAAATTGAGATGCCCCACCAGTCTAAGCATGTCCACCAGAGTCATCTTCTGTGATGCCACCACCCACTCCAGCAACTGGACTAGCCTGCTCACCTTGTTGTGTGACAAGTGTGAGGTCATTGCCACTGAATCCAGCTCAATAACTAGAAATGTCAGCACCACCGCCGGCCCCTCTGTTTTATCTTCTGCCAACGGTACACCCAACTCGAGCATCAAGGCCTGGAATGCTTCCACCATTTACCGGCACTCCTCTTACCTCCCACCCCGCTGATGAACAGGAAATCGTTCAGATAGTGCAACACTCCACCGAACCCTGAACTGTAAGAGAAAGCCCACTGCAAAAAGGAACTAAAACGCTCAAATAATGCACGCGATTCTGCACAGCTCATTGGTAATGCCTTGTCCACGTAAATCTGATCTTCAAACTGCATCGCCAGCAACCAGAAATCCTTTGGATGCACCAGCAACTGCCGGAAGGCCGACTTAATGTCACAATTGGCCATAAAGGCACCACGTCCTTTTCCCTCACCAACCCCACAGCCTAATCAACACTTGCGTAGGATACCCTACACTCCTCGGGCACGATGAAATAATTCACGGACATGCCTTCTGGCCATGATAGATGGTGAATCAACTGAAACTCACAAGCCACTTTCTTTGGAACAACCCCTAAGGGGGACACCACCAGATCACCTGGCAAATCTGAAAACAGTACCACCACCCTACCCTCTGCCACTTCTTTCTGAAGCTACGCCCTTACCACATCTGGTTTTTCAACCGCCGACTTCAGGTTCTGCCCCCACCACTGCACTCTTGGCCCCTGGTACAACTTAAAACCCTCCCGAAAACCCACACCCAAAATCTTTGCCCTCTCCCTATCTGAGTAAAAGCCCAGACATTTCTTCCAGCACGTCCAGTTTAACAGGAGTATATGCCTTTCCCCACAACCCCTCGCCCTGCCCCCTCCCTCTCTTTACTTTACTTTTCTTTTCTTTAATTTACTTTATAACATTTATATAGCGCGGCCATGGACCCAAGGGCGTGAGGGCGCTACAAGACAAGAACAACACGAAAAACAGATAAAAAGTCAGTGATCAGAGAATCAGTTAAAAACCAGTTGAAGGATTAAAAAGAGATTAATTAAAAAGGTGAGTCTTTAGCTCCTTCTTAAAAATCTCGGGCGATTCAATACCTCTCAACTCAGAGGGGAGAGAGTTCCAGACGTTAGGCCCAATAGCAGAAAAGACTGAGTTGGCCCCCTTCACGGTTCAGCATTTTGGTACAAATAAGATTACTAGATCTTAAAGCTCTTGTATTTGTTGATTACTAGATCTTAAAGCTCTTGTATTTGTTCTGACTGAGAGAAGCTGTTGTAGATAATCTGGCATATTGCCATGTCTACATTTTGGATTATGGTTAGGGTCCTAAACAAAATTCTAGACTCCACGGAATGAGGACCATGGAAAAACCGGCACCATGTGGTAATGGTGCCGGTGTTTCAGTGACTGTCTGCGGGCGGGTGCTGTTCCACCCGCCAGTCAGACCGGGCGGGCGGAGCGGCAGCGGCCCAGCAGACCTCGTAGTTTGCCGGTCCGGAAAACGGTGCCATTACGGTTTTACCGGCACTGTTAATCCCGGACTGGCAAACCTGTAATGAGCCCCATTGAGGGGTATATTGAGGAAGAGTAACAGAGTGCCTCCTATCTGAAAGGGACAAGATGATACATTCCAATGTAGACCCCAAAGGATTTAAGATGGTGGAAAAGGGTGTTGTGATCAGCGTTGCCAAGGACACAGATAGGTCTAACATAATGAATGCCCTCAAAGTGCCAGTATCCAGCATAAGCAGAAGGTTGTCAGCTCCAGCTACGGGCGCCCATTTGGTGCAGTGCCTCAGGCAGAGCACGGCGTAGAAAGTTTGGAGAAAAGAGTTAATCAGGAAGATTGCTGACGCGAGTGACCCTCAAGAGTTTTAGCAGAGGCATGAAGAGATCTAGGGATGAGGTTTAGCAGGGACAGAGAGGTTTTTACCAGTAGTTGAAGTGAGCAGGAACGGTCGTGAGCAGAGTGTCACTACTTTATTTTTTACTGTTAGCAGTTCCACTACTTGTTACAACCATTTTGACCATTACGTTACGGCAGACTTTTAAGTTAAAACATGCCTCTTCATTTTACCACCCTATAGCAGTTACAGCTAAACCAAAATCTATTTTAACGTACATTCACAAAGCCTAAATGACATCTCAGCCTGGATGCACTCTATCAGGCTTCCCCTTAACTAATGGATGCTCCACAAGGCTCTGCTAACACTAAGAAATGAGGGGGCATGGCCAAGGAGCCATGTGAGAGGACGTGACTTCCATTGGGGTCCTGCTGATCCTGCCGTTATCCTGAGAAATACTGTGCAAAACTGAAGTAATTGCCAATAAGATATAGGACCGAGCGTGGGAAGCCTCTGGGAACAAGAAGGTGCAAGGTGAACTGGGTCCGCAAAGCGAGTGACTGATAGCACCCAGAAGAAATTGCTGAGATGCCCGCGGCCGAACAAAAGAAGATGGACGACGACTAGCAGACTAGGACTTGCCGCGGACACAGAAGACTTGGGGGTTACCTCGCTTAGTCATCCTGTGACCTGTGAAGTACCGGACCCCCGATCACGAACTACCTCAGACCGTGTATGCAGCGGAGTACAAACACACTGTGTGGTGAACCAGAGCATAATTCGTATGCGGCCAAGTGGATCAAACAACCTTGCGAAACACAAGGAAATTAAGAGCCGGCGCCTATGAGAACGTGAAGTTGTCCGCGGCAAGATACATTGTAGTTCCCACTCCGGGGCTGACACAAACACATTGACTGCAGCACGCTCCAATGCAGGCTGGCAGGAGCACTGACAGTACTTGATACATCGTATCCATCGCGGCTGCTGGAGGCAAAGCGGACGAGGGAGGGGGGCCCGGGTGCAGAGGGAAGCGCGCACTGACTGTACCAGCTGCGGTGGAACGGAGCGAGCCGGGAACCGAGGTGCGGGCTGGCCTCATACATGCAGGAGCATGTCATACCTAACGCATGCAGTTCAATATACAGCTAGGAACTCCCAACGAGGCCAGAGGTATCCGTGATGCGAAGCACACCCGAAAGAGCAATAAGGCTGCGGGGGAGTGGAAAGCTGTGCGACACGCACAGGACTAGGGCTGATATTTGTAGAGCTCCCGTGGGGTGGGATGAGCTTGCCATACCCACGGCAGAAAAGAATGTGAGACTGACCCAATGAGCGTGGCCCAGTACCAAGCAACTGTGCATAAGGTGGGGAAAACACCAGAAATAAGCAAACAAGACATAGCCAACAGAGCTCAAGAGAACCAACATGGGTCAATGAGAGGCAACCACTGCAGCATTGTCACTTGAACACGCAACCTGTACCCGGCAGACCCTGGGTCAGATGTACAGCCAAGGAACTCGCTATAAGGACGGCTGTCTTCCCATGAGAGGGTAACCCTGAGGAGTAACAAGGCTACTGGGAGGCAAGATGCAGCGGAACACGTATGGGACCGGGGCCAATATTTGAGGAGTCTCCCTGGGGTGGGATGAGCTTGCCATGCCCACAACAAAGTACGTGAGACAAACACAATGAGCACAGCCTAGTGCCAAATAACTGCAAAGAAGGTTGGGAAACACGGAGAGGGAAGCAAATAAGCCATGGCTAACAGAGTTTAAGAGAACTAACCCGGCTTAAGGTGGGGCAACCACAGCAACATTATCATCTGAGCACACATCCTGCAACCGGTAGGACATGGTAATGATCTTCAACAAAACTTAAGCACCACATGGGCTGGAGCAGGAAAGAGAGGCTGAGAAACTAGCCCTGGTAACGGCGAGCAGATACTGAGTGGCACCGGGTTGGCGTCCAAGTTACCCAAAACAAAGGGGAAACAACAGACAATGGAAGACTACACAAAAACGCCCCAACCATCTGATGGAACCAGAAACAAAGACAGGAACCCGCAAGCTGAAGCACCACCAGTGCGAGATGATCGACAAATATTAGATGCAATAGTGGCCCTGAAAATTGCATGGGAAACTAAACTGGATGCAGCCATGAACGAAATCAGAGCATCATTGGACCTTAAAATAGGAGCGGTACAAGAGGATGTCAACCTATTGTGACAAGATGTGAAGAAAATAGCGGAATGCACAGGCGAACTGGAGAAGGAATCAACGACAAATATGGCTGCCTGTGCGTCACACAAATCGGAGATCCACATACTACGACAACAAGTGAGTAACTTGGAGAACAGAGCGGAGGAAGCGGAAGAGCGGGCCCGAAGGAACAATATACGCATAGTAGGGCTCCCTGAAGGAGAAGAAGGACTCAACCCCATCAGAATATATTGAGACCATGCTGCTGCAGGAAATAGTAAGCAGGGCACTCATCCAGGGATTTGCGGTGGAGAGGGCGCACAGGGCACTGATGAGGAAGCCCCCACTTGGAGCACCCCCGAGCCAGATAATAGCCAAAATCCTGAATTATCGAGATAGGGAGAAGATGCTGGAGTTCTTCCGCAAAGGAGACACGATACACAGAGCATCCGCTCCTATTACAGCACACCCGGATTACACTCTCATGGTGCAAAGGAAGAGGTTGAACTATGGTACTGTGAAGAAGAGGTTACGAGCGACAGGTCTCAGGTATATGCAGATGTATCCAGCAAGGCTGAAAGTGTTCCACAGGAATAAGGCTTTGTTTTTCGACACCCCTGAGGACGCAATGGAGTGGCTAGATGCGCAGAACTGCCCAACAGGGACGGACACACAGAAGGAAGACGGTACAGAGAAATGACATGGTGGGCCCGGAGGCAGAGGTGCTGTATGGCTATGACATTGGGACTAGAATATAATATAGCGCACATAGGGCCTCATTACGACCCTGGCGGAATGGGTTAACGGGTGCCGCTAATGGTGGCGAACCCGTTAAACCCATTCCGCCTCATTACGAGGTTCCCTCGCAGGACCCGATGTGGATGTCTGGTTTTACCAGATGTCCTTACCGGGTCCAGCGAGGGGACCAGGGAGCTAACAACGGGCCGGTCGTAATCGGCCCGTTGTTAGCTATGGGGGCTCAAATGGGAATGGGGAAGGTCCGGGCCTGGGTTCCTTGTAGGGGGAATTACCGGGCCCACCAAACTCGGAATGTGCCGGTAATTTCCCATTCAGGGAACCCAGACCTGGACCCGGTTTTGGTGGCAGCCATGCCCTTATTAAGGGCATGGCTACCGCCAAAGCCGTAATGAGGCCCATAGACTGGAATTGGCTAGGTTTTGGATAAAATAATTTGAGTGTACGAAACGTAATGTAGCAAATGTGCAGGAGGTACAATGGTCACACTCGCACACCCCAGAAGTTAGGTTAGATAGGCTGCCGATAGTGTGGTGGCCTCCTACTGTGTCCCTAGTACCCGCTACCCGGGACGGGACGAAGTGTGGGATCGCCTGAGTTCCAGGGATGGAGCTGGGCAACTGTTGGGGATGACAAGGGTGGAGGGCGGGGAGGGAGTTTGGGGAGTTGGGGTGTTATTTGTTTGGAGTAGCTTATATAGGCGGAAACAAGCCCACACACTTGCGCACCTGCGCCTCAGGCAGAAGAGGGAGAGTGACGGTGGAGGAATTAGATATTGCTGAAATATGGGAGACCTTAAAGTAATCACATGGAATGTCAGGGGGCTCAATAGTTATTTGAAAAGAAATAAAATCGTGATGTACCTAAAAAGGAAGAAAATAGATGTTGCCCTAATACAGGAAACACATCTCACGAAAGAGAAGCAGGAGGTGATTCAGAAGAAATGGAAAGGGACCGCCATTGGTGCGCCGTACTCGGCTTATACCAGAGGGGTGATCACTTGGGTAGCTCTGCATGTCCCATTTCAATTGCTACAGACCACAATAGATGTAGATGGGAGGATGGTGGCAATATGGGGCCGGTAGAAAACAGAGAAATATGTATTATAAATACATGTGCCCCGAATCAGGACACAGTGGCGTATATCAGGACCCTATACAACAAAGTCAATCCATACCTGGGGGGGGGGCGATGATATGGGGAGAGGACTTTAATTGTACACTGGACCCAAGAGTAGACAGATTAGATAAGAAATTGGATAAACCTGCCCCTGCGGCCAAAGCCCTGAAGACCCTGTTGACAGAGCTCCGGTTGGAGGATATGTGGAGGGTACACCACCCACATGATAGACAATACTCACATTACTCGGCCCCACAGAATCTGTACACGAGGCTAGACTACATGTTTGCCACACAGGAAATGATGGCAGAAATAGTGCAAACAGAATACAATGGGAGGGTCCTAGCGGACCACTCGCCATTGGTCGTAATGTGCCAATACTTGCCTCCGAGGGCTAGGATCCCAACATGGTGACTCAGATCTGAGGCATTAAAAGGTACGGAGTTCAGAGAGGATCTGAGAGAAGAAATTATAGATTACTTTGAAAACAACACTGAGAGTGTAGATTCGGCAGGCACTCTATGGGAAGCGTTCAAGGTGGTGACAAGAGAAGCAGCAATAGCTAAATCCAAAGGGCTGCTAGGAGGTATACTGAAAGAATTGCAGGAAGCAGAGACAAAACCGGAGAATGTGATGGGCAAAGGGGGGGACTCTGAGGAGGCAGCTGGAACCCTAAGTCAACTAGAGCAGGAATGCGCAGGACATTGGGAGAGATTGTGTAATCTAAGCTACAAGAAATATATAGAGAGGCAGCATGCGGGTGGAGACAAACCGGGGAGAATGCTGGCATGGTTGTACAAAAATGAGTTTCCCAGACCAGCGATCAGAGCAGTAGTGGGGGAGAGTGGGCATATAGTGGACACCCAGGAGGGGGTCAACGGAGAGTTCCTTGAATTTTATAAGCGGTTTTACGGGGATGAGGGAGGGGGCGACAATGCAGTGATAGTGGAGACACTGGAGGACATTGGTTTGCCAAAAATAAGTGCTGAAGAACGAGAGGGCCTAGAAGCCCCAAACACAATAGAAGAATTGGAAGAGGTGGTGACGCTATTGCCCACCGGCAAGACTCCAGGAGCTGATGGACTCCCAAGAGAGTTTTACAAAAGGTATAAGAATGAGGTGCTCCCCCCACTGTTGGCAATGTTGAACGAGGCGTTCGAAATAGGAACGCTACCACAATCCTTGAGGGAAGCGATTATTATCCCGCTCCCCAAACCCAATAAACCAGGCATGGAGTGCGGATCGTACAGACCGCTGTCGATGCTGAACCAAGACAGCAAAATACTTACTGCGGTGTTGGCCAACAGAATGAGACGAGTCATAGGCAACTTAATACATTCCGATCAAACAGGATATGTCCCATGCAGAAGCATATCAGAGAACCTTAGACGGCTCCATTGGGTCATGGAACACATGAAAGGAGACCTGAGCGAGATCGCAATTGTATCACTTGATGCAATAAAAGCCTTTGACTCCGTCAAGTGGCCCTGGCTGATGGCAGCTATGAGCAAATATGGGATGGGGACAGGGTACCTTAGATGGGTGAAATTATTGTACAGCACACCACTAGCCAGAGTTAAAACGGGTGCTTGTATCTCAGAGAGGTGGCAACTCAACAGGGGTACCAGACAGGGATGTCCATGGTCTCTGATGTTTTATATACTAGCACTAGAACCCCTGGCAATATAACTGAGACAGCAATACGAGATAATCGAGATCCACATAAAAGGGGAACTGCACCTAATTTCGCTATATGCAGACGACATGCTGTTGTACTTGAAATACCCTGAGGAAAACCTCCAATACATGCTGGAAATAATGGAGCGATTTGCATTGCTGTCGAACATTGCTGTTAACCCCAAGAAATTGTGTATATGCCATCTTGGGAGGTATGTAGGGGTCCCGAAGGAACAATTGCCAGTCTTGCAAATACCATGGGAGACCAACACATTCAGATACCTGGGGATAGACATTTATCACACAGTGGAAGCAGAATACAAGCACAACACAGTGAAAGCGGAAGCGAGCATAGAAAACAACATGAAGTTCTGGACCAAGGTCCCCTTGGCTATGATGGGAAGAGGGGCGCTGTTGAGGATGATGGCGCTGCCCAGATTACTACACTGTTTCGGGAACATGCCATATATGATACCGAAGCGATTTTTTTGTCAAGCTTCAGAGTATATGTAGGGGATTCCTCTGGCATGGAACTAGGAATAGAATTGCCCTGTGGAAGTTGCAGAACATGTATGATAGAGGAGGTATAAAACTGCCGGATTTTGAGATCTATTACTTAGCAAGTCAATTGAAACATGTGGTCAAATGGTTATCTGAAGACCCAACGTCAGAGTCCAGTCTGCTGAGTTTGGAGTGTGCCCCATATTTCCTGAAAGAAGTGATATGGCTCCCCAAATCAGAGTTGAAAGGGTGTCTGGGGATGCTGGAGTTGGGATCGAAGCTATGGCGTAAAGCATGTCAGGTCATGGAGAACCCAACCCCATGTTCCTGGCAAGCACCGCTGGTGGCACTGACCGAATGGGACGATCAATTGAGGAGAGTGATTCGTAAGTGATGGGAATCAGTGGGGATCGCAACAGTGGGAGACATATGGCAGGAGGGGGAGATAAAGGAATTTGGGGTGCTGGTGGATGAAACCGGTCTACAGGTGGGGCAATACATCACTTATACCAGAATGGTACGGCGGATCAGGATGACATGATCAGAAATAACATTAGAAGAACAATCTGACAAAGCCATAGAAATTATGTATGACATGGCAGATGGAGGGCATGAGATCTCCAGATTCTATGAGCTTTTAATGTCCAGAATTGGGAGAGAAGTGACCCAATTAAGACTAGAATGGGAAGAAGAGGTTGTGGAACCTATGAGTGACGGACTATGGGAAAGGGCCCAAGGGTACCATAAAAAGGTGTCCAGAAATGCAAGGCTACAGCAAATACAGCTATATATAACCCCCAGGGCATACATGACCCCCCCAAAGGATAGCTAGATTTAAGAACGCTGAACGACAAACATGCCCCAAATGTGGGGAAGTAAACGCAGGGATGACACATATGTTTTGGGCATGTCCAGAAATTTGGAAGTTTTGGGGAAAAGTGGCTTACCGGCTAAATGAGAAAGGGCTTAAAGATAAATGTTGATTCAGTATGGGCATGCATGGTAGGGGGGTTCCCTAGACCACGTCAATTGAAACATGTGAGCAAATTGAAGGACCTGGCATGCATACTTGCCAAACGGAGAATTGCCATGGGATGGAAATCAAGCAATAGACCGAGAGTAGAGGCCTGGTGGAGGGACCTCCAGAAATGGACCGAAGCTGAAACAGCAGTGGGGCAAGAAGCGAGCAATAGGTGGGGGGGAGGAGGAGGCAGGGTCCCTGATGGCATGGAAACATCTAGTAGCTACACTGCATGAGCCCACCCAGGATGGCTCAAGCGATTAGGAATCTGTTGAGGATGCGGATGCAGAAATGCTCCAGGATGGGGGTGGGGGGCTAAAGGTAAACAGCAGAGCCTAAATGTTATTATAAGATGTTGCAGACTTATGATGAACACTGCTGGTTTGTTGAATGTTGATTGTTTGTTGTGAAAATCAATACAATTGTTTTTTTAAAAAACACTGAGAAATGATCTCTCACAACACCCATTTCTCCCTGAATTTTGGAAAACTTGTCAAGTCGTTATCCCATGTAAAATGTTTCAATGTTACAGTTGCTAAAGGTGCGGGCCATTTCCACAGTGTTTTATTTTACCATTAGGTGGCTACATGCAGTTCGTCCCGTCATGCCACTGGAGAAATTCGCTGCTATAGAAGAAGCTTTAGTGACTAGTCACTTGGACTACTGTAATGCACTCCTGTGGGATGTTTCAGATTCCCAGAGCATTCATCCATCAATTTCAGCCAATACGAGATGAAAGATTTTCTGTCTTGGGATCCAGGGTATGTAATAAATTACTGCATTTTATTCATGGCAGCACATTATTCTAGTTGCAGGCCCCTGTTGAAGCAGCTGCTGTTCAGCGAGGTGTTAAGCATGGGCTCCAGCAGAGTTAAGATCAGGGAGTAGAGGCGATTGATTTCACAAGACCATATGTAAATGTACCAACTGAGAGAAACGAATGTAAAACAAAACAAGGAACCTCATGCGTTTACCTGCTCCACCCACTTGGTTGTCAACCTGGCCCATTCACACCCCTTGAAAACATGTGTTGCACCTTGCTCCCTCCCGCCTACCCTGTTCCCTGCCTGAGTCACAGTTTCACTACTTTCTTGGTACACTTCAAACTGGTTGATCAAGTATGGCTTGCACTTATCCATTCCATAAAGTTATTTGTAATTGCGTTATTTAGATTCCTGCATAGGAGTAGTCTGGGGCACGACAGCAGCCCATGAGACAGAACATGTGGCATCCAGATTCCAGAGACCTAGAACCATGAAATGCACAGTGGCATGGCGTTTTCTGGAAAAGGAACGCCCCTTTTCATTGTAAGCGGTGCTATCCTTCACGGTGTCAATCAAGACTCGACGACTCGTTTATGAAATGGCCAATGCGGTGGTTTGGATTTAGCCTCTACCTGGAAACCTATATTTGTTAGTTTTGGTTTTTGGGTTCTATTCTTTGGGAAGACAGGTGTGACTTTCACACAGGTGTGTTTTTAGCCAGTGAAGTGAAAATGTAAAATAGAGCCATTTGCACCAGTAAACGATTTTGAATCTGCCCAACACTTGGACCTCTGGAAATAGTCACCCAGCAAGCCATGTTTTCGCCAGGCATACTAGAAAACCAATGGGGAGCCTTTAGAGCTTACCATCAGTGATGAGGGTTCAAGACCCATGCCGGGTAGCATCTTGAAATTATACTCAGTATTGTGGATTAAAGTCTCAAATCGGCAGAAACAAACCAACATTAAAATGGGTTCACACATTTCTCCAATGTTTACGGGGGCTGGTTTGCCCTCTGGGGGGCCCCCATTTCTCCCAGGATCATCTTATTTAAAGCAACGCCATGCTTCCTTCACGTGGTTCTAGCTTCTAGCTTCACTGAGCCCCGTCTCTTCCCACACAACGGGTTTGTCTCTAGGCTCCCAAGTGTAGGAAGATGGGCTGTCCAAGGTAAGTTCAGACTGAAGGAGGAACATTACATTGGCAATCAGATCTTACAGTGAGTGTCTCTTGCCGAGGCTGTGCTTCCCCGGTCATATTACTATTTCTAAACAAATATGGTGTTCACGCGTGCATTTGACAGCCTAACTGGACTAATGATGTCGAGACAACTGTGTCTGTTCCAAAAACTCTCCAGGTTTATGTTCTGACGGGGTTTTGGAGACATACTGACCAATTTGATAACTGTCCTGGGCTTTCATCTTCCTATCAATATCAGTAGGCATTTTGGACAAAGCGGCTCCTCTGTTTGAGTCAATGTTTCTAGAAATGTGTTACACACGGATTGTGTCAACCGTCTGTTTTGCTGATCTTGAGCTCTGTTCCATCAGCTAAATAACTTGGGTTTGGTGTACTTTTCTTCTAATGCTCAGACTCTATTCTTGGCTTCTCCACCACTAGAATATGGCCTTCTTATGATCTGGTTCTCCTGATCTGTTAGTTTGAGGGTGAGCTGTCTAGTGCCTACAATGAACCAGGGAGTTTTGCATGTTGTTCCTTGTTGTCCCTCATTACAGAATAGCTTCTGCAGTTCCGTTGGATGGGATGTGTTGCGCACTAACTGCTTATGTGGCGTGGGCCTACACTTTTTTGGGTCTGGTGCTGGTGGGTCTGTCTTGCCCTTTCATTCTACCAGAGTCGGAAATGGATACTGTTTCTTTTAGGATGGTTCCTTGGGCTCACATATGGAATGGCTTGCCTATTTTGGCAGCAGACCTCCCTCCCCCGCCAGGTACAATCAGGTGAGAATTTGGAGTTTGGATGCCAAGTTAAGTATGGGATTTAGGTAGTGACAATGGGACAATCTGATGGTTCTTCTTCTTTTTAACCCCTTTTTTGGTCATTTCGGGTAGGTGCTGTCCAACAGCCATGCGTGGTGCTTCCCAATTGTTTCCTGTCTTGGCTTTTGTCAGTATTGCATGCAGTACAGCCAACGTCTGCCTGGATTGGTCGCCCTTGTGAGTGGCGACATTCTATGCTTGGACAACATCCCCCCCCTGCTCAGCTCTTATGGTTTGGAGGTGCCTGTTAATCGCTAGCTGTGCTTGAGTGTTCTTCATTCTCATATCCTGGTTCCCATTTCTTGGCCAAGATATTATTCTGCTATTTCGTATGACCCAGATGTTAGGCCTTCCTGATTTTGTTCATCCCCCTTATTCTTCAGGAGAGTGGGCTCACAACCACTGGATAGATTGTATCAGACCCAATTTGGATGGGTGCCTCACGATGTCCATAAGTGAGATTCATGCTTTCTTTTACTTTGCAATCTGGTCTTCAGTTTGGTAAGAGGGATGACTTTCATCATTGGCTCTCACCATTGAAGTTGGGCAGATAAACATTTCTCTTTTTTGGATAGGTCTGATTTATCCTTGAGTCTTCCAAGTGGGGTGTGACCGAAGGTTACATCACCAGGTTGGATCACTCATTGGGTGGGTGGATTATGTGTTTACATGTATTTATTATCTGTCTTCCTAGTGGAAGGCTTTCGATTAAGGGGGGTGGTGCTTTCTATGGGCCCGGTATTGACTTCCTCCACTTGGTTTCGGGATATTGAGCATTCACAGCAGCTTTTCTGAAGGTTCCTCTGAAGGATTGTCTCAGAAATTCCTTATGCAGTTCGTCTCTTACTTTCCTTGGTCTGGTGTCATTATGAATGATATATCATAAAATAAAGAGTAAGATGATAGATTTTATCTACTCACACCCCTCCACGTCAAATAGGACCCTCTGACAGATTTTCCGTTACTACAAGTCTTGACAACAGCTTGACTTCCGACAGCCGACTTCCCATTTACTTTTTGTAGTACTCCCCTCCCTTTGGAACTCATTAGTATCCTCTGTCTTTTCCTTTACAGGCTTTGTTTGCCTGAAACTACCCATTCAACACGGTGTTGAGGAGAATAGTGGATGTTTTAAATTATCCCCTGAAGAATGTTCGCCCGAAAGGGGCATTGAAAAACAGAAACATGTTGGGATCATATGTTTTTTAATGACACATTGAGGTTTTTTGTATTTTGTTATGTGATATCGTTTGTGTCTTGTGTATGTGTTTGATTTGAGGCCTAAGTTTTAGATACTATGGTTTTAGTGTTAGCAATTGCACTGTGTTAGGTGAGGGTAGTGTTTTATGTTTTACTTGAAGAATTTTGAATAAATAAAAAATGTTTTTTGAAAGTTAAAGTGTCGCACACAGTCTATGTTGTCAAGACTTGTAGTGCCGGAAAATCTATCAGAGGGTCCTATATGAGGTGGAGGGGTGTGAGTAGATAAAATCTATCATCTTACTCTTTATTTTATGATATATATCGACATTCCTATTAATGGAGTAGGATGTGTATATTGGAATAGGAAAACATTTTTTTGTACCTATTTGAATATATGTCATTATGAATGAGTCAGATTGCAGGACGAGGTAATTGATGACTTGTATCCCCATAGGATGTGCTCCGTTTTTAAATACTCACTATAAAAGTGTCTATTTTTGGTATGTTTATGTTTTAGGATGCACCCAACACCTGGGGTTACTTTCTTTCGGCTTCATGGTTTGATGTATAGGTGGCTTTGGTATTCCTTCATTTCGTAAGTAATGGGACGAGGAAGAGGCACGATGAGGTAATGCCTTAATTAGGTACAGTGATTGTAACTAACGCGGAACCCTATTCTTCCTCATACCATTACTTTCATCCTACTCTCCTCCTCAAGATTATGAGTCATCAAGGAGCTCTGCCTTTGCTTGAGGACGGACAGGAAGTTCTGATGGGTAGGGGCCCCCCTCTTGGAGTCAGGTGACTGGGAGGAGTTGTTAGATAAAAAAGAAGTGCAGCACAGAGTTTACTTGTCAGGAGATGTAGGAAGTCTTAATTTAGCAAGAAAGGGCCAGGAGGATAGCTGAGGGGCAACAGTATTGTCTTGGAAGTAAGACAACGCTCCCACTATTAGAGACGGGTCACTGGCATGAAGTGCGATATAAAAGCTCAGTTTCATTTTGTTTTAGTTTGGGCTATTAGGTGGTGCCTGCGCCACCTAGAAGCTGAAACAATTGCATTACAGTACAGTTAGGGAGATACGGCATATGAGGAGTGACACCAAGCTTGTAGGTGCTGTTTGGTTATTTACCCACCCACTGGGCCTCATCACAAGGTTGGCGCTAAAAGTCTGGCCGTACCAGCATGGCGGTAATAACATGTCCGGCTTGGCACCAACCCGCAAATAGCGGACGATCAAGAGTGCGCAGGCGCGCATCCCTGCATGCCGGTTATGGCCGTACCGGCATGCTGGTAACGACCCCCAAACCCCCACACAGCGGCATCGACCAATACGCACAGAACGGCTCCGCCCTCGGCAACCCCTAAATACCGTTACCGTTATTAACATAGTGCAAATAACGGGTGCGTTAATACCGGACCCGGAAGTAACGTCATCGCGCCGGAACGGGAAATGCCATGGTGGCCATCTTTAAAAACACAAACCATTGCCATCCTCCACCTACAGGACCCTCTACACCCCAACTCCCAGGCCACCACGGACAACATGTCGAAGACCACCCAGAGAGGTACGGCCCACCTGCGCAAACCACGTTTTACAGACTATGAGCTGAACATGTTGGCCGACACCCTTGTGGCAAATGCAGAAGTGGTGTTCTGCAACGACCTCAGGCGTCCAGCCCAGCTCAAGAAAAAGGCCATCTGGGAAGAAGTTGCCCAGAAAGTAAGTGCAGTTGGCACCACCGCACGCACAGTGCGTGATTGCAAAAAACGTTGGGACGACCTCAGGCTGAGAGTCCAGCACATATTGTCAGCTAATCGGAGCCAGGGGCTGGCAACAGGAGGAGGACCACACTCCCCACTGAAATTGGCCAGATGGGAGGAGACCTGCAGCTCCATCATAGACGTGGAGTCCATCGAAGGAGTCGGTGAAGCAGAGTTTGGCGTGCCAACATCGGCAGATGAAGGTGAGTGTCCCTACTGAAACAGTAAAAATAATCATAATCATCCTCCCCCAAATGTGGCTGCTACACCAGCCAACAAATGGGCCATCATGCACACCTACACATATCCATATACACATTCTGGGTCTACCACCATCCCATCCCAATGCATGTTGCGGTCATACACGAATACACCCACAAGACACATTTCATGGGCATGTGCCACCCAGGACGACCCTCCCAAAACACATCAATGTCCAACTGCACCCAACAATGCGTACATGTGGACACGACTACGCTATCAAAATCCACTCTTCAACATTGCATGTACACAGTCCCCTATAAAGCCACGAATGCAACTGATCAGATGGCGCCACATGTCCAATGACTAATGCATGCACAATACAAGCGGAACAATCACTGATATCCTGCCACTCTCTGTCCCCCATAGGTACGGATGCTGACAGTGATGAAGCGCAAGGGAGTGCACAATGCACAACACCAGCCAAAAGGCCTAGGAGGCAATCTGATGGCACAGGCCCATCAACCTCAAGTGGACCAAGGATGGGCCATGCGGGAAGCGGGCCAAGAACCGGTGCAAAAACAGCACCACAGACAAGTACACAGGACGAGCTGACACCTGCACCTGCATCCGTGGTCACACCATCCACACTGGCTGAGGACACAGCAGGCATGGAGGATGGCACACATTCTGCTGCTGCCAGCACAATTGGGGAGATGGCTGCATCGGCAGATCATAGTGTTGATGAGGTAGCTGGGCCGGACAATGAGGGCGATGCAGGACTTGTCCACTCAGAGCCTGTAGTGCACACACCAAGCCCGCAGGCCACCCCACAGGACACACCTCAGCGGGACTCATCCGACCAGGGAAGCCATGGACAGTGGTCTCCGGCCATGCACAGCCCCATGATCCATGCTGTGCCACCACATCACCCACCGACCACAACCCACACTACCATACGGGACCTTGAGGGACGTCTCTCCAGGATGGAGGCCCGGCAGGAGGTGATGCAAGGCTATGTGCAGCAGTACCTTGCTGAAGGGGAGACAACACGCCGTATTATCCAGGACAGAACTGCGGCCGTTATCCAGGCCATTAACTCAAGTGCACAGCAAGTGCGTGATGGCTTCAATGCCTTGGGTCAGATCCTCACCAGGACTGCTGACCGCATGGACCAACGGCAAACCCTGCCCCTTGGATCACAACCATCTGGGTCATCCGCATCATCCACGCCATTGGGCTCGAGGCAGACCAGCCCTGTGTGCATGTCCCTGCAGAGTTCGCGCCGCTCAGAGATCCAACCCCCACCTCCTAAGGGGGCTCAACAGTAGCAGGGCCACCCTGCATAATCCCTTTGGGCATACATCCAGACACATGTCATGCCATAGTTGTTTTTGGGTGTTAGGGGGTGGGTGGAGGGTGGTGGTGGGTGTAGTGTGTAGTACTGGGGTGTTTGGGGGCATGGGAGTAGGTTGGGAGAGGTGGAGGGGTGGTGGGGGCGTGGATTGTTGAATCATGTTGTACTTAATTTCTCACGAATACACCATTTGTGTAACAAACACCACATGAGTGGACATTGCTGATTTTTTGTATGTCAATTTATTGCTTCATGGTGATTCGTGCACATGTGCCCACACAACCAGTGCCCACAGTACACAACACATGGCACCCTCTGCATTAAAGTACATCAGAATGATTGGTCTATGACCATTTTGCGCACTGCGCGACCCTCACGAGTTTAGCGTCCTGGCCTATGTCCTACTTCTACTCCTTCCTCTCCTTCTACTTCACCAGGTGGTGGAAGCTTCACGTCAGGTGGCAGGGGTATGTTCCGCCGGATGCACATGTTATGTAGCATTACACATGCCGTGATGATCTTGCCCACCTTCTCAGGCCCGTATATGAGTGACCCTCCCGACCTGCTGATGCAGCGAAACCGTGCCTTCAAAAGGCCAAACGTCTGCTCAATGACCACACGTGTATATGTATGTGCACGATTGAAGTCCTCCTCGCCCTGTTCTGCGGGTTCCTGACAGGGGTGAGTAGCCACGGCTTCAGGGGATATCCAGCATCACCTACATGGGAGCAGAAGGAGGTATGTGTGAGGATGAGGCTCAGTTGACAGGTGTGCTCAGCCTGTACATCATTCAAGTTCATATGCACTATCTCGTCATTGGCAGCCACATCCACATGACTGTCAGCCCTGTATAGTACATGCCAATCCATAGAGGGAGCCTTGTGTGACATACACGACCTAGGGTCCTAGGATTTTAAAGCACCAGGCAATGTATGTCTTGGCTAGGGGCATTTTGCATGCAAATGTGAGGGCTGTGTGTCGGCAGATGACTTGAAAAACTACCATTCCCCCAATCCATCTGCCCCCATGGCCCAGAGGGCATTCCCCTAACATATGCATGTACCCCCCCCTCCCAATCCATCTGCCCCCATGGCCCAGAGGGCAGACTCACCCAACAGCCAGCCAATTCGTACAACGTCTCCTTCCATGTAGCGGGGTAGTGAGGAGTTCCGCAGCACCATGGCATCATGCGTGGATCCTGGGTATCTGGCACAGCAATGTGTTATTATCTGGCTGGCATCACACACCATCTGCACATTGATGGAATGGTATAGCTTCCGATTGCGGTACACCGCCTCCACGGCATGTGGGACTACCAACTCTACATGGGTACAGTCGAGTGGACCAATTAAATTGGGCATGCCTGCCAGTGCATGGAATGCTATTTTGGTGGCATTTGCCTCCTGTGGTGTCCTTGGTAAGGATATGTAGGCATTTGCGTGCTTCAGTAGTGCATCCAGCACTTGGTTTAACACAACAGAGAAGCATGATTGGGACATGCCATGCATTTGGCCCACTGTGTGTTGATAAGTGCCTGTGCCCAGGAAGTGGAGCACAGATGCCACCTTCAGCAAAGGGGGGGTGGCTGTGCGGATGTTGATTAGGCTGACCAAGTCATCCTGTATTAATTCCACTATGTTGGTGATGGTATCTCTGTCCAGGCGGTACAGGGTGTGGATCTGTGGTGGGGTTAAGTCAAATGGATAGGCCCTTATACGTGGGATTGTGGGCTGTCTGCGGGGAGCGACTGCCTGCACTGGTGGGATTTGCTGGGCATCTCTCACCCTCCTTCTCCTCCTGCGTCTCCTCTGTGTTTCCTGTTGTACTGCCTGCTCAAGGAGTAGCAGTGCAGGCATGTCCTCCAGGCCCAGTATGGCAAGTACAAGTGGTAGCATTTTGCCTTGGAGGGGGGTGTGGTGTGTGGGTGTGCTCCTTTTGTGCTGACCCTGACTCCATTGCCTCCACCTGTGCTGATTGAGTGCACATGTGGCACTTGGTTACACAGCAGTTTGCTGTTTACGGGTGGTCCGCGATGCCAGTATTGCAGGCATCATGGTGGCCCTTCTTATCTGCATCTCGATGCCGGTATGTACTTGTATGTGTGACTCGTGGTGTCCCCTTCTTTGCGGCATGCCGGTATTAATGCCTCCCCATCTGCGCGCGTGCCCGCATGCCGGTACGGTGGTGCACGGCCACAGCAGGTCCTTGACGATGCCGGTAGCAACGGCATCTAAGGTCATGATACACCGGCCCGGTAATGGATGCCGGTATTACCTTACCGGTGCCGTTCTTACCGGAGCGCCAACCTTGTGATGAGGCCCACTGACTGCCTATGGCCATGCTAATCCCTATGGCCATTCCCACCCAGTTCCTGCCCCTACTTGCCAAAAACACCTCTCACGGGAACTCTTTGTGCTCACTTTAAGTCTTACCATCAAACTCTGAAGGGTTTAACTTTGCGTTTCTGTGACTGTCTTGGAGTCTTTATCGTTACAAAATGTGCCAACTTTCTGGGAGGCTTTCATTGTATTCACACCCCGCAGGGTTTCGTGCCTCAGCCGGAAGTGGTTATAAGGAAGGGGGAATTGGTTGCTTGGCAGAGTAAAAATAAATATTATCTGAGGTTGAGGTCATCTGCATAGTTTCGGTTTCACTCTCGTCTCCTGTCACCATTATATAGAACGCACGAGATGGGGCTGTAAAAAGCCATCCAAATAACATGGTCATGGTCATAAACACACGATGAAGGGTTCTGCTAAGAGGAAGTGGCTTCCCAGAAGCATGCAAAGGCTTCATACAGTCTTTACTGCAACATTGAGGTCAGGTGATCTGTTTCCCAGGGGATACAATATACAACCTGTTGCAAAATAAAACGACCTCTAGTGCAGTGGTATTTAAACGTATTCATACTGAGCCCTCCCCAGTGTGTCAAAGTATTATTTCCGCGCCCCCGCCTATAAGCTATAATTGCTTATATTTTCTATTACAAACAGTGTAATGCCTTTTTAAAGAGCCTCATGCCCCACCCCGGTACATCCTTCGGGCGACACTAGGGCGACAGCGCCACAGTTTGAAGACCACTGTGTCTAGTGCAACCATGCAAAGGGGAGCAAACGAGTGCAACCAATCAAAGGGGAGCAAACGATTATCAATTCAGTTCATGTTACGTCCATCCCCGGAAGAAAAAAAGCAAAATGGATTTTCAAAAAAAGTAAAATTTCATTGTCGATCAAAAACATAAATTCCTAGTTTGAAACTTTGTTGTTCATTTATGCCTCAGACAAAAGTGTTTACATAGGGAAAACACAAGCCTGAATTGAACTTTTCTACAGTAATAATCAACTGGTAGAAGCACTGACTTACTCCTGCCAAGAGTAAGCAGGAATAAGTCAGTGTTAAACATGATCATTTCTTTGTCTCTCTCTCTCTCTCTCTCTCTCTCTCTCTCTCTCTCTCTCTCTCGCCTCTTTTCCTCTCTCCCTCTCTCTCTCTCTCTCTCCCCCTCTCTCTCTCTCTTTCTCTCTCTCTCTCTCTCTCTCTCTCTCTCTCTCTCTCTCCTCTCTCTCCTCTTTCTCTCTCCTCTTTCCCTCTCTCTCTTTCTCTCTCTCTCCTCTTTCCCTCCCCCTCTCTCTCTCTCTCTCTCTCTCTCTCCTCTTTCTCTCTGCTCTTTCCCTCTCTCTCTCCCTCTCTATCTCTCGCTGGAAGTAAGTCAAGAGTATGCCACTTACTACAAATAACTTGAACCTTTAAAATGGCTACATTATAGCTTTAAAATAAACATTTCCAGGGGAAATAAGAAACACATCTCAAATATATGGAAATACAATGCTGTGGGAAAGGAATTATCAACTCTATTGACTGTAATGTAGGGATACTTACACAAATAAAGTATGCTAAAACAAAAGGCTCAACCTTATGCCCCCTGAAACTTCACAAAGTTACAGCACACTTTTAAGGGTTCCCCTATTATTAACAATGCAAAAGTGGAATTTGAGAACGTGTGGCGGACAGAATGTTATAGCTTCAAAACATAAAAACCAACAGGCCCTGCAGAGTATATATTTTCAATCATAAGCATAAAAAAAAAAATTACATGTTTGAAATGTGGCACAGTTAAGTGCCAATTTCTTGCAATGTGTGTGCCTTTAGCAAAAGAATCTCACAAAATATAAATGTAAACAACATGATAAATAGGAGAAATACATATATAGTTATATAATTATATAAATATGCCATCACCAACTGTAAATCTATTACAAACTGATTCAAAAGTGATAGCCTCATGTTTTTCAAATACAATGTTTTGGTAAATGTCATTACAAAAAAGTAATAACATTAATAAAATGATCATAGTTGATATAACAATGAAAGTAAAAACTGCAATACCTAGAAAAGAAAAGTTGTGATTGATCGGTACAAGCTTATGAATGACTTTATTACTTTTGGCCACTCGCTGTAAATATAAAGCTATTGAGATACAAAAAAAGGTGGGATTTGTTGGTAAAAAGAAAATATGCGTAACTATTCAACAACCAATCCATATATGTATATGTATATATGTATATATTCAATATATGAATTATTTTTTTAAAACGCCATTTCTTTTATAACTTAAAAAAGGCAGGGTTGATTGGCAAGAACCATGAATAACATATATATTTTTACTGGGACATCACTACTGTTTTGAAGAAAAGTAAGATGCATAGGTATGTATAGTGCCCAATATTAATCACAACTTTTGTCATTTTTATAAAAGCTTTGCTTATTTGGTCCTTTTCCCGCACAACATCGTTATTTAAAATGTCCTACAAAGTTCATAACATCTACAACGCGCTGAGCATGAGTGCTGCAGAAATACAATTGCCCCAGTTTCCACATCTCTAATGAATTTCACAGGTTTTACCTAAAGAAGAGCAGATGGTGCTTTTGTTGTTTGCCCTTACGACATCTCGATCGTTAATACTCTTTCCCCCACTTGTTGCTTTCACCAAATGTCATCTCTGTTCACTAGTCAAAAACTCAGAATTGTAAACTAAATAATTGGTCACCATTCTGGGGCCAAACAAAGTTTATTCATGATGTTAGTCTGTGGGCCCACGAACCATCCACAATCCCTCGCTGATTACTCCATACTGCGAATGATGCTTCTCTTCCTTCTGTAACTCCGCTCAGAAGGGACAGATGCAGAGGTAATCTGACGTAATGTTCCTCTTCCTTCTGAAACTCTACATAGAAGGAGCAGATGCAGAGGCAAACTGACATGATGTTCCTCTTCCTTCTGCAACTCCACTAAGAAGGGGCGGATGCAGAGGGAATCTGACATGATGTTCCTCTTCCTTCTGCAACTCCACTAAGAAGGGGCGGATGCAGAGGGAATCTGACATGATGTTCCTCCTTCTTTTGCAGCTACACTCAGAAGGGGCGGATGCAGAGGGAATCTGACGTAATGTTCCTCTTCCTTCTGAAACTCTACATAGAAGGAGCAGATGCAGAGGCAAACTGACATGATGTTCCTCTTCCTTCTGCAACTCCACTAAGAAGGTGCGGATGCAGAGGGAATCTGATATGATTCACTAAGAAGGGGCGGATGCAGAGGGAATCTGACATGATGTTCCTCCTTCTTTTGCAGCTACACTCAAAAGGGGCAGATGTTCCTCTTGCTTCTGCAACTCTACGTAGAAGGAGCAGATGCAGAGGCAATCTGACATGATGTTCCTCTTCCTTTTGTAACTCTACTAAGAATGGGCGAATGCAGAGGGAATCTGACATGATGTTCCTCTTCCTTTTGTAACTCTACTAAGAATGGGCGAATGCAGAGGCAATCTGACATGATGTTCCTCTTCCTTTTGTAACTCTACTAAGAATGGGCGAATGCAGAGGGAATCTGACATGATGTTCCTCTTCCTTTTGTAACTCTACTAAGAATGGGCGAATGCAGAGGGAATCTGACATGATGTTCCTCTTCCTTTTGTAACTCTACTAAGAATGGGCGAATGCAGAGGGAATCTGACATGATGTTCCTCTTCCTTTTGTAACTCTACTAAGAATGGGCGAATGCAGAGGGAATCTGACATGATGTTCCTCTTCCTTCTGCAACTCCACTCAGAAGGGGCGGATGCAGAGGGAATCTGTTGTGTATAAGGACAGCAGCTCTGTCCAGTTATCTTGACATCCATTGATAAAAAGCTTTGGCTATCACTCTAGTGAGTCTCTTGTGCTCTATGTCTATTGAACCACCTGTTAGGGGGCTGAAGGTCAAGAATAGGTTCAGGTTTAGCCTGAAATACACAGTGGCATATGTAGCATATAACACCAAATGGAACACCACTTGTTTTCATATGGAAAGAGTACTTGAGAGTATTTCTTGGACTCTCACACATGGGTGGTGCTTGGAGTGGTCCCATGCCTATTCCCTGCAGGCCACATTAGGATTGTGTTGGTAACTAACTGCAAAGAGAGCTGACATTTCTAATACAGCTTCTTTTTAAAATGTTGCCTAAATAGGAGTCAGGATCATATGGACAGTTTACTGCATGGGGTGTGGAGGAAATACTGCATAGGATCAATATGAGTAATGTACCCCAGGCGTGGCTGTCTATAAACCCTTTGAGGTTAATAGCCGCTGTGATGTCAATGCATAATTAAACGCATCTTAAAAAGGAGGTTATTAAAATAATACCACATACTTGTACTAATACCATCATACCCATAATGCAGTCCTCAGAGTTGCAGGCTGTAGAAGAGACAGTGTCAGGGACTCGTCCCAGTGCAAAGTGCGCCCTGATGCCTGAGGGCTGTGGCGCGGTAAAAATAAATAAATAAATAAAAATAAGTGGCTACATTTCTGCTGAGCTGGTTCTGCTAAGCTTTGGGTGCAGCTGGGGACCGTTCCTGAGGTTTTGTGTTTGAATGAAGCCTGGAATCGATCAGAGACTGTGTTATTCTTGAGGGGACCCATTTTCTATAATTATTTCTGCAATGTATATACTGGACAGCAGAGGGGCAAGGACACACCCTTGCCTTACTCCATTTGTTACGCGAAAAGAGGTGGTAAATTCTTCAGCAAAGGCCAAGTGGCACAGCTGCTTTTGTTCTCAAACTATAATGACTGAATAGCTGAGATCAGGCATGGGGGAGCTCCCCTATCCCTCAGGGTCCAGCAAGGAATTTCCCTTGAGACTCTACCAAAGGCTGTCCTGAGATCCACAAATACAGAGTACAACTTCATCTTCTGTAGCACAGTGTACTTCTGGATCAACAGGAACAGCCGAAAACGTTGACCAACCGTACTTTTGAGGCCACCTGGAGATCATTGATTAGATTATTCTCGTCTACCCAAGCCTGTAACTGGAACAGGACAGCTTTTGCAAATAGCTTGCCCTCGCTGTCCAAGAGAGAGATGGGCCGGTAATATGCTGGGGAGTCCCTGCTCCCTTTTTTATATATTGGTGCAACTACCGCATTTTGCCAGGAGGCAGGGACTGTGCCAAGTCTAATAACTGCATTAAAAACTGTACACAATACTGGGCCCCAGATCCTTAACTCGTCTATATAAAGATCTGTGGGTATTCTGTCCTGCCCAGATGCTTTGCCACTTTTTTTAGTCCCTATTGCCCTGCACACTTCTATATTAAATAATAGAGTTTTGCCCCTACAATTTATTTCCCATTAACCTCTTCACCTACATTTCCAATAAGAGATGTGGTCCCCCTCTTCAAATGCTCGCAGAAGTGCATCCCAATTTTGTGCAACAGAACCTTTCTTTTTCTCTGCAAGGAAACACTTTTAATTGCATCTGAACAGTAGAAGTTGGGTCTTATCCACAACTAAGCCAGTTCTTAAGCAGTTTACTATTTTACTGTTTGCCTCCTTGCATGCTTCATCATACCAACCAGGTTTAATTGTTGCATGCCTTTTTGCACTCGAGGCAGCACAAGTTATGTGAGGGACCACATTCTCTGATAACTTTTCAAATTCAAACATAATTTCAAGGTCTGATATATTCTCCAAGGAAATAACCGCAAGGTTTTGCAAGATTGCTTTGTATATGACTGGCTTAAAATCCTGTTCCGTTACCCATTTCACAGACTTGCGAGCATGACCTGTGAGGGCTATAGACTCCACCAAATTGGAGGTTTGTATTAGTGATAGAGTGTCCTTAACAAAACAAAAAAGTGCGCTCAAAGGTTTATGATCACTTTCAATTCTTTCGTGAATCTCAAAATTGCTCACCCCATCCCAGTCGCTAGCCAATCTCATGATATAATCAATGGTAGTAGCAGCATTATGGCAAACATAAGTGGGTTTAGCTGGCTGGTCTTTTAGAAACCGACCGTTACAATCCCTAAATTCCAGATCATAGAATATATGGGCCATACCAACCATAAGGCGATGGGCCCTCTTTGGGTGCGCTACCACCAGTATGGTATGTCCCAGGCTCTATACTGGTCATCCCACAATCCCCCCAGTTCCCTGATGGGTTCCATTTGCAGGTTCTTATCACCTGCAACTCTTACATGGGTCTTTAAGTCATCATACCCCTTCAGGAACTTATCGGATCATGAACCTTTTTGACCATGGCTAACCCACGATCCGTTCACCACCCCCGGTACAGACAACCAGATGTTAAAGCTCTTTCATATTAGTGGGTCGGATAACCACCTCCCAATTTAGGCTAATCTCCAGCCAAGTAAGCAGACCACCACTTGGTGTGCCCTTGGGACCTTATTTTTTGCAGGGATCTGAAATGCTTGGCATCCCTGCATAACAACCTTCTCTATAGCCTAAGTTTCTTGTAGGAAGATCAACTGAGAGCCCCTCACAAAGTCAATCCAACTGGGATCCTCAGGGTTCTTTGTGATCCCTGCTATATTCCAGGAAAGGAGGTGGTAGCCGGCGGATGATACATGGCTGACATTGAGGATCATATTGTGTCACTTATTTTGAGATCCATACGTCACAGAAAAATAACCCAAATATCATTGCAAAGCTATGAATAGCTCAATCTGCTGAGACTAATACCCTAAAAATGTGACCTTGGGAACTAAAGTTATAATATGAAAGGGTAAAGGTAGCTTCTCGGAAAATGTCATGAAGCAGACATTTTGGAATGTAGTATCATATGGAAGTAAAGAACTGTGTGTACAATTTTGTGATACTGACTTTTATAATTTTTGCAGAATTCTCCTAAAACCGGCATTCAAACCTGCAACATCGTGCCAAGATGAGAAATGTTTCATTATGTCTGGCATGGCTAGGCCATTTTAGTCATATATATTATTATGCTTAACTTTAAATTACAACATTTTGTCACATAGTTTTAGGTGCAAATTTGAAATGTGTAGAAAAGTCAACTTCAAGTGGGAGGACTTGCCCCTCCCGAATTTGAGCTTGGTAAACTGAAGGGGCCAATCAAAGAAAAGAGGTTCAGCCTCAAACAAGGGGATGGAAAATAGTTGTCCAATCAAAATGAATGACCAAGGAGCTGGCATTTCATCATTTAGACATTTTGAGGGAGTGGTGAAAGATTCATAAGAGGACGCACAATGGAAATTAGCACATTGTCTGAAATTACCTGGGTTGGAACTGCAGATAAGATTGCTTAAGGAAACCAGGAGGGGGGGCAGAGGCTAGGATATATGACCAAGGAGAGGCAGAATAGAAGGATTGAGCCCGGAGAATATCCAGGACTGGTGTTAGATTCTGATGGTCCATGTCCTGTACCTGAAAGATGACCTGAGCCTTGATGTCCTTTTATATGTAAATTAACTTGTCCAACCACGCCAAGTCTTGTGGGGACCTGTATGATGTAATTATTCCCTCTATTGATTGGGTGGGCTGGTCAAGATAAATCCTTAGCATTTTATCAAACAATAATTTCATCAATTCCCACACAGCCAAATTACACGAGGTGATTTTGTTGAAATTAAAATCAACAACACTGCTTTCAGTGTAGATTAAAATAAATATAGCCTGTTAAAGTAATTGGGGACTTCCATTTCTTTTTGCCAATCCCAGAAATTCCCGACAGGAAGAGGTACATTAAAAACAAAAATTCCTACTGCTTCCCCTTCCCCTGAACATTTAATTAAGGTAGAGGGGTCCCAAATAATCAACTGAATCTGGGTTTTTGTGTTGGCGCAGAACAGTGTCTTCCCAAGATTCAACAGAGTGGAATGACTGATTTAAAGAGGTAGATTCCTGCAGAAAGTGGGAAAGGGTTACACGAGAAAAGGGAGATGTTGGATTGTAGAGTGGTGATGCAAAGAGGTTTCCAAAATAAATCAAAAGTGTTTGTTTTGAAATGTTTGTTGTGTTATGAGACTACAAACATTGCAAAGAACACAGTGCCATTCAAAATTCTTTTACCATTGAAAAATGTTCATGTCACTTAAATTAAACCCTATGGAAATGATTGCCAAGCGTGCAGGGAGATAAAAATGCAAGTCGATGCATAAGTGAAATTGTTCTTGCAAATAGTAAAGTGTTGCATGTTATTTCAATTAAACCTCATGTAAAGGGTCTTGCTAAGTGTATGATACAGTCAGGTTTCAAGGTGCTACATGTTAGTAAAAGTGAACCTCATGCAAAATGTTTTAACTGTACATGTTGTGGTGTTAAAGAGTCTGTAATCTGTGTTATCCTGAGCTAACTAGTGTTTTCAATTGGTGTAAAAAGAAATTGATGGGAAAGAAAAGCATTTGGGCCAAGGAGTCAGGTGGCGTGATTTGTGATTTTGAACATATATTAATTTTCCAATTCATTAATAACCAAATATTCCTTCTATACGACAGCCTGGTTCTTGGCTTACCTTTTACTAGGGTGACCAGATAAAAAAAAAAACAACGGGACAGGTCATAGACATAGAAGTAGTACTCAAGTAAATACAAATAAAACTGTAGTCCAACTTCTATGTCACTGTCCTGTTGCGGGGGACAGGCAGGGGGTGTGCTCACAGGCACACTCCTCTCATTGGAGGAGAGCACCTGGGAGGGGAAGGGAGAGTAAGTGATGGCGTGAACAGCATGTCACGCCCCCATTTGTGCAGGAAGAGTTGCGGCGGGACCCGATTTCGGGATCTCGAAATCAGGTCCCGGAAAAACTGGGACTGTAGCCACCCACCCTTGGAAACCTGGGACATGGTTTATAAAATCAAAAAACTCCTCGGACCCTGGTACGGAGGGTGATTTTCCTGGGCTTTCCTGGGAAAACCGAGACGTCTACATGTTACTAAAGGGTGAGGGATCCAGTTCGTACTATATGAATCACAGACAGGACTAGAATGTTCCGAAAAGGATTATTGGTTTGACGCTTTTGATTGGGGAGGCAAACAATTCCATGCATCGATGGTTGCTTCATAAATATCTCCAACAAAGGAAACCTACTCAAATATTTCTGATTCTTTTTATGGGACAACCCAAGGGCTGATTCAGAAACGTGTGAGTAATTTGCACTTCTCTTTCCTTTTGTGAATCAAAGGCATTTTACTTATGTCTAAATTACTTCCCTAGAATGGTTGCAAGTGCTACTTTATTTTTGTGAATTGATACCTTGGTAGGTTACACATTTTATGCACACACGGGCATGAGTCCCAAAAATCCAGGCATCTAAAAATAGCACAGAGAATGCACTATTTTTAGATGCAGTATTTTTATAAATGGACAGGTAAAATTCTTGACAAGCGTGGCAAATGCCTTTCCAAAGCAGCGCGTGCAAGCACAGATGAAGCAGCGGCGTGCCTCTGTGCATTCTTTAGTGTCAGGAGTGTGCTCCAGCATTAATGCACGATGGGCTCCCAGCACTCATGCGGGTGTGGAGAGTGCATTTCACAGCTCCGGGCCCTGAAAGGCCCGTTCATTTGTCACAAAGACAAAAAAGCGTTTGTGTTCCTTTTTGAAGGATAGACATACATGCAGGATAGCAGCAGTTGAAACAGCAGCTGATGCACTTACAAATAAATGGATGAAATGTTCAGAAACGATCCTCCCGTGCATTGTGCACCCCTCTACCCCTGTTCCAAACAGAGCCACGGAGATACGTATTTGTTTAAGCATTTGAAAGCGGGCCCCGCCTGTGAGTTTAGAATATGCTTTCATAGGCAAGAAAACCCGCTCTGCCTCCCACTGATTTGCATAATTCGGGTGGGGTGGGGCTGCCTCTGAGAAAGTGAAACAGATCCACCCAGCATCATTTGTCTCTCCCTTAAGTATCCCATCGCTTGAGTCTAAGGATTTTTGGTGAATTTCAGACACCAGGCACCCAGAAGCCCACACTTTCAGGCCTCAGTGCATTTTCTTTGTCAATGATACGAATCACTTTTATAATTCATAGCATGGGTAAGGTGCATATCTCTGCTGGTCAAGGTTCTAACCATTAAAATGCGTAAGGTGCATATCTGCTGGTCAAGGTTCTAACCATTAAAATGCGTAAGGTGCATATCTGCTGGTCAAGGTTCTAAGCATTAGCATGCGTAAGGCGCATATCTGCCGGTCAAGGTTCTAACCATTAGAATGCGTAAAATGCATATCTGCTGGTCAAGGTTCTAAGCATTAGCATGCGTAAGGTGCATATCTGCTGGTCAAGGTTCTAAGCATTATCATGCGTAAGGTGGGTGCATATCTGCTGGTCAAGGTTCTTACCATTAGCATGCGTAAGGTGCATATCTGCTGGTCAAGGTTCTAAGCATTAGCATGCGTAAGGTGGGTGCATTTCCGCTGGTCAAGGTTCTTACCATTAGCATGCGTAAGGTGCATATCTGCTGATCAAGGTTCTAACCATTAGGATGCGTAAGGTGGGTGCATATCTGCTGGTCAAGGTTCTAACCATTAGGATGCGTAAGGTGGGTGCATATCTGCTGGTCAAGGTTCTAACCATTAGCATGCGTAAGGTGCATATCTGCTGGTCAAGGTTCTAAGCATTAGCATGCGTAAGGTGCATATCTGCTGGTCAAGGTTCTAAGCATTAGCATGCATAAGGTGCATATCTGCTGGTCAAGGTTCTAACCATTAGCATGCGTAAGTTGCATATCTGCTGGTCAAGGTTCTAACCATTAGCATGCGTAAGTTGCATATCTGCTGGTCAAGGTTCTAACCATTAGCATGCGTAAGGTGCATATCTGCTGGTCAAGGTTCTAAGCATTATCATGCGTAAGGTGGGTGCATATCTGCTGGTCAAGGTTCTTACCATTAGCATGCGTAAGGTGCATATCTGCTGGTCAAGGTTCTAAGCATTAGCATGCGTAAGGTGGGTGCATTTCTGCTGGTCAAGGTTCTTACCATTAGCATGCGTAAGGTGCATATCTGCTGATCAAGGTTCTAACCATTAGGATGCGTAAGGTGGGTGCATATCTGCTGGTCAAGGTTCTAACCATTAGGATGCGTAAGGTGGGTGCATATCTGCTGGTCAAGGTTCTAACCATTAGCATGCGTAAGGTGCATATCTGCTGGTCAAGGTTCTAAGCATTAGCATGCGTAAGGTGCATATCTGCTGGTCAAGGTTCTAAGCATTAGCATGCGTAAGGTGCATATCTGCTGGTCAAGGTTCTAACCATTAGCATGTGTAAGTTGCATATCTGCTGGTCAAGGTTCTAACCATTAGCATGCGTAAGTTGCATGTCTGCTGGTAAAGGTTCTAACCATTAGCATGCGTAAGGTGCATATCTGCTGGTCAAGGTTCTAAGCATTATCATGCGTAAGGTGGGTGCATATCTGCTGGTCAAGGTTCTTACCATTAGCATGCGTAAGGTGCATATCTGCTGGTCAAGGTTCTAAGCATTAGCATGCGTAAGGTGGGTGCATTTCTGCTGGTCAAGGTTCTTACCATTAGCATGCGTAAGGTGCATATCTGCTGATCAAGGTTCTAACCATTAGGATGCGTAAGGTGGGTGCATATCTGCTGGTCAAGGTTCTAACCATTAGGATGCGTAAGGTGGGTGCATATCTGCTGGTCAAGGTTCTAACCATTAGCATGCGTAAGGTGCATATCTGCTGGTCAAGGTTCTAAGCATTAGCATGCGTAAGTTGCATATCTGCTGGTCAAGGTTCTAACCATTAGCATGCGTAAGGTGCATATCTGCTGGTCAAGGTTCTAAGCATTAGTATGCGTAAGGTGCATATCTGCTGGTCAAGGTTTTTGAAACCCTGTGTCAGCGTAATTTATGCATGTTGAAGATGACGCATGTCGGCCCCCAGAATGTCTGTATCAAGGAAAGTGACCCCCTCCCCATTATTTAATCTAGTCTGCCTTAACACATATTTTGCACAAAAATATTTGAAGAATTGAAAGAAATGGAAGATAGTTGGATCAACAGAAGGGAGGCTATTCATTCATCCTAAACAATATGTATTTTAAAGTTTATACTGCCCTTTATGCCAAGACTTTCAAGGTTAATCATTAAGGGGCAAAACCTATTTTTGGGGTATCAGGCTCCCAAAGGTACTGCGAATTGGAAGTGTAGAGCTGCCAGCTCTATCCTGGGCTCGTGACTCAAACTGAAAACTTTAAGCTAGGACTTCAGCGACAGTGTGAACACTAGGGCAAGGCCAGGTCAGCTGCATCCAGGAGACGGTGTTGACTGCAGCCAGGCCTCTGACTCATTGGGAACAAGACTCTGGAATTCAACCCCCCGTACTGAGATGCCATGAGTTCAGAGCTAGGAGTATGGGTGATGTGGAGGTCTGACCTCACTAGAAGGTCGCTGTCCTCGAGTCTCCATTGTTGCTGAATGTGCCAACGTCACCGGATGCCATGTGGACTGTGATGAGGACTAGTTCCCGCACCCGGAGGTGGTAATAATGGAATTGCTTGCCTGGCAGTACACAAACAGCTGTCACCTGAGGTCGGCTGCAAAGTTTCTGTTTCAGTCTTGTCTGCTGTCTGCATAACACGCAGTGCACGCGACGGGGCAGAACAAAGCCGTGCCAGTAACAATGTCATAAACACATGACAAAGTCTTCCAGCATCAGGAAGTACCCCGGGGTGCTTCCCAGAAACATGGCATTGATCTGAAATCATTGCATAATAGTTCTTACTGTGACTATGGTTGCCAGCTGGCATAGTTACCAGTGGTTTAATAGAGTGACTAATCATGACAATGATTTCCCCCTGGAGATTCCTTCATCCCCAGGCCCTCCCACCAATCACAGCCCCTCTGCTACACCCGCACCCTAATTTGTAATCACATGGTTGTGCCATCTTTGTAGGGCGCGCCATTGCTTTCCAGCTTAGTTTGTGCTCCATAAACCCACATATACAGATATATACATATATACAAGTAGGCAAATGACACACACATACATACAAAGTAGGCAAATGACACGCACATACATACAAAGTAGGCAAATTACACACACATACATACAAAGTAGGCAAATGACACACACATACACACAAAGTAGGCAAATGACACACACATACATACAAAGTAGGCAAATGACACACACATACAACAAAGTAGGCAAATGACACACACATACATACAAAGTAGGCAAATGACTAAGCAATTTATGTTCAGCCACATTAAGAAAAAATTCATTTCCTCTGCACCCAGATCGACAAAAAGTATTTGGAAGTAGGAATATGTTCATCTATGTTTTCAAAGCATAAAGCAATATGGATTTTGGAAAGAATAACAGGTAATTTTAAATAAAAAAAACGGGCATATATGCCGCCATATGCACCTTCTGGGTAGCCAGCAAGAAAGCTTTCAGCGGGAAAACAATCCTAAAATAAGAAGGGTATTTTCTGTAAATTGAATGCAGAAAAACTCTGTAAAAGTTTATCAATCAAAACAAAGCTTAGGCACACTGGGGAAAATTCCCGGACATCTGTGGGCACAGAAGTAAGAGGCACGTTTCTATTGTGTCTCTGTGTTTGCAGATTTCCGCTCGTAAGTCTCAGAGTCAAGCACGGGACATGTGAAGGGAAAGAGGAACTGGCTGGCAGGACAGTTTCTAGGAGCAGGCGTACCGGGCAGTGGCCAGGGGCACAGTTGGGGCCCAGGGGCACAGCAGACAGCATGTTAATCTCCCACCTGGAATGGCAGGCTAGAGCCTATGTCCATCTACCTCCCGTGATGCAGCCAATGGCTGGATACTCTGCAGAGAAACCTTTGCAGGAAGGCTCCCACCTCCCAAATTAGCATCTCTTGGTGCAACGAATCAGGCTTAAACTGTGTGATCGTGTGTGCATAGCACAGGCATGCCAGAACAGATGGTTGGCCTAATAATGGCGTTTATAGCTTGCAGGAGTTGGCGGCTGTGGGGGACTAAAGCAAAAGGCCACAAAGCAAGGCAAAATTTGATGAGGGGAGGAATCCACATTCATTTATCATCTTTTAGCAGCTGACTCGGCTCATTTTCTTGTTTGTGGGATGTCTTAGGGCAATCAAATGAATGACTCTATGTCATCTGAATACCACTGGGGTTTCTATGGAAAATCATTGTTTTCTGGTATGTCATTCCAGGTGAAACAAAAGACTACTGTTGATCTGTTACACGGAAGCCCAGGACTGGATACACAGGCTCGGGTGACATGGAGCCATGGAAGGCAAAACCAGAATGTGGCCTAGTCCAAAAGATGGAGTCAAGGGTACACAATGTGTCTTGCAATAGCCCCACCTCTGCTTATGCCAGGGACTTGTCCCCTGAGGCCGCAGAAGGGCAAGGAAGGCATCCCTCCACCATTGCAAGAGCAAGTGGTCCCTTTCGCGTAGAATGTATGGGGGGGCTAAATGGACCCCCTCCTTCCTTACATTCCCCCCTTTCATTGCATCTAAAGTAACAAACTATTGTTTAATATTATTAGCATTCCTGTAGTGCTCCTCCTCCAACACTGCCTTGTCCCAAGCAGGTGTCCCTTTTATTGGCATCCATGCTCTGCATACACCTCGTAAACTCTGACCCCTTCTAGCATATTCGTCAGGGGTGCATGTCATGTATATTCCCCCATCCCCATCCAGATCTACGCATACTTCCTTATGCCATTCTAATTTCTGGAGTTCCTTAATTGTGATATGATACAAGTTGTCCACCCTGTCCCCTGGAACATGATACATTGAAGTCATACAGTATTTGGTGTTGCCAGATTCCCCTGTCTGTATTTGTGCATCTTTCATAGTTTGCACCTTTGTCGGTTTGCCCATCGTCACCATTATCATTGCAGAACTAGCCATTGATTTTGCAGAACATCGAACTCCTACCTGGCACACACAAAAAATCAGCATCAGGAAAACGATGAGTGGGACAAAAATCTTCATCATAGTTCTGAACCAGGAGGGTATCTGTTACGCTCACCTGATATCCCCGGGGGCATCTGGAAGGCTCTGAGATCTGGAACCCTGGATGCGTAGTTGCCCAGTGCTGAATAATGAATCTGCAATTACAGAAGGGAGGATTTTTGATAACTGTCTCTAATGGGTGAATCTCCCACCTCCCTCTGACCGGTCCCCTTCCCACTGGTTCTTTCTCACCTTAGTTATTTCTGGGGTGAGCTTTCCGTCCTGCGTTTCTTGTGCAGGGGGGCTTGACATTTGTTGGCGAGCTGCCCGAGTTGCTTCACTGGTGCAGTGAGCCTTCCTTGGGTGCAGGCCTGCTGTGACCCCGAATCTGCTGATAGGGAGGTAGGTTTTTTAATTGTAAGTCTTTGTTCTGTTTGTGGTGGAATTCCGTTAATGTCTTTATCACATTCTTTTCAGGTGCGAAGGTTTTGCTGCTGGCGTGCCGGATGGAGAGGCACGTTTTTAGGTAAGAGAAAGTGCGAAGCGCGGCGCCTTTATTGTCTTTTAAAGCTAACCTGTGTTTTCTTCTTCTTCACCTTATAGGCCGCTTTGGTGCTGTGAGTGGATGAGAGCGTGATGAAAAACTGGCCCCCGGAATCCGTTAAGGTAAGTAAAGCGCTGTGCGGTTGTTGTATATTGAAAGCAAACCTGAATATGTCTCCTTTTCCTTTGCAGGATGTTGCTGTGGTGCTCCAGATGGAAGTGTGGCGTAACGCGATGGAATTCAGGTGAGACTGATGGAATTTGATGTTTTGGAATCGCGTGCGCTCTAATATTGTTTTTTCCTTTTCTCGTTATTGCAGGTTACGATGTTCGAGCAGCAGCTGTGGTAGCGGTTTGCCCTAAGTCTTTAAGCTAGTACTCACAGGTGAGTGATGTTTCTTCTTCTCTCGGTTCCACAGATTGCAGCCCGGTTGAGATGCTGACTGCTGGATGGTGTATTCTCAGGTAAGACAGAATAATCTTGTTCTTGTTCTTGCAGGACTACAGGAAGATGCTGAAGACAAAGAGCTGGACACGGTGAGCGTCACACTGCTAGTTGCAGAATAACGCGAAGCGTGTTCTGCAGTCAGGGTGTGGTTTATATAGCCCAGGTAAAGTAGTACCAGGGAAAGTAGTTCCAGACCTGCCACACCCAGAACACTAGACCGCATGACTTGTTTTTTGAGAACTAGGCTATGTGGTTGCTTCCATGTTGGATTTAAAGACCCATGTAGTCAATTGAAAGTAAGCCTGGTAAGTATCTCCTTACAGTACATGAGCCTAGTGCCAGATGCGCCAGGACTGGCTCCAGGAGCCTTTTTGCAGAAGTCTTGAGGCCCCCGGAGTAGATGTGAGGGCTTGCTTGTGGCACAGCTTGTGGCCCCTGACAGTGGTCATGACAGTATCTAATCAAAAATGTCAACGAACCAGTTCCTGGATTCGATCCCCCCTTCTTTCACCCAGGTTGTGTACTGCAGATATCACATGTGACAGGGTTCCGTTATCAGCATCGGCAGAACGTTACGTATGTACAGCATGCACTCCCGAATTTTTGGCAAACACTGCCATCCATTGCTGTGAGTGGGTCTAGGACATACCGGTTTTGCATGGTCATCAACCGCAGGGCTCAAAGTTCCACTTTGATCAGGTTGAATCTTCTGTGTCATTGGCCAGCTGGATCAGTTCCCAGCGCACACATTGAAGCCATTTGGCGTTTGTTCGTGCCTGGATGCCTGGCACTAGGAGGGAGGCAAAGAAGGTTTCCGCGGATTTGAAGAGTTTATATTGGTCAGGAATCTCTGCCAGAGGTCAGAGGATTTGCTGGAGATGTATTTTGACGACCTCCTCTTGCAAGACACTCTTTCCTGCAACTTATCTTCTGATAGTATGTCGTATGTGGAGGGCTATTCAGTTGCTGGCTGGGGTGCCGGCGATGTTTCAGTTGGCACCCTTCCCCCCTGGACATGTCTTTCCGGGATCACCATCAGAGCTGAATGCAACGTGGTCATGGTGCAAGTACCTCTCCATGATGGTGGGAGGTGCAGGTATGCTTGTTTGCCACATACCCAGTAAGTGTCCATTAATGCTGCTGGGCCTTCTGGGAGGATGATCTTTTTATTGCAATGTTTATTTGAGCCCATGGGCACCTTCCCTTCGTCGTGCTGTATTTCTTTTTGTATTTTGATTGGTTTTTCAAGGGCTGTCACTCACATCAGTTTGGCGATGTGTTGAGACCATGTTGGAGTGCATGTTCGTTTGACCCACTGAAAGTTTTCCTCTGATAGCCCTCGTAATGCTTCAGCTTTACATGTGATTGTCTCTTCATGCCATTTGTTTTCCGTGAACATTGTCCCTTTGATGATAATAAATGGCTCTTTCAAACAGATTACCCCTTGAGGTTTGCTGGCGCAAGTCATCTCGTTCTGCAGCATTTGTATCATTACCGTGAGTGCCTGGAAGGTACTCAGAATCCTACAGAGGGCTAGATGAACAAGGCACTGGGCCTCCGACAAAGCATTTCTTGGGGTATGAGAAGTTTGGGTGTACCAGAGGCATGGGGTATGAAAGAGCAGACATAACAACTCTCGTTGGTTGCCTGTTTAGCCTTGGGCACTCATATCTGAATACCATTTATTAGATTGGTCAGGGTGGCAGGGGTCTTCCACAGCATCTAATCCCAGGCCATGGTATGCATCATACCTCTTTCGTTCCACCCCCTTCCCCTTTTCCATCTCTTGCTCTCCCCTAGACCATTATGCATCTTTTTCACCTTTTGATATCGTACACGAAAAATGTCTGTCCATGTTTCATCATTTTGTTCACTACCACTCCGCCAGGACTGTGAGACTGGGTACGTTTGTGTGGTTTGGTCACAGGGCTTAAAGTGCATATTATCACCATCTCAGGTAGGTTCTTCAGTTGTGTGTATATGTACATATGGCGATCCCACAATATCAAACATAGGAGAGGCAACATTATAGTATACATTATCAACATCATAACCCATAGCAGCATATGTAAAAATAGGCATTTTGACAGTTCTGGTTTTGTGTAGAGTGGTAAGGTTAACATTTAAGGAGGCATTGTGGGCCCATATTACTTTGAACCCATTCCAAATGAGGCTTGACCCTTCTTGTATTCATTTTACCCCGCCCCCCCTCTCTTATATCACCCAATATAAAAGTGAGGCTCCAATGCAGCCCCAGACAAAACAACATTACAGAAAACATAATTGCTACAAAATACAACCCACAGTCATAAATGTAAGCTCTAGCAGCACTAATTTCTTCCCTATCACTATCTATGTTTGCAGTGTCGTTAGTGCAGACCCTCTTTCTGCCATATTTCCACCTGAAGGGGCGATATAAGTGGGTTAAGTACACACAAATAAATCAAATAGTATCAATTATTCTCTTCATTAACCTATTTTATATATATGTACCTTAGACAACTTGACGGTGTGAGAGAGAAAGAAACAGAGGGAAATAGAGAAACAAAGAGAGAAACAGAAGAGCACAGAGAGAGAGAGAAAAATAGAGACAAATATATTTTACATTTGTAAATCAACTTTATTTCAACTTTAACATACTCTTAATAATACTGTGAAATGTTACGAAATGTCTGCATTCAGTTTTCCATTTTTCATCTTCTTTACCCAACAGTTTATTAGTACTCCTTTTTCTAATGGCACAGAACTGTCCTGCTCTTGTGGCTGCTAACCACAGGGGGCTTTGCTATTGTGTGCTTTTCTTACATCTGTGAGATGTATCCAATACTTTAAACCCTTCACTTTTACAGCCAAGGGCATGCTGTAAATTACTTCATAGGGGCCATGGAACCGTGGGGAGTTTCATCTCGCACGAAACTGTGCACGTATACACTTTCGCCAAGCATTAACTGTAACTCCGGGATGTCTGCTGCTGGAGTGTTTGTGTCAGTTTCGTTTTCTCATGTAAATGCGGGAGCTATTTGTTTTGCTATACTTTTCACAACTCTTGTCAGTTGGGTGAGATATTCCTCGAACTCATTCCCTAGCACTGTGGCAGCTCTGTGAGCGTCTGCTACTCTTCCAACTGGAAATAGTGGCATTTGAATGCGCCTCCCCATCACTATTTCATGTAGGGATCAATGATGATCCTTACTTGGTTGCATCCTGTGTTGGAACAGTGCTAGAGGCAAGCAATATACCCAGTTCTTTTTTAGGGTGTGACACAATTTAGATAGTCTGCTCTTGAGAAGGCCGTTTATCTTTTCTACCACTCCGTTCGCTTGCAGGTAATAAATCAAATAGAGTTTGTGTTTCACACCCAGCAATATGGTCACTTCCTTGAAGAGGTCATTTACAAAATGAGTGCCGTTATCTGAACGGATCACATCACAAATTCCCCACCTAGGGAACACCTCCCTCACCAGGAACTTTGCTGCGCATTTGGCATCTGGGTGTGCACAAGGTCCTGCCTCTACCCAGCGTGAAAAGGGGCACACTACCACTATGAGATATCTGGCTCCGTTGCACCTTTCTCCCATATCAGCGTAGTCAATGGGCCTCATTCCGAGTTTTGCAGTAAGTATGGGTTTTTACCAGCATGGCGGAAAGACCGAGTCCGGTCTGGTACAACGCCGCAATTTACAGGCCATTGCGACTTCGCGGGCACGAGCTTTCCGCCATGCCGATAAATCCCCTAGCGGCATACCGCTAAAGGGCCCGTAAAACCCCTTAGCGGCATGAAGCGAGACGGTCATTACAACACCGCCACCGAAGCTTCGCTGTCCGTTATTAGCGGTGACCGTAATTTACGGTATCCGTAAATTACGGTCGGAAATTACGTCATCGCACAGGAACGGCAAGGAGCGCGGCGGCCATCTTTAAAAACACAATCCATTGCCATCCTCTTAATACAGTACCCAGAGGTATACTTTGACCCTTAAAAAAGCCATTACTGACCAGTATCATGCCGAAAGCACTGAAGAAAGGTGCCGCCCGCATCAGGAAGGAGCGTTTCACGCAGGACGAGCTCCAGGTCCTGGTGGACACCCTGCATGCAAATGCTGAGATAGTATTCAGCAGTGACATGCGTAGGCCCATCATTGCCAGGAAGAAGGAGATCTGGGACTTGGTTGCACAGAGGGTGAGCGCCGTAGGGAACACCCCCCGTACGACGAGGGACTGCAGGAAACGGTGGGATGACCTCCGTCTCAGGGTGCGGGCCATCCTATCGGCCAACCGAACACAGGCCCTGGAGACAGGAGGAGGCCCAGCTTCTCCCATCAAGATGATGCCCTGGGAGCAAACGTGTGCGGACATGATGGGCATTGAAGCCATAGAGGGGGTCGGCGAGATGGAGTGCGGTGCCCCGTCATCCGCAGATGGAGGTGAGTGCCATGAGTGAAGATAGTAAATGCATTCCCAATGTAAGGCACCTCCAAGGGCTGGGCAAGCAGTCACATCACGTATGGTAACCCCCCCCATCAAATCATGCCGTCACAAGTGAGACCCAGGCTGATGCCAGGTGCAAGGCTCCAACCCATATTGGCCATAGCACACAAAGAGGCAGTCAATGTGAGTCAGCACAGTACTCCACCAACATGAGTGACCCAGACACCTGCATGCATTTACCATCCAAGCCCAGATCACTGTCCCACTCCCCACCCAAATGTCAACAAAACGCTGCAATCCCATTGTTATACCATAGGCTTGAAGAAATGCTAACCCCCAAATCATAGCTCATGCCATCTCTCTCTTCCCCCCCACAGGCAGCGGCCATGAAAGTGAGGGCCAGGAAGCCACGCAGCCCTGTACCTCCAGGGGCACAGCCAGGGGACAGCGTAAACCTGCAGGAAGGAAGAAGGCACAGGCAACACCACCTGCACCAGCAACCCCCATGGAGGCTGCACAACCCACACCCCTACCCATGCCTGGACTGCCGACGGAGACATGCCCCACGGTGCACTCAGAGGAGTCCAGTGTGGCAGGGGAGAATGCTGCCATGTGCCTTTTCGAGGAGCCAGATAGCCCAACATCAGTTCCCGTATCCGATGTGGAGGAGCCCTATGACATTGTACACAGCCCAGACACCCCATCCTACAGTCAAGTTGCACACAGCGACTCCGGGGAGAGTGACACCCCAGGCCTCACAGGCCAAGGAGCACCACCTGCCAGTCCTGGATCCACCTCCCCTGCAGAAAGCCCCGAAAGGGCTGCAGGCTCAACACCACGGCTGCCGAGCACATCTGCCACACCGTGGATTGCACTCCCAGCGCCTCACGGGCTTGATTGAGGACTTTATCCGGGACAACCGTGAATCCAGATCGGAGTGGCACAATGACCTGCAGGCCGTGGGCGAAGTCATCACTGCCACACAAACCGGCTCTGTGAGTTGCTGGGCCGGATCGCTGATGCCCTGGAGGCAGCATCCCCCAGACCACAGCCCCAGTGGGAGAACCCACCCTCACAGTGCTCCTCCACGCAGACCAGCCCTGTCCGTCGGTCAATGCGCACACTCCGCCGCCAGAACATGGATACCCCTGGCTCTGGAAGTACACAATGACCATACTGCCACACACATGTGGCCTATGTTGCACTGATGGGACTATTGTGGGGTTGTTGTGGGGGGAGGGGGAGGGGGTGAGGGTGTGTGTGGGAGTTGGGGGGGAGGGGGAGGGGGCGAGGGTGTGTGTGGGAGTTGGGGGGGAGGGAGAGGGGGGTGAGGGTGGTGGTTTTGTTGTACATGTTCCTACATAAATGTTGAATACACTGGTTGTTCATTCCCCAAAAACCGAGTGGACATTGCTAATTTTGCTTGTGTCTTTTAATGTCGCACATTGCATGGTGTACATGTATCCCCAATGTCCTCTCACCCTCACACCCTCAGCTGACTTGTGAGTCAGAAATATTGTCCAATCAATGATTGACGCACTGAACGTCCCTCCTGTGCATCGGCACCGTGCTGCTGTCCTGCCATTCCTTCCTCCTCCCCCTCATCATCATCTGGTGGTAGCAGTTCCATGTCAGGGGGCAGTGGCACGTTCCGACGGATGCACATGTTGTGTAGCATTACACATGCCATGGTGATCTTGGACACCTTCTCTTGGCTGTAGATGAGTGCCCCACCAGACCGGCTGAGGCAACGAAATCGTGCCTTCAACAGGCCGAAGGTCTGCTCTATCACCACCCGTGTACGGGTATGGGATCTATTGTAGTCCTCCTCATGCCTGTTCTGTGGGTTGCGGACCGGGGTCATGAGCCACGGCTTTAGAGGGTAGCCAGCATCACCTGCATGGAAGTGGAAAGGAGGTAATTGTGTGTGCATTCATGGTGGAGAATTGTACTAGTCTCACATGGCCGCATGGCCGCAGATGATTACTGGGATGAGTATGCATCCCCCCCTTTCCCACCCAGGTGGAGTATGCATCCCCCCCTTTCCCACCCAGGTGGAGTATGCATCCCCCCTTTTCCCACCCAGGTGGAGTATGCAGGCGACCTACTCACAGCCCCAATGCACTGCCAGGGCCCATTCAGGTTACTCACCAAGCAGCCAGGCACGTCGTCCGGCATGTCGCTCCATGTAGCGTGGTAGTGTTGAGTTCTGCAGGACCAAGGAGTCATGAGTTGATCCGGGGTATCGGGCATTGCAATGTGTGATGGATTTACTGGCATTACACACCATCTGGACGTTGATGGAGTGGTATTGCTTGCGGTTGCGATACGGCACCTCCATGGCATGCGGGACCACTAATTCCACGTGGGTGCAGTCGATGGCACCTATGCAATTTGGCATGCCTGCCAGTGCATGGAAGGCAGCTTTGGTGTCATATATCTCCTGGGGAGTACGGGGTAGGGATATGTATTCCCTTGTGTGGGTGAGGAGGGCATCCAGCACTTGTTTGAGTATCAGTGAAAATATGGGCTGTGAAATGCCATGCATGTGCCCCACTGTATGCTGGTAGCTGCCTGTGGCAAGGAAGTGGAGCACAGACACTACAGTAGAGGGGGGATGGCAGTGCGGATTTCTATGCGGCTCACTATATCATCATGTATCATGTCCACTATGCTGGTAATGGTGTCCCAGTCAAGCCGGTACAGGATGTGGATCTGCTCTGGTGTGAGGTTGAAGGGGGTGGCTCTGATGCGGGGGTTTGGGGGCTGCCGGCGTGGTAATGGTGGCTGACCGGTAGGGCATGCTGGGCCTGTCTCACCCTCCTTCTCCTCCTGTGTATCCTCTGTGGTGGGGGTTGTGGTTGTTGTAGTTGCTGTTGTTGTAGTTGCTGCCTTGCAAGCAGGGCCTCCAGCTCCAGGAATGCTGCTACAATTGGTATCATCTTGGTGTGGGAGGGGGTGTGGTGTGTGGGTGTGCTCCTTTTGTGCTGTGCCAGACTCCATTGCCTCCACCTGTGCTGATTGAGTGCACCTGTTCCTCTTGGAAACACTGCTCAGGGTCCTTAACACCTTCTCGGCGATGCCGGTATTTACTCAATGGCGGTAAGGTACTTTGCGGTCTTGTGGAGGCCGTTTTTTCCATGTCCACTTTACTTGGGATCAGCTCCGGTTTACGCCATGCCGCTAATTACGGCATGGCGTGTGGGGCACGCGCCACTAAACTGCTATTTACGGAATTGTACTTTACGATAACGGTCTGGTGGGTCAGAATGGGCCACAACGGGAAACGATGCCGGTAGTCCTTTACCGGCATCATTTTTCCCTTACCACCCAACTCGGAATGACCCCCAATGTGTAATTCTCGGAATGGTCCTGATGGGCGCGGTAGCGTTCCTCGCAGCGTCCTAAGGGTCATACCTGAACTGTATGTCTGGCATGTTGTGCACTCTATTATCAGTTTTGCGAGGTGTTCTTGCAGATTGCGAACAAACCAGTCCTCTTGGATATCTGCTGCTATGTGTTGTTTGGTAATGTGTGTGCGGAAATGAAGCTGTTGAAAAGCTACTTGTAATAATTCTATTGGCATTACTACTTTTCTTGTCATTTCCTGACACCAGAGGAGGTCTGTGGGTGACTGATTGCACCCTCTCTTTTTCCACATTTCCTGTTCATCTGATGGAGTGTGTTTCTGCAATTCTATTATTTGAGTTATGGGTGTAGAACTGTACCCTTTTTCCTTGTCGTCTTGTGTGCTTGTCTTTACTACACATTCAACTGCTTGGGGAACGTCAAAGTATGCAGCTTCTTTCGCAGCGGCGTTCGATGCTGTGTTCCCGAGTGAGATCGCGTCTTTATTATTTGCGTGGGCCTGGCACTTCACTAAAGCCGCTTCTGATGGTTCTGCTAATGCTTCAATAAGGTCATTCAACAACTGTGCGTGTTGTACAGGAGAGGCATCCTCTTTTCTCAACCCTCTTCTTCGCCATCGTGACAAGCCGGAGTGCACCGTCATTGTCACGTATGCCGAGTCCGAGTAAATTGTCACTGCGCATCCTCTAGCAGTATCCAATGCTTCAATTAAGACTATGAGTTCTGCTGCTTGTGATGAGAAATGTGAGGGGAGGCGTTTTTGCACTATCACTTCATATTCATCCCCTTCTATTCTTACCACTGCTGCTCCTACGTGTTTTTCTCCTGTTTCACATCAATGGAAGCTGATCCATCCACAAAGTATACCTCAACTCCCTCTAGGGACATTTTCACTGGCTTTGGAAATATCGTCACTTTCCCCCTCATATGTAGCGCAGTCATGCGCTTGCATGTCTTCTACTGTGCAGCGCTCTGTGATAAAGGTGGCTGGATTTACAGTCTTGCAGCGTACAACGTGTATGTTTGGGCTTCAGATGATAATTTCATACACAGTTGCTCTCTGTGTGGTGAGTGTGGATTTTGACCTTTCAAGTATGGCAAATAAAGAGTGTTCTACAAACAGTGTCACGGAACATTCCATAACTATGGTGGCACTTTTCTCTATTGCGAAGGCTGCTGCAGCGAGAATTTGTTCGCACACAAAGTGCCCTTAGATTACAGAGTCCAGTGTGCCGCTGTAATAGGCCAATGGCTTGTGGCCTAATGATGTGTTTTGCATTAATACTGCTCTCATTAGTGTGCCATTGCAGTGGGAGAATAAATAAAACTCTCGACCATAATCTGGCTTCGCTAGGACGGGTGCTGTTGTGATGAGATCTTGTAATTTGAGAAATTTTGTGATCATTTCCTGTGTCCATTTTATGGGAGCACTGTTCTTTTGAGCTTCTTTCAGTGCCTGGAGAAGGGGGTGTGTGTATGCAGCATAATCTAGTATCCATGGATGGCAATAATTGCACATGCCAAGGAATTTTTGCATGTCTTTTACACTTTTGGGCATTAGAGTGTGGTGTATTGCTGCTGCTCTGTCTGGTACGATTCTCTTACCATCTTTTGATATTAACTGCCTCCAGATACAACACTTCTACTAAGCAGTATTGCAGTTTCCCCTTGTCCACCTTGTACCCTTTTGTTGCTAGTAAATTCAATAATGTTATTGAATCTGCTCTACATTGTTCTTCACTTTCGCTGCAAATTAAAAGGTTGTCTACATATTGAATTATTGTGCTTTTTTCATCGATATTGCCAAGATCTTTGTGTAGAATTCTGTTGAAAATGCTAGGTCTCTCACAATAACCTTGGGGCAACCTGCAATGTTCATATCTCCCCCCCCCAGGGTAAATGCTGTTAGGTACTGACAACTGGGGTCTGGTGGTACTGAGAAAAAAGCAGTCTTCAGGTCCACCACTGTGAAGCATGTGGCTTCTTTTGGGACACTACACAAAATGGATGCGGGATTTGACACTAGGGGGAACTCCTTCTGTATGACGTCATTAAGTGGGCCGAGATCCTGGATCATCCTCCAAGCCCCACCCTTTGCCTTTTTTATAGGGTTAATTGCAGTGTTGCATGGTGAATTTGATGGCACAATAATGCCCTGTTGTAATAATGCATTTATTGTTTCCTTTATTCCTTCCTCTGCTTCCCTAGATAGTGGGTACTGTTTCACTCTGGGCGGTACTGCACCTGCTTTCAGCTTTATTTTTATGGGTTTTACTTCTCGTAATCATGGTGTCCTGTTGTCCATAAATTTGGTAGTACATGTTTCATATCCTCATAAAAAATCAAAGGTGGTACACTGACACTGGCCATGAGGGGGTTATTTACTTCCCTATTTCTAATCATTATATCACAGGGTACACAAATTTACATTATTATCTCCCTTTCAGTGTCATTGTCGGTGAACAGATCATCGTCAGTAAGATCACGTAGCGCTATGTTTGGGTCAATACATAACACTGTTCTCCACTCACATCCATGCGCGTCCAGTCCTATTCCCACAACAAAAGCAAGCAATATTCATTCACATTATGTTTGTTGCTCCATTTTAAAAGCAAAGAGGTCAGCAAAAACAATGTTGAAGGCCCAGCAGCGCTGGTCATGGGGCCAGATTATCCTGGATGCGGGATCAGCTCAAAACATCTACCCGGATCTCGGTTCCAGCAATCCATTTGCACCATTCAGGTGTTTTACTCATAAGATCACTTGAACGTCTGGTCAAGATACTTGTGAATATGCTTGTTAGGAATGTACTCGGTAGACCCTACTTAAGTACAGCTTTGTAGGTTTAAAAGATGTGCACCTTTTATACTTTACATGCGACATTATAGGAAACGCTCCCCCTCTCTTGGGCTATTTTCCAGGTGTTAATAATTAACTAATTAATCTCCTGAAATGGAAATATTTACTTATGGAGGGTGTTGCGGCTGAGAAAAATCTCTTGTGCTCCATACCCTGCCTCTCCTTACCCCGTCGCTGGTGGAGACTAAGGGGATTGCACTTTTGGGGGTTACTTTCTTTGTTTGGTGTGAGTGTGTGTGTGTTTAATTTACTGTGCAAAAAACATGTGCAAAGGTAGAAAGCAATCATTGTATCAACAGTTGACAAAACAGCAGTTTTAACGTGTGTCTAGTGAAAAGGTTTTCTTTCTCGCTACTGCGGGTATTGGGATCACATGCCCATGGACAGTCACAATTTGCCCATCGTTGCAATTGCATGTCCTAGTTATCAACATTTCAAATGTTTTGTTAATATAAAACGTATTACAGGTTTATATTTATTTATTTATTTTAATAATTGTACATTTGTAAGGCCCCTTACATTAGAAAGTGTTTCCAGAGGAGGATTAACAACAATAAATGGTCCTACTTAATGTGGGTTATATGTTCCTATCCGAAATGACCGAATGTTATTTGTTCAAAAATAACATTCACTATTTCCTCCTACAGCCATTTTGGATAACCTGATCACACCAACCCCCTTACTTACCCGTCAGCGGCACACAGTGGCGCCAACGTGCCATGTTCCTGCGATGCCTGTTCCCATTCACTTCCGTGATCGGGAACCGGCACCGCAGGGTCCATTTCTTCTTTTTTTTGGTACTTTATACGAACGGATGCAGGGACAAGGACAACCCCTGGAAAGCCAGTGGAGCTGACGGAGAACCAGAGACATGTGGGAGCCATAGGGTGGAAGAAGCACCACCCTAGAAGCCATGTTCTGCAACAATTGAAGCCAGTGCAATAAGTAATGAGTGGCCAGGTAAAGTGTATTGCAGTAATCAATTCCGCTGATGAATAGGCAGAAACTACTGGAGCATGAAACTTAGTACGGATGTAGGGTAATACGTTACAAAGAGTGCGCAATTTAAAGTGGCCTTTACGGCAGGTCAATGACAACTGCTCAGACATGGATATAGAGGCCATAATCTGATTGCCTAGGCCCTTAACCAATGAAACCGGTTCAGGAAAAGGGCCCAAAATGGCAGGCCAACGCTCCGGGGTCCAAAACAAAGAGGGGTTCTTAGTGCCAACCACCAGTACCTCAGTTTTCCCACCGTTCAATTTTAGCAAATTCCTGCCATCCATTCATCCATTCCCCCACAGCCTCGAACCAACTCCTATGCTGACCTGCCGTCTCAGGCTGTGATAGATCGAGACGCAGGAAGATTTGTGTGTCGTCGGTGTAAGAGTAGCAATGGAAGCCGTGTGCATGGATGTTACCCAGGAGAGCCTGGAAATAAACGTTGAACAAGGTGGGCAATACTGAGGAGCCTTGAGGGACTCCACATAGAAGGGTCATTGGCTGGGAGAGGAAGGGTGGCAGAGACACAGATTGAGTGCATCCGGACAAGAAGGAGGAAAGCCAGGCCAGTACCTGACCCAACAAGCCAGCGTAGGAGAGGAGGGAGACCAGGATGGGGTGGTCGATGGTATCAAAAGCTGCGACAGGTCTAATAGAATGAGAACCCCCACCCCTCCCTGGTCCACCATCTGTGCCAGATCATCCACAACTGACACCAGTCTAGTCATGGAAGAGTGTCTGAAGGCAAGTGCTGGTAGGGAGTAGTGAGGCAGACTGTTCAAGGGAGGACATGGCCCCTGTATGACTCAGAAGGGACTAAGCAGCCAGTCGCAGCAGCTGGGGCAGAGCATTAGCAAGGAAGGGGAGAGGGAAGGAGGAGGAGAAAAGGAAGGTCTTGAGAAGCTTCTGGAACTTAAGGTGATCCAGCTCAAGTCTGAGAGGGGCAGGGAGGCCATTCCAGAGGGACGCTCCTATCGAAGAAAGAGATCTACCCACCACATTGCTTTGAGAAACATCTAACCTGCAAAGAGTTAGAGCTAGGGGACCAAAGAACCCTATCATGGAGGTATTTAGGGAGAGAAGGTTAAATGTAGCGTGGGCCCAGGTCCCAGAAAGCCTTGTGGGTGATGCAAAGGGTCTTAAATTTCATCCTTGCAGCGACCGGGAGCCAGTGGAGCGATTTTAGGGCTGGAGAGATGCGGCCCCTGGGCTTGAGGCCAAGGATCATTCTCCCAGTCATATTCTGGATAAGTTGAAGAGGGCAGATTGAGGAAGAGGATGTTGCAGTATTCCAGCCTGGAGAGAACCAGAGCTCTAGAGACATTGAGTTTATGTGGGAAGGTGAGGAAAAGAGAATGCCTCCGAGGAGGTGAAGCTGAAAGTGAGCCTTCTTTGAAAGGTCAGCAATATCTGGTGAGAATGAGAGAGGAGTCGAAGATGACACCCAGGTTTTTTGCCTCACAAGAGGGTGAGAGGAGTGGGCCCACGGAGGGTAGCCAGAGAGTAAGGGGGAAGGAACGGGAAAGTTCCAATGAGAAGGATTTCAGTCTTACTGGCTTTAAGACAGAGATCATTTGCAGTGCAACATGCCTGCATAGCAGTTAGGCAATCAGGGATGAGAGAGGAAGGAGAGGAGGTAGCGGAGGGAAGCTTAAAGGAGAGCTGAGTGTAATCTGCATAACATTGGAAGTGAGGACAGATCCCCGTAGCCAAAGGTCAAGTGCCCCACAGCTGGATATTGCAAGCCATTGTGTGAAGATACAGCTGAGATTAGGACATTTATGTGGTGTGAGGTAGGATAGCCATAATCCTCTGAGAGTGAGAGTAGGGTACCAAAGAATGGAGATGATATAAAAGTACTGTTCAGGCCCGGGATGCACATCAAGTGAGGGAAGATCAGCGGGAGTAAAGGCACACTTAGGCTAAGAGGACAAGGTGCACAGAGCAATGTGGCAAGGTAACTGCACAAGTGGATTTGAGGCAGGTGAGATCAGAGCTCAGATATGAGCATTACAGAAGCAATGGGGAGGAGGGAGCCAGGTAACTATTGGTGTTAGTGGGGGCACAACAGGCAGCTGAGGCCAGGTCCATGGAATGGGAGAACTTTGCAAGAGGATATGTGCATAGTTACCGGGTGCTCTGTGATAGATTGGAAGCCAGGCATACAGATCATGGAGGGGCTTACCCAATCTAGCGGACCGATAGCGGCGACTGTTGGAATTCTGTGGTCAAGGCAGGGGGCCCTCTCAGCCCTCCCAAGCCCGGACAGGGCCAGACAGGGTGATCTGTGGCCCTTTCAGTGGTGGCCCTTAATTGTTTACGGAACACACATCATTGCCAGGTATTCACACAAATGGAGAGCTTTTGCCATCAGGCAACAGCAACAAGCACAATTTATTAGGCATTTCAGTATGTTGTCATTGTCCTTGCATCATATAAATACTCTCTATTAATCAGTGTTATTATTACCCACAGGTGGTACTCAATTCTTCACCCTCAGAATGCAGAAGGACCTAGTTGGTGGCACCATGGTTTCATTCTGGTTGCATGGCATTTTCACCTTCCTATAATCCACACGTTGCACATGAGCTATCCATCCAACATGCAACTATTTGACAGAAGTTAAGATTATATGGCCAGGAATTCACCCCATTTGGTGATTGTGACCATCACATGCCTCATGCCATTTTCCAAATATTGCCATCCTATATTCAGGTACTCTACCATGTACCAGGCTTTCCCATTAAATGCTCATGCACTCACACCACTTAACAAACATTGTTATACTCTGTCTAGGTACTTTAAGGGAGGCATGGTATCACAAGTATGACACTGACACAAAAGGTACAGTTTGTAAAACCTTTATTGAAGTCTCAATGGGGTTGGAGAAACTCCTACTTTGCCCTATAGCTAGGATGGGAGGAGTCTCGACCATCAACAAAATTAAATAAAACAGTCCTAGTTGAGTCTGTCAAATCAAAATGGCCTATACTATTAAAAACCTAATGCCTGCCCTATACCCTGGACAAAAAGTGTGTAAAGGAGAATATGTATGCAAAAGAAAGCCAGTGGTCAAATATAAAGAATAAATGTGGCTAAGTCAGCTCTCCTCCCCACGTTGGACAGCACGGAGTAAGGTGATCCCTGTAGGCAAGATGACACACTCAGGCTCTTAACACAAAGGCAGTTCAAAACGTGGATCGAGGCCCGCCTAGCCTTCCATGTTAAAGCCTTACTTTCCAATTTCCAAAACACAGTTCACCAAAATGTTCACCCGGGTCCCCCTCTGTCAGGCTCAGACCTCTTACAACAAAAGTTCATGTCAGTCTCCCTCAGTCAGGCTCAGACTTTTCACCAGAAATGTTCACGTCGGTCTCCCTCAGTCGGGCTCAGACCTTTCACAACAAAAGTTCACGTTGTTCTATCTCAGTCGGGCTCAGACCTTTCACAAGAAAGGTTCACGTTGGTCCCCCTCTCTCTGGCTCAGACCTCTTACAGCAAACACAAAACAATTGCAGGGGTTCCTTTCCCCTAACTTATCACACCTTCGGTCTCCCTCAGTCGGGCTCGGACCATTTCCTGATGTTGAAGACTTCCGAATGTGAGTGTCTTTTTTTCTACAGACCTCCGCAGGACCACTTCGACTTTCCAGCTTTCAACTCACACTCCTATGTTACTTGACCCAGTGCTTCCTGGTATGGGTAGTTCACTGTATTATGCACCAAAGTTCAACGTTCACCCTTTTACTCTCGCCTTTTCTCTGGGTTAATTTCAAACACCTGGCTTTTACGGTTCATTCACTTTATCGCTACAAACTTTTCACCTTTCACTGAGACTTTCGAGTGGGCTACTTCCTTTTGCCGGACCACTCCATTACTCAGTACCGCTGGCTTTATAGCTATCATTATTTCAAGGTTCATTTTCATGTTTGTCTTTCTTCGAGTCTTATCCACACGCGTGCAGCCTTTAATTGTGCGATATAATGTTGCCACTTCAATCTTTCTTTAGCACACACCATTCTCTTTTGTCGCTTGCCAATTCACTGGCTGTGTGCGTTTCTTTCTTGTCTTTACTGTCTTCTGGTTTGCGAGTCAAGGTTAGTACCATAGGCTTGGCCTCACCTCCCCAACTCTGCCGTTCACCCGTGAGGTTCACTGGTGTCCTTGAAACACAATGCAGCCTTCTTGTTTGGGATTCTGCCTTCTCCATGTGTCTTCTGCAGCCTTTTGGAAGCAACAACCTCCTGCAGGGAATTCCTGGGGTTCTCCGCCCGTGTCTCTCACCCCTCGGTCCATTTCTCTACTCCAATAGGTTTGCCTTCGCCTCAGAAGTTCTGATCTTACGCGTGTTCCACCTTGCTCAGAGTGTGTCTCTGTGTTCCGCCTTTTATCCGTGTGAGGAGCGCTAATTGATATCAGATGTATGCACGTAGAGTCAAGTGCCTGATTTTGCCTGACCCAATTAGTGGGACATGTCCAATGCGATGTGTAAGTGTTAGCATTGTTACTCTCAATCGCCCTCTTCCTCGGCCCAGTGTTTATGTAGAAAGGGGGTGGGAGTTGGGACTTCGGGGAATCTTATGAATTAGGAGGGATCATGGGTTCGGAAAAGGGTGGAATACTGCTTCTCCCAGTCGGCTGCCTCCCCAAAGACCCCTTACCCAGGCGATCCTCCCGCACTGTTCTACCCCCAGGAACTGGATCCAAAAGCGATGGCTGTGTCCTGGCCACCTGGGTGACAGGTCCCCGACGACTAGCGGGTGAGACACCCTTTGGTTTCTCACAGTAAGCTGATCATATGGGAACGCGACTGCTTCACCTCATTACCCACATACTTCTTTGATATTCCCCTATAGTGCTTTGAAGTCGTTTCAAGGATTTCCTTATAGTATAACCTTACTTAATAAAGCTAGGAACTGCACTCTTTTACACCGCCATCTTATTCTTTCCCTTTATTGAAACACTTGTGTATAGGCGCGTTATAAATGCCACATCATATCACATCATATCATTTCACACCCATTTTCCATTCTTCCGCCGGAGCATTTTGAACGGTCTCAGAGCGCTGTGTTCACCAACTGAAGAGAGCTAGTGGCTCTTTCTACACTTTCTACTGAGAGAAAAATTGTTGATAAAGTGAATTGCGGAGCAGCAAAAGACACATTTGTGGCAGCAGCATCTAGGAGCGTGCCTTTCATTTAGACAACAAACAAAAACATGAGATAGGAAGTGTATTCCTGTTTAAGATATTGTTGTATACGCTGTCTTCTTCTTAATTTTAAGTACAAGTCAATAAAACAGCATTTAAATTGCAATGATTACATTATGTTGGAGGGGGAGTGCAGTGCGGGACAGCAGTAGATGAGCAACGGGGGGGGGATTTTGTTTTTGTGCCCTAGGTGTAGAGTAATATTGTCTAAATCTGCCTTGATGGCTGGAGGTCAAGGGACTCAAAAGAAGCAAGCCACAGGATGAACTTTCAAGTATCAGAGTGTTCCCAACACATGAATGAGTATTGGATCAGGGAACCCACTTGAGGATGGGGTTTACCTTAGCCCCCCTACCAAGGAGGGGATCAGCGAGTACATTTGCATAAAGCGACCTTATCTGCAAAAACATTTTTTAAATTTCCACTTGAGAGCAGAAGGTAACACACAATGTGGGGGCCCCCTGAGATCTCTGCTGAGAGGGATCCCCCCAAGCTCAGCCACAAAAGAATGGGCTGCACCACACTCTGTGCCAGCCTGGAGCACCACGCGCTATGTGCATGATGATCACTGCACTAGGTGGAAGATGTACGTTTGTGTTGTAATTAAACTTTAAATCTTTCACCCAGCATATAAACAAGGGGGCTGTGCCTCTGGCTCATGAGTCCTGCTACCCAAGTGTAGCAACCAACTCTGTGCGTGGCCAGTAATAACATGCACAGTAATGATGCCATAAGAAAACGTGTTCATGCTGGCTGTGTCAGTATATACCAGTATCCCTTTGTACGAATATTCTCTTGTTGACGTTGTCCTTAATGCCAGTAAAAATCTGCTGCCAGAGGAAGAAAATATGTTATTGCTGCTGCACAAATGCTTGCCCAACTCTTGCACCACCATATAAGAATACTCTTCATGTTGGCTTTCCCCTCAACACAAGTAAAACAAGCAATGCTGTAGTAAGGAACAATTTCCTTGTTTGGCTGCACAAATGCCTCCACCCACCATATGAACATATGGGGCCGGGAGGATAGCTCAGGGGCAGCGTGTTTGCTTTGGAAGCAAGACAACGCAGAGCAACACAGGTTCGAATCCGGTCCTGTGCTTTTAGGCTGGTCTCCAGTATTAAGCATGTAAAAAATATTGATTAATGAAATAATTTTGACTTTGCCCTGAACACCAGTAAAACATGAAATAACACAGTAAGAAAACATGTACTTGCTGACTGTGCAGTGACCCCTGCCTTCACCATGTTGGAACACACATAATTTTGGCCTTGCCCTTTATGTGAGTAAATAATGCCATTCCACAGAAAGAACATGTCCAGTCTGCCATCCCCATTGTGCTATTAAACCACCACCCCAAACCCTCCTCCAAGTAACAACGTTCATCAAGTGGGCTATGCCAAAAGGTACCAGTAAAACGTGTAAGAAACCACAGTTAGCTAGTAAAATAAAATGGCATGTCACAGTAAGAAATGGCCAGACTGGCCGCAGCCAAAATTCCGGTCTAGCGAGGTAATACCATTTATCATGCTTGCCTTACTATAAATGCCTGGTAAAACAAATGTCATGCCACAGTACAAAAAGGCTAGACTTGCGCCACCAAAATGCCAGTCTAGCCACATAATAAACCATGACAATCTTGCTTTATCATGAATGGGCACCTATTAAACAATGTCGAAGTAGCGCTCCCTGCCCCTCAACCCTTCACGCCAAACGCAGCTCTTCAGGGGCCAGCCCAGCACAAACACAAGTACACACCCATTCACACAACATTCACGAGATGATTTCCTGACACCATTCACTCGCTCATTCACACAGACACACCCATACATCACACACTCACTCATTTACACACATGTTACATTGTGTGTAATGTGTGTGATTCGATCATCCTGCCAACTCAGGATGATCGAATCCCACACAACCTTCCGTAAAGCCTTGAAGACTAAGCTCTTTGTTTGACTCCCTCCCTCTATCTCCACCACTTGAATCTGTATTGCTTACTGTACCTGACATGTAACCCATTGTAAACTATGTAACTGTATTAATCCATTGTACTGGGCCGCTATCTTGTAACCCTTAAGCAAGCCTGCATACATATTCTTCTCAGCGTCTCTATGCCCGTGGGTTGTAGCGTGCTATACAAATACTAAAATAAATAAAATAAAAATACATAACACATCCTTGCACGCACATATGCATACAAACACACACACACACACACTAAATTAACATGCAGAATGCACACACACTTAATAACTGTATTTATTTTTCCTTACCTGCTGCGGATCCGAATCCTTCTTTCATGAGGTGGCTTCAGCTCCATTACGGCAGCTGTCTCTGACTCTCCAGCCTCCATAACGCAGACTGAAGCCAGGAAGCAGGGAGAGCTTCCCGGTTCCTGTTACATGCAGTGGGTCCGGAGTGCCGTGCCACAACTGGGACATTTCTTTCTGGCTTCACTACGACTTCAGAAAAAAATGATCTGACTTCAGAAAGAAAGCATTTATTTTGAATTTTATAACCGGCCCCCACGAGGACAGGGGGCCTCAGGGCCCTGCACACCACGAGGGCCCCTGCTATGCCAGTGTTTGGCAGGAAGAAATGTATACGAAAAATAAAATGCTCATGTATGGCATAACGCTAAAGGTTATGTTACCATTTTGTGGAAAGACATTTGAAGCACAAGCCTTATTGGATTCTGGTCTTTGGTAATACATATGGACCAGGCATGGGCCAGAGAGAATAACAATCTGGTGGCAAGGAAGGATGTCAGGGATATGATTTATGCAGTAGCTGATACAGCTTTTGCATCTGGACTTGTAACCAATAAGACCAAATTTATTGGCATTAGTTTGGAAACTCTTAGGAAGCACACTCTTTTGCTTTAGTACCATTCCCTGAACTCCTTGTGATCTTTGGAATCCCCTGGGTATATCCTACTAATTCTTACATAAACTAGAGCCCCCTCCCTGGGCTCAGGGTTTTGTGAGGGGAATGATGCTAGACATTCGTATCCAGATGATAAAAGGGCATCTTTGTACAGCAGGGTCAAGATGGCTGCAAGCTTGTCCCTTGTTCCCCTGCAATATTAGTAATGTATGGATGTCTATTGACAGCCAATGAACATTCCCATGCATATCAATTATGACTGTACTATTCAGCTGGACCCCAACTCAGTGATTCGATTTGGTTCCTTGGATAAGTTGTCAGGCAAGAAGAATTTGAAGGGATGTCTGCAGAGGAACCTTCAGAATGGGTAACCCATTCTTTGAAATCTTCTGCTGGGGCGCTGTTATTATTTGTGCCTAAGAAGACCCCGTGAATTGTAGCCCTGTGTGGAACAACCAGGACTGAACAGCATTTTGGTGAAATATTGTAACCATTAACTGATTCAGTTTTGGATTCAGTGCCCAATATTGCTAGTTGTTCAAGGGCAGTTAATGAGTGAAATGCTTCATTGCGAACACTGTTTCTGCCTTAGGAGCGCAGTGTCATGTCCTGTGGTTTATATCATTGTCCTTCTATTTTCTCTTGGTTTGTGGACTCTCATTTTCTTGAATTATTGAACCATGTTGACATTAGTAATTTAGTGCATGTTTTAATTCCCTTCATCTTCTCTACAGGTGGTTTGGCATTGGACCCCAACAAGAAAGAAGCTATAGTGGAAATATATGTGCTACCCTCTGTAAAGGGAGCTCAGTGTTTCTTGAGGTTTAGCAAGTTTTGTAGACAGTTCAGCCAGAATGATTCCCCTTATGCGTCTGTGATTCTTTTCTTTACTCAAAAAGGAGAATTTGGTGTAGGTGTTTCAGTGGGATGATCGAGCTGATATGGTCTGCGTGGCTCTAAATGTCAAGGTCCCTCATAGACACCTCTGGTTTCGGCATTGGTAGATGCTGTGGCAGCTTCAGGCACAGAGTGACTTTGTATCGCAACATACAAGGGCGATTGCGCCATGCCGCATGCCGCGTATAGCACATGACGCAGCCGTCTCGTGATGCGGAAGGATGAGTCAGTGCGCCACGCAGAAACATTCTGGACAGGCCAGATAATAAGCTTCGGCAAAGTGTTTGCAGCACTCTACAACACATGCAAGTCCCAGATCTCCGTTGCTCTCGCCCTTTGTTCCTGCAATTACTTGTTTTTTCCAAGCTTCTGACTGGACCTGTGTCTTTGTCTCTTGCTTCTTCCTACCTGGCTTACCCCTGTCTACCTCCATCTGTCTTCCTTGACTGCTTCTTGCTAACCCCCTGACTCGTCCTGAACTCCTGTGTACCGACTTGTGCATGCCTGATAACACTGAACTCGGATTAACCTTGGCTGTCTCCTCGTGATCTTCTGAGTACCAACCTGGGCTTTCTTCAGTTACCCTGGATTTTGACTCGCGATTCGGCTGGATTTGATTTTCCTTTTTTTGGGGCGTCTATTTTTGTACCTCCTGTGACCATCTTCACAAGTTGTGCCTACTTACCTTCATTCGCTGCATCTTCAACAGGAACGCTTCTGTGAACCAGATCCTAAGTGACAGCAGCAAGGAGTGACAACCGACTGTGTTTGGCATGGTGACGAGGTTACAAAGAGCCAGCTGAAGCAAGAGAGTAAAGGCTAAATGGTGATTTACAGAATGTGCCATAGGGACTGAGGTGGCATATTAAGAACCTCGTTATTATCAAATGTTCTGTGGGAGGTGTGTTGAGTGTCCAGCGGGGGCTGAGGTGTCATGATGGGACCACCATGCAGGGAAGCAAGAAAGGATAGTGTGGTTCCCTTGAATGTCCTAGAAAAAGCTTGATTCTCATGGCGAGGCCTGAGCATTAGAAATAGAGCACTTTGTAGCATTGAACACCCTTGGTGGTGCATGCTTTAGAGGAGGACCCGGCGTGAACGTAGAGTGAAGTGGGGGTGCAGAGACCAACCAGCAGGTTGAAGGTGGGCCAGCCCCTAATAGAACAGCGTCTGCTCCTTCTACTTCCTTCACAGGTGAAAACGAATGGATGGTTTGGGGCATTGACTGGGATTAATAGAAAAAAGGTGGTGATATAATATGGCATGATGTTGCGATTGTCCATGAGACCTACGATAGAGTTTTGGTTGGGGCCAGAGGATCTTTATGACACGCTAGCAACAGCAGTCAACTCATAATTGACATGGGGCCAAGTTCCCTCTAAACTAAAAGAGGCCCTGGTTATACCCCTATTGAAAAAGCCTACCTTAGACGCCTCAGTCTTGGCAAACTATCGGCCCATTTCACTTCTACCTTTTCTTATGAAGGTGTTGGAAGTAGTGGTGAGCCCTCAACTGACAAAACATCTTAGACTGCTGTCAAATGGGCTTCCGCCCTCTGATGGGAATGGAATCGGTCCTAGTATCTGTACTGGATGAGCTCATCATGATTAGAGATGTGGGGGGCACGGCAGGCCTCATTTTGTTGGACCTGTCGACCACCTTCGATACGATTGATCATGCGATTCTGTTAGCTAGGCTAGAGGAGGTTGGGTTTTCCGGACAAGTATTGGACTGGTCTGTGTCTTTTTGGGATCACGTTCACAAACAGTCTCCCTCTATCCGTATCGCTATTCCCCGGTTGCAGTTACCTGTGGGGTTCTGCAGGGCTCAGCTCTGTCCCCCTTAGTTTTTAATCTGTATAGTCGCCCTTTGATGGTTCTCATTTACTTGTTTGGCTTTAGGGTCTTCTCCTATGCAGATGACACCCAAATTCTGTTTCGTTTGGACTCGAAATCGGTAGCGGTGAGGGGAAGACTTAACAGATGTCTGGAATCGGTTCGGGCCTAGATGGAGGCAAATTGCCTTAATTCTAATGGCGGTAAAACGGAGGTGCTGATCATTGTCCAGCAGAGGCAGCCAAGGGATGGACCGACGACTTCTGGCCATAATCACTTGGCCCACTGCCTGAACCAGCCAAAATTGTCTGAAACCTGGGTATCAAAATACCGGAATCTCTGTTGATGGAGGCCCAGGTAAACACAGTGTGTGGATCAGGTTTTGTAGGACTTAAACAGTTGAGGAAATCCTCCCCTTTGTTCCCGACAAATTTAATTCCCAGATAGTAGCAGCATGTGTAAATGGTAGCATTGATTACTGCAATGCTATATATCTGGCACAGCCATCTTTCCCTACCCAGCGTCTGCAGGTGCTGCAGAATGCAGCAGTGCCTTTGGCCACACATATTCCGGCTGGAGCAGGAGTAACAAGAGCTCAGCGATCCCGCCATTTTCTGCCGATCGAAGGCAGGGTTACATTTAAAGCCTTGTGTATTTTGCACTGGGCCCTGAATGGCAAAGGCTGTCTGGCCATTCAGGAGAAACTTCACAGAAATACTCCTGCATGGCCTCTGAGATCTTCAATCGCAGCACTTCTGCAGATACCTAAATATAGGAGGGAGCGTCTGGGTGGCCGGGCCTAAACTCTGGAATCACTTGCCTGTCCATTTAAGAACTAGGGTGGACTTTCTGCCTTTTAAACAAAACCTCAAAACTTTCCTCTTCAGGTAAGGACTGGTTTTCTTTTCCAGTCTCTTGCTTCATTGGTTTGTCCTATTCTTAAGCGCCATGATGCCTTTGGTGAAGAGTGCGCTATATAAGTAGGTGATTGATTGATGTTAGTATGAGGCAAGTGAGTAATACTTATGTGAGGGCGAATGATGAATGCCCAGCAATGAAATCGAAAGTCAATAGGCCGCAGGATCAGTTTGAGGAGATACAAGAGAACTTTCAAAAGGAGCCAGCCATGTGAATGTTATTGTAGAAAGATTGTATGTCGGGCAAAATGACAGCAGAAACCACAAGCACTGTACCCACTTGTGCCCACAGGCATAGCAGCGGCCATCAAAGCCCCTATAGTGCAGGGGCCCTGCCACCACATGTCCTGGGAGTGGGTCCCCTCAGGCTAGTTTCTTTTTGAAGTCACTCTGCCTTCATAAAGAAATTATTTGCGTGAAGGTTCGGTCTGGAAATAATTTCTTTATGAAGTGAAAGTGACTTCAAAAAGAAACCAGGGCAAGCCCTACGACTTCAAAAAAGAAATAGAGTGACTTCAAAAATAAACCAATTATTTTTTAATGAATAGTGCTGCCCTCCACCCCACTACATGGAGGCCTCACGATCCTCTGCAGATGATGGAAACAACTGTTCCTGGCTGCTGAAGGGAGCTGAAGTCCTTGTTCCGTGGACCAAAGTATTAAAGGTAAGAAAATGTATTTTCTTTAAATGTGTGTGTGTGTGCATACATGTATGTGTATATATGTATATAATGTAATGTGCATGAATGATTGAGTGCATGATGTATGGGTGGCTGCCTGTGTGTGTGTATGGTGAAAGGGTGCATACTTACATGTATGGGTGGCTGGGTGTGCGTGTGTGAGTGAACGATGAAATGGTGCATACTTAAATGTATGGGGGGCAGTTTGGGTGTGTGCCTGTATGGTGAAAGGGTGCACACTTAAATGTATGGGTGGCTGCCTGGGAGTGCCTGTGTAAGTGTATGCTGAAAGGGTGAACACATAAATGCATAGGTGGCTGCCTGCGTGAGTGTATGGTGAAAGCGTGCACACTTACATGTATGGGTGGCTGGATGTGAGTGAATGGTGAAAGGGTGCACACTTAAATGTATGGGTGGCTGCCTGGGAGTGCCTGTGTAAGTGTATGCTGAAAGGGTGAGCACATAAATGCATATGTGGCTGCCTGCGTGAGTGTATGGTGAAAGCGTGCACACTTACATGTATGGGTGGCTGGGTGTGAGTGAATGGTGAAAGGGTGCACACTTAAATGTATGGGTGGTTGCCTGGTTGTGCCTAAAATTCTGAAAGAGTGGGCACTTAAATGTATGAGTGACTTCCTGGGTGTGCCTGTACGGTGAAAGGGTATGCACTTAAATGTATGGGTGGCTGGGTGTGCGTGTGTGTGTATGGTGAAAGGTGTGTCTGCTTGTATTCAGGGGCACAATGAAACCTACATTTTCGGGCGAGGCTAAGCCTTCAAATGTTGGGGAGTGGCACTAAGTTCACAGGCGGTGGGGAGAGGGAAACTGATTGTGTGGGTGCATCTAACTTTTTTACACAGCTCCAATGTTACAAGCAGTTAACTCTCTCATTTAAGTCTAAAAGCACCCACTTAGGTCTCCTGGCCCCTCTCTATCCTTCCAATCACTCAGTTGGCATGCAAGTACTAAACCAGCTTCACAAATTCAATTGCCTATACAAATTATGTATTTGAATGCAGGTACTAAAAGTGAAATGCTTTACGTTAGTAATTGCTGGGCCTTTGTTCACAGCGAAACCCAGGTGCTGTTTAATATGTGTGTCCTGTTCTGTCCAGCAACGGTCCTGTAGGTCAGCCAGGTTGAGTCAACATAGCCCAACATTTCGGGGTGGGGGGAAGGATGAAGTCCAATCAGCTCAATGGTGCTGCACCACTCCTTGTGTTTAATGCCTTGATAACTTATTTGTAATATTCATTGCTCCTTGCTCTATTCTTCCTTGTCCCAGTTATTGTGTATGAGGCACATTGCCTCATACACAACTACTGGGATGAGGTAGAGGGACCTGGAGGTAATGCTTGGCATAGTTACCTGTAATCTTCATTACTTTAAGTCCCACTCTTCTTCGTGACAGTGCTTACGTATGAGGCAATCTGCCTCATACGTAAGCACTGGGACAAGGAAGAGGGGTGTGGTGGTAATTCTGGTCCAAGGAGCTAATTTTGGGGGTTGGATATGGGATGTGTTGGGGGTTGGAGGTGCAGAGATTGTGTGATAAATCGTAATGATACTTCATGTCCAGGCTAAGCAGGCATGACATGTGCAATTAGTGGCTAGAGAGACATTTTGGTATAGCCAGTATAGTCATTTCTTAGATTGGCTTGACATTTATTTATCTGGGCATCTCTGATAAAGCAGTCCTGCCAAGTGTAATTACCTGGCTAGACTGGCATTTGGGTGCTGCCAGACTAGCCGTTTCTTACTGTGGCATTGTATATTTTTCTGGGCATCTGTGATAAAATAACCATGACAAGTGTTATTGCTTCGACTGGCATTTTGGTGCAACCAGTCTAGGTATGTCGAAATGTGGCCTGGCATGCTTTACTGTAATATGTTATTAAGTGTCTAGACTTGACTGCATTGTGCAGCCAGTTGGACATGTTTTCACTGTGGCATGACATTTTTAATAGCAAAGCATTCAATTAATTATAGCATGAATGTTCCTGTGCACTTTTGTTGTCTTGCATGAATTGGATTTGTGGATTGGTGTTACCCTACAAAGCAATTGCAAACACTCGGCCTCATTACGAGGTGGGCGGAATGGTTTTAACGGCGTTGGTAAAGGTGCTGGTGCCGTTAAACCCATTCTGCCCTATTACGAGGTTCCCCCAAGGGACCCGCTCTGGACGTCTGGTTTTACTAGACGTCCTTTGCGGGTCCCGCAAAGGGACCAGGGAGCTAACAACGGGCCCTTCATTAACGGGCCCGTTGGTAGCTCCCTCCCCATTCCCATTGAGCCCTATGGGGGCTCGAATGGGAATGGGGAAGGTCTGGGTTCCCTGAATGGGGAAATACCGGGCCCTCCAAAGTCGGAATGGCCCGGTATTTCCCCATTCAGGGACCACGAACCCGGACCCGAGTTTGGAGGCAGCCATTAAGGGCATGGCTCCCTCCAAACTCGTAATGAGGCGCTCTGGCTTTTTAGCCAATCGTTCCTCAGAAAGTCTGCTTTATAGTGCATTAAAACACATATTTTTATCTTTCTCCTAGTGCAGTGTGGGGCTTACCCTGCAGCAGCACGTTCTTGTGTATTGCCCAAGTGTAGTAATCCAGGCCGCCCCAGTGTGTGGTGTGACCCATGATTTGTTGCCGAGCTGGGGGCAAGGTGGGCTCAACATGGCTCGTAGGGGGGCCTCAAATTTTGTGCTACGTCACTGCTTGTGCCCCAAACCAAAACTTGGTAAAGCTCATACTGTCCCACCCAATGGTTAATCCCGTTCACTAATGTGAGATGAGTTTAGATTCTATTAAAGATGAGGAGGCAAGTATTATGCATTATATCTTGACTTCTGACACCACAGCAGCAAAGAAAACATTTTACAATAAACACGTTTCTTCACCTCAAACTGAAAATAGTAGTCAATGGAAGTACCCAAGGGAAGAATCCCAAACCAAAATGGAGGCCAGGTCATGTCCTGCAGGCAACCAACAGGCAAAGACCCACCCCCATATAAGTCCTTTCCTCAAACACCAACTTCTATTCTACAGCTGCACCACAACAGATGCCAACCCTAAAGACCAACTGTTGTAACACAGAGACATGATCCATGACTAACACCGGGAACCTCGTGCAGCACGGCATGTTGGGACGTGGAAGGTCTCTCCTTGACTGGGCCACCTCACCCCAAAGCTGTAACTAGAATAATTAAGAAAGGGTGGTGGGTGGGATAATACTCTCCTCCTTGTTGTTAATAGAATCTAAACCCTCTCTCGCATTAGTGAGGGGGATTAACCATTCTATGTCAAGACAGGAGGCTTCATATTATGCAAGTTTAAAGCCCAGGCATCACATTAAATGCAACATGATCAATACATTTGTGGTAAAAGGTCTTGAATATGGACTCTCTGGACCAATCAGCTGCCTTTAAAAATAGTTTGAGGCTTCCCCCCAGAAAAGCGGCTTTACAGGCTATTGCACCCAGTACAGAATGAGAACCGAAAGAAGAAGTGTCAACACCAGCTTCCTTCATGACCCACCTAACCCACCTGGCTAAAGTGGCCGGGAAAACCGGATTATGGGGTTTCTTGTAAGAAATTAGCAGCTCAGAGGTACCGAGGGCCGAATCCCCTCTATCTTTAATTCATAACATTTTAAGCATTGCACCACACACAGTTTCTGATACTGTGGGAAAGCTGGATAAGAAATTGAGGAAATCAAACACTTAGTCCTTCTGGAAACAAAGAAAGTAACCCTTATTATCAAAATCCAAAGCTCTGATATCAGAAATTCTCTTAATGGAAATGAGGCACAATAACATGGCTAACTTGGAAAAAAGTTGCTGCAAAGACAATTCATCATTATGAGGCCAAGAATGAAACAAATCCAGGACCATATTAACATCCCATATGACACAATACTTAGCTTTAGGTGGAACCTTGATGCAAACAGACTTAAGGGCCAGAAAGTGCCTCCCCACTGGTTCACCTTTCACTAACACATGTCCTGCTGAAATGGCTGATCTGAACCCATTAATGGTTCTGTATGCCTTATCCTCTTTGAATAATTCAACCAAAAAATGTACCACTTCTACTGGAGATGGAAGTGGGGATTGAAGTGTTGAGCCACACACCAGCTAACTCAGTGGCTCCATGTTAAAGAGTATCCTGATTTGGTAGAAGCTGCCCAGGAGTCTTTGTTGATACAGATAGAGTCTTGTGAAAGTCCCTGGAAGCACCAGGAAGAGCTGAAATCTTCCAAGCCATAAGGAAGAGATTCCCCTGAAGGACCAGCGCGTCAGGGAGACCTGTCGGGGCCGAGGGAAAAGACAAGGAACATCCACCGCCAACTCTAAAAGGGCTGGAAATCACACCTGAGAGGGCCAAAAAGGAGTCACCAATACGAGTGTTGCAGCCTGTCTGCGCACTTGAACCGGGACCCTGGCTATCCTGGTAAACGGGGGGAAAAGCATGGGACAGGGGAACGGACCAGTCCTGGAGGAAAGCGTTGGATGCTAAAGCACTGGGATTTGGTCTCCAACTCTAGAAACGGGGTGCGTGACTGTCATGATCTCCAGCATGATCCCTAAACATTCTGCCCCATGTACTGGTTCCACAGGTGCCCTCACCATACCCAGGGTTAAGGAGAAGCAGGACTGAACCACCTTGTGGCGCACCTGGCACTTATGAGCATATTGGTGCATTGTTTCCACTGACTTGAAAAACTTTCCAAGAGGGCCGCCATGAAATTCATCTTATTTCCGCCAAGATGGCTGACAATGGAGCCATCAGACACCTTCTGGAGGTGTAGACTAGTGCGATTGGTGGGGTATATTAACCACACCCACGCAACGTCCCTCACTTCGCGTTACTCTGCAGTAGCAGCATGACTCTTACTCTGCAGCTCTGTGGACCTGAAAAGGAAAAGTTCGAAGGTGCGGGACCGGCTCAGGCTGCAAGCACAACATTTGCTACTTACCCGCTGGGTCTCTCCACCGTGCCACTTTCCCAACTCAGCAGCATCCGACCTCCAGGGTCATCTGTTCCGCAGCTACGTGCTCCGACGTGACTCCCTCCGACTCCACTCTGCGGCACGTCTCTGCTGTTCCCAACATCTGCAAGCAAAGCAACAGGAGAAAGTAAGCATCCGGCAGCATTTGAAGCACTTGTGCTGCCCATTCAAAATCACGCACTTCACAAAACCACCCACGTGCAACCATAAAGCACGTGCAGCACAGACCGACAAGAGCTGCAAGGAACAAGTGAGCAAACCAAGGCCAACTAGAAACGTATAGATCTTCAGGCAAAAGTTAATTAATCAGGGCTAAGCAGTGCCTTGATGGACTTCGGGCAAACAAGGAAGCTAAACAACCTCAGTGGATATTACTCATGTTTCCAGCAAGAACTGTTCAGTGACACTTACCTTAACAGCAAAGGAAAATTCTCCCCTCCACAAGCCACAGCAGATCTGGGCTTGCTTACCCGGTGATGCAACTGGGCCAGTGGAGAGGGACAGGGAAACCAACGCTCCCCTGCTCAGTTAGCAGGGAGGAGAGCACAGTAGTTCCACCCAGAGGCGAGTCCAGTCCGCCCAGGGTGGGGAGGTTGGGGATTACCAGTGAAACATCCGACACCCGTGTGCTTGTCTCGGGAGGAGCCCCCAACCCTGAGCAGCAGCTACACAGCACAAGGCAGCCAAAGGGTCCAGAGAGCCAGACGCTCCCGCAGGGCATCAGGTAAGCGTTACACGGACAGTTGAGTCTCGAGGCAAACAGGTCCACCTGAATCAGGTCCCAGAGGGAAAAGATCTTGGCAGAGTCCTGTCCAACATCCAGTCGTTCCTGTCCTGAAGGTGCCTGGAATTCCAGTCTGCTACTGCATTGTTGACCCCTGGGAGATATTCTGCCTTCAACACAATGTCCCTGTCTAGGCAAAAATGCCAGATCTCCCTTGCTAAATCCGCCAGGGCCCTGGAGCGGGTTCCCCCTAGATGATTTATGTAGTGAACTGCAGATACATTGTCCATCCGAAGGAGGACACAGCAATTCCACTGGTCTTTGAGTAGACCTTTGACTGCAAAGGAGCCCGCTAACAACTCCAGACATTGATATGCAGCTTCTTCTCTAGACCAGACCATTTCCTGCCCATGGAAACCTGCCCTATCCTGGCACCACAGCCTGCTCTGCTGGTGCCCGACTCCAGAATGGTATCTGGACAGGGTCCAAAAATCGCCCTGCCATTCCAGGCGTCCATGTGCCTGAGCCACCAAAGGAGTTCCAACCTGGCTTCGGGAGACAGAACCACTAACTGAGAGTAAGAACGGCTTTTGCGCAGATGCTTGCCCTTGAGGCGCTGCAAGGCTATGTAATGGAGGGGAGCTGGAAAGATGGCTTGAATGGAGGCTGACAACATCCCCACTACCCTGGCTAATTACCTGAGGGAGACCATCCCTTTCTAGAGGAGGAGGAGGATTTCCTTCCTTATTTTGGAGGGTCTGCTGTCTGGAAGGAGAAGGATACACTGCCTGGAATCTATACTGAAGCCCAGAAATTGGATACCTTGTATAGGCTGGAAAATGGACTTGCTCGCATTTATTACAAAACCTAACACTTGTAGGAAAGAGACTGTTAAACTCAGAAGAGTCTGAAAGAATCTGAGCATTCTGAACTAGAAGAAGCATGTCGTCCAGGTAAATGATTATTCGAATCCCTTTTGACCTGAGGTGAGCCATCACCGGTTTCATTAGTTTGGTGAAGCACCACAGGGCTGTCGAAAGGCCAAACGGAAGAGAGGCAAACTGCCAAATGCGAGACCCCCATTGGGACTGCAGGAACTCCTGGTGGGGAGGGTAAACTGGGACTACCAAGTATGCATCCTTGAGGTCTATCTTGACCATCCAATCTGCCGGTAGAAGGGTGTCCATTAGGAGGTTAATCCCCTCCCTTTTGAAGTGTTGATACACCACAAATGAGGTGAGGGCTCCCAAATGTATAACTGGGCGAAAGCCCTCCTCATGTTTTGGGACTTGAAATATTGTTGTCGGGGGGAAATTCTGCCGGGGTCAGCTGGCCGTCCGCGAACCCCCGGGCAGGGAGGCCCAACTCCTCCCGCGTATCCCAAAAATGAGTATGAGGCACACGCAAGAAGCAAGGTGGTTCTGCTGTTTATTAAAAAAAACGGCAGGGATGGGTCAAGGATCGTACGCGTCCGTCCTGACTCTCTCTGTCTCTTCGTGGGGCTCGCAGGCCCTTTTTACCTCAGTATGACGCTCTACTCGCGTCACCTGGGAAAGTTAGCAAAAAACCTATCGCCACTCTGGATTGGTTCCTCGAGTGGTAGGGTTAGTATAGCATACGTACAGAGAACGCTGTTTGTGGTTGAGGGTCAGTCAGGAGGTATACTTGGGTTGTCCCTTCAATTAGATACATGAAAATTGTTACATGAAGACCCCTGAGGATTGGCTAATGTTAATGGCGTCAGTGATAAGTGCCCCATGTTCTGATTGGTCCACTCGCGAGCCCCCCAGTCTGGGACCATCGCTGTTCCCAGCTCGCGGTGCACCTGTCATTTGCAACAATGTATAACTATGGGTATGTGCAGACAATGCGAGGATTTGTTCATATGCTGGAGGGCAGACTACTCCCACCGCCGCAGATGTCCATTGAGTCGCTTCATTGTTGCTGCCTGTGTCTCAAAACGTGGGATCCAGGCGCCTCCGTCCTGCTGGGTCTGGCACCCTGTCAGGTTCGGCTTGGTCACGAGAGGAGAGACCATGGTTGAGGCAGAATTCTGCACATTTAATATTGTATTTTCCACTGTGTGTCTGGCTTAGTTTGCAGGTGTGACCTTGGCTTCGGCTTGTGGCATGCGAGTTTGCAACATTGTGCCCTTGACTGTCTGTTCTCGCCGGGCTCACTCTGCAGGGTCAGCAATTGTACTCTTGCTCGTTCAATGTTCATGGAGGCTCTTGCTTGCGGCCTACTTGGGCCTGGTGCATAGGTGGGGATGTTTGATGCACGGCGCTTTAGGTTATGGTATCATATTGCTTTATCCCCAGTATCATGTCTTCGTTATATTTCTCATTGCAATGTATGGGTTAGGAGAAGCGTCAGCAAGCATTTTAGATGAGTTCGTTGTGCGTCTTGCGTTTCTGCATTTGAAAAACCTATGTGAAAAATAATAAAGATGCGCGTCAGTGGGTGTGTCCGCCACCTAGGTCATAGCACTGAATATGTTCTTCGTGTGGATTGGTGTGGGAGTGTCCAGTGTGCATGTTTGCACGGGTGTGCTGACCGTTGACTAGGTCGTCATGGCATCTCTAACGATGTGTTTATTTACTGTTGAATGGTTCAGTCGAGTTCATCCATGCCGCAGGTGTCGGCATGGGCAGGGCAGGCTGGTGGGCAGGCTGGTGGGCACATCCGTATGTTCCTGTACCAGGGTATTTGGTCATCTGGTAGACAGGCAAACTCCTCTCCTGGCGGGTGTCTGGGCCGCGATCCTCTAGGCCAGGGGCGTGAGGGGATTGGTGGGAGCCTTTTGTTCCATTCTCCCACTTCAGTCCCCCCTCTGGTCGACTTGTCGACCACAAACATATCTTTTTCCTTATCTCCTCTTACTCTCCATATTTTAGTTACTCCTCCCAAATGTCCATAGTGGTTGACATGGTCTTCAAATGACCAATACATATATACACATGTTCCTCCAGGTGTGCAGTATACCCATTTCCCTATGTAGCTCCTTGGATTTCTTGGGTTTTCGAGCTTCACAGATGGTGGGTCCAGGTGGTTGGTGATGATCTGTTTGCACAGTTTTTCTCTCTCTTTTATTATTGTGCCTGTGTGCTGGCCATCATCTGCCGGCATCAAGGGGTGCATACCAACCATTTCGATCATTTCGTCTGTAGTGCGTGCCTTCCGGGCCTTCCAAAATCTTAGTATGATCAGTGCAGCTCCAACCAGTATTATGCATCCAACTATAATCTTCAGTCCGTCCGACAGCCAAGATGGCATCCATGACCATAACATTGAAAACCAGCTGTCATCCTTCTTCACTCCTTTACTTTCTCCCATCATTTTGGAGTGCATCTGGGCCAGTTGTGATACTGCTTCTGTCAGTGTACCATTGTCAGCATCATTAGCAGGAATGAATGTGCAGCATGATTGTCCTATCTTTGCGCAAACTCCTCCTTCCATTGCTGTAAGGAGATCTAATACATATCTGTTCTGTAGTGCTACCATCCTCACTGCTCGCAGCTCCTCTTTTATTGCGTTGAATCCATTTACTGTAGAATTAATTGTCATCATTAGCTCCCATCGAGTTATCTGGAGCCATTTTGCGTTTGCGTAAGCTTGTAGTCCCGGATGTGTTATTGACGAGAAGAACATTGCTGCTCTGCTGAATAGTCTGTGTTCTGGTGGGATTGAAGTGAGTGCTGTTTGCGACCTTCCCCATAGGTAATTTCCTGTCAGAGGTTCTCCTTGTCTCTTCTTTCTATTCAGGACATTGTTGTTGTTGTTGTTTTCGTTCTCTGACCCCTTCTGAGGTTTTACAGATCTCTTCTTCCTCTTGTTTCCTTCATCCATTTTAGGGAAGTTCGCCACGTTCACATGTTTCTGGGGCACCACTAGTGATGGTACATTAACGTGTACCATTGTGCATATACCATTCCACAGAGGGGGCAGTGTGTGATATTCCTTGTTTCCGCAGGCCCAGTCATGATCCATTAATACTGCTGTTCCTGCTCCCCACTCAGGTAACTCTGTCACGCGTGCACAGTTGGTGTTGTATCCCACGTCCACTTCTCCTCTATGTTGGTAGCATACCCTAGGTGCAGACAGCGGCAGTATGCTTATTGGGTCTTCATCCTTCTCCATCCATGTCAGCATGGGTAACTTGCCCCAAATCGTCCAACATCTGTGATTGTGTTCATCAATAGTTGTAATATTTTCTCTTGTTACCATGTTGCTGCCAATCACTCCTATGTCCCATTTGTTGTCCATGTAAACCTTCCCTGTTATTGTTACCAGTGGTCTTTCCCAACATCCTTGTTTACCAGGAACTTCAGTGGCGTACCAGTCACATGGTAGGTATTGTAGTGTTACTTTCTTTGTTTCTCCCTTTTCAGGACCACTTGTCATGTATCTGAATGCTTCAGCATGCAAACTGCTCTTGTGGTAACTCAAATAAGTCTTGAGGAAGTTGTTTTCGTATGGATATGTATCTTGTGTTTTCCACACCAGTTTCACCACCGTCCCTTGAAATCTCCCTTTCGTTTGGAACAGTGCCAGGTATATTATACATCGTGCTGTCTTTTCATCTATTTCCGTGGCAACAAATGTTCGAGAAGTGCTCATGGCGTATAGGATCAATGAGCAGACGTAGCAGCTGTCTTCTGTTGTCTGCTTACCTATTTGGGTCATGTGTTGGTACCACATGTTGTTCGAGACGTGTGCTGAATCTGTTATGTAGTTATCAATACCTTTATTATCTGAGTATGTGCTACATTTTACTCTATTTCCCTTTTGTGGAGGCTTGCTAGTACCACCTGACGTAACACCTGTTGTAGCCGTGGGTGGGGGTACATTAGGTTTGGGTACAGCCAAAATATTGATAGCATAACTTTTCTGCCATACAGAGGCAGACAAAAACCCAGTGATCATCAAAATCCCTATCATTTTTATTACAGAAGCTAGTCTCACCGACATTTTGCTCTTACCTTGCTGCAGTCCGGCAGCTTATTCTTGCGACGTTAGAGTTGCCCGCCTGAAAATTCTCAATATGCTTGTTATTAGTGTTAGTTGTTGTTTTCAAGCTCTCCCTATCAAGTAGTCGTTCAGTGCCCAGGCGAAGAGCTGTTCCCACGCCAATCTAAGCGATCTGTCTCTTAGGGCAGGCAAGTGTTGGTGAAGATGGGGCATTGATTGTTCTATGGCCAAGATAAATGCTGTGTAGTAGACACGTACGCTCCTTCTTTTTAGGTACTTTGGCCTTTTTATGTGATAGACAAATTGGTGTGATAGGGCTTCAGGGTAGTTATCATCTGAGGGTAGCATCTACTCCTGGGCAATGAACTTTGTTAGTTATCTGTTTTCTCAGCAATACAATAATACGCGGTACCTGGATGTGCGAGAAAGAAAGAAGAGAACATTCAAGTGTTTACATGTGTATATGTGCAAGACAATGTCCTTCAATTGGGTGGTTACTGTAGTGGGTAGGGGGTCGATGGGCAGAGGGTTTGGGCTCAACTGGCGGAAGTCTCTTTACTCTTTGATCGTGTGACCATGGGGTGGCCGGTATAGGAATTACCAGTTTCAGTAGTTGTCTCTGGGGAATCTGGGGGGTGGCAGGTATGGGGACACTTAGGTCGTCAGCTGTGGTAGAAGTCTCTTCCTCCGTGGGTGACGCTGTCGCTGTTCTTCCAATGGCACTGTCGGTGACGCTAGGGCGGGTCGGGAGTTTGCAGATCTTTACGTCGTGTAGGTGATTCCAAGCCGCTTATCCTGCAACTTTACTGCTCTCGTAGATACCTCGTCTACAAGGTGGGGACCAGTGAAGCGTGGGCTGTTCCACTTTCTATTGAAATTGCAATTAGCAATTTTGCACAGTTTTTCCTTTTCCGGTCCTTGGTCCTTGTCTTCTTGTCGGTAACTCTTAGACCAGCCCCGCGTGCGCTCGAGCTGTTGAGACACAAACACTACACTAGTAACCAAAGAAGACACATATTGGTACATTTCATCACCAAGAACAGTTGCAGTGTTTTCATAGTCTGTGGATGCCCTTGATGCTGGCGTTAGAGGAAGGCGCATTTGTCGTCCGGTCACCACCTCATGAGGAGTGAGGTGGTGGTCGGAGCCTGGTCTATTCCTCAGCTCAAATAGGGCTAGCGGAAGGCAATACAACCAACTCTTCTTTGTTGTTTGCTGTATCTTTGCAATTGCCTCCTTCAGTAGGCCATTCAGGCGTTCGCATACATCGTTGGCCTGCGGGTGATATGCACATGCAAATTTATGCTTGATGTTCAGAAAGGATGTGATGTGCTGGAACATTTCATTAGCGAAATGCGGGCCGTTATCCGACCGCAGTACCTCGCACACTCCCCACCTGGGGAAAACCTCCCTCACTAGAAATTTAGCTGCTCTAAATGCGTCTGGATGTGAGCAGGGTCCTGCCTCAATCCACCTGGAGAATGGGCATACTACTACAATCATATACCTATTTCCTTGACATACGTTGATCATATCAACATAGTCAATATGGATGTGCAGGAAGGGTCCCTCTGGCCGGGGTATAGTGCCTTTTATCACTTTCAGCGTGTGACCGCCGTAAACTGTTGACATGTGAGACAATTGCTGATAAAATTTGTCACATGGGAATTTAACTCGGGACAGAACCAATCTTCCCTAATTCATGCTGCAATAACTTCCTTGCCTGTGTGGGCTGGGAGGTGGAGTTGGCTCAGGGCGGTGTTCAATAGTGCCAATGGCATTACCATCCTTCCAGTGTTACCCTGGCGCCATAGTGCGTCAGTTGGTGACATTGTACATCCTCTTTTTACCCATATTTCTTTTTCTGCCATTGGTGCAGCCACTTGTAACTCCATTATCTGTGTGGCTGGGAGATGGGTGTACCCTTCTCTTATCAACATCTCTTTAGCTATCCCCATCCCTCTCCCTCTCTCTGACTCTGGGGGGTTCCATATCTCACCAAAATATGCGGCATACTTCGCATGTGCGTCTGCTGCTGCATTTCCTTGTGAGATATGATCTTCTCCATTAGTGTGTGCAGTACATTTGACCAAAGCTAATTCTTGGGGGTCATTTATTACTTCAATTAATTCAGCTAATAAGAGAGCATGTTGCACTGGGGTGCCGTCAGCTCTCCTAAACCCTCTTCTCCTCCATTTGGACAATCCTGAGTGGACAGTAGACGTGACATATGCGCTGTCAGAATATATAGTTACTCTTTTGTCAAAGCTCTCCTTCAACGCCAAGATCAGTGCAACCAATTCTGCTGCTTAAGCAGAGTAATGTTGTGGTAATTGTACGCATTTCACTGCCACATACACCAATTCCTCTGTCATTTTTACCACTGCTGCCCCAGTTCTCCTTATCCCATCACTTTGGTCTATTGTTGATGACCCATCAATGAACAAGAGCTCTCCTCCATTTAGCGCGTCCTCTTCAACTTTTCTAGTACATGAGTACATTTCGGTAGTCTGCGTACAATCATGTGCATAGTCGCCTTCCTCAATCACTTCCGCTATAAACCTTGCAGGATTAACTGTGCTGCATCTAACAATTGATAATTCTGGTCTAGATAAGATGATCTCATAACCTGACGCCCTCTGTGTGGTTAGTGTGGACTTAGGCTTGTTCAATATTGCAAATAGTGCATGTTCCACAAATAGTGTGGTTGGGCACCCCATTGTAATTGATGATGCTTTCTCTACCGCGAAGGCAGCTGCGGCGAGACCTTGTTCGCAAGGGAAATGTCCTAACATTACAGGATCCAAGTGACCACTGTAAAATGCTACTGGTTTGTAACCCATGCTTGTTTTTTGAGCCAACACTGCTTTCATTACTGCTGAGTCGCAATGTTAAAATATAAAGAATTGTCGTTCATAATCTGGGGTGGCCAGTACCGGAGCAGTTTATATTGCATCTTTCAGTTCATCAAAGGCCTCTTTCATTTCCATTGTCCACCCCAATTTTTTCTCCCCTTTGTTAACTTCTCTTAATGCCTCAAGTAGGGGTCCTATGTATGAGCTGTAATCAAATACCCATGCTCTACAGTAGTTGCACAGTCCCAGGAACTGCTGCAGTTCCCTCACTGTTTGTGGCAACAGCGTTTTTGATATGGCCTGTGCTCTTTGTGGTGCAATCTTTCTTCCGTATTGGGATATGAGCTGGCCAATGTATAGTACCTGTTCCTGACAGTACTGTAACTTCTCTTTGTCTACCTTGTAACCCTTTTCAGCCAATATTGTCAGCATCTTCAATGAGTCCTCTCTGCATTGTTTTTCGCTTGTGCTGCAAACTATTATATCGTCAACATACTGCAACACTGTGCTTTCCACTTCAATGTTTCCCAAGTCCATCTGTATTACTCTGTTGAAAATTGAGGGTGACTCGCAGTACCCTTGTGGCAATCTGGTGTGTTTCCATTTTGTGTTCCTGTACGTGAAGCTTGTTAGATCTTGTGAGTCTGGATGCAGGGGTATTGAGAAAAAGGCATTTTTGAGGTCAATCACTGTAAATCGTGATGCCTCTGCTGGAATGCCACACAATATTGTGGCCGGGTTTGCTGCTATGGGGTATTCTGCTTCCACTATGTTGTTCAAGGGCCTGAGGTCCTGGATGAAACGCCAAGACCCTCCTTTAGCTTTGCGCACTGGATATACAGCTGTGTTACATGGTGATTCTGATGGTACCAATATGCCATTGTATATAAGGGCCGTTATTGCTTCATATATGCCCTCATCTGCCTCTTTTGATAGTGGGTATTGCTTCACTCTAGGGAGTATTGCACCTTTTTTCAATTTTATTCTTACTCCCCCTATACTCTTTATGCACCCCACGTCATAGGGACTAGTAGTCCATAATGATGTTGGGACTTTTGCCATATCCTCCTCAAAGAAGGGAACTGGGGTGGATGTGGGTGCTTCAAGTGCCATTGCAATTTTCTGTGCCACTTGTTTGTATGTTACTCTTAGCCATATGTCTACACTCATCATAAATACCATTTCACCTTCTTCCTTTTCTTCTGAAAAGAGCTCCTCGTCTGACACCTGGGTGAGCCTGCATCCCTCTGCTAGGGCTATCACTGCCCTCCATGCTCATCCTTCTCTGTTTTTGGCATGTACTGCAATATAATCAGCAGTTGCTATAATGCTCTCCATGCTCACTGAAATCACCTTTCCTTCTGGTTCATTGGCTGGTGTTTCTGGTCTAAACAAATAGGCTGTTGGTCTCCTCCAGATCTTTCCTTCTATTCCTGGCATCCATGCGAATGCCATGTCTGTTCCGTACTGGAACAGTTCGGCATCTACTGGCTCAGCCCTAATCACTGTCTGTCCACAGTATGCTTGCATAATTTGTCGTGCAGTGAGCATGTTTATTCCTGGAGTGGAGCAAATTATGCCGTCCTCCGTAAAGGAGATCATCATATTCAACCTGCTCATTATGTCTCTCCCCAGTATGTTTACTGGTGAGGCCCTAGAATATAAAAGCGGGACGGACATGTCATAATCCCCTATTGATAAGGGAATGTTATCAGTAAAGGGAACCAACCCCCTACCCCCAGAGAATCCTTGGGTGTTCATGGCTTCACCTGACATCTTAAATTTATCTTCCCTTATGCAAGACCGGGTCGCCCCGGTGTCAACAAGGAATGACAATTTTTTGTCACCTATCGTTACCTCTATGCGTGGTTCCTCTGCACTATTAGGTGTTACCGACAGGATGGGACACACCAAGGCCGTCTGTGGGCTGTCCTATTGTGGGTATAATGATTGACCACTTCCTGTGTAAGGGTTGTGTCCCAGGACCGTCACCCTTCCCAGTTGTGTTTGCTGTAGTTGTGTATTGGTAGAGGTTATTTTATGGTCTTGAATTTGGGCAGGTTGCTGTACTTGCTGCACTTGATGTTGTTGCATAATCGCTACCTGTTGTTGTGGTAGTGAATATGTCTGTGGCTGTTGTTGTGTTACTAGTTGTTGCTGCACATTTCCCGGTTGCAGTGCCTGCTGTTGTTGGGTGTCCTGCTGTTCTCTTGTAGGCCCTTGTTGTCCCTGTTCTCCCCATGATGGTGTGCCTGGTCTCATTCTACATGTGCGTGACATGTGCCCTAGAAATCCACAAATCCAAAATACCGGCGGTTCCCTGTTCTGCCATGGAAAGCTCCCTGAATTGTCCTGGTATACTGGTTGCCCGGAGGGGTAGAAATTTCTGAATCCTCCCCCTTGCTGTTGTGTGTTATAGCCGTATCCCCTCCCCCTCATCATTCCTCCCCTTCCCCTGTTGTAATTATAATATCCAGCTCCTGGCGTTGAGTATCCTCCTCCCATGTTAGTCGTGTATGGTTGGGGTGGTGGCAGCTGTTGTGCTACAATCTGTGATGGTTGTATTTGGGAGGGATCTTGTGCCGCCACTACTTGTGTGGGGTTTTGAGTCATTGTTGCAGGTGTAGTTATTAGTGCACCTTCCATCGTGTATTTAGTACGTTTTTTCTGTACCAATTTAGCCTCTTCCGCTTTTCTATCCTCTTCCTTTTGTTTCATCTTTTCTTGCCATGTCCTATCGTCAGCTGTATTTCTGGCCATGCTTTTGCTTCCATCCCCACTACCTTCTTCAGTTGTTTCTGAACTGCTTCCGGGAGCCCTTGTATTAGTATATGATAGAATATTGCTGGTGTTTTGTCCCATTGTTCTCCAGTTTCCATACGCCACTTCTCTTGAATTTCCTGAATATAATCAACAGGATCTTCGTTCTCACGCATCTTGCGTGAGGTAATTGCTCCTATGTCTGATGTGTCTGGGTACTGTACCCTCAGCGCTTGCCATAATGCATGTCTACAGTTTGCAAATGGTGCCCCATCGTGTGATGTGTTTGTTATTGTGACCCCGGGGAAGCCTGCTCTCTTCCAGATGTCATCTGCTGCATCCCCCAATATTGATATTAGAAGGCCCTTTACATCCCCCACTGCCAGTTTCTGTCCTGCGGTGTGTTTTTCCATTTCATATATCCATTTTCCCGCACCTCCACTTAATGATGGGAGCCTGCACTTTATATTTTCCTTGTCTGCATGCTTCCAAGGGACGTATTGTGGTCTAACCCCTCCCCTCTCCAGAAGTGGCATTAAGTTGTGTCCTGTTTGACACCCTGGGTTCCACAAAATCGAGTCCGTGCACCCCTCCTCTTCTTCCGTGTCTTCTACATCGTCAATTGCGTCCATATTTCCCGTGCTCGTAACTGTTTCTCCTCCATCTCTTCCCCTTCTTTCATCATTTCCTTTATTTAATGTGGGCGTGTGTATTCGTTCTCCCTGCCTGCGTCCAGGGAGGTCTCTAAGCCTGCTTGCATAGGGTGTCAGTTCGTGGGGCAAGGGTGCGAGTTTAGGTGGGCATGTTGCACGTAATGAGTGTGGGGTGGTGGAGCATGTTGGACGGGATGATGAGGGTGTAGCTGCATGTGTCTGCCTTCCCGCCATTCCTTGCTCTTCCCCCTCACTTCCCTCCAGTTCTTCCTTTCTCCTGCAGGCCCATGGTGATTCTCTATTTGTCCGGGTGATGTATAATTTATCTAGGCTTTCCCTTTCACTATTTCTTCCTTCCTTCTCCATTCCTTCTTCTTCCTCACTACAAAAGTCATTCAGGAATGGCAACCCCCAATCTGTCTTTTTCCCCCTAATCGTTACTGTTTTTAAGTCTATTAGATCGGTTCCTCCCGTTTCTTTTTTACCAATTGCTCCCCTTTGTGCTGATGTTGTTGCTACTTCTGTGTCTCTGTGTACATACCTCCTTACTTCACTCTCCCCTCTCCTATCTTCTCTTTCCCCTTCATTTTTCTCCGCTATTTCTCTACCAATTTCCTCTCTTTTCTTTTTCAATTCCTCCATTACTTCACTACTCATCTTTTCCAATATCCTTTCATCTTCTTTCTTCCTTTCCCATCTCGCTCTTTCCCGTTCTAATATACTCTCTATCATCCTCCCTTCTTCGTATTTCCTTGTCGATTCTGATAGTAATCTCCTCTTCCATATTGCCATTTCTTTTTCTTTCTCTTCTTCCTCTCTTTTCCTGTCACGCAGTGCTGCTCTGGATACCCTTTCTGCTACTGCCTTTACCCTTTCGGCTTCTCTCTTTGGCTCCTCAGTTCGTTCCCTCATTTTTTCCAATTCATTCTTACTTTCTTTCCTTTCTCGTGCTCTCTCTCTTTCCTCTCTCTCGAGCTGCTTGATCAGTGCATTCTGCTCATCCCTTAATTCTGCTAATCGTTCCTCCAAAATCTCTTCCTTTTGTCGTAACAGCTCTTCCTCCTTTTTTTTCCCCTCTTCTCCTTTCATTTCACTCTTCCTGGTATTATCCTCATCCATTTTCCTTACTACCTCCTTCTCTTCTCCTGTTAATGAACCTCGTAATTTTAATAGTATCTGCGCAGCTACCCACTCATCATGTCCTATTTCCGCGATCTGCTCTTCGCCAGTCCTCCCCTCCCCTGCGGGAATCTTCCTATGAGCTGATCCCGTCGTACTAGTCCGCTCCCCTCCCGTGTGGCCACCTGTAGCTGTATATGGTGGCGGGCTGTATGCCGGGTTCGAGTACCCCTCAGCCGCCCTTAATTGTTCTCTTGCTATTTCTCCTAGTTCTCTTAAAGGATACAACCCCCCTCCCTCCGTTTTCACTACCTTCGCTAGGGGTATATCGTCGCTCTGTTCCTTTTTTATTTCATTTTTGTTTGAGTTGTTACTCTTTTCTCCTCCCTCTTGTCCGTTCCCCGTGTTCTGTGTGCCTTCACTCTCTTTTTCCCCATTCTCTCCTTCCTCCTTAATCTTCGCTTCCGTTGTTTCCCCCATAGTGAACATTCCGTTCGGTCCTGGTCGGGACCCTTGGAACATCCTCCATAAGTTAAACACCTCCACGTGGTGTGTCAACTTCTTCCCCTTGTATGTGTTATGCAGATGGGTTAATAGTGAATGTTGGGTATATGGATCGAAACTGCCATTAGGCGGCCATGGTGTCGTCATTTTGTTGTCCGTCCCCTGTGTCCATTCTATGCTGTATTTGATCAGTTTCTCCCTATGGGGTGACAGTGTTTTACATATATGCTGCAGCGGGGTAGTGAGGGTGTTTCCCCACCCTCCTGATCCTGTCCCGTGTGACATAGTAGCACTTCAATTGTTATTCTCCCTCTATATAGTAGTGGTTATCTTGCTAATAGTGTACGCTATACAATTTCAGATCTTTACCTGGTCCCGTAATTTTGGGGACTTGCGATTGTCCGCTAAAACAAAATAGTAAAATATAGCATTTGCATTTGTATATTCTTTTCTTTCTTTTCTTCCTTTACCGAACACCTTTACGGCCCCCTGCGGCCGAGGCGCACGTAGCCCCCTGCGGCTGCGTGCCCCGTGTGACGTTCTTGTACAGCCGTCCCACTTTCTTTTACCCCTCCTCCTCTTTCTTCACTTGTCGTGGCCGGCGTTCTCGGTGCGCAGCCACGTCCCCCTTTTCACCTTGCCCCGAACTACTCGTTACCGTTTATCTCCGTCTCCATTCCCTTACCATTATTCTCTTCCCCACCACTCTCCGAAAAATGCCTCGTGTTCGAGATATCCTATGAAAGCCCTACTGGTGACGTCACCGATCTCTTCCAAAACTACTGGTAAGTTCTTTTCATGTTTTTTTAAAAGGCCAAAATATGCTTGCAATCCACCCCCGTTAACCCCACAGCTGTCCTCTTGTCACGCCTGGAACAAGGTAATCAACAATATAATCGGACTGCGCACGCTGCGTCGCCTCGCGTGTGATACGCCCCTCGACAGGAGGGCTTAACCAGCCAATTATCTTCCGTATTAGGCAACCAGCTAGCTACCGCCTACTGGGAAACGTCATCTATCTATCGAGTTTCCTGCTCGATCAATAGGGATCCTCATCTACTCATTGATCAATAATCACCAAATCGTAGCAAACCGCACACACACACACCCTTGCACGTGGTCGCGACCTAGGCCAATCAGTTTCTACGAGCGGCCGCACGTGATGTTTTCGTGCTCTGCCCCCCTCTTCCGTAACGTAGCAGACTGCTCTCGCACTTGTCCAGCTACCATTCACTTCACCGTCAATACTAATTTATCAAACCTTCGCCGCGCACCTGTGTAACACCTCCCGCCTCCCATATTCTATTCCTCCCCCCTCCCTCACAATTTCACATTGCTTGTTGGGCGTGGCATACTCACCAAGTTCTCTTGATGCGGGGCCGCTCGACTGCGTGCACCCCTCCAAGCGGCTCGCCACCTCCCCTCGTCTGGACCACGTCTGGACACTCGCCAACCGCGGGCGGGATACTTCTCAACCGGCTCCCGAAGGCCAATATCCGGATTGCGCTGTCCGGTCTTCTCGCAGTTCCGCGATGGTCCTGTAGTCCTCAAAAGGGGGCAGCGGCAGAGGGGGCCGCGCCGCCGGGCCTCCTCGCAACGGGAGCACTCGGAAAAATAAAATAAAAGCAGATCTTAAACAGATCTCAGCAGTGCCTCCAACTTGTCGGGGGGAAATTCTGCCGGGGTCAGCTGGCCGTCCGCGGACCCCCGGGCAGGGAGGCCCCAAATCCTCCCGCGTATCCCAAAAATGAGTATGAGGCACACGCAAGAAGCAAGGTGGTTCTGCTGTTTATTAAAAAAAAACGGCAGGGATGGGTCAAGGATCGTACGCGTCCGTCCTGACTCTCTCTGTCTCTTCGTGGGGCTCGCAGGCCCTTTTTACCTCAGTATGACACGCTACTCGCGTCACCTGGGAAAGTTAGCAAAAAACCTATCGCCACTCTGGATTGGTTCCTCGAGTGGTAGGGTTAGTATAGCATACGTATAGAGAACGCTGTTAGTGGTTGAGGGTCAGTCAGGTGGTATACTTGGGTTGTCCCTTCAATTAGATACATGAAAATTGTTACATGAAGACCCCTACGGATTGGCTAATGTTAATGGCGTCAGTGATAAGGGCCCCATGTTCTGATTGGTCCACTCGCGAGCCCCCCAGTCTGGGACCATCGCTGTTCCCAGCTCGCGGTGCACCTGTCATTTGCAACAATGTATAACTATGGGTATGTGCAGACAATGCGAGGATTTGTTCATATGCTGGAGGGCAGACTACTCCCACCGCCGCAGATGTCCATTGAGTCACTTCATTATTCAGTATTGCTGCCTGTGTCTCAAAACGTGGGATCCAGGCACCTCCTTCCTCCTGGGTCTGGCACCCTGTCAGTTAGGCTTGGTCACGTGAGGAGAGACCGTGGTTGAGGCAGAATTCTGCACATGTAATATTGTATTTTCCACTGTGTGTCTGGCTTAGTTTGCAGGTGTGACCTTGGCTTCGGCTTGTGGCATGCGAGTTTGCAACATTGTGCCCTTGACTGTCTGTTCTCGCCGGGCTCACTCTGCAGGGTCAGCAATTGTACTCTTGCTCGTTCAATGTTCATGGAGGCTCTTGCTTGCGGCCTACTTGGGCCTGGTGCATAGGTGGGGATGTTTGAAGCACGGCGCTTTAGGTTATGGTATCATATTGCTTTATCCCCAGTATCATGTCTTCGTTATATTTCTCATTGCAATGTATGGGTTAGGAGAAGCGTCAGCAAGCATTTTAGATGAGTTCGTTGTGCGTCTTGCGTTTCTGCATTTGAAAAACCTATGTGAAAAATAATATAGATGCGCGTCAGTGGGTGTGTCCGTCACCTAGGTCATAGCACTGAATATGTTCTTCGTGTGGATTGGTGTGGGAGTGTCCAGTGTGCATGTTTGCACGGGTGTGCTGACCGTTGGCTAGGTCGTCATGGCATCTCTAACGATGTGTTTATTTACTGTTGAATGGTTCAGTCGAGTTCATCCATGCCGCAGGTGTCGGCATGGGCAGGGCAGGCTGGTGGGCAGGCTGGTGGGCACATCCGTATGTTCCTGTACCAGGGTATTTGGTCGTCTGGTAGACAGGCAAACTCCTCTCGTGGCGGGTGTCTGGGCCGCGATCCTCTAGGCCAGGGGCGTGAGGGGATTGGTGGGAGCCTTTTGTTCCATTCTCCCATTTCATTGTGTTTAGAAATTGGGAAGCCTTGAAGGAGGCTGGATCCACTACCCAGTTGAAAATGAGATCCCGGACATCAGCATTTATTAACTTCTACTTGCCCTTGTCGAACACAAGGGGACAAGGGAAAGGGAGCTGACAAGAGGGGGGGAATAAAAGTCTATTTGAAACCCCCCCACCGTTTGTAACAGGCAGGGATCTGAGATGAGCGCCTTCCACTGAGAAAAAAAACCTGGCCAACCTGCCCCCTAAACCTTTGTGGGAAGAAAGCTTTAACACATGTGGCTTTACCTGGAGCTGTCCTTGCTCTACCCGCACCCCTGCTGGCATGTCCTCTCCAGTGGAACCCCCTCTGGGGGTAGAACTCAGTCTGGACTCCCCGAGCAGAGGAGGAATTGTGTGCACCCCTGGATGCATACTGTCGGGGACAGGTAGAGCCCTGGGGAAAAAGGCTAGAGGAGCCGGCTCTACCTTTTCTGGCACTGTAAGACAAATCTTTAATGATTCGTTCACCAAATAAATTACCCTGGACCTTGATGACCTGCCTAGCCCTCTGAGATATCTGCTATTTTGGAGTCAAGGCGCATAAGGAGGGATTTTCGCCATTTCTTGGAAATAGCGGTGTTGGTATTACCTAGCAGGCAAACCGCCCTCTGCACCCGCAGGGCTTACACATCTACCGGAGCATCTGATAGTGTGGCCTCCTCCGCCAGCTCAAAAATCTGTGTCAAGGGCCCGAAGACATCCAAAGGTTTATCCTGGCAACTCCTCCAGGCCTTAACAAGAAGAAGAGTTTTTGGTGCACTCCTAATGTTCGATTCTAAATTCAGAGAATATCTTTATCAATATGAGAGTTTTAAGTTGCGGCGGAGGAAAAATAGTCCTGGCACGGAACCGCAAATATGCGAAACAACGTAAAAAAGAGGATCCTAGATTGGAACCCTCCCGTCCCCTGCGCAATGTTATCTACCGTCATAAGACAGTTAAAGAAGCATTTCGAAAGGTAGAGTAATGAAAAAACAGTTATACAAAATGTTTACATACACAATGCCCATAAAGAGAATCTTTATGGATTAAAAGGAGAAATATTTAATGAATGCAAAATGTTTTCAATAAAGATATACAGGTGTCCAATATCTATGGCTGACACGTTTTGAGACTTTCTCACTTCTTCTTGAGCCTAATTTGACTTTTATACAGGAGGATGTTGGTACTTCAGCAACGTACTCTTCAATGGCAACCAGTCTGATGGAGGAGGTCAGTCGTACCTCCGAGAGAATCTTCATTTGTAGTCTGCCCCTGCTGGCTCCACCTAATACCTTCACATGTGTAATTTTCTTTCTTGAATATTAGTAAATTACAATTTTGTGTAGAGGTGTCCTCTAGAGATTCACCTCAGGTATGCTCTGCCTTATCAACCTTCTTCTTGGGGTCCTTCCCCTTTTGAGAAAGGAATGAGACCATGGACTGGTCGATGTCTGGGGTAAGGGCTACCTTGTCTGCGATGACTGGTCTGGGGCACTCAGAAAGCAGCTTTTTCCTGTCCTCTTTGGATAAAGGGCGCCTAACCCAATGATGCAAAAAGGCCGAAACCGCCTCCGAGGGATAACATTCCGCTGACCTTGGATGCTGAACAAGGGAAGGGTCGACAAAAGGAACTCCACTGTCGTCCAACAGTGGACCCTGGGATTAACCTACGGGATGCTCCTTCTTCTTGCGCTTTTAAGGGGAGAGTCAAAATCCTCAGAACTGTCCTCAGAAGACATTGGAACGGGGGGGGGAGGGTGTTAACCGGTGGCCCTGAGCGACTCAGCCAAGCGGGCACTGACTGGGACTGAAAGGTACCCTCCTCGACCAACTTACGCTTTTGACCCCTACCCGGGGAAGGGACCTGACCAGGCGAGGAAGACGGACTCAGTAGTCTTGCCAAATTTTGGGATATTTTTGAACACTTTCGGAGGATAGGTGTTGACATTGAAGGACCCTCCTCAGACAGAAGGTGAAAATCAGAAATTTTATTTATTAACCTATCAAAGGCTGAGGCTAATGTGGAATTGAGGTCCTGGAGGGCAGAGTCTATGGCAGTTTGAATTACTTGAGCCACTGAAGTCTGAGAAGGAAGGGCTACCCCCCCTCCCGATCCTTTATTGCCACCATCATCCCCCAACATCTCACTTTTTTTAGAAGGTCTAGCCTAGGTGTCTGCATCAGCTGAAGAAGGTACTTCAGCCCCTTGATTAGCCACCATGATGACAGAACCCACAAATATTAGGAAAGGGAAGAAATTAAGGACCACAGGAATGAGGACCGCCAGAAAATAAAGTGTTTATAATGGCAGATACAGGCCATTAGAAACCCATCTTTACTTTAAAAAGAAAGTCTAGGGCACGGAAGTAGTGCTGAATGCCAACGCTGAGCAGACCTGATAAACAGCCTAGAAGGTTTTGTATGCAGTGCATAGTGCAGGTGGGGCCAGTGAAGTCGGGAGAGCTTCCCAAGGAGGGAGCGATCAGTCAGGCTGCCTATGCCCTGAAATTAAGGGCCGCGTGCATTGGGCCTAACAGAAAGAAAAAAGCAAACGCCCGAAAGCAATGCTTACAAGTGTGCGGGCACTGCAACAGGAGCTCCAGTAAGTGACGGTCGCACACGTGGGATACAATGTAACAATCCCCACTAAAACATGGCGGGAACGGGGAAAAGAAAGAGAACCCTCATTCTGAAGGGACACGCTTATGAGCGTGAAAGAACCCACACACTGGGGAACAATTATTATATTAGAACTGAAAGCACAGTGCTAGAATGAAAATTCCAGCTACTGACTCACAATGAAGTACACCATTGAAGGGAGTGACTTAGCTTGTGGCGTCAGCAGCTAAGAAAGTTGAGTTGGTGTTTGAGGAAATTACTTATATGGGGTGGGTCTCTGCCTATTGGTTGCCTGCATGGCATGACCTGGCCTCCATGTTGGTTTGAGTTGAAGAAACTTGTTTATTGTTTTCTTTGCTGCTGTGGTGTCAGAAGTAAAGATATAATGCATACCATGAAGCCTCCTGTCTTGGCATCGAATTATCCTAGACAGAAAAACGTCTGTTGACAAGAGATGATTGGAAGCGTTGGGGAAAGGTGCGCCTTCCCCAACGGGCTCAGGGATGGATGTAGGAATCGCACAAGATGCCAGAGTATGCGATGAATGGTGAGTTTAGAGGGAAGCGAAGAAGAGTTTATTAGTGGAGAATGAGGCACAGCGCATAGAGCTGTGATAAAAATGAGGGGACAACGAGATCACCAAGAAAGTGAGTTTAGGGAAATGAATGCAGCAATCAAGCACCTGTAGGGGCCGGGTGGGTTACAGGAACGTGGCAACAGTGTGCAGAGGAGCCTCCCTCGAGATGGAGCACACAAGCTGATAAATATTTTACCAAAACAAAGGTATGGTTCTGTGAAAGGGTTCATGAAGTTAATATTAGCAGGATGTTTACAGTTTAATCGACGGAACTAACTCAGAGTAAGATGAAGCACGGAAGGTGTCGTCACTAGCGTTAGACCCAGAGGATAGACAGGATCACGGGAAACCAGCAGCGTTGTCCATTGAGGATCGGAGTGAAGATGGGAGAGGTAGGTACCAGAAGGAGAATAATGTTGGAGGGACTAAGACCATTTTGTAACGGTGGGCACAGGATCTTGACAGACAAGAAAGGGGCAAAGAGGTCTTCAAGACATTTGCGAGATGCCCATGGAATTCAATCAGAGAATGACAGATGCATGGATAGGCTCTGGGATGAGTTTCCAGAAGGGTTAGTGGAGCACACTGCTTATCTTCAGTAAAAAGGGACAGGGAGTGCCAGACCACGTGATTGCTACCAAGGACCCAGAGAAAATAGCCTGTTCAGATGAGGAGGAGCAGCAAATGTTTTTGAAAAAAGCAGATGAGTGTTGGAGACAAAAAAGGGACAGTGCACTGCTGAGCGAATTGAAAGAAACGCGTGCCAGGTAGAGAGTACGACTACACAAAGGCGGAGTTGTCTGCAGAGGTGTCTGCAGCAAGTCTGTTTTCTTTGCCTACGTTAAACAAAGGAGAATCTCATTCTCATCGTTACTATAAACACTCCTGCCCAACGCGGAGCGTCCGCGGAGTTGTCTGCAGAGGTGTCTGCCTTTTGCTGTGTGTTCCACTGGAATCCTGTTGCCTGCAGCAAGTCCGTGTTCCACTATACAAAGGGGGCACCAGTCAGATCAGCAGGATTATCTGCAGAATAATGAGAGAGGATGTTTCCACCTCCCTAGAGGAGACCAAGAGAGAAGATGATAGAAGGCCAGGAAGGTTCTGGAACCTGCCACAGCAGCACTTGATGCATCGTGAGCAAAGGACACTTGCAGTGCTTCCATGGAATAGTGCTATAAAGCAAGCATTGAAAAAAGTGATGAAGAAAACTGAAGTGATGGAGAAGCTGAAGGAACAGCTGACTAGACATGAAATGAAGCTGATGCTCCCAGTGACAGTTACCCTGATAGAGACAGGAGACAATGGGGCAAGAAAGGACAAGAATGCATAGAGACATACTGAGCCAGGGGCAACCCTCCTCCACCAAGAATGGGGGGAGAGGTACACCCAAGGGACTGAGGGTCGGACATTCATACATGTGACAAGTATGACAAATATATTTGCTGCTTGGAACAGATCTGGTGCAGGCCAAGGTAGAGGGGGTATTAGTCTATTGGCTATGCGACAGTGGAGTAGCTGCATCAATGGTAACAGGAAAGCACACAGAGCAACCTATGAAGCTCATTTTGCTCCTGCACCTAAATTGGTGGTGGGGCACTGCAACATGTAGACATACACGTAGGCGGCTCCCCTCTGCCACATTTTGGTCATTTGCACAGCAGAGTTCACCACCTTTTGCCCTGCACATTTGCACTCTGCTGTGCAAATGAATAAATGCTGCATGCCATGGTTGCATTGGCAGGTAGTGTTTACAATTACATGGGTGCATGGTAGGCAGTGTCTAATTGTCAATTTAAACAATGCCTGACATGAGAGTGTTAGGACTGATTTTCTATACCTGGTGGACAGACGTGTAAAAGTCCAACGTATATTGTGAAAGGGACAACTCTGTGGAGCTGTAGCCAAACCAGTTCAGGTTGCAGTGACAGGTTGCAGTGACAGGCGGTTTAGGCTAATGTCTTAAGAGGTGGTGAGCTTGTGAAGGTGAAAGATTAAAGAATATCGAGGCTTAATACCACATAATAGAAATACGCCGGTCACGAGGTTAAAGTATAATGTGCATTTATTAACAGGCAGCTGTCTGGCTCTCAACACTCCGCAATGTGTGCAAGCAAACACTGTTAGATGAGAGAGTGCTGGACATTTCGAAAACAAAAGTATTTATACAGATTTTCCACAATCCCGGACACAACGTCCAGCCCCTCTTCGTGTCATACATTTGCCTAGAGTTCATGGCCTATCCATATAACTAAGTCATGTTTAAACATCTTTGAATAGTTTGTTGTTTTCCTTTAAACACTTCATATGTTTTCCAACTACAGGACACAAAGGTAACAGTCCTTATTTTACTCACTTATATTTGTCTAGCGTTTGTTCATGAACTTAATGTCAGCTTAGTTTCAAGGAGCGAAAACAAATATTTCTGCAAGAAGAGTATGTTCAACTATTCATCATTCTACTTTGCTGTTTGAACGGAGAAGGCACTATTGGAACAGATGGTATCTAAATTACTGATTAGTACGGCTTTTGTTTAACTCCAAGGGTTCTCCCTGTAGGACAAACAATCCACTTTAGCAGCTTCAACATTCTTATCTACGTTGACATCATGGAAACAGTACGAAATTTATTTTGCTCTGCTGGAGCCAAAAACACAATTCTAAACATGGGACAGAAAGCAAGAGGCGATCAAAATGGTGGATAACTCAAAATGGTGGAGTAGTCAGCCAGTTTCAGGTTCATTTAATGCAATTTATAGTGCAATGTGAATGTGCTTAGGCCAATCGTTTTCTATCAGGCAGTATTCATGCACGATATACTTTTACAAAGGGTCCACAATGAGTTCACACAATGAGAATCACAGATTTCACTTAGACAGGGTATATAAAAATACAGTTAATATTTATTGGCTGAAATACACTATAGAAAAATGACTACTAGCAAGTAGAGTTATCACACAACACTTATAAAAATAGATACATATATAAATTCACTTATTATAGGGCATAATACATATCACAAGCTCCTGCAAAGGAAAGGTAAGATAAGTATTATGCACTCAAGGTCCACAGAGAATGATCCCTAACTTAAATTGTCCAGCCCTAAGTAGTCTTGGGCCTTTTACCCAATAGTTCAGGTTAAGGTCCCAGAATCTTTGAAGCAGTAAATAATGAAGGTAGAGTCTCCAGGGTCCAGTGAAGGGTTCTTATGGTTAGAGTACAAGTTAAACTAGCTAACAGAAGTAGCCCCAACTTTCAGAAGTCTTGTGCAAGCGGCAAAGCCAAAAGTGTTAGAATAAAGGTTTATTATAAGCCTATTAACTTATGATTGCAGTATAGAGTATGTATGAAGCTCTGTAACTTATCCTCCGTACTCAGATTCTTCCCCAGACTTGGCAGGACCAAGGAAGAGTGTCCGAGGTTGCTTTTCCTGTGGAAAGTCGCACTCCTCGATTTGTAGGGGTTGCAGGTTCTAGCTGATCTCCGTTTAGTGTCTTTAACTGTTGCAAGGACTCTCGATGGAAGAATTCAGCTAAATTCAATGTAGGACCCCTCTCAGGACTAGACTTGGGTCAGTTAAGTGATTTTTGGATGGTGGTCACCACAGCACGGTGACACAAAGGGGCTCAACTGTTGCGGTCAGACTTTCCCTCCTATCTCAGGTCCCCTTGGTACTACTTTGCCGAAATGTCACAGAGGTGAGTCTCGTAAGATCAGCTGAGGATCCCCCAAGTTCCAGGCCACAACTCGAAACGGTGACGCTGGCAGCACGGTAGCCCAAATTCGAAGCTGGGCAGCCACAGGACGATCCCGGGACACTTCAGAAGGCTCTTTGTTGCAGGGTACCAAGCAGACGTCAGGAATGGATGGTCCCACTACTCCAAGGGGTTCCATGTCATTTCATTGCGGGATGTTTTTTCACTGGTGTTTTTACCGCTGATTTTTTAACAACAAAAAAAGAATTGAATTTATTTTAAAAATCCCAGTAAAAACACCTGCAAAAAAACATCCCACAATGAAAGGACATTGTACCCTCCAAGGGTCCCAGCTTCTTAGCAGGACTGCTAAAGATCTTTAGCAAGACAGAGCTTCTCCAGGACAGCAGCAGAAGTTGGTAGCCAAGCCTTCTTCCGACTGGTCTCCGGTTTTCTCGCAGGTGTCACAGCTGGATAGGATTCTTGGCTCCATAGGGATAGCTAGCATTTAAAAAAGCATGCCGGCACAAATGCTTAGGCATTTGTACGGCGGAGAGGAAGGGAGGTGGCAGAAATGCAAGTTGTGTTCCGTCTCTCCTCTCCGCCATACAAATGGACGAAAATGGGACTTGATGTTAATGCCTTCAATTAACTTTACGCCCCTGACAAAATTAGCTCCAATGTGTTTTGAGGATGTACCTTGTATTTGACATGGAGGAAAAATAGCATATTTAGGGTGATAGACTATGGTGACCAGACGCCCTGGGTTTTACGGGACTGTCCGGGTATTTGCACCTCTGTCCTGGCGTTACGATACTTTTTAAAGTTTAAAATCTCTGTCCTGGGATTTGAGCATCGGGTGTAAACCATGCCGGTTTTTGGCCGGATATCATGATTTTTCCATTGGTTTGGCCAAAAACCGGGATGGTATCCACCCTATTGCCAAATCTCGGATGGGGTTTTTGAACTTAAAATATTCTTGGGAACCCCGGGCGCTCTCCACACTCGATTTTGGTGAGCGAAGGTGCTGAATTGGAGCTTGTTAGTGAAGAAGTCAAGGCCGCCTCTGACCTGTTGTGCAGTGGGAAGGAGATGTGGAACAAACCCACAAAACAAATGTTCAGATGTTGAGGGGCTCCAGGGAGCGGAAGAGCAATGTGTGCCTTTTTGTGCAGCCAAGTACAGCAGAATTGAGGTAACATATGAAATATATCCAGTGTTTTAAACTGGAAGGTGTTACATGATTGAGCAAGAAGGAACCACCTGAGTCAGAGACAGCGCCTGCATGTGGAGTGGCGACAGAAAGATTGGTGGATGTGATGCTGCTGGTGACCCTCCGCGCATTGAGCAAGCTGACAGTGGACAGTGCTGTGCATAGGCACACCTCAAGGACAAGCTAGCAAAGCGCAATTTGTAGATGCTGGGATGGTGTCCCTGGTTTAAAGGTGATTTAGAGGAGCCTGTGTATGCTTGTTTGATTGGTTTAAGACATGACTGACCATTTATGAACAAGAGATGGGACCCGATAGAGCAGGATGCTCCTATGGGAAAATGGGATGTAATCTTGATGTCCATACTGGCAGACACTTTTAGTAGATGGCCGAAGTCTTTCCCCACCAGCAATAACACCACTCCTACTACACGTAAAATGTTCATTCAAGACATATTTGCCTGGTTTGGTATCCCTATATTGATCACCTCCGACAATGGACCACATATTTTTTAAAACAACGTTTGCGCCACAATTTCAAATGTTTGGTATTTCCATATTCCCTATTGACCCCAGTCTGCAGGAAAGGTGGAACATTGAATGCAGAAGTGAGGAAAGGAATGAATGGCGTAATGGCTAGGGCAAGATTAGACTGGGCCACAAACGTACCTTTTGTTTTACAACCATTGAGAATGCAGAAGCCTGCCATGGCAGGGGTGAGCTCGTATTAGGCATTTTTTGCAAGGAGGATGCCCGGGTGGTCACACTGGAAATTACCTCTAGAAGTAGGGCACCAGTGGCATATGAAGCTGCATGCGATGACAACTTGAGAATAACTATCCACTGCATTGCAAATTGCTATATGATGTACCTGGAAGGAGAGTAAGCAGAACATATGAAGGACAGGCATGATTTCAGCATTGATATGATATGAGAAAGCTGCAAGTTGGTGGTGAATGCATGCTCAACTGCATACAGTGGGACTCATGGCGAATTGGGCGGTATCCCGCTAGGTTACCGCCCTATGTTAATTGCAATAGCGCCATCCGGTCTGGCGCTATTGCAGTGATCCGGCACTAATAGCGCCAGACTGGGCGGTGCCATTAGTGCCGGATCACGGGTTGGGCGGCAACGGGAAATCCCCATTCTCCATTGGGTCCGTTGGACCCAATGGGGCTCTGGGCACTATTACTGCCAAGGGTAATAGCACCAAAAACGGGACGCTAAATGGGATTTTCACCTCCAGCAAAGAGCTGGAAGTAACACAACCCATTTAGGCCCCAACTCGTGATCAGCCCAGCCCTTAAATGGGGCGCGACTACCATTAACGCTGCATTTAGTTGCTACCGCCCAATTCGTGATCAGGTCCACGGTATATTGCATTTCCTAAACTGAGCTCTTTGGCCTGTATTATATTGCTGCCATGTTTGCTCCAGGAGCCTACCAGGTAGACCAGGTCTATATACCAGGTCTATATACCAGGTCTATATCCAAATCTTGAATGGAAGGAAGTGGGGCCATTCTTCCCAAATGGAGCCAGATGGAAAGTCGGGAGCTGAAGTAAAAGAAGCAGCAGAGGACAGGAGGCTGCCGCAGAACGTTCCAGGAAGTAAGAATAAAAGCAGGCCAGGTGCACCTATCAGGCTGTAACATAAGAAGCGTTCCAGCTCCTTTGCAGATTTTCCAGAAGAAGCGGCGGGACTATTGCCCCAGACAGCCCTTGGTGAAAAGACAGAAGACAAGGCATGACCATGCAGTGTCCAGTAAACAATATTTCTATTCTCGTGTCTGAACATGGACTGTATCATCACGTGAGTACATGTATGGTGCAAAGTGAGCGCATTCAATGGGTGAAATTGAATGAGTGAGGTGAGCATTTTCCTCTCCCCTAACTGCAGGTAACGGTGTGCACCACTGCAGCGCATCGAGGAGCAACAAACTCTAGCGGTGTGCACCACTGCAGAGCATCGAGGAGCAACAAACTCTAGCAGTGTGCCCCGAGGAGCAACAAACTCTAGCAGTGTGCACCACTGCATAGCACCGAGGAGCGACAAACTCTAGCGGTGTGCACCATTGCAGAGCATCGAGGAGCAACAAACTCTAGCGGTGTGCACTACTGCAGAGCATCGAGGAGCAACAAACTCTAGCAGTGTGCCCCGAGGATCAACAAACTCTAGCGGTGTGCACCACTGCAGAGCATCGAGGAGCAACACACTCTAGTGGTGTGCACCACTGCAGAGCATCGAGGAGCAACAAACTCTAGCAGTGTGCCCCGAGGAGCAACAAACTCTAGCGGTGTGCACCACTGCAGAGCATCGAGAAGCAACACACTCTAGTGGTGTGCACCACTGCAGAGCATCGAGGAGCAACAAACTCTAGCGGTGTGCACCACTGCAGAGCATCGAGGAACAACAAACTCTAGCAGTGTGCTCAGTGGAGCAACAAACTCTAGCGGTGTGCATCACTGCATAGCATCGAGGAGCAACAAACTCTAGCGGTGTGCACCACTGCAGAGCATCGAGGAGCAACAAACTCTAACAGTGAGCCCCGAGTAGCAACAAACTCTAATGGTGTGCACCACTGCATAGCATCGACGAGCAACAAACTCTAGCTGTGTGCCCCGAGGAGCAACAAACTCTAATGGTGTGCACCACTGCATAGCATCGAGGAGCAGCAAACTCTAGCTGTGTGCACCGAGGAGCAACAAACTCTAGCGTTGTGCACCACTGCAGTGCATCGAGGAGCAACAAACTCTAGCGGTGTGCACCGAGGAGATACACTCTCTAGAGGTGTGCCCCACTGCAGAGCATCGAGGAGCAACAAACTCTAGCGGTGTGTAACGAGGAGCAACAAACCCTAGCAGTGTGCACCACTGCAGAGCATCGAGGAGCAACAAACTCTAGCGGTGTGTACCGAGGAGCAACAAACTCTAGTGGTGTGCACCACTGCAGAGCATCGAGGAGCAACAAACACTAGCGGTGTGCACCGAGGAGCAACAAACTCTAGCGGTGTGCATTATTTCATAGCATCGAGGAGCAACAAACTCTAGCGGTGTGCACCACTGCAGAGCATCGAGGAGCAACAAACTCTAGCAGTGTCCCCCGAGGAGCAACAAACTCTAATGGTGTGCACCACTGCATAGCATCGAGGAGCATCAAACTCTAGCTGTGTGCACTGAGGAGCAACAAACTGTAGCGGTGTGCACCACTGCAGTGCATCGAGGAGCAACAAACTCTAGCGGTGTGCACCACTGCAGAGCATCGAGGAGCAACAAACTCTAGCAGTGTGCCCCGAGGAACAACAAACTCTAGCGGTGTGCACCACTGCAGTGCATCGAGGAGCAACAAACTCTAGCGGTGTGCACCGAGGAGAAACACACTCTAGAGGTGTGCCCCACTGCAGAGCATCGAGGAGCAACAAACTCTAGCAGTGTGCCCCGAGGAGCAACACACTCTAGCGGTGTGCACCACTGCAGAGCATCGAGGAGCAACACACACGTCGCAGGCAAGGGTGGCCCCTCACTCTATACGGATCATCGTTTCTAGTGGTGACTTTCATAACAATTGGCATATTGGGACTATGTACGCTGTGGGTAGGGGTGTGTGGATCGAGCATGCAGATCACTGGAGTGTATGTGGGCTGTCAAGGTTGAGATGACAGACCTGCAGATGATCATTGGAATGGAACGTAAAATAGCATTACCATTTAGCACCATTGCCCCTGAGGTGCCTAAACACCCCTTATGAACAGGAAATGCCCCACGACTATGTGAACAACGGTGGAGTGTGGGAGTGTGGATGGTCACGTGTGTGCACTTGTGCATTGCTTCCATTTGCCCGTTATGAGTATGATAGTCATGGTGTTTCACTCCAATGCACACGACTGTTTGGGTAATGTAAGTGCAGAGAGGTTGCCCACAATCACACCAGAGCAAATGCTTCCGGTTGAGATCCTATATGGGCAGATATTTTGCAGGATATATGAACATATGGGCAGATATTTTGCAGAACATATGGGCAGATATTTTGCAGAATATATGAACATATGGGCAGATATTTTGCAGAACATATGGGCAGATATTTTTCAGAATATATGGGCAGATATTTTGCAGAACGTATGGGCAGATATTTTGCCGAATATATGGGCAGATATTTTGCAAAACATATGGGCAGATATTTTACAGAATATATGGGCAGATATTTTGCCGAATATATGGGCAGATATTTTGCAGAACATATGGGCAGATATTTTTCAGAATATATGGGCAGATATTTTGCAGAATAATCCTGTGCCAAGATGGCTTCACTGGATGGCCATCCACAAGGACTCCGTTTCACAAAATAGATTCGATTCTTGGTTGGCAGACAATTGTCATGATGAAGCGAACCCCCAACTGGAGTCATTTGCATATCACGTAGCTGATGCGCCGCTCAGTACTTTGAGACAAGTTTCAGGTGCGCAGGAATAATTATGTCACCACTAGGGTGGTTGTGAGATGCGAGTAAAATCACGTATTGTGATGTTGCTTATTTGCAGGTGACAATAATATTGAATTTTTCAGGATTGATCTTCCTGCTCAATTGTTCAGTGTTAGATCGCATTTCGGACACTGAGCAGTTTTATTATAATTTAAACTGCGGACCGGGGATTGAACCTGTGTTGCTCTGTGTCGTCTTGCTTCCAAGACGAGTACTTGCCCCTGAGGTGGTACCACATCCTTTAATCGCGGGATGTTTTGTCACTGGTTTTTTTTACTGCAGTTTTTTTAACGAAAAAAAACTCATTGAAATTTTTTGGGTTAGAAAAATAGATATTTGGGGCGTGAGTGCTCAGGAATATATAAAACATTAAATGGGACAGAGTTTCAGGGGCGAACCCCCCAAAAATAAAAAATAAAAAACCGATGACATTTTTCATTAAAAAATCCAAGGTAAAAAACCCCGCGAAAAAACATCCCACGATGAAATGACATGGAACCCCTGAGCTATCCATAGTTGAATATCATCCACGGGCGTGTCTAACAGCAGTACACTACTTCTGATCACAGAACCCCGTACAGGAAATGTGATACTCTAAGGCAAGCTGCCAATTTCCTTGGGGTGGGGTTAACATAACTCGGCGTTGCATCTTTGTCAGAAAGAATCAATACTCTGGCTTATGATTTGAAGAAAGTGCATAGTTTGCATGTGCAAGATCATTATTTGAGTTTGGCGCAACACACACTGGTTATGGATGCAGTCCGATAGACGCCGTAGGTTTCTTAGAAGTAGGCAAGACTCTGCACAATGTGAATGTTCTTTTAGAAGACAAGCAATGCGAGGCTGCATTGTTTGCTTATGTCTCAGCATCTGTGAGCACTGGTCCAGCAACGACTACCAGGTCTGTTGCTTGCTTGGGAAAGTGCACTCTGCATTGGTATGGTATTGTCTATTTATAAAGCGCCTATACACAGGCAAGTGTTTCAAAGCGCTCAAGGAGGGTGGGAACATGGGGAAAGACAGCAGTGGCTCAGATCCCTTGAAATTCGGAGACGATAAAAGTCTGCACAGGCAGAGTAAGTGCGTAGAATACATTTGACAGTTGAGACACAGCAAATAGGCCTTGTGGCGATTCTGTAGTTTTACCAGTTCAATTAAGAGAATGAAGAGAAGGGAGAAAAGACACACAATCTTCAGGGATGGTGCGTACGGATCGTGCAAGTGCACAGACGGTTACAGGGAGGGGGAGGTCCAAGTGCACCCGCTCGGTGGAGACTGGGGTAAGTGCAGAGAGAGCCACTCCCTTGGGTTATTACTCAAGTGCAGAGAGTGTGTGTGGGGTCATGAGGCAAGTGCGAAAGAGGCCTGGCAGGGGTGCCAGGGACCTATGTGTCTGTATTCATCACATGGGCACAGAGGAGGAGGTTGTATGCAATACAGCATTGACGGTGAGAGGATGAACTGTAGTGTTTAGATAGAGGGCCTGATTCACAGAACGTTTTCCTATGGGACTGCACCATTATAAAATGCTTCTGCCAATCAGGCACAAAATGTCGTGCATCAAAGATATTTGACACAATCTTGTGCTGTTGTATTGTAAGAGCGGGTGGTGGAAGCAGGGAGACTACCATGGTGCCCAAAAAGCTTCTGGCATAGCTGCTTCTTGAACCTACACTTGTGGGTATAGAAAGATTTCACAATGATATTGGATATAAGGGGGGCAATGCATAACGCGCAACATATGTTTTTCTTCCCATGAAGATGGCATGGGCAGAGATTCAAGTATGTCAGGAAATACAAATAACGAACTGAAGTCAACCAGAGTGTCAGAGCAGCCAAATCACGCGATGATGGAGTCTGTGAAAATGGGGGATGCCATATTGGGCCACATGATATGGGGGCTGGAGAAATGCTGAGAGGCTTGTAGGATCGCAGGATGTATAGGTTCCCAGACAGGGAAAGCAACATTTAGGAATTGAATCATAGAATGGGACCGAGTCATGGATTTTTTTGTTACGGTTGAAAGTGACTTTGCTCTGCTGAAAAGTGACTTTGGACACAAACCCTGATTCATGGAACTGTGCAGAGTGCAAAGTGTATTTATGCAGTTCAAATTCAGTGCAAAGTCATAAATGCACTTTGCACAGTTCCATGAATCGGGGTTTGTGTCAGCAATGCGCTTTTCAGCAGTGCAAACATTCCATGCATCGGGCCCAATGTGTTCAACAAGATCACTGGCTGAAATTCCAAAAAAGAGGAACAGCGGAGGCAGCCCTTTAGGAATATAACACTGTAGGCAGGCAACATGTCAAGTTTCAACAGTGACCTTTGTAGTTCTAGAGGTTTACAAAGTATTCCAAATCTGATCTATATGATGGGCCTTCGTTGAATGGCCAACAGCGACTGTCACTGAGAGGCACACACATAAAACCGCCTATTAATGAGGACACTATTATGACCTGCACAGGGATTGGATGCAAATAAAAAGAAACACAGCTTCAGATTGGAAGGAGCCATATCCGAGGGCGGCACAAAGAAGCACCACCGAACAAACCGAAGAAGATATGACCTCCATAGTTTAAGGGGCGGGGACAACGTCCCACTATGCTTTGTGTTCAGATCTCCGTGTGTAATAAATCTACATCCTCTTAGTGTTGGTATCCCTGGTCCAATGTCCAGTTGATTCTTGGTTTGGTGTCAAGAGAGAGGGAAGGGTTTGTGGCTCCTCCGGGGGGCATGAGCAAGGGATGGAACAAGCCCAAGGTTCCCGGTAGCCGGTCTGGGGGAGGCGAGGAGGGGTAGCTTTGTGGTGGGCAATCCAGCCCAGGGCTGGGCATCCTGCAGATGAATGGCAGTGGGCTGGCCACTGGGCACCTTCTGATCACAGTAATCTACCAGTTCAATGTAGAAATAGATTTCCGCTCCCAGCTCCCCTTCTTATTGGACATTAACATTCCGACACGGCTATAGATGCTCTTAAGGGTGGGGCCTGTCGAGTTTGAGCCAGAGCCAGATAGTACAAAGGCAGAATCAGCACAAGCACAACCTTTGCACAGTGACGGATGCCGCTTTTGGTGCCAGCGGGGGGGGGGGGGGTGGGGTGGGCGGATAATAGGGCACCAGCTGGGCACTACAGCAGCCAGGGGAGGGGGGTTCCCACTTCTGGCTCCGCCACTGCCTTTGCAATAGTGTAACTATGCTGCCCCTGAAAAAATGAAACGTGTTAGATGGAAGACTTCAAACAATCACAACCACTGTTATTGCTCTCGACCAACCTCCAAATAATGCTTTTCCAGTCTTTTATGCCATTACAGAAGGGGGACTTCGGACCCGTTTCATGGAATTTTTGCACGGTTCAAAGTGACTTTGCACTGCTGAAAAGTGACTTTACGATGTCGACACAATCCCTGATTCATGGAACTGTGCGAGGTGTATTTTTGTAGTGCAAAGTCAGTGGATAGTGATTTTTGCAGTACAAAATGACTTTGTACGGACTTTGCACTGCAAAAATACACTTTGCACAGTTCCATGAATCAGGGTTTGCGTCGGCAGTGCAAAGTCACTTGTCAGCAGTGCAAAGTCACTTTGAACCATCCAAACGATTCCATGAATCAGGTCTTTCAAATGTAAATCAAGTTTGACCCACCGCGAAAGTGACAGTCCAGCCATACTGCTAAGTCACATTCTTTGAGACCAGAAGCAGCCCCAAACATATTGTTTTATGAAAATACTCATCAAAATACATAGGGTCTCATCACGAGTTGGGCGGTATTCCGGAGGTAATACCGACGGGATACCGTTGAGGCAAATAGCACTACCGCCAACCGGTCCGGCGGCAGCGGTAACTCCACATTCCCCATTGGTCCATGGGGCATTTTCAGTGCAATTGCTGCGCACCAATACCACCGGCGGTAATTGCGCCGAAAATCGGTATTTTTTCAGCGTATTTACCCCCAGCTCTCATGATAGGGTCAGGCCTTACCCGCGTCAGTAATACCATTACCGCTGCATTTAAGGGCTACCGCCCAACTCGTGATGAGGTCCATAATGTATAGCTTTGCAACAATAGGATAAATGTACCTAAAGTGAGCAACTACCTCACATCATTATAAAACACTCCCATATGTTTACTTAAACGAAATTTACATATGCATTAGGAACATCTTCTAAATGCTTAGATCAGAAGGGTCTACACGTCCTGGTGAAGACATATTTTGCTCAAGTCCATACCATTTACTTACATCTTGTGGTGTCGTATTTTAAATTGTTATCTTTTTGATTTTGTGCGTTTGAGATTGTTTTAAGCTATTCTTTACGGCTTGGAATTTTAATATAGAGGCTATGAAGAATACTTATTATTAACATTGAGAGAGCACGCTCTCTTGTAGGGCACTATCTGACGTGTAGAGCCTCAGTTCCAGAAACTTGCAAGGCTTTAATAAACACACCAGCGCAACACTAGCTGGGTGCCATAACTTGCAAGGCTTTAATAAACACACCAGCGCAACACTAGCTGGGTGCCATAACTTGCAAGGCTTTAATAAACACACCAGCGCAACACTAGCTGGGTGCCATTTGAACTGCTGGTGCTGAGCCTTGAAACTTGAGCTGTCGTGTGATGCGGATACTCCGACGAGGAAGGATTGTGGTTTTTCATGTTCGGTTTCAAATGCCCCAACACGGGGGAAGGAGATGGCAGGTCGCCTGGTCACCGCCATTACAGTGGACTTGGATCAGGTGATGGGCGTGACGGGTAGACCCGTGACTGGGACGCACTAGCGTAGGTATTGAAGGACTACTTTTCCAAGGAGTAGTGAAGGCTCTTCCCAGGGTCTGACAATGCCGGTATTGTCTTCTATACCCTAGGTTTCGATTTTAATTTGGCACTATCTGAATATTAAATAAAAGTCAGGCTTTCGGGGGTCGGAGGAGGGGGGCGGCGTGAGGGCACACGCTACGTTTTTATTGTGTTGCTATGCAACACATTGCCTCTGTCATTGCTACTCTCCAAAATATATTGCAGAAGCCTTGTTTCTCCTGCAGTCCCCACACCTATGAATTGTTTTTCACTCGCACTAAAATCTGGCATAGAAAAAATACACCCTGAACTGCCTAAAAAAGCACAACACATAATAAGCAAAAGAAGCAAAATAATTGAACATTTGATAACAAATGTTTAAAAAAATTAAATTAGGCTTTTATATCGAGCTTCATGCTGGAGACCACCAAGCGGGGGAAAGGGTATCAAAACTATGCTGCTCAGTGTTGTCTTGCTCACAAGACAAGCATGTTGCCCTGTATTATTCTTGGCTGAACTTGAAACTTTAGTCACATCTTTAGTAGATCAGCTATATCACTTCAACTCGTCGATTTTCCTCTTTTCCTCATCTTGAGTCCAGTGGTCGAAGTGTAAGAAAAGAAGAATTGGAACTATGTTCCCTGCTAGCCTGCCCCGCTCCTCACAAACCCCATCGCCACGCCCTCTCCCAAACATAATACAAACACCCAACCACATTTGCCTGCTGTTTAAGGGAACGTTCAGTGCAGTGCACTGAAAGTGCAAATTTCAACCTCTTCCTACACTGTTATTTGAAAACGAAACCGTTCCGGAACGGTTTCTTTTTAAAATAAAAGTATAGGAGCTGTGAAACTCAATTTTAAAAAGTAGAGGAGCACCGCTCCCGTCCGCTCCCGCTCACTTCGACCACTGCTTGAGTCTATCTTTCAGATCTCGTTTGTTTAGTCTTTTCCACAAAGCCGTACGACTCGCATCTGCACTAGTCAGCATTGTCAATGGTGAGGGATCATGGGAGTTGGAGTCCAAAACACCTGGAGAGCCACAGGTTGCAGAACCCTTCACTACTTTATGATTTTAAAATAACAGATTGATTGTTACATCTTTGATTATTGATGCCTCTGCTCACACAACAAAATGTTTACAAGATTGCTGATCCCCTATAGTGTTACTCTGTGCCTAATCAACAATCTTTGAATACAAGATCTAAAACAATCTTTGAAAAAAAGGCAGACGGGATTACAATCCATATTCTTGATGTTTTAGATATAGATTTATCACCTGATTTCCTTCATTGGATCAAACAAGATCTAATCACCAACTAGAGGACAATCTGATCTGGTCAATTAATGCTCTCTCATCGTTTTTCTAAAGTTCAAAATGTGCATATTCTGGAGAATGATACACATTCATTAATGTAAAAAGAGTACCTTTGAAAGAAACTTTTCATTTAAAATCTCTGTAATCTTCTGCTTCTGAATAGTGATACCTGATTATTTTGTCAATTTTAAACTCTATAGTTTATAGTGCACTCTAAAAGGATTACTTCCAGTAGACATAAACTATTTGCTGATATTCACGCTAAAACTTGCATTTCTCAATACCATACCTCCTTACATAAATGCCCTTCATTTCCACATGAGTTGTAATATTTACTCATTGTACAATCCCTTTCCAATGGTCCAATCGTCAACAATTAGAACACACAAGGTGTGTGCAATCACCACTGAAATGACCAATTACTCCACACATTATGCAAACATGTGGTTAACCATTGGATCAAATGAACCCTCTATTATTTTGCAACATAAACCTTTAATTCAAATGATTTAGAAAACGTTTGGATATAGTGTTCATTTAACAACTGCTATCCAAGTATCACATTCCATCTTCATCACTTACTTTACACGTTTGCGAAGCCACTTTGCAATGCTTCTCTTGCCATATGAAATGTCCATTTTAGGAACAGTTTTTTAATACATTTTAATCATAGTAGATTTAATTATTGCACCAGTTAAGGATTCCACATTAAAACAAAGAAAGCCCTGTTTAACTTGTCCCATTGGTAAGTTGTCTAAAATTAGTAGATTCATGAATACCACTGAAATCGACATCCCAGGTGGTACCGCTTTGTAGAGTGATTAAACAGAAAATATCCTCATTTTCTGTTCTCCAAGACTCATGCAAAACCCTACAACTAACATCCAATCTATTCATCTCAAATTTGGCATCTCCTTACAGAAATGCTTGTTTTACCGAAAGGTGTACACTGTAATACCTCCTGACCCCTACCCTCATAATAGCCACCTTACCACACTACTAAACCTGGCTATTCCTCAGACACACACCTATGAATCTGCAAGTCATTTTTCTGTATGAGAAAAAGAAAACAAATCTTCAGTCCTTAGCATGGACTATCCAGACTAAAGGACCTCAGGCGACATTGAGACAATACAAAACGCTCTGTACCAAGCACTATCACCCTGCGATTGTAACTTGGACTCCCTCGGAAAGTTGAGTTCTACAAATCACCCGCATGTCGCCTAGGACAAGGACCAATGTGTGCCATCCCGGCTGCCATAGTGTTCATCAAGCCTGAGTTTCAGGATGCAGGGGGATTCCAATCTAAAATGTAAATGACTCCCCTAATGGTCAAGCCAGCACTGGAGAAAGATACTACACTTGAACTTAGCCAAGGGCAGTAAAGCAATCCTTAAAGCTAGCGTACATAACTCTGCCACATTGGACGTCATCAGTGAGATGCAGCTTGGGATTGCAAGCAGGGCAAACTCCGGAGCCATGTCTGGGCATACCCAACCCCTTTAGGGAGACTAATACAGATCTGAAGGGTCAGCTGTGTTGTCCCTTGCTTGTTTCCTCTGCATTGACCATATTAAATTCATATTTCGTCTCCCGATGATTGCTCCTGCCTACATTTAATCCAGAAACTATGACTATGCCTTGTGACTGATAATGTATTCCCTCCCTGAAGCCACCAATCGTCCTCTGGGAATTTTGCACCACCAGCCTTCTTCAGAGTAAGCATCCCTCCCAACGTTTCCCCTGACCATACTCCTGAGTACTGACTCATACAACAGCTATGTCAATCACGTCCTGGTGGGCAAACCTTACGTTCTATGAATCTTGGGTCGGATGTCCTCAAAGCAAGACTTAAGGCATGGCCAAGTTAGCCAGTGCATTTCTGACCACTTTCTCCTCTTTTGACGGTCTCCCTGGCCTGATAATAAAAAGTATGAGTTGAAAGAATAGATGAGAATCATGTGGAAAGGAGTCAGCAGTGACTTGGCTCAGCCTAATTGAAATCTGCAATTCATCAGCATGTGGCCTGAGAGCAGGTCCTGTGGATAAACAGGTTGGATGTGTTTTTCAAATGTAACAGTTCATTGTTTATGTTGTGAGGTGTGAAGTACTGTCTGTTTGAAAGAATTTGTTAACTTCTCAAGCGCTATTCCCAAGGTATCAGTGGAGCTCATTCTTTTTAAAATGTAGCTTTTTTCACCTTGGATTTGACATCATACCATAGAGAACAATGTCTGTGCATTTCCAATGTAACACTTTTTATATATACAATCATAATTCCATATTTCAGTAGTGAATTCTCAAGGAAGACCATAGGGCAAACAGAAACAAATAATACTATATAATGACATCAATTTAACACGTCTGCCAAACACCCCTTTTAGGGATACTGGGCCTCATTACAAGGTGGGCGGTAAGGGGTTAACGGCGCTGGTAATGGTGCTGGCGCCGTTAACCCCTTACCGCCCTATTACAAGGTCTCCTCGCGGACCCGCAAAGGCCGCCTGGTAAAACCAGGCATCCTTAGCGGGTCCCGCGAGGAGTCCAGGGAGCTAACAACGTAACGGGCCCGTTGTTAGCTCCCTCCCCATTCCCATTGGGCCCTATGGGGGCTCAAATGGGAATGGGGATGTACTGGGTTCCCTGAATGGGGAAATACTGGGCCCTCCAAGGTTGGAATGGCCCGGTATTTCCCCATTCAGGGAACCCGGTATGCGGTAAATGGGTAACCATGCCACTAATAGGGGCATGGTTACCTCCTAGGTTGTAATGAGGCCCACTGTCTAAGTACGTGTACAGTCTGGCAGATTTGGAGAGATGACTAATATGTAAGTCTATGCAAAAAGGCACTTGAGAGGTTGGCACTTAAGAGGTTGTTTCCCCAAATAGCATGAAGCCTGTGTCTGGGACACAGGAATGGGAATTTGTTAATCCCCATGCCCATAGAGTCCCATATGACTCTATGGGAGTGGGGACACAGAAGGACGGTGCCGGTGCTTCCGTGATGGGTTTGGTTATCGTGACCGCTGCGCCCGGTAGGGTCAGACCTGTCAGGCACAGCGGTTCCGGCAGGCAAACATGTAGTTTGCTGGTGCGGAAATAAGGGTGCTGGTGAGCTTACCGGCACCCTTATTTCAGGGGCCGGCTAACTTGTCATCAGGCCCACTAACCTCTAAAACCCACTGTCACATGCAAGACTGTCCAAACTCTTCCTGCCTTGTGCCCGCCACCCCAATCACCTGCTCCACCACCACACTCTTCCCACCTTGCGCCCTTTCTGTCATTCCTGGTATGGGTGGTCACTTTCAGTGGCTTATAGCATCAGTTCCCAGGACACCCTTTCTAAGATAAGCCACACCTTGCAAAGGCCCCATCTTTCTTTTGAACTCTGTCTCCACTTTCATACACACAACTATACATGCAAGTCTGTGGACTCCCTAGACACGCTTTACGCATTCCATTAGGAATATGATTATGATCACAGTTCTGCTTTTCTGGTCACATATGGGGTTTGACATGCATTCCGTGTACTTTCCATGAACACCATGTATCTGCCATCTCAGGACAATGATGAAACTTGGTATTCAGGGTCGGACTGGTGCATAAAATTGTCTCTGCCACCAATGAAAAAGTGGCCCACAGTTGCAATTGGCAATCCATAACATTTGAACATACGATTTGGGAATGTTACGAACTGAGGCATTATTGGAGGGAGGTGTCATTCAAAATGAATGAGGTTCTCACGCTGGATGTGGAGTTTGATTATGAAAGTGTGATTCTGGGTGAGGATGAATTGGTGACTCAACTCACATATCCCTGAAGATGCTGGTTTCAGAGGCCTTCTAACTCTTGCCTGAAAGTTATTCCAAGGAAGTGGAAAGATGTGGAAAGACCTAAGTTTGTAGAATGGACCTCGGACCTCAGACAAATGGCCAGAATGGAGAGAATTATCCTTTTTAGAAACAAAGAGATTAATTTATTTGATCAGATTTGGAGCAGGTTCCTAGATCTGTTTGCCTTAGAATGTCTTCTACCCTATAGATATTGCAATATGATGTTTTTCTGTAGTGGTGAATCCTGAGTTATATGTTTGCATTGAACTGTTACTGATATGTGTTTTTATCGTATTTGTTATGATTATCCATCTAATAAAATGTGGATATTAAAAAGCTTCCATTCCTGGGAGCAGCCAGGTTCCAGAAAAAGAAAAAGAAAATAATAAGAAAATGGCAATTCATTCTTTTTGTGACAGACTATTTGAGTAGACCCAAGGGGGAGGCTTTGATAACATGTGATGCTAGTTGTGCATTTTAAAGAATACTTATTCAGTAATGCTGGCCAAACTACCAGTAACTCATCACACATGGGCCAATAAAGTGGGCCACTTTGACCCAAAAAAGGTCCCACGCTAGCGTTTTGTGTTTTTGGTTCGGCATTGCCCTATTGTGCCATAGGCCAGTCCGAGCATGTTGGTATATTATGATCCCTTGTCCACATACACCTAAGAATAGCATGGTGCACTCACATGTACAACACCGTGTATCATAGAAAGCCATGCTAGAGAACTCGAGAGGCCAGACCTAGCATGCATCCGGAAAGTGTGGGACAAGCTTTCCAGCTAAGCAAGCTTCACCACTGGTAACCACATAGTATACTAAAACCTGGACGCAGAAGACTGAACCTTTTTGCACTGTTGTGTTTACCTGGTTGCAAAGGCATCACATACACAGTCCTGGGGCTGTGATGCTGTGTTTTGAGTGTGTGTGTCCTTATGCATTGGCCAGTAGGCCTTTATGAGCTATGTGAAACATTTGTTGAGATGTTTGAAAGTTTGCAGCCCAGTGCAAAACAACCATAAGAGTACTATTTTTATTTTCTATTAGTATTTAAGATCTACTGCAAAACTTACCACTTAATAAAACATAAAACATCATTATTATAAAACTATTTATCATCTTGCACTTCAATAAAATACATCATTAGGAAGTAGAGGTAAACATCATCACATTTGGTAATTCTAGGTAGAATACAGAGAATATGAAATAAATAAATATCCACATATCGTCAATAAAGTGCAATATAATAAATATATTACTTTTGTTACATTGGAACGAGCTTGAATTCAATCAAGAAAATGAATCAAACACATAAAACCAAAGTAAAATCCATATTTCATATACAACATTTTTACAAACAATCCATCATTCATAACAACTTTAAAAAACTCACCAAAACATGTTCCACCGGCCTAGGAAACCCCATAATTGTCCAGTTGCAAACTATTCAGAAAATTCACCACCGCTGTAACAATCAATGCAGGGTGACCAAGAACACATCCACCAAAATGTAATACTGTTATAGGAGTCAAAAAGCTTCTTAAAATACAAATATCCCTGTGTCCTAAGAATTGGACACTCAACAAGAAAAGGCTCGAGCGTTTCAGCAAAATCGGGTTGCTTGCAAAATCTGCATTCTGCCAGGCCCTCCGGCACCAGTTTACGTCTTAATAGCAATTCACCCATGGAATAAAGGGTCCAACGAAAGCGAAGAAAATCCCCCCTGATACTTGCACAGGGAAAGATTTCCAAATAGTGGGCAACTACCCCCTCCTCGTATGCTGTCTCTGCAGGTGGATCGAACTATTATGACCATGCATTGAATGATTTACCGTCTGAAGAAAAAATGGATCTGTTTTTAAGAAGGTATGGTGTAGATTCTCGGACATGTACTAGCTCTGTATATACTGTATTTGTGGGGGGAGGGTATGGGGTATTAAGACATGACTGTATATTCTTTCTCTGAGATATTGTAAATGCAAAAATTGTGAATAAAAAAAATATACCCTTGCATTGAATCTAAATGATTGCAGCAATCCTGTTTAGATCTTTTCACCCGAGGGGGATCATTCACCAGGTCATCTTAAGAAGAGATGTTAACTGACCGAATGAAGGTGCAAGGTTCAGCATATTCCACCAAAGTTGGAACGGATCTGTCTTCCACAGTGGGACCCATGTCACGATATAGTGTATTGTCAGGGGATTCCAAACATTTCCCATATACTGGCAGAATAAGCCACTGACCTTTAACTTTCAACAGATTTAGTCCCATCTCGTGTCTTATAGCTGCAATTGGGCCAACATTCGGGACACCAGGCGCCCTGCGCCAGATACCACCTTTTAGCACTTTTAAATAATCCAGTGCCCAATCCTTCCACAACTCTATGCCATACAGGAACTTGAGACTTGCTTTCCCTTCAAAGTACTTAATTAAGGGGATAAGCGAAAATGTACAATAGCGAATACGTTTCATCTGGGCTACAAAAGCCTGTGCTTTCCCTCTCAAGTAACTAATGATGAATGCATTATCAGGAGTTGTAATAATCGGAAACCCCAGGTAAACCAAGGCGTTGGCCATACTCAAATTTGAGACATACATGGACCAACGTAATTCTACTTTGCTTTTCCTTCTCATTAGTGACAATTGCCCTCATTATGCATCCAGCGAAACCGTCCCGTTAAAACTGGCAGGTAGCCGCCAGACCTGTAATGATTTACCGTGCCTGACTTGCCGGAATCACCGGGGATTACGACTCCGGCGTTCCGGGAAGTCAGGTGGCGGTAAATGTTAATCCCCATTCCCATTTGAGTCCCGTAGGACTCAATGGGAATGGGGATCACGGAAGCACCGGCACCGTTAATAACGGTGCCGGTGCTTCTGTGAAAGTCTGTGGCCGGGTGCCGCTCCACCCGCCAGGTCTGCCCTGGCGAGCGGTACGACACCCAGCCGCAGACTCATGGTTTGCCGGTCTAGAAACAACGGTGCCAGTAAGTTTACCAGCACCGTTGTTTCCGGAACGGCAAGCTTGTAATGAGGGCCAATATCTTAGTTGTCCTGGTGTCTATCTTCAAACAATTTTCACTGGCGAAGACTTCAAAGACAGTCAAGAGTCGTTGCAACCCTTTACCCGTACAATTTATCATCAAAAAACATCGGCATAAGCTAACCAACATACCAACAGGTTCCCAAGCGTATGGGCAACAAAAGCCGAGAGTTCTAGTGTCCTACCCGCATTAAAAACACAGGGGCCCAAAATGCACCCATGCCTAAGCAATTTTTTGTGACAGGGCTCCCTCATGATGTACCTAACCCTGACATTTGAACCCTCATGCAATTTAATGATCAGCTTTAGTACGCTCCAGGGATTCCCCAGTTTGACAGTTTTTCCCATAGTCGAGATCTCGACACTGTATCGAAAGTGTATAAGTCAATTGCTGCCAAATGTATAACATCATAATTTCCTTTCAATATGAGATCCGGGTAACATCCCAGAATGAACCCATTCAGGTTCGTACCATGGAGCTTGCGAAACCCTGTTGGATTTTCCTTTATTAAACCTTCATCATACGCCCAACTTTCTAAGTGTTTCAGTACCGGACTAGCAACAATTTTGCTATCAGAGTCGAGTATTGAAATAGGGCGGTAATTTTTGGGGTCAGATCTACAGTCATTCTTATATATAGGAATAATATAACCTGCCTGACAAGGAACTGGAAAGCTGGAAGTCTTCAAAACGTCATCAAAGGTCATTTTTAAAATGCCCATCCATATTATGGGTGCTCCCTTAAAAAGTCGATTGGAAGTTTGGTTTGGTCCTGCTGCTCTCGAATTTCTAGCTCCCATAATGACCTTATATACCTCATCCGTGTCATAAACAATGGAGCGCTCTAAACTGGTTTCCTCCTTTTTACAACCAACTACCAATGGAAGTTGGGATTTCGGATCAGAATATAATTCTTAGAGTACTTCACCCAGTCTACTTCTGAAACGGCATTAACAACTTGCTTATCACTTCCCTTATGCACAACATTTACCAACAACCAGAAAGATCTAGAACCCTTCTGTTCCAAGGAAGTCAACATTTCCTCAGCATCCACTTGCAGTGATTGGGCCTTATGTTTTTCTTTCTCCCGGTTTCTATATTTTTGCCTGATGCTTTTAATTCGCCATGGGTCTTAGTCCTACTGATAGCTCTAATGCTAGCCCTCATTTCCCTTTTCTGCCTTGCCAAGGCCTCACCATACTCATGGGACTTCTTATAAATGGGGGGCTTTAATCCTTTCATCATGTTTGGGGCCCCTGGCATTAAGATTCTGGAATCCGATAGAAACGCATTGAAGTTCTCATGAGTGAATGTGAGCAGCTTCCAGTTGTAACTAGATGATGTCACAACCCCTTCAATTTCTCGGTTCATCTGATCAATCTTACACTGATTCCATGCCATTGTATTCATTGCTGCATTAGTAGACACACTCTCCTCATAATACTGCCTCTCTGGAAACTGCTCACAAACAAATGAACACCTCAACATGCTATGGTCACTGCACTCCAATTATTCCGGGTGATCTCAAAACGATTACATTTTTTCCAAATTATAATCATCAACAGAAATATACTCCAGGGTTGAACTTTGCGAGACTATATTCAAAAGAGGAAGGCATACGCAATGCCCTTCAACAACCCCATTCAGATACTAAAGACCCAAGTTACTCAAACAGATTCGCCATTTACTTCCATTATCCAAATGATCCGGGCATCCATTAGTAGGCTCCTTCTCTATACCGCGCAGGCCCGATCATTGCACTCACGTCTTCCTCTCTCTGAATTCAAGAAGAGTTGAAGTCACCCAGAACAATAACATGACCATTGGTATGTTTTTCCGTCCATCCCAAAAGGAATGTCCCCAGAGCATCCAAAAAAGCTTCAATTGACAATTCCCCCTCATGCCAATAAACATTACAGATTAAGTAATGCAATAAAACACCCCGTTCTGTTCCCAAAAAACCTTTTCTAATGTCACGTTTCTTGACGTAACAAAACCACACTCCGATGTCAGCATAGTTATAATACCCCCTTTTAGTCTCCCTCTCAGACCCTTTGTCGGTAGTTGGGATACCACAGAATAACTATCCCAAGCTGGCGTTTCCATCAACCAGGACTCTTGAATACAAATCAATTCACAATTTCGTAACGTAGACCCCACCTCAGGGTTTAAAAACAAGTATAAAAAAAGGTTTATTCTAAACCAAAGAAATGACAAATAATTATTTTTATTTTATACACAGTATACAAAAAAGTGAAACTAAGTCAAAAACCCATCCTTGCATCAATCAGATATAAGAACAAAAAATGAAAAACTCACAAAAAAAGTAATAACTAGAATCCAACAGTCCATTAATACACCACTTGAGTGTTGTATTAATGGACTGTTTGATTCTATTTACTAAGTTTTTTGTGTTTTTTATGTTTAGCATTTTTTGTTGTTATAACTGATTTATGTAAGGCTGTTTTTTTAGTTAGTTTTGCTTTCTTGTATACTGTGTATAAAATATAAATCATTTTTCATATATTGTTTGGTTTAAAATAACACCTTTACATATATATATATATATATATATATATATATATATATATATATATATATATATATATATATATATATATATATATATATAAAGGATGTTGTATGTTTAGATAAATAAATGGTACCATATAAGGGAAACTCTGCCTAGTGTATTTATTTATGAATTCTTTTTTTTTGCATTTTTAAAGCGCTCAAACAGCCTGGGGGCATCGAGGTGCTGTAACAGGAATATGTCTTAGTTGCGTATTTATAATGCGCTTAATACCCAGAGGTTTCTAAGCACGGACCCGGGGATCGAACCTGTGTAGCTTCGTGTCGTCTTGTTTCGAAGGCGAGCGCGTTGCTGCTGAGCGATCCTCCCGGGACATAGGTTTTTGTTTTGTTTGACAAATACTCAATGTTTGATCTTCTATCCCACCCATAGGCCCGCTCTGCTAGTTGCTTTTTTAATATGGTATAGGTTTTAGTAAGCTCCTCTGCACAGACAATGTCATTATGAAAATCTAAATACGCCCCAAAAATCTCTTCATTTTTACCAGTGTGAAGCAAAATCAAACCCAACACTATTCTTATTACTTCTACTGGTACTGAGTTCGAGAGGCACAGCACAATGTGCCACAGTTTATCTTCCACCCTTTTTTGCCAGCATAGTTGTTTTCCTGCATAAGTGTCGAGGGCATACGTTACCCCCGGTATAATGCTGGCTTTATATGACGCGATTAGGCCCTATGTAGAACCTCCTGAACAGTTACATATAAATCTCTTGAAAATACTAAATGTATTTACTTAAGAGCATTGTGTATAATAGTGCTTGGATTAGTGGCTGGACACTTGTTTAGAACAGTAGCTATGGTAGTTTCTGCACCAGTGAGCAGCACCTGGAGTACTGCGCGAGGTACTATTAGAAGCAGTTTCTAGAGCAGTGTATGTAAAAGCAGCTGGAGGAATTTTGGGAGAAATTCCTGGAACCTTATTTGGAACAGTCTCTAGAAGATATGTCTCTCCAGGTGTTTTGGACTACATGTTGCATCAGCCCTGGCAAGCATGGGCAGTGGGCCGGCACCTTGGGAGTTGTGGTTCATAACATCAGGAAACCCACAGGTTGCAAACCCTGGATCTGGAGCATTGCCTGAAGCAGTTTCTTTTCAGTATCTATTCTAGATCAATGTTGTGGCCTTTGCTTTAGCCATGCCAGGAGCATTATCTGCAGTACTGTCTGGAACCTCATATGGAGAAATGGCTGGACCCTTCTTTTTCACAAGCTGTGCCTCAGGTATCTGTATGCATTGTAGCAAACATCATTTGGAGTTTGGGGCAGGATCTGGGCCAGCGTCTGGAGAAGTGTCTGCCACTGTGTCTGGATTCTTCTACAGAGTCACCTATGAAGTCACCAGAGCACTTTTATAGGTGGGAAATTATAGGAATTATCAGAAACACTTTATTATGGTAGCTTAACAACACACCCTAGCAAACAATTGCTCACTTGCATAGTTATTTGATTTGGTTTAAACCTGCAACACACTTAGTCCAATGGCCCGTGCACATCAGCATCACCCACCAATCTGCAAATTAACAAGCTGTGTTTGCAAGTTGAAACTTTAATGCTTACAAGGGAATGTTGTAACATGATATATACATGCAACCTTTGCATGCCATTTTATTTATTTATTTTTCCATTTGTATAACGCACACAAACCCTGGGGAATCTGGGCGCTGTAGAGGATCAAAACAAAAATACGCCTGGTCACAGTCCAGGGACATGAATGTTAGGTGCACCGGTGATACAGGTACAAGTAGGTTACTGGAGCACAGCCTTACATTGGATAAACAGCTTATTTTACAGAGTAGAATACGCAGACCCTGGGCACAATCAACTAATAAAACAATTGTATTGTACATTCAGATTCCATTGACCATAACAATTTTTAAGAGCATATTCTTAGAAAGGAAAAATACAAATATCCTTTAAAATAGCAGTAAATTTAATTTAAAAGAAAACATGTTCACTGAGTTGGATGGATATTGGCTGGTTGTGCAGAACTAAAAGAATTGCTGATGGCCAGAGGTGTGGAATGTCTACCTTACATTCTATATACATATGATTTAATTCCCAGTGATAGGTTTTCATTTTATTGACCAGTGCTGTAACAAATATCTTAAAAGACTTTCAATTAGCAAGCAGACAAGGCCTCTCTTCAGAGTATAACCATGGGCGGCTTGTCATAACTATTTAATAAGAACATCATTTAAATGTTCAGGAGTTTGCAACTAAGGCATACCACCTTCAGTTCCAGCACACAAATCCCAACCGATTGTGTGCATGAGTTGATCAGCGCTCCTGGCGATAAATGGACTTTTAGCAATAGCACACGATTTTGTTTTCGTTTGAATTACATCCAGAAACAGCACTTTCTGTACACTACTATAATTGAAAGGATCGCTTAGGGCAAGGGTCTGCAACCTTTGGCTCTCCAGATGTTTTGTACAACAACTCCCCTGATTCCTCACCATTGCCAATGCTGTTTAGGGGTCAAGGGAGTCATGGTGCAAAACATCTGGAGGGCCAAAGTTTGCAGTCCCCTGCCTTAGAGTCTCAAAGTTGACTTACTTTAAGTGTCACCACCTGCTTCATGACAAGTTGCTGGAACACACTTTGGTCTTTGCTGTCTGATCGATCATTTATCAGAGTACGCTGTGATGCATATAGCAAAAGCAGAGATTGGTATGGGTTAGAGCACATTGAGGAAACTGTATTTCACAGTGCTTTAGAAGACAAACACCAAACAAACAGAGCCACTTGTGCAACAGAAAAGACAAAGGGCCTCATTACACGGTAGGCGGTAAGGGTTTACCGGTACCGGTATTTTACCGGGACCGGTAAACCCTTACCGCCTTACTACGAGGTCCCTTTGCGGGTTGGGGAATTTTAACGCCTGCTTTTTGCAGGCGTTAAAAACCAACCCGCAAAGGGACCAGGGAGCTAATTATGGTACTGCAATTTGCGGTACCGTAATTAGCACCTTCCCCATTCCCATAGAGCCCTATGGGGCAAAATGGGAATGGGGAAGGGCAATGGGGGAAGGGGGAATTAGCTCCCCACCAACCTTGGAATAGGGCGGTAATTCCCCTTTCCACCAAGGCGGTGCCGGTATTTTACCAGCATGGACCAAGGTGTCATCCGTGTAATGAGGCCCTAAGTCAGTGGACATTTCTGTGATCTCATCAAAGTAAATCTAACCTATGTAAATAAGTGTGTAGCATTCCATCCTAACCCAGGTTCCCAAGGGCACATGCACAGTCAGCGGGTTGATAAAACTTGCATCTGGGAAGGGGTGTAATATAATTGTCTGTGCCTCTTGCCCTTGCAAGCTGGCAGAAGCGGGAGGCATTATTAATACATATCCTCCTCATAGTTTCCTAGCGTGTAAGCAGCCTATCATTCTAACTGTGCAAACCTGTGTTGCATTTGTTAATATATAGCGCCCTTTCCCCATTTGTATGGCCTCAATGCGCTTTGTGGTTGCAACACCCTCAGTGACCGGAGTCCATGTGGAGGAAGTTCTAAGAGTTTGAATGAAAGATGCTTGTGTGCATTTTTGCCGGGTTAGTACTTAGGTGGGCCTGCTAGGCTCCAGTAAACAGCCCGCAGGGCAAGTAAGTGGGTGGGAGCTGTTGGTGGTTTAGGATAGAGTTCTAGTGCCCGAGATTCATTTTGTACCCAGCTAAACCACATGTTTTTCGTTGGTTGTCGCTGTATACTAATGACAGAGGTGTTGAGGTACGTCAAGGGTTTCAGTGTGGATGGCTATGCGAGCTGCTAGACCGGAATAGCATAGCCATAGCTGCATCCTAGGGTGCATGGATGGGTGGCCGTGCCGGTGGCCTGTGTCCACAGACGTGTTCTGAGGCATACGTACCATCGTCTTGGCTGCAGTTCGACTGCTTTCTTTGTCTTCTTCTGGGTCCCGTGTGATTGGCTGGTGTCGCTATTTGTGGTCTCCCATGGCAAAATATACAACTGCAAGTGACTATATGTTTTTTTTTTTCTTCTCTCACCTTAACGTGTGTTTGTGTAAAATGGTTTCGAACTTAGTCGGGCATTATGTTTTTACAACAAGCCTCTAGGTGTTCAGATTTTAATTCAAATTCAGTTTGTACCCTTTATGGGGATAAGCAAAGAGAATATGGTGTCGTGATTTTAACTCTTTGTTTCCATATAATAAGTTCTGAACGGATTCCTTGATTGCACACCAATAGATAATGCTGTATTCCTTTCATCTATTGTCAGGCCATATAAGGTCTTCTGCCGGTTTGCTCATTAAACTCCAATTCAGCCATTTTGAACAAAAGGGTCTGAACACGCGAACCTGCAAATGCTAGAAAGAGAGGCCCCAGGTGGGGACAGTGCACGACCTCATTGTGGAAAATACACCTGCCAATTCTGCATTTGCAGAACAATTTCCGACAGGTTAATCCCTGTCTGTATTACAAATTGGTATCACGGCATGTTTTCAATGTGTTCAAAGGAGCTATTGCTCTCAGCTTTCATTTTATTGTTATAATTTAAAGGTTTTATATATGTGATATTCATGAGTGCTGCCATTTCAATTCTGTATGGTAAATATTTACGCCACCCTGACTTGACGTCCATCAATAATCCAGTGCTTTAAAGGGATAGGCAGATACAGGAGCAAAGAACGGATTTCATGTTGAAACTCATGCCAACTGCAGGGACAGGGTCATCCTTTTCTTGTTTCTTTTTTCTTTATAGGTTTATATTTACATCAGTTCAACGCAACACAATATTAAAAAAAAGCAAAAAGAAGTGCAATGCAGTTCCCATAAAACCAAGTTTAGCAATTCTACAAAACAACACTAACAGGCCGATTCATGGAATAATTAGCGCGGCGCAAGTGGCCAAAAACGTGCGAATCGCAGTGGAATAGCGAAAATCGCAGTGCAAGTGCGAAAATCGCACGAAAAGCAGCGCACATCGATTCATGGAAGGCCGTACGCGAGAAAACCATCGGATGTGCGATAAAAAAGTGCGCGGCGCACGTTGGCGCACAGGCCATCTAACTGCGTGCGCCAGGTCACAGCGAAAATCGCACAGGCCACAGCGAAAATCGCACATAGCGCGGCGCACGCAACAAAAGTAGGCGGAACACGGGGCGTAACACTCGGAATGGGGAACAACTTGCCAAAATGTGTGCGTCACGGGGGAAGTACAGGGTACAAGTGCGCGGAACGCCCACACGCTCGCCTCCAACACGTATTCATGGAATAGAATAGGGCAAAAAAGCGCACGCTCAAACCAGTGCACAGGCACAAACACAACCGCCACAAGAAAGCAGGCGGTAGCGTCTCTGCGCCTGTAAGAAATGTGCGCCAAAAGGTGCGCCAACAAATAGCACCTATATACAGCCATGATGAATGTCCTATACTGTGGCCCTCCAGGACAAATGACGTGCAAAGGGGTACCCACAAACACGGACACCCGGTGAAAAAAAATACGTGTGCGTGTATACCGGGGTGCGCGGGAAGTCTCACACGCGATTTGTCAGGGTACGTGGATTACAGGGGTGTGCGGGAAGTTCCACACGCGATTTGTCAGGGTACGTGGATTGCAGGGGTGCGCGGGAAGTTCCACACGCGATTTGGCGGTGTACGTGGATTTCAGGGGTGCGCGGGAAGTACCACACGCGATTTGTCAGGGTACGTGGATTTCAGGGGTGCGCGGGAAGTTCCACACGCGATTTAACAGGGTACGTGGATTTCAGGGGTGCGCGGGAAGTACCACACGCGATTTGTCAGGGTACGTGGATTCCAGGGGTGCGCGGGAAGTTCCACACGCGATTTGTCAGGGTACGTGGATTTCAGAGGTGCGCGGGAAGTTCCACACGCGATTTGGCTGTGTACGTGGATTTCAGGGGTGCGCGGGAAGTTCCACACGCGATTTGGCCGGGTACGTGGATTTCAGGGGTGCACGGGAAGTTCCACACGCGATTTGGCCGGGTACGTGGATTTCAGGGGTGCGCGGGAAGTACCATACGTGATTTGTCAGGGTACGTGGATTGCAGGGGTGCGCGGGAAGTTCCACACGCGATTTGTCAGGGTACGTGGATTTCAGGGGTGCGCGGGAAGTTCCACACGCGATTCGGCTGTGTACTTGGATTTCAGGGGTGCGCGGGAAGTTCCACACGCGATTTGGCCGGGTACGTGGATTTCAGGGGTGCGCGGGAAGTACCACACGCGATTTGTCAGGGTACGTGGATTGCAGGGGTGCGCGGGAAGTTCCACACGCGATTTGTCAGGGTACGTGGATTTCAGGGGTGCGCGGGAAGTTCCACACACGATTTGGCCGTGTACGTGGATTTCAGGGGTGCGCGGGAAGTTCCACACGCGATTTGGCCGGGTACGTGGATTTCAGGGGTGCGCGGGAAGTTCCACACCCGATTTGGCCGGGTACGTGGATTTCAGGGGTGCGCGGGAAGTACCGCATGCGATTTGTCAGGGTACGTGGATTGCAGGGGTGCGCGGGAAGTTCCACACGCGATTTGTCAGGGTATGTGGATTTCAGGGGTGCGTGGAAAGTTCCACACGCGATTTGGCCGTGTACGTGGATTTCAGGGGTGCGCGGGAAGTTCCACACGCGATTTGGCCGGGTACGTGGATTTCAGGGGTGCGCGGGAAGTTCCACACGCGATTTGGCCGGGTACGTGGATTTCAGGGGTGCGCGGGAAGTTCCACACGCGATTTGGCCGGGTACGTCGATTTCAGGGGTGCGCGGGAAGTTCCACACGCGATTTGTCAGGGTATGTGGATTTCAGGGGTGCGCGGGAAGTTCCACACGCGATTTGGCCATGTACGTGGATTTCAGGGGTGCGCGGGAAGTTCCACACGCGGTTTGTCCGGGTACGTGGATTTCAGGGGTGCGCGGGAAGTTCCACACGCGATTTGGCCGGGTACGTGGATTTCAGGGGTGCGCGGGAAGTTCCACACGCGATTTGGCTGTGTGCTCCCAGGTATTCCCTGTACACCCTCCACGGCCCCTGCAGGCAGCACACACCACAGGGGACTACCCTGCACACCTGCTCATGTCACCCAGCACCCCCACCCCCCAGCCACCAGGGGCAGCCTCCACCAGGCCCCCACCCATGTCTCCCACCACCCCCCCCAGCAGTGCAGGGGCACCCTCCACCAGGCCCCCACTCATGTCTACCACCACCCCCACCCCCCAGCAGTGCAGGGGCAGCCTCCACCAGGCCCCCACCCATGTCTCCCACCACCCCCACCCCCCAGCAGTGCAGGGGCAGCCTCCACCAGGCCCCCACTCATGTCTCCCACCACCCCCACCGCCCAGCAGTGCAGGGGCAGCCTCCACCAGGCCCCCACTCATGTCTACCACCACCCCCAGCCACCAGGGGCACCCTCCACCAGGCCCCCACCCATGTCTCCCACCACCCCCACCCCCCAGCAGTGCAGGGGCACCCTCCACCAGGCCCCCACCCATATCCAACTTATGTCTCCCTGCACCCCCACCCCCCAGCATCCAGGGGCACCCTCCACCAGGCCCCCACTCATGTCTCCCACCACCCCCACCCCCCAGCAGTCAGGGGCAGCCTCCACCAGGCCCCCACCCATGTCTCCCACCACCCCCACCCCCCAGCAGTGCAGGGGCTGCCTCCACCAGGCCCCCACTCATGTCTCCCACCACCCCCACCCCCCAGCAGTGCAGGGGCAGCCTCCACCAGGCCCCCACTCATGTCTCCCACCACCCCCACCGCCCAGCAGTGCAGGGGCAGCCTCCACCAGGCCCCCACTCATGTCTACCACCACCCCCAGCCACCAGGGGCACCCTCCACCAGGCCCCCACCCATGTCTCCCACCACCCCCACCCCCCAGCAGTGCAGGGGCACCCTCCACCAGGCCCCCACCCATATCCAACTTATGTCTCCCTGCACCCCCACCCCCCAGCATCCAGGGGCACCCTCCACCAGGCCCCCACTCATGTCTCCCACCACCCCCACCCCCCAGCAGTCAGGGGCAGCCTCCACCAGGCCCCCACCCATGTCTCCCACCACCCCCACCCCCCAGCAGTGCAGGGGCTGCCTCCACCAGGCCCCCACTCATGTCTCCCACCACCCCCACCCCCCAGCAGTGCAGGGGCAGCCTCCACCAGGCCCCCACTCATGTCTACCACCACCCCCACCCCCCAGCCACCAGGGGCACCCTCCACCAGGCCCCCACCCATGTCTCCCACTACCCCCCCCCAGCAGTGCAGGGGCACCCTCCACCAGGCCCCCACCCATGTCCAACTCATGTCTCCCTGCACCCCCACACCCCAGCATCCAGGGGCACCCTCCACCAGGCCCCCATTCATGTCTCCCACCACCCCCACCCCCCAGCAGTGCAGGGGCACCCTCCACCAGGCCCCCACCCATGTCCCCTATCACCCCCACCCCCCAGCATCCAGGGGCACCCTCCACCAGGCCCCCACCCATGTCCCCTATCACCCCCACCCCCCAGCATCCAGGGGCACCCTCCACCAGGCCCCCACTCATGTCACCCACCACCCCCACACCCCAGCAGTGCAGGGGCAGCCTCCACCAGGCCCCCACTCATGTCTCCCACCACCCCCACCCCCCAGCAGTGCAGGGGCAGCCTCCACCAGGCCCCCACTCATGTCTACCACCACCCCCAGCCACCAGGGGCACCCTCCACCAGGCCCCCACTCATGTCTCCCACCACCCCCACCCCCCAGCAGTGCAGGGGCACCCTCCACCAGGCCCCCACCCATGTCCCCTATCACCCCCACCCCCCAGCATCCAGGGGCACCCTCCACCAGGCCCCCACTCATGTCTACCACCACCCCCACCCCCCAGCCACCAGGGGCACCCTCCACCAGGCCCCCACCCATGTCTCCCACCACTCCCACCCCCCAGCAGTGCAGGGGCACCCTCCACCAGGCCCCCACCCATGTCCAACTCATGTCTCCCTGCACCCCCACCCCCCAGCATCCAGGGGCAGCCTCCACCAGGCCCCCACCCATGTCTCCCACCACCCCCACCCCCCAGCCACCAGGGGCACCCTCCACCAGGCCCCAACTCATGTCTCCCACCACCCCCACCCCCCAGCAGTGCATGGGCCCCCTCCACCAGGCCCCCACTCATGTCCAACTCATGTCTCCCTGCACCCCCACCCCCCAGCATCCAGGGGCACCCTCCACCAGGCCCCCACTCATGTCTCCCTGCACCCAGGTCCTCACAATCACCAACCATGTGCGTAATGGTCAGCCTCCACAGCCAAAAAGCCCTACCAAGTAACCCATTCACCCACATGGAAATGGAAATTACATGTTACACCCCCAACGTACATAAAGCAAATGAACCCATGTCTGTCACACACAATGGTTGCAAATGAATTGGAAAACACCCAACATGACATGCATGAAACCAATGAGATGATACCACACAGTGAAGTATGAAAACAAAATTGTATTAAAAAAATATGAATGCAAATGAAACGAAACAAACTACAATGCCAATGAAAAAAAGAAAAGGTGCATGTCCGTCAAAAAAAATTAAAAACACCAAATCCCAAAAAAATGTACTTCAAAGTCACATTAAAAATGAAATCAATCCGACAGAAAAAAAATAAATCCAAACACCATTGCTCCATGGAGAAGAAATAAAAAATTCAAAAATAAAACAATCCAATGAAGAACTATGTACAAAATATCCAAGGGTCCATGAGCCCAACTGAACAAAGGAAACCTACAAAAAACCCTAACAAAAATGCAACTATATACAAAAAGTGGAGCTGTGTCCATCGACTCCAAATCATAAGAATAAACAAATGAAACCTAAAACTAAAGAACTATATACAAAGGCGGCGGGCAAGTCCAGCGGCTCACTCCGTAGTGTTCCGGGCCAGGGCATCATCAAACTCCTCGTCTATGTCCCGGAGGCGGTCCTGGTCCATGGCCCCGAGGGTCCGCAGGGACGACGCCATCTGCTCCTCCAACCCCCTGCGGATTGCCTCGAGGCACTCGGCCCGCCTCAGGGCCCTCCGCATGGAGTTCTCCGCCCTGACCATCGTGAGCCGCTCCTCTTCCGCCCGCCGCCGCTCCGCACCAATCTGCTGGCCCAACCGCAGCCACACGGAAGACACTTCCTGTCCTGGGTCCTCCTGCCCTCCGGCCGATGCCTGCACCCCTGATGTTGATGGCCCCGAGCCATGATGCCTCCCACGTTGACTCTGCTGCTGCCTCCGACGCAACTGCCTCTGCCAGCACGACGGCATCCAGGCTGATGGAATCCACCGACGCCGTCGTGCACGTGCCCTGCCTGATGATGCCGGCACATCCTCCATCTGCTGGGGTACGGTTGCTGTGGTGTCCACCCCTGCTTGACCTCCGACTCCCGACTGTGGCAGGGATGGGATCCCCACCGAGCTGGCTGCATAGGTCAGGGCAGGTCCACAGGGGGCCCTGGTGGCATCTGGGCCGGAAGACGGCAAGGAGAACGACTGGCGTATAGCCTCCACAGAGGAGGAGAGGGCCGCCAGATTGGCCGACACATGCAGGAAACCCCCGAACATGGAAGATCCCAATTGGGCCACGTCGGCACGGTGCTCTTCGTGATGATGTGCGTGCTCCACCCGGGAAGCACGCACGTCATCACGAATTGCACCCGCGCGCATCGCAACCCCAATCAGGACCTTCTCCATACGGACACGGGTCCCCTCGTCCGCAGGTGGAGGGGAGTCAGGTGACATGGACATCCCCTCTACCTGCGGACGGGCCTGGGACGGGGCATCCCTGCTGGTGCATGGTGGTGCACTCACAGGGTCAGGGACAGCGACATGCACAGGCCCCTCCACGGTGACCTGTGCTGCCTCCTGCCCCTGGCCCTGGACTGCACCACTTGCACCAGCAGGGATGCCCCCACCAGGCCCCATGTGTGCCCCTGTGGCGGCCTCCTCCTCCTCTGTGGAAACCACCAACCTGGATGGCTCCTCACCGTCTTCCTCCGTAGCAGGCCCCTGTGGGGGCTCACCCACCCCTTCCGCTGCAGCCGTGGGGGCATCCCCGCCGCCTTGCTCCACAGCGCCGTCTCCGCCCTCTTCTTCACTAGCCGCTGCGTAGAGGGAGACAAAGAACACAAGCATCAGGGTACTGTACAATGGTCCCCTAGACAGGAAGCAATAGCAGATGAGTACCACTGTCAAAGTACACTTCCATCATGTCCCTCCACAACACATGGGTCAGTCCAGGCAAAACACACACAGTAACAGGCATGGTGCATGCCATGGACATTTCCATACATGTCCAATGGACTCTTGAAACATACAATGATATGGAACTCACATGCATCATGGGTCATGCCTACCACATGCACACACTTCACCTCAGTCACATCCATCTGGCCCCATACACCCCAAACACAGCGGATACAAGGGTAACTGGGCTGCATCAGTGAATCTGTGCATTGTCACACACATGTGTCATGCATCCATGGCATGCACAAGTCACAGACACGCAGGTCAGGCACACAGACATGGCTACCATATATGTACCTGGCATCAGCACCCATCCCTCACCCCCACCCATGTCCAGGAACAGAGACTGGCATGCTCTCATGTTTAAAATCTGCATAGGGCTCCCCATGTGGCATTTAAACACATGCAACAACCATGTGGTTCACACATCACTGGTCGCACATGCATTACCATGATGTCCCTGCACACATACATGCATACATGGCCTATGTCACACATACCGGCAAGTATCAGAGAACCAGCACACCGCAACATGCCCTGTCTCACACAGCAATGCTTGGACACTTACCGCTCAACTCCAGACGGGTCTCCCTCTCAAGGATCTGGGCGTGGAGCGCTGGGCGTACGCGTTCCAGGACCCTCATCTGGATGGAACTCATACGGCCCCGGCCCCCCTCCACGAGGCGCCGGGCCTTCACGAGGGTCCTGGACCTCAAGTCCTCCCAGCGCTTCTTGATCTTCTGGACGTCGCGGGTTGCCACCCCCTCCGCGTTGATGGCAACCACACAGTCGGCCCAGATCCTCTCCCGTCCTTCCTTGCTGGCGCGGGACGATCCAAAGAGGGCATCATACTGCCCCAGGACATGCTCCACCAGGACACCAACTTCGGTGGCAGTGAAGCTGGTGCCCCTCTGCCCCTCTGGCCTGGGGTTGCCACTGGTGCCAGATGTGGAAGTGCCCGACATGGCAACCCCAGAGGCAGGTGTGGGTGGGCAACTGGGTCCTGGGGCTGGGCTGTGGAGCGATGTAATCCCAGTCGGGAGTCTTCAGTTCCAGTAGGGGTGGACACAGCAACTGGACCCCTGCAGATGACTGATGTGCAGGCACCAAATGGCAGGGCACGGTGGCAGCAGGCAGGCAGGAAGGCAGGCAGGCAGCAGCAGATGGCACGTGGGAGGCTGCTCGGGGCACTGGGGGGCAGTAATTCGGCCTTCTGGGCAGGAGCGTGGTCTTCCGTGTGTTTTCGCGTGGCCAGCTTGATACGGAGTGATTTGGCACGTGAAAATCCTGCACGTCAGCGTGAAATTCGAGGAAAGGCCCTTAGCGCGTAAGCGTGTCAGCACACATACGCGATTCTATTGGACCAAAGGCCCTCAGCGCGTAAGCGCGTCTGTGACCCGCACGGGTGTTTCCCACACAGCACGTGATGACGGAGCACACGTGGAAAGACTGCACGCCAGAGTGTCATCGCGTGTAATTGGACAAAAGTGTGCATACACGCGATTGGCCTATGTACGTGTATTTCAGGGGTGCGCGGGCACTGACACACGCAAGTACGTCAGCGCACCTGTATCCCGGGGTGCGCGGGAATTTCGACACGCTATTGGACTGGGTACTGGATTTCAGGGGTACGCGGGTCACACGCTCGCCTACAACACCCGCAACGCATAAATTTGCGCGCTAACAAAATAACAAGCTCAGAGCCCGGATGAACATACCGTTCCTAGCAGCAGTGGCCGTGGGCTACCAAAGGAGGAGGAGGAGGATAGTCAGGGCCAGAATATTCACACCCAGAACCAGCCTTTTCGGGATGCCTGATGACCAGGTGTATGGGAGGTACAGGTTTCCACCACACATAATACTGGACCTGGTGAGTGAGTGGGAGGATGACCTCACATCACCCACCCTGTGCTCCCAAGCACTCAGCCAGAAGGTCCTCAATGTACTGCACTTCTTAGCCACTGGATCATTTCAGCGGACAAGTGCCATAGTGGGTGGGGTATCACAGGCCACCCAGTCACGCTGCCTACACCAGGTCTTGAACATCATCACTGCACGCCCATCAGTCCGCAGGCACATATACCTGCCCAGAACACCTGCAGAAAGGCATGCTGCCGTCCTGGATTTTTACGGTGTGGCACGATTCCCCAAAGTGCTAGGTGCCATCGACTGCACCCATGTGGCTCTACGTCCCCCCAGGGCATCAGAGCACATCTATAGGAACCGCAAGCACTGGCATTCCATCAACGTGCAGGTAGTATGTAATGCCAAGGGAATCATCACCTCAGTATATGCCAACTATCCCGGGTATACCCATGACAGCTTCATTTACCGAATGTCCACCCTAAGCCGGGACCTAGAAGCTGGGCGGCATGGCGATACATGGCTGCTTGGTGAGTATGAATGCCACTGCACATGCATGCATGTCAGATACTGAGCAAGGTCACAACCCCACCAATGATACCAATCACCACCTCCACAGGGGACAGTGCCTACCCTCTCAGCCCCCACATGATGACGCCAATTCGGAACCCCACCACGCCACCCGAGGTAAGATATAACACAGCCCACATTACAACCCGGGGCATAGTGGAGCGCACATTCGGAGTGCTAAAGTCACGCTTTCGCTCCCTTGACCGTTCTGGCGGCCAGCTGTTATACGCTCCCCCAGTAGTGTGCAGGATCATAGTGGCAGCATGTGTCCTGCACAACGTTGCAACACGCCGGGGCCTGGCCGTGGACATGGTGGTGGCCCCCCATCCCCAACCACATGCACAGCCGCTGCGCATGGGAGGGGAAAGGGCACGGGGGGGAGGCAGCCCGTACACAGCTACTGGCTAATTACTTCACATAGAAATCACACCCCTGTGGAGTGCACACTGCCCTGGCACATTCCATCTGACAATCAATGATGACTCAACCTGACACTGATCCTGAATGTCTGGAGAGTCAACCGTGAAAACCATATCAGCCTAAGATTGTTCACCTGGAAGTGTTACAATGTGTGCATCCCTACCCACACAGACACCACCAAGGCAGTTTTGTGAAGAAACACATTCAAGCAGCTAAAATGAACACCCACTTGCAAAATGCAACAAGAGGACAGTGCCATGTCAGCCAACCCATCCCCAGCACCGCCACACGACACACCGTGCCATGTCATGCTATTTGCAGGTAAACAAAGTAATCCCCACAACATGACACAAGTGTCACAATGTACAGTGTCCCTAATTGAAACTTGCAACACCTGCAATGCTCACAGTAATGCAGGACCAACAACAAACTTGAGCAGGTACTACCATTAACATGACATCACAAATGTAATAAATCAGTAGTCTCACCACCTGGAAATGCCTGCACTCCCACCACTTCCAACTGTACAGTGTTGGCGCCATGTAGAGTTGTAGGTGCACTGCTGCCAACATGGACCCCATCTCCAAACTAGAGGGCCTTGTGTAGACATGAGGAAGGGACCTGCAAATTGGGAGGTAGACACAGATGATGAGTTACATATCAATGCAACATGCAGTGTACAACACGACAGCAATATGCACTAGGAATGTATACACAGTATTGACTAGACTACCCACACATGTAGTGGGAGTCCAATGTCACCATGTACGTCAATGTCACTTGGGCACACCCTTTGCAAGCTCATGGAAACGGGAAGCAGGAGGGGTGTGTGTGACTCAAACCCAAGCATCTGAACCAAATACATGACAAGCCTGCATGTGCCCAGCCACAATGCAGCGTATGCCCACAGGAACCACGGAAGGCAACAAATTGTCCCCAAAAAATTGGGAAAAATAAAAATAAAAATAAAAAAAATAAAAAATGGCCATTGATGGGCCCGGGGGGGTTGGGGAGGCCACCCAGGAGGTCCGAGGACAGGGTGCACACCAAAACCCACCTGTGTGGATCCTGGGAAAAAAAACACCTCCATGGGCTCATGGCCCACACGGCTACCCTATTGTGGGAGTATCACTGCTGTCGCTATTATCACCCTGTGCAGCTGCATCCGGAGGTGGTTGCACTATGGGAGGCAGCCCACGCAAGGCCCTAGTCTGCTCCTCCATGGCTGCAAGCATGCGGGTGTGGTATGTCTCGTTCTGGGGGATGAGTGTGCGGAGGTCCCCATGCAACAACTCACGGGATGCCCGGACCTCCGCCCTCGTTGCCTGCATCTCAGCTGAGAGCGTACGGCTGAGACGCTCCAGCTGCTGTTCTGTCCGTTGGTGTGTTGAAGCCTCAAGCTCAACAAGAGTCGTCCTGAGGTGAAGGAGCTCCTGCCTCAGGGCTTCCCTGTGGCCCTGGGACTCTATGGAGATGGCCTCCTGCAGAGTCGCCAGTGCCGCCCGCCTGTCCCTGTTGGACGCCAACATGTCCTCCCTGTGTGACTGGCAGATGGAGTCGGTTGCCTGCTGTAGTCGCTCCATCAGCCTTTCAGGGGGGACAATGGAAGTGGCCACCCTATCCATGGCCTGAGCCATCATCTCAGATGATGCTGCCTGTTGGGTTGCCATACCGTAAATGGATTGCTCCCATGCGGTATTGCCAGGTGGCGTATGGCCACCACGTCGGCGGGCACCACACCTGTCTGGGGCAAGGCGAACTGCGCCTTGCTGTGCCGGCACTGCCTGAGGCTGCAGGACTGCATTCCCCCTCTGATCTGCTGGCCCAGGAACAGGATCAGATGTCGCGGAGTGTGACCCTGCATCCGTAACCACCAAAAGCGTAGCTGCCAACACTGACATCCCCATTGAGAGTTCTGACCCTGGTGCAGGTGGGTGGGACAGAACAGAATCCCTCCCTCGAACACTCACCTGCGACGGCACGTAGGTCTCATCATCCGAATCAACACCTGAGTACAGCTCGGGGGAGGTGCAGCCAGAGACACCCCTTGAGAGCACGACCTGCAGCACTTGTGGGTTCTCACCCACCACCACACCACGTCCCTCACTGGTGGTTGGTCGGCCCTCGGACCCCTCCTGGGTCTGCACCATCTCCACAACCCCAGCAGTATCAGGTGCGTCTTCCCCTGCAAAGACATAAAAACAAAGAAATGGAAACAGGCATTAGCACCATGGCACACAATGAGGGCTGAGAAGCAAGAGAACCAGTACTTGATTGACACATGTCCCACATGACTAAAACCCTCCCATGCATGCACCCTCACTGCATATGAAGGGCAGGCAAATGGCACACACTGATGACACCAAGATGGAAGATGAACACATTTTCTGCATGCTGCCTGGCAGTGGCATCACACATTGGCCTGCGATTGCCAGGTGAAACACACATGCCATCACACAGATGGCATGTACCATTGCTATTGAGTGAAGATGGAGAGGAGGGCAGCACCTATTCATTCAGTCCAGTTCCCGCATGTAATAGCTTTTCTCATTCAAACAGGTCAGATTTATCACCTGGAGCTGCCAGTCCAAAATGGTCCAATTGCACAGGGACATGTGTGAACAAATGATATCCAGGTAACAAAGTCACTCCACTTTACCATAGCCATGTCAGACATGTGACTAGAGGACTGAGAAATGCCTAGTAAAAGTGGTGGAATGCAAACAATCTGCCTGAATGAACAGAGAAAAATAAGCAACAATGTTGTGGCAAGGTGACACTTCAAGGGCAACTGGCGTGCTGTTGGGCTAGATGTCTACTGTTGGCAGAAGGGATACTGCTATGGCCAAATGCAGCTGCGCAGGATGTATTGCATGAAGCACATGGCTGACCCATACGACTCAGGCGCACACACTCTCACCTGGCACACAAACAGAAGCCCTCACACACACACCATGCACATGGATGACACACACATGCATGTGCACTCACCGGACAATGCCTCGTAATCAGCCAGATCTCCCACGCCTTGGATCTGTTCCTCCGTGACGTAGGTCTCAGCGACTGACTCATGTGGAGTGAGTTCCATGTCCACTACTGGAGACCCACCTCCAGTCACTAGAGTTGCGGCATGACTTGAGGCCAGCTTTTTCTTTGCCCTGCGCTTTAGGTCATTCCAGCGCTTATAGCAATCATTGGCTGTGCGCCTCACGATTCCAAGGGCACTTACGATGTCCGCAACGGTCTGCCAGTGAGCCTGGCATTGTGTAGGTGTGGTCTTGGATCCTGCAACAATGACCATCTCGTTATCATGTCCGGACACATACTCGACAAGTGCATTCAGTTCGTCATCCGTGAAGCTGGGCTTCCTCGACGGGCCGGACTGTGTAGCCGTGTCTGGGGCATCAGCCTGTGCCGGACGAGCACTCTTCCTCTTCCGCTTGGAAGGTGGTGGTGATCCTGAGTGTCCTGCGCCGCTCTGGACACTAGGGGCAGGAGCCCTGGTGGACTCTGTATCAGGAGTGTGGGATTGCACACTCAGCATGGGAGTTGGTGCAGGCATTGGCTCAAGTGTAATGGTGTCAGGGGGAATGTCAGCAGGATGGACTAGGACCGACACTGTCCTGGCTGGGTGTGTGAGAGCTGGGGTGGATGGAGCCGCAGCTGCCCCTGCAGCCTCTCCGCCCTGCCTACTTGGGGCAGCAGATGACCTTGCTGCCCCAGATGCACGTGGCATGATGACATCAACGTGCACCAGCGCACGTGTCATAGGCCTGCTGACCTGGAAGTCAGCCATGGAGTCAGCCAGGTCTGGTGCCACAATGGGCTGGTCCAACAAGGGCTGAGCATGGATGGTGTCAGCCACATCAGCCTCAACGGGAGGGGGGGGGATTATGGGTGCCCTTGACTGGTCCTCCACACATGGGGGGACAGGCTCACCCTGCAAGTAACAACCACGTCCCCTACCGGATCCACCACGGCCACCACTTGTGGCTCTTCCACCTTTGCCACCCTTACGGAATCCTCGCCTCCCAGCCATGGCACTGATGTTAATGTGCGTATGGGAGTGGCTGTAAACTATTGTCCTGGGCAATTGGGGGTCAAAGGGGTTGGGTACCAGATGGTAATTGTACCCTAGTGCTCTAGCAAGGCTGAATGTAACCCCTGGGGAAAGATGACGGGTCACGCTACGCACAGGAGGCCCAAAAAAGGGAGATGACGTGCACGCAACCCCTCCTAGACCACGTGTGCAGAAAGAAAAACCTGCACTACGCTGTGGCACCCAGTAACACAAGAATGAACGTATGCGTGTCACACGCAGCCTAGAATGACCTCTGAAGGGGTAGGCTACACACGGGGCAAGTACAGATGTTAGATACGTGCGTGACTCACCGTCTGCCAGGTAAAAGAGCGTGAAAAAGGAGCGCGTTTGGTTGGCAACACCCCCGCCAAAAGAAGATTTGTACGCTGTCTGAGGAGACAGGACAACAGTAGAAGGGAACACTGTTTGAGGGAACAGGCCCAGGTAAACCAGTAAAAGAGAAAAAAGAGAAAAAGCAGTCAGAGGTAACAGGGAGTACGAACTTGAAACGCCGTGAAGTAAATCGCGTGTGAAACGACAAGAAGTACAGAATTCACCCACTCGCTCTCCACGAAAAGCACGTACAAGGAAATGGTGTTCTACACGTACCTTTTATGCAGGCCCACACGTCCAGCGTCACTTACGCGGCGTGTACGCGCTAGGGCCATTTCCACCAGTTACACGCTTTGTCACTTCTGCGTGTAGGGCCATTTCCACCAATTACACGCTTTGTCACTTCTGCGTGTAGGTCCATTTTCACCAATTACACGCTTTGTCACTGCCGCGTGTTCGCGCTAGGCCCATTCCCACCAATTACACGCTTTGACACTCGGACGTGTCTTTCATTTTTTTCACACGCAACATTTTCCAACGTGTGCCCAATTCAACGTGCACGTGACTTCATAGACGCGCATACGCTGGCGACGCGTTTACGCGCTAAGGGCCTTTCCTCGAATTACACGCAGACGTGTTGGATTTTCACGTGCCAAATCACTCCGTATCAAGCTGGCCACGCGTTCACACACGGAAGACCACGCTCCTGCCCAGAAGGCCAAATTACTGCCCCCCAGAGCCCTGACCACGCTCCCACCTGCCATCTGCTGCTGCCTGACTGCCTGCTGTCCACGTGCCCTGCCATTTGCTGCCTGCACATCAGCCAGGGGTGCTGTTGCTGTGACCACCCCTGCTGGAACCGAAGACTCCCGACTGATTTTCCATCGCCCCACAGCCCAGCCCCAGGACCCAGTTGCCCACCCACTCCTGCCTCTGGGGTTGCCATGTCGGGCACTGCAACATCTGGCACCAGTGGCAACACCCGGCCAAGGAGGCAGAGGGGCACCAGCTTCACTGCCACCGAAGTTGGTGTCCTGGTGGAGCATGTCCTGGGGCAGTATGATGCCCTCTTCGGAAGGTTGCGCGCCGACAAGGAAGGACGGACTCGGATCTGGATGGACATCGTGACTGCCATCAACGCGGAGGAGGTGGCAGTCCGCGACTACGAACGTGTCAGGAAGCGCTGGGAGGACTTCAGGTCCAGGACCCTCAACAAGGCCCGGCACCTCCTGAAGGCAGCGGATGCTAAGGGGCGCCGGGGCCACTTGTCGGAAGATCAGATGAGGGTCCTGGAACGCATATCCCCAGCGCTCCACATCCAGGTCCTTGAGAAGCAGACCCGTCTGGAGTCGAGCGGTAAGTGTACATGCATACTGATTGTAAGCTGTGCGTGTGGTGGTGTGCCAGGAGTATGCAGGTTGAACATGTATTTTTATGTGGCCAAGTAGGGGGGGTGTACAGGGCCGTGAGGGTGACACATGCGAGGGGTCTCATGTGTGACACATGGATGGTGCTTGTGTGTGTGGGCTTGCATGGCACAGGATGTGGAGGAATGATTGTCAGGTGTGACATGGATGTCGATCAAAACACTGCGACAGTTGGCGGAGGTGTACACATGCATGCAAGTTTGGTGTTGTGTGTGCATGTGTAGTGTACTCCCTATGTTGCATGTGATGTGTGGATGACCTTTGGCTGCTCATGCTGTTGTATGTGAATGGATGGTGCTGGCTGTTGCATTATGGCTGTGGTATGGCTCATGTGTGCAAGTTGAAATGACATGTGTGTTGGGGATTGTGATGCCATGTCTGAGGTTTACCAATGCCACTCATGTATAATTGTCATGTGTCTATGAGTCCATTTTACAGTGCCCTGATGCCTGTGTTTTCTTTCTCCCTGTCTGCAGCGTCAACTGATGAAGAGGGCGGAGAAGGTGCTGTGGAGCACAGCGGCAGGGGTCGCACCACCAGCCGGAGACGCAAGGGCCGGATCCCCTCCCAGGTTGTGATCTCGTCGGGGAGTGAGGAGTCCGGTGCCGTGTCCCAGGCCGCAGCTGCCGAGGGGATGTCCAAGAGGCGGAGGTTGGAGTTGGACTCCTCGGCAGCAGAAGGGGCAGCTGGGACCCCACAGGGCCCAACGGGGGAAGATGACACGGAGTCATCCAGGTTGGTGGGGGGCCTGGTGGAGGGTGCCCCTGGTGGCTGGGGGGTGGGGGTGATAGGGGACATGGGTGGGGGCCTGGTGGAGGCTGCCCCTGGATGCTGGGGGGTGGGGGTGATAGGGGACATGGGTGGGGGCCTGGAGGAGGCTGCCCCTGGATGCTGGGGGGTGGGGGTGGTGGGAGACATGAGTGGGGGCCTGGTGGAGGGTGCCCCTGGATGCTAGGGGGTGGGGGTGGTGGGAGACATGGGTGGGGGCCTGGTGGAGGGTGCCCCTGGTGGCTGGGGGGTGGGGGTGGTGGGAGACATGGGTGGGGGCCTGGTGGAGGCTGCCCCTGCACTGCTGGGTGGTGGGGGTGACAGGGGACATGGGTGGGGGCCTGGTGGAGGGTGCCCCTGGATGCTGGGGGGTGGGGGTGGTGGGAGACATGAGTTGGACATGGGTGGGGGCCTGGTGGAGGGTGCCCCTGGTGGCTGGGGGGTGGGGGCGGTGGGAGACATGAGTGGGGGCCTGGTGGAGGCTGCCCCTGCACTGCTGGGGGGTGGGGGTGGTGGGAGACATGAGTGGGGGCCTGGTGGAGGCTGCCCCTGCACTGCTGGGGGGTGGGGGTGGTGGGAGACATGAGTGGGGGCCTGGTGGAGGGTGCCCCTGGTGGCTGGGGGGTGGGGGTGGTGGGAGACATGAGTGGGGGCCTGGTGGAGGGTGCCCCTGGATGCTGGGGGGTGGGGGTGGTGGGAGACATGAATGGGGGCCTGGTGGAGGGTGCCCCTGGTGGCTGGGGGGTGGGGGTGGTGGTAGACATGAGTGGGGGCCTGGTGGAGGGTGCCCCTGGTGGCTGGGGGGTGGGGGTGGTGGTAGACATGAGTGGGGGCCTGGTGGAGGCTGCCCCTGCACTGCTGGGGGGTGGGGGTGGTGGGAGACATGAGTGGGGGCCTGGTGGAGGGTGCCCCTGCACTGCTGGGGGTGGGGGTGATATGGGACATGGGTGGGGGCCTGGTGGAGGGTGCCCCTGCACTGCTGGGGGGTGGGGGTGATAGGGGACATGGGTGGGGGCCTGGTGGAGGGTGCCCCTGGATGCTGGGGGGTGGGGGTGATAGGGGACATGGGTGGGGGCCTGGTGGAGGCTGCCCCTGGATGCTGGGGGGTGGGGGTGGTGGGAGACATGAGTGGGGGCCTGGTGGAGGGTGCCCCTGGATGCTGGGGGGTGGGGGTGATAGGGGACATGGGTGGGGGCCTGGTGGAGGCTGCCCCTGGTGGCTGGGGGGTGGGGGTGCAGGGAGACATGAGTTGGACATGGGTGGGGGCCTGGTGGAGGGTGCCCCTGGTGGCTGGGGGGTGGGGGTGGTGGGAGACATGAGTGGGGGCCTGGTGGAAGCTGCCCCTGCACTGCTGGGGGGTGGGGGTGGTGGGAGACATGGGTGGGGGCCTGGTGGAGGCTGCCCCTGGATGCTGGGGGGTGGGGGTGGTGGGAGACATGAGTGGGGGCCTGGTGGAGGGTGCCCCTGGATGCTGGGGGGTGGGGGTGATAGGGGACATGGGTGGGGGCCTGGTGGAGGCTGCCCCTGGATGCTGGGAGGTGGGGGTGGTGGGAGACATGAGTGGGGGCCTGGTGGAGGGTGCCCCTGGATGCTGGGGGGTGGGGGTGGTGGGAGACATGAGTGGGGGCCTGGTGGAGGGTGCCCCTGGTGGCTGGGGGGTGGGGGTGGTGGTAGACATGAGTGGGGGCCTGGTGGAGGCTGCCCCTGCACTGTTGGGGGGTGGGGGTGGTGGGAGACATGAGTGGGGGCCTGGTGGAGGCTGCCCCTGGTGGCTGGGGGGTGGGGGTGGTGGGAGACATGAGTGGGGGCCTGGTGGAGGGTGCCCCTGCACTGCTGGGGGGTGGGGGTGGTGGGAGACATGGGTGGGGGCCTGGTGGAGGGTGCCCCTGCACTGCTGGGGGGTGGGGGTGCAGGGGGACATGCGCAGGTGTGCAGGGTAGTCCCCTGTTTTTTGGGCTGCCTGCAGGGGCCGTGGAGGGTGTACAGGGAACTCCTGTGAGGACCCACCCAGCCTAATCGCGTGTAAAACTTCCCGTGTACCCCTGTAATACACGTACCCAGCCAAATCGCGTGTGATAATTCCCGCGTACCCCTGTGATACCCGTGCCCTGGCTAATCGCGTGTAAAACTTCACGCGTACCCCTGTAATACACGTACCCTGGCCAATCGCGTGTTAAACTTCCCGCGTACCCCGTAATACACGTACCAAGCCAAATCGCGTGTGATAATTCCCGCGCACCCCTGTAATACACGTACCTGGCCAAATCGCATGTGAGAATTCCCGCGCACCCCTGTAATACATGTACCCAGCCGAATCGCGTGTAAAACTTCCCGTGTACCCCTGTAATACACGTACCCAGCTAAATCGCGTGTGATAATTCCCGCGTACCCCTGTAATACACGTACCCTGGCCAATCGCGTGTTAAACTTCCCGCGTACCCCTGTAATACACGTACCAAGCCAAATCGCATGTGAGAATTCCCGCGCACCCCTGTAATACACGTACCCTGGCTAATCGCGTGTATAACTTCACGCGTACCCCTGATATGCACGTTACCCGCTTTGCGTTCCTTGTTTGGCAGCCCTGTAAACTGGTCCAGGGTTAGCGCAGCCCTTTGCGATGATTTTGCGATTTTGATGGCTTTTCCTTGCGCAAGGGCGTTCTTGGGGGCGTTACTGGCGCTGCTGCAGGGTCGCTGTGATACTCTGCGCCACGGCTGGTTTGGGAGCCTAAAATCCATGAATACGCTGTGCGCGGAAATCGGTTTTAGCGCACGTGCCTGGCGCAGACAATCGCACGCGGACACTCTGCGCCAGCCGCTTGCGACACTTTTCTGCGAAATTCTATGAATTACCCTGTAAACCACAACAGTTCAATACGACCAGTAATGTAATAGAACAGCCCATTTAAAGACTCCAAGAAGCACATTCAACTAAATACGAAACACACAACAGAAAAAGAAAAAAAAACTACGCACAAGGGTAATCCTTGATCAATTCAAACACACATTTTCTCTACAATGTCAGATTACATTTTCAAATCTTCCAGTTTAGTGTATCTCTTTCCCTCTGCTAGTCCAATGCACTAACTACTGTGTTGACACAAGGTACGTGAAATGACATTGCCATAACAATGCTGTATGTGTGTCCATTGGCACTACTCTGATCATCCAGTCCTATTGGGCATATATACGGGCACTGTGGATGAATTCAACCAGTCTTGTCTTAAGTTATTTGATGTGTCAGTAGCATGTGACTGTTTTCTGACTTGGCGTTGGACATTCCACCTCCTCTCTGCAATGTGTTTATTTCTATTTCATCTTGAACCTTTGCAGAACTCAATCTCCAAGCTTCTGAGGAATGCTCCCCATTACCTTCTCTGTCTCATCACTCTCTCACGATAATGTTATCGTTGAAGAACAATTATATGTCCTCCAGAAACTCAAGAGTCAATGGGCCTCATTAGGAGTATGGCGGTAAGGAAAAAACGGCGCCGGTATTGCTACCGGCACCATTGTTACCGTACCGCCATACTAGGAGTTCTGCTCGCAGGTGCCCTTGCAGCCACCTGGTCTGACCAGGTGGCCATACCGGCACCCGCGAGCAGAACTTGATGGTAGCAATGTTACCGTTCTGAACGGTACCGCTGCTACCATCCTCCCCATTCCCATGCAGGCTCAAATAGGAATGGGGACGTACCGGCTCCGGCACCCGCGCAAGGGGAATTACCGGGTCCGCTGAGGTCGGAATGACCCGGTGGTTCCCCTTTCGTGGGTGCCGGAGCCGGAGCCGGATGCGAGTTTGGGGGTAGCCTTGCCGGTAAAACCGGCAAGGCTACCTCCAACCTCGTAATGAGGCCCAATGTCATTGCATTTCAGCCATTGTTAGCATGCACCCCTGATTTACACCCTTGTTGATGTGCAGTGGTCTCAGCAGATTTCCACAGTTGTCAAGGCGAATGTGAGCCGTGGTTTCAGTGTGTAAGGCCACCACAATCTCCAACAGCCAGCCTGGCCATCCCCATTTTTTCATTTTGTAGCAAAGGGTTGTACAGTATACTTGATTAAATGCTGACCTAAAGTCAACAAATGTAATGTATACAGGGGGAGCATTACACTGTGTTACCTGAGTAATTATAGTGTCGGGTATTCGTATGTTATGTACTGTGCTAGACCCCACAAGGAACCCGGTCTGGAAAGGGTGTAAAATCTTATTTGTGGTTGCCCAGGGTTGCAGCTGTTGCAATATAAATGTGGAGAAAACCTTACTCGTAATATCAAGCAGAGATAATAACCGATAATTTCCCAGTACTACGCAGTCACCCGTCTTGGATACCAGGACTAATATCGATTTTCTCTAAGATCCAGGAATCATGCAATCAGTACACACATTCTGAAACAAACTACGTAATACATTTGACCATAATTGGCAGTGCCCCTTCAGCACAGCAGCCAACAACCCATTTGGTCCCGGGGCCCTTGAGTTCTTCAGGATCCCCATATGTTGCCCCACATTTTCCATACAGAAGTGGAGGTACCACCCATGAACACCTTGTACGACAACCTCATTGCTGATCCTAGAGTCAAACATTCTATCCACCATAAAGTTCACCAAGCTTTCTTCCCCAACAGGGGATAGGGTGTCATGCTTGACTGTACCTCTTATCCCCGACAGCACTCTCCACATCTGTCTGTGGTCCCCACAGGTTACTGCTGCCAGCAGCTTCTACCAATTTACAGTTAAGCCCTGGCGACGCCTTTTCTTAAGACAGTTTTTATATTGTTTTTTTAAGCATCGTAATGTATTCATTTGCAAACTTAACGATATAGGTTTCTTTTTTAGGTCTCTCAGCTCTTTACATAAAAGCTGCTTTGCCTTCAATATTTCTATATTGAATACACTGCTAATTTTCTTTTCATTTCAGATTTTGAATTCTTCCCTTGCCTGACCCGAATCTTTCGCAAGGGAGGACAGCCAAGCCTCAAATTCATCAGGTGTTTGGACAAAGATTGTAGGGTGTCTACTAAGGACCTGCTCAAACAGCAATGCACAAGCTTTATCAATGTTATGATCCGACCACACCGATTTATTCTTCCCTTGGTTTGTTTTTACACCCACCGGGCCACCCCTTTCACCATTGGATTTCTCACAATTCCATTTATGACTTAATGCTGCGTGGTCACTAGCATCCCTTTTACCAATATTTAAACTAATCACCCTTTCTAGCAGTAGACTGTTGCAACAGAGTTAATCAAGGGCTGCTTCCTGTTTGCCCATCGACCATGTTGGTTTACCCAGGATGTCCGCTTTTGTCCTCCCGTTTAGGATTTCCAATTTCCATTCTCTAAAATAACCGAGCCACTGTCGCCCCCTTTTGTTTACTTCTTTTAACATCATTTTAAAATCAGATTCAATCATCCCACAAGAGACTGAAGAGCAATACTCTCTGCATCTTGCATTTAGGTCTCCCCCCCAGTATGATTAAATCTTTTTTTCCGTGGGATTTTATCCAATTTGTTAATAAAGAGTCACTGAGGGTCATTACAAGTTAGGAGGTAGCCGTGCCGCTATTAGCGGCATGGCTACCCCCTTACTGTCTCCGGGTTCCTTGAATGAGGAATTACCGGGCCATTCCGACCTTGGAGGGCCCGGTAATTCCTCATTCAAGGAACCCGGACCCGGTACATCCCCATTCGAGCCCCCATAGAGCTCAATGGGAATGGGGAGGGTGCTAACAACGGGCCCGTTAATAACGGGTCCCTTGTTAGTACCCTGGTCTGCTCCCGTGACCCGCTAAGGATGCCTGGTTTTACCAGGCGGCCTTAGCGGGTCCCGCAAGCAGAATTCGTAATTAGGCGGTAAGTGGTTGATGGCTCCGGCACCTTTACCGGCGCCGTTAACTCCTTACCGCCTAACTCGTAATGACCCCCACTGTATACAAATACATCCTCAGTTGCTCCTCCCCTGGTGGGTCGTGTACATGGATTACCAGCAACCTATTTTCCTTCACAGCACCCTATCACGAAATGTCTACCACCAAAACATTCCCCTCTTCATCTATGGTAGTCAGCAAGGTAGAGGCAACCTTTGCTCCCCTTTATTGCCATGCATTGAAAAACAAGAAAACCATCAACCATAAACGGGGGGTGGGGGGCCCTGTTTGCTCCCGATCATAGACACTTTCTGACAAATTGGGGAATACACTTTTGTTTCCTTCAGAGGCGTCGATGACGGAAGCTCTCACATCCCTGTGTTTCAATAGCCAACTCGTCAGCATTCCTGCTTGCGGTAACTCTCTTCTCTTCTTACGAATAGCATTTTCCTTGTTCTTCCTGCGCTTCTGTTTATTGTTTTTGGGCGTTACTATCGTGGAATTTAATGGGAGGATAAAAGCCTCACTTATAACTCAACCACTGCTCTCTTCTTTGTTTTAGTACACTTCTGGGTTTGTTTATGGGCAGGGTAAGACAACAGGGATTGTGAAATATTCTCGTTGTGATCACTTTGCACCAGTGTCTTGTGAACCACGCAGACAGTAGTAGACCTGTCACCTATCTTGGTCGTAGGCCATTTATAACAGGGGCTAATTGCAATCGGCTAGACTTTAGGTGGGACTCAAATTCGTGTATTTGATTACCCTGCTTCTTTACTTCTTGGTAGATACGGCCACTCAATTGCATTAACAATTTTATAGGAAAATGTAGTACATCTCTTGATACCATGGCACCAGCGTGGCCAGACCTGTAATTTGGGGAAGAGTTATGGCTCCCATTGGGCTCTGTGCAGCCTCCCTCAATAGGGTAATCAAGGTTTCGAACTTGTGCCCCTCTTTCTGGGTGTGGGAGCGAAGAGAACATCTCTGGTGACACCGACAGGCGTTGGCTATGCATTCCCCTCGAAGGAGAACAAGTAGCCTGACCCACCACACTCTCCCCCATCGTTAATAGCTTCAGATCGTCTACCATGGGCTCAGTTTGTGGTCATGCTGAGTTACATAAGAATGGGCATAATTTTAACAATGAATTGTCATCGAATCTCCAAAAGATATATCTAAATCCTTTGCTTGGTCAGCAACAGGTGGCACCTCCTCCAACGAGTGAATTGTTGTATCACCCAATGGGTTTTGTCCCCAATTTGCGTTTGCTAGACTGGGTTTGGTAGGTTTAAAAAAAATCTGTTATTTGTCCTGGTACAGGCTGAATGGTCTGGGGTGGCACACGGCTGGTTTCTTTTTCGTTTACTATATTACAATCACGCTCACCTCTGCTAGAGTCCTGAACCTCAAATTTGTGGGTGCCATGAAATGGCAACCACTTATTTGCCAGATTCTAGAGGACTGCCTAGTCCCCATTTATGCAAATACTGATGTGTGCATCAGAAGACTGGCTTTTCCCATTCAGTACGTTACTAAGGCTGGTTTCATTCCATCTAGCCTTCATGGGCATTGATGTCCTCAAAACAGTACTCATGGTTCAGAACACCAACCAACAAAGACATTTTGAGAAAGAGCAACGGTGACCTCATTTTACCTATTCACCTTACCAGAACTCGAGGTAGTGCAGATGTCTGGGGCTTTCTATTCCAGAGCCTTGGTTACCCCAAAGAGGTTGGGTTCAACATGCTCTGGGACTGGTATGATTATATAGCCAAACTCCAGTCCTAGAATAGGTGGGCAACGTGCTGGATAGTGGGAGAAATAAATGTTTCACCAACAATGTTTTTACTGGCAACATTATAACTGGATACCCAAGTATCAGGCATGATATGACAACTACCAGGACAAAATTCGCCATCAACGCCACAAATCTATGCTAAATGTACTCCAGGGAAGGCTAGTTTATAAGGCATGTCTACCTTAATGGCAGAGTGTGTGCTGAAGATACATCTCAGGCTGATTAAAATGAGTGCTTTTCAAAAAGACCATCCAAATTGCTGCCATGTGTGAACAATTAACTTCGATTACAGCCAACCAGGAATGGATTGTTAAAGAGACTGCTCTGTGTTAAATGTGTCTTAAACACTGTGGGCCTCATTACACGGATGGCGGAGAACCATGGCGCTATTAGCGCCATGGTCCATGCCGGTAAAATACCGGCACCGCCTTGGTGGAAAGGGGAATTACCGCCCCATTCCACGGTTGGCGGGGCGGTAATTCCCCTTCCACCATTGCCCTTCCCCATTCCCATTTTTGCCCCATAGGGCTCAATGGGAATGGGGAAGGCGCTAATTACGGTACCGCAAATTGCGGTACCGTAATTAGCTCCCTGGGTCCCTTTGCGGGTTGGTTTTTAACGCCTGCAAAAAGCAGGCGTTAAATCCCCCAACCCGCAAAGGGACCTCGTAGTAAGGCGGTAAGGATTTACCGGTACCGGTATTTTACCGGTACCGGTAAATCCTTACCGCCATCCGTGTAATGAGGCCCTGTGATAAGCCACTAAGCCAAGGTTCTGCAGCCTCAATGTGTTTTGGACTACGAATCCCAATATCCCTCACCATTGACTATCACAGCTTGGCGTGATGGGTGTTGTAGTCCAAAACATATGGCGAGCCAAAGGTTGCAGACCCCTGCATTAAGCCAATTTAGGCACACAGTAAAACGTCTCCTCAAAAATTAGCGGTACTCAAAATAAAGAGGTGAACATTTTGGAACTGAACATACAGAAACAAAAATAATCGGCTATGAATATTTTTTTAAACTCATCACTGTTGTGTGTGGGCCTAGTGTTTGAATGCGAGAGAGCGTCATGATATTGTCATGACGCCTCTCTAATAAAAGGGGCTTTGCTGGCACGCACAAGGGAGTGCAGCGGAGCCCCAGGAAGCGGCAACTTGTGTCTGTGTCCCTTATTTACCGTGGGCCTTATTGCCACATGATCGGATGCCTTGGCCTGGGTGCCCCCACGCCGAGGCCGATCCGTGCTGGGTGCCCCCAGCTGGGATCGCTGAGTCCCGTGGTCCGGACAGGATGGGGTGATCCTTGCCCTACACCCGCTGTGTGAATGCAGCGTCCTGGTCCCATGTCGGGTGCCCCGACACTATCTGTGGCCCGCCCGGTGACCGGAGGCGGGCCACCACATTCACCATAGATGCAAATAAAAAAAGAAATTCTGGCTGTAAACAATATCGGCTTGAGCAGGCCAGGCCGATTGCTGAGGGAACGGGGATCTCCTCCTGTTTTGGGAGTATATCTCACAGGTGGAAATAGGGAAGTGCAAAAGACGGCGCCCTGAGTTGAGAATTGGGCTCTTGTTAACCCTGCACACGAGTAAATCAAAAACAAACCAGTAACCTTTTTTCAAAATAAAATGGATATATTTTGACATAATTTCCTTTTTAGAAAAAAATCAGAATAATAAACGTAGCTATTTTGACTTTCTTCATTTTAGCGCATATGTGCAGAGGTAGTGTTCGCCACAGTCAGGCCTGCCATGATAGCAGGTGACCCTAGGGCGTGCATGTCCTCGTCCTATGCAAATTAAGTAGTTAAAATAACTATTTTGTTTACTCTTTACATTACTTTCAATTTAAAAATACTAATGTTTACCTCTTCATCTTGACCTCTTCATTAAGTCAGTTATTTTTGACCACTTTTTCATTAAATGGAAATTTGTGTTCACTGTGTCATTAACTCCACAATGTTGCCTCTCTCTGATGTTAATACTTTTCTATTTTTGCAAACTGCTTTTCCGTGGGCACCTTGTAAATAACACACTTCTTTTTGGGAAGGTAGACCCACATCCACCACACAATGCAGATGGAATCTAGAGTGTGGCTCACGTTCAGCCCCACATAAAATGGCCGTGCAGGAGTCTACCATTGTCTTTCTTACAGCATTTGAACAATCAACAGGCGCCCCTCTTGTGCACTGGTGCAAAGTATAAAGATAGTGGAAGGAGAACATCTTTATTTGTTTCTTTTTTATTTGATTTGATCAAAATCTGATCTTCAAATTTCTCAATAATAGATTCATATTACAAATCAACAAAATACAAAATTGATGGTTAAGAAATGCATTATACACAATACAAATGCTCCAAATCCTAATTTCCTAAAATGACTTATAAAACAAGAATCTAAAAAAATGTCCCTAAACAAATTCATATTCATTACACATCATGTTAGTTAAAAAAAAAAAAAAAGAAACAGCGGAACAATGGGAACTCAAACTGACCCTGAGAAGATGTAATTGATGCAAATCACTCTCCAGTTCCAGGGAATACATTTTAAAATTAGCCATGAATCATACCAGCCAGCCTCTTTCTTCTGCCAATTGCCATGTCATCAACATTATGACGTTCCCTCTTCTATAAGTATAATCAACTGGGCGTAATTCAAGGTTTGGGCCCACAGAGGCACTTATCTCAGTAACAAGGGGTTTGCAGGCTCTGTTCTGAGGCTGTCTTTAAAAATGTGAAGTGTCTGTGTAAGTGCCCACATGAGGAATCAGATTTGTGAACAGGACCCAAGACTTATCAAAGAGCGTGAGAGAGGGCCACTAGATGAAGAATCACTTCGCGCGGCAGATGTCTGACAAAAGTGGGAACAGAACAATTCGTATCACAAAGGAACAAGCAGCAAGAACACAGGCGGGGAGACGTTGCCTAATGTCTCATGCATAGAAAAAGATACAAAGATGCCTGCAAAGTCTCGCGCTAGTTCAAGGATGAATATCACTCAAATATTAGCAATATTAAAACTGAGCAGCATTCATTCTCAATTTTGTTTTAATGTCTTGGAAATGTATCAGCCAACATGTGTTTCAACTCTTTGTGGGTCTTTTTCAAGGCAGAATGTTGTGTGTCCAATTTAAGACCATTGATATTGATACATGCAGTGATGAGAATTAGAAGATAATGGGGGTCATTATGAGGTAGGCGGCAAGGGTTTAACGGCGCCGGTAAAAGTGCCGGACCCGTCAACCCCTTACTGCCACATTACGAGCCTGCTTGCGGGACCCGCTAAGGACGCCTGGTAAAACCAGGCGTCCTTAGCGGGTCCCGCTAGCAGACGAGGATGCTTACAACGGGCCCGTTATTAACGGGCCCGTTGTTAGCATCATCCCCATTCCCATTGAGCCCTATGGGGGCTCTAATGGAAATTGGGATGTACCGGGCCCGGGTTCCTTGAATGAGAAATTACCGGGCCCTCCAAGGTCGGAATGGCCCGGTAATTCCTCATTCAAGGAACCCGGACCCGGTACCCGGTAAGGGGGTAGCCATTCCGCAAATAGCGGCATGGCTACCTCCAAGGTCGTAATAACCTCCAATGTATTAGTAATAGAGAATACGGAATACACTAATGGATTCGTGATACGGGTGAATTCCCACTTTCAGCATGGCAGCATGGGAGCCTGGTGGGGCATGAGAAAGTGGGAATTCGCAAAATAGTGTGTAGATGTATCAGATTTGCAAAATGTGGCATTCATTGTGTGTATTGTGTGGATGTATCAAATTTGCACAATTTGCATGGAAGACATTTTGTGAAAGAAAGTTTAAGAGTTATAGAATCTTTTGCTGTACACAATTGATTGAACATTGGAACATCAACATAAATCTGGTAAAAATGTTTGTTAATTAAGGATGCTGCAGTAGGGGTTTATTGTGTTGTGACTTAGGCGAAAGATGTACGTTTAAATTCCAATGCCATGTAAATTTAGAATTGCAAACTAAACTTACATCTTTTAACCTAAAACAAAGGTGGCAGGACCCTTCGACCCATATACCAGCTTCTCCTGCATATAACCAAGATCTGCATACATTTGGAATTGTATCATACATGAAAAACACAGAATCAAAGCAAAACGCCTCACAATCTGTAATAAATACTCACCTGTCATCATGAAAAGACCATAAAATGGGAGCCAGAAATCTCCCCGGAATCTTCATCAGAAAATCTTACGCAGAATATCAGCATCACATATTTCCGGCAGCATAACCCGACCCCCAAAATATTATCATTAGATGTTTCAGAATCATTAGTAATAATTGTCCCATAAACATAAAGAAGTGCTCTAAAGCATCAGCATTTAATGTCTGACAACAATGTACGCGACAATGAAGGAATTGGCTGCATGAGAGAGACAATATGAGCTACGGTATTACAAGAACAAATGCCAATATAAGTATGCCAGTAGAAAAAGAGTGAATGCCAATCAAAATGTGCCTGGGGAAATGTATTAATAGTGAGTCAAGAGTGAAAGCCAATATAAGTATGCCAGTAGAAAAAGAGTGAATGCCAATCAAAATGTGCCTGGGGAAATGTATTAATAGTGAGTCAAGAGTGAAAGCCAATATAAGTATGCCAGTAGAAAAAGAGTGAATGCCAATCAAAATGTGCCTGGGGAAATGTATTAATAGTGAGTCAAGAGTGAAAGCCAATATAAGTATGCCAGTAGAAAAAGAGTGAATGCCAATCAAAATGTGCCTGGGGAAATGTATTAATAGTGAGTCAAGAGTGAAAGCCAATATAAGTATGTCAGTAGAAAAAGAGTGAATGCCAATCAAAATGTGCCTGGGGAAATGTATTAATAGTGAGTCAAGAGTGAAAGCCAATATAAGTATGTCAGTAGAAAAAGAGTGAATGCCAATCAAAATGTGCCTGGGGAAATGTATTAATAGTGAGTCAAGAGTGAAAGCCAATATAAGTATGCCAGTAGAAAAAGAGTGAATGCCAATCAAAATGTGCCTGGGGAAATGTATTAATAGTGAGTCAAGAGTGAAAGCCAATATAAGTATGCCAGTAGAAAAAGAGTGAATGCCAATCAAAATGTGCCTGGGGAAATGTATTAATAGTGAGTCAAGAGTGAAAGCCAATATAAGTATGTCAGTAGAAAAAGAGTGAATGCCAATCAAAATGTGCCTGGGGAAATGTATTAATAGTGAGTCAAGAGTGAAAGCCAATATAAGTATGTCAGTAGAAAAAGAGTGAATGCCAATCAAAATGTGCCTGGGGAAATGTATTAATAGTGAGTCAAGAGTGAAAGCCAATATAAGTATGCCAGTAGAAAAAGAGTGAATGCCAATCAAAATGTGCCTGGGGAAATGTATTAATAGTGAGTCAAGAGTGAAAGCCAATATAAGTATGTCAGTAGAAAAAGAGTGAATGCCAATCAAAATGTGCCTGGGGAAATGTATTAATAGTGAGTCAAGAGTGAAAGCCAATATAAGTATGTCAGTAGAAAAAGAGTGAATGCCAATCAAAATGTGCCTGGGGAAATGTATTAATAGTGAGTCAAGAGTGAAAGCCAATATAAGTATGCCAGTAGAAAAAGAGTGAATGCCAATCAAAATGTGCCTGGGGAAATAGTGAGTCAAGAGTGAAAGCCAATATAAGTATGCCTGTGAGAATGCCAGTAGTAATGAGTCAGCATCGAATGCCAAGGAAAGTAGGCCAGACGAAATGCCAGCAATAATGAGTAAAGAGTAAATGCCAATATAAATGTGCCAGAGGAAACGTATTAATAATGTGTCAAGAGGGAAAGCCAATATAAGTATGTCTGTGAGAATGCCAGTAGTAATGAGTCAAGCTCGAATGCCAAGGAAAGTAGGCCAGACGACATGCCAGCAATAATGTGTAAACAGAGAATGCCAATATAGGTATGCCTGTGAGAATGCCAGTAGTAATCAGTCAAGATAGGAATGCCAAGAACTATTTGCCAGAAAAAGGGCAATCATGATGGAGCAAGATTGTATGCCAATAAAAACGTAAACGCTCTCTCTGATTAAATCTTTTATTTCTAGGTTTTGACGTGGAGGAGAAAACTTTGAAAAACAAAACATATAGACAAATAAGATCAAGTGTTTCCAGTTCTGATTCACCAGAGTCCTTTTAACCCCCCAAACCCACCTCTGCTGTGAACAAACTCATGGTGGCCTGATGCAACAGATTGACCAAACTTGTAAACAGAGAAAACAAACGTCAAGCAAAAGGTATGTCTCTCTTAATCTCCTTCATGTCCCGTCCATATGGGCAAATAATCTCAAATGCAAATGATTGAGATTATAGCAGGATCTTTACTAGTCCTGGCAAAAACCTATCAAAATAAATGTTCTTGGGGGTTTCATGTACACCGAATTAGATTGTGTTTACTAGCACACTGGTTTGCTCAGTCCCCCAATGCAAGTTTCCTGGGCAGCCCCCTCCAGGTTTTGTGAACTTGTCTTTGGTGGAAGGACGGGCTTGCTCCCAGCAAAGATCACCTCTTGGGCGTCACTGGCTATTTTCTAGGCTGCTGCCACTTTCCACCTTGGAGAGTGCTGGTCCTATTACTCACCAGCCCAATCTCAATGTCCTCCTCACAACCATGCCATGGCTCTTCTGCACATGCGAATTCCTCTTTCCTTCCCACTCACCCACTCCAGGGACCCAGGGTTTGTGTGCCCTTCTCTCTCTCTCTCCTTCCGAGTCTCTTGTCAAATCTGCTGAATACTCATCAAATAGTCTTCCCCTACCTCTTAGAACTTCTCACCTCGTTCTCCTCTGCTCTTGTCACCCTCTCCTGCTCTGTTCTTCTAACACCACCTCGTCCTTAACTTCTCTCACCACCTCCTACTCCTTAGCCACTCCCACCAACTCCTTCTCAGATCTTCTCATCACTTCTTTGGCATTAGCTCCTCTCACAACCTCTTCCTCCTTAGATGCATGGGCCGCCTCCTCCTCACCTCTTCTCACAACCTCTTCCTCCTTAGATGCATGGGCCGCCTCCTCCTCACCTCTTCTCACAACCTCTTCCTCCTTAGATGCATGGGCCGCCTCCTCCTCACCTCTTCTCACAACCTCTTCCTCCTTAGATGCATGGGCCGCCTCCTCCTCACCTCTTCTCACTACCCATTCCTCCTTAGATGCATGGGCCGCCTCCTCCTCACCTCTTCTCACAACCTCTTCCTCCTTAGATGCATGGGCCGCCTCCTCCTCACCTCTTCTCACAACCTCTTCCTCCTTAGATGCATGGGCCGCCTCCTCCTCACCTCTTCTCACAACCTCTTCCTCCTTAGATGCATGGGCCGCCTCCTCCTCACCTCTTCTCACTACCCATTCCTCCTTAGTACCACCTCCTCACATTTAGTTTCTCCCACCACCTCCTCCACACCTCTTCTCACTCCTTCCTGCTCACTTCTTCTCAGCGTCCCCCCTAATGAGCTCCTATTGCCTCCTCCTCCTCTTCGTTAACTCCTTTCACAACCTCCTCCTCCTCATATCTTCTCACCAACCCCTCCTCAGTGCGTCTCAATGCCCCTTCCTCTTTAGTTCCCCTCCCCACGTCCTCCGCCTTAGCATCTGTCACCACCTCCTCCTGAGCGCTTCTCACCACCTTCTCCTCCTTAGTTCCTCTCAACACCTCCTCCTCAACTCTTCTCACTACTATTTCTTCGTTATCTCTGCTGCAACTTCCCTTCGATGCGTCGTAAGTCCTTCTCCTCTTTACCTCCTCTCCACGGTCCAACCACCTTCACGCTTTCATCATCTCACGTCTTCTGTCTTCAACTACCTACGGACATCCACCTTTAAAGAACACACTACCCCTTTGATTTCTCCACTCTACGTGGGGCTGGGCTCTCTCCCTTTTTGTGATATTGTGCCGCTGGTTGACATTGTTGCACCTTGTATGTGAGTGGTGGATTGCAGGCACACTGTTAGCTTGATTTACCAAAGCACGGACCGGCAAGAGGCTCGTCCTCCACGTTAGTTCTCAGACGTGCCTCGCCCATGCCCGTGGATGCTCTGCATCTATGGGTGCTGATGGGGGACCTCTCACCACAGAGCCCTGCTCCCCGTGAAGCCATACCACTCCTGAGAAATGGGGGTTCAGTCACTAATAGGATCTCTTTCTGCATAATGAATTCTTGAATGTTGTGAACTAGTGGCTTTACCTTTCATGAAGGTGCCCTGTGTCTAATCGCTACCACAACATGATTTCTGCATGTATTCATTCCACTGTGCCTTAAAGGGACAGGTCCTCCTAGTTGCCCCTTGTGGGGATCCCGATCTCCTCTGTGTGGCATGGTGGCGTTAGCCAAGCAATCCTCCTCACACTGCCCCCAGACCTAGCATCACGTGGTAAAGCAGGGCCCTCAGGGCAACCCCAGGATCCACCCCAAGAGCTAGGCAGAGGACTTTGTGCCCAGATGCCTCAGGGTGAGGTGAGCTATGTAAATGGCAAAATAAATAAATAAATAAATAGAGGGGTCAAGCATGAGTGGCAATAATGTCAGAAGGAGAAAGGCAAAGGAGACATTGTAAGAATTATGCGTGTTGAGTATTGATGCTGACAATGATGCCCAAGAGTAAATGCCAATAGCCTACACCTGGAAGACGACTGTTAGAAATGCTGTCTCAGTGGGGGATGAAATGGTGGCGACCATGCTCTGCTGGTGCAGGGGAGACAGTTAATATGTTGCATCAGGAAGAGCAGAAATGCCAGTAGTCTTGTGCCAACAGGAGGAGTCCAAGCAGTGTTGGAGCAGGCGCAACCATGTCCCAAATAGTGGGATGCACATAATGACATCATCGGGTCAAAGGTCACAAACCTCTTGAAATGGCACTGGGAGTCGTGTGATGTGTGATGTCAAATCTGCTACCACTGCCATGTTGGTGATCTCATGTTAACCTGGCAGCCATGTCACTCCAATCTTCATTACCTCCCTTCGGGCCTTCTATTCCACTGTCCACCCTTTGTTACCCAACTAGGTCCATGCTCTAGAAGGCACTTACACGCATGCACACATGTGTGGCATACCAAAGAGCATCTGCAGCAACAACACAAACATGAATTCCATGTGATACATTCACAATGCAAGGTACAGATGCATTGTATAAAACTCAACAAATCAGGGGGAAGTATGAACATGTATGAAACCAGTGATTCGCTACAGGTAGGTCCTTGAACGTTATAAATCCATGTGTTGCGAGTCTCTCCAAGGAGCATTTTTCCAGAAAAGGAAAGCATCAGATTTCGGGGTGTTTATAGAGCACACTTCTCTGAGATAAAGCAAGTTGTGCAGAAGCCATAGTGACTTGAAAACAATGCTTTGTGACCCTGGCGGCCATTTTAGTGCTCGGCTCCCAGGAGACACGTGGTCGGAAAGTCCTAATCGCGCCATAAGCCTGATCCCTCTTTTCTGTACCGTCTACAGTTTGTCTGTTGTTTTCAGATAATTAACAGCTGCAAAACTTGTGTCTTAATTAGCTCAGAGGCCCGAGAATAAAGGAAAACGTGCATCTGTTCTCACCGTCTTCAGCTTCTGCTCGAATGACTCCTCTGTGGGCATATGGAAGTCGAAGGGAAGGGTATACGGAAACATTACTTTTATGCATGGATCATGGTGTTTTCTATAGTGTGAAGGTAGATTGAAAGCAACGAAGCATTGTATAAGAAAGTGGGCTGTACAATAGTTGCCAATATGACCCATTCCAATCTGTACGTGCTAATCCAATCCTTTTTTTTCTTTGCATTCTGGGACTTGTAGTTCCACTTTTCCCATTATAAAACTCAGACTACAAGTTCCAGAATGCAAAGAAAAAAAAGAACTGGGTAAGCACCTACAGATTGGAATGGGTCACGTTGGCAACGAGAGGCTGGAAATAGACGTACGGGTATAGGCGTTCATTTCGGTTGATTTCTTTGAAGGCTAGAGTCCTCAAATAACCACCAGAGTCCTGCATCACCTTCAAGAGAGCAAAGCAGCTTAGGAGCAGGCACCAACCACTGGCAAGGCAGAGAGCAATTCGAATTTGGTTCCAGATACAAGAGGGGTACAACTCAATTCACAACAAGGAGATCCAGGGTGTGGCAGCTGATAATCAGTGCTAGCAGGGAAGAAACTCAGGGTGGAGTCCTATGATTGGGCTACACACAAGCAGCCACCTGTGTGATTAGATGCACTCTCTGGCATGGACTTAAAGAGGCGAGCCAGAGGTGACAAACGCCAGGTGTTTGTGTATACACAAGAAAGCACAGTGATTGCAATGGCATTCTGAATATTTCAGTCTTTAGACATATTCTTTGCTTCTTCCAACCATCATGAAACCTGTGTGCATGCAATTTGAAATCCTAGAGACTTTCTGGATTATGTTTCTGGGTTTTCCAAATATCTTGCAGTTTTATTATGGGAATAGTAGTTAGGTTTTCTGGAAACAAAGGAGTGTGCAAAGAGAGGTTGAACTGGGATGCAGGGTTACATGTGTTGACTGTTGCTAATGCCCAGCTGGTCTGCAGACAGCACCACCCAGAGGCAGAGATGCAGAAATATGACAGTGCTTTGTGTACCTGGTCCAGGGTCTCCTCATGGGTTTCTTACATGGTATTGAACACATAAAGCCTTCTACACCGAGGGAGGGGTCGTTATTAAGGGATTCGCCACAGACTATAAGTTGGGGAAGGGTCATTGGGCCTCATTCGGACCGTGTCGGTCCAGAAAAAAAGTGCCAGTATTTCCATATACCAGCAATTTTCCGGAACGGTAAAGTACAATTTTCCCAGGCTGGTTTACTGATTTACCTCCATCCAGAAGCTGGAGATAAATCAGACCCACGCCGGCAAAAACAGCTGGTATTACCAGCACCAGTATTACTGGTGCAGATAATATTGGCAAACCCCTTCGATGGAGTTTGTAGGACTCCATGGAATGGGAAAGGAGCACCGTTGCCGGGCACCTGGAATATCCCAGTAATACCGGGATATCAGGTGCTGGTAACGGTAGCTCCATTTGCCGGTATCCTGACAGAGTTACCGCCAGGATACGGGAAAACTCAGAATGACCCCCTGTTGGCCTCATTACAAGTTTGGTTGTGTGGGAAATAAATGGCAGTAGTTCCATTACTGCCACTTTTCCCAAACTGCCAAACTACAACCTTAGTGGTGGGGTGACCTGATTTACCTCCAGCCTACAGCTGGAGGTAAGTAAGGTAACCCACCGGCAAAAACCAGCCGGTATTACCTGTAATATGCTAGTTATATTATACAGATCAGGCACTGTTAACAGTAATATAATTTTCCAGTATCCTGGCAGTTTTACCACCAGGATACCAGCATACCTGTAATGAGGGCCATTAGGCCATTTTCCCAAGCGATATTTACCCTCCTGAGGTCTACATTGCTATAAGCATGTAAATAGAAAAACTACTGTAGCAAATTAAATGTGCTTTCCTTTTGTAGTATTTTGTAGTATTTAGAAAAGCAAGGTTGTCTTCATGAGTTAAGCATTTTAATTGTGACTTGGTTAAAATACAACAGGTTTAACATGAGTATGTATTAGATGTTGTGAAAAAGTAAACCGTTTCTTTACGACAGTGAACAGATTTTCCAATGATTTCGCTTTCTCTTTGGAGTGCTAAATATGATGTTGCAGTGGAAAAAAGTGTCCTCCCAGAGTGGAAGTGCCTCTTTGAAAGGAATCTTGCCTGGAAATTGAATTGTTGTTCCCCTGTCTGCTTTTGAAGACAGAATGTTCGGAACGCAATCAATATCAGCAGTTATTGACTGCAGTCTGAACATTGTGATTGGCTTAGAGGAGGTCAAAAACCATCTCCATGTACTAATATATCATCACTGTAGTTTAGCACTTTCTGGAATGGCAAGAGGGTGCATTATATAGTCTCCTGGAATATTTCTGCTGCCAAAGAGATTCCAAAGTTGAGTCTCTTGTATCAAAAAGGACCAAGATGATAATAAAAGATGTTGATGTACTGAGAAATGGGATGTAATTCAAGTTGATGGCACCCCTTGTTGAAGTGTTTGCATTATTAAGGCTGACTATAAAATCTCCAATTCAGAGATTGGGGCAGATTTCTCTTTCATTTGTTATATTTGGTATCCTCCTATCCATGTAAAGCCTGACCAATCCATCTGGTTTGTGAATTACAACCAGAGGCGATACCATTGTGTCGGCCCTACAGCAGCCTTGATATTGTGGTGGCATAGCAACAACTGGAGTTACTTGGTTTTGCATGCCGACTCTGCTTTGGTTTTGTGGCACTGGTTGCATTGCAGTGTTGATGTGTAGTTTTGCCCTAATCTGTGAAAGAATTTTGGATAGTGTTCCATTAGCATTGCTTTGTCAAATGCATCTCAGCTTGTCTGGATGAGGATTACTGTTGTGGCATTTTCTGCTTGTAATTGACCTCCACAAGCGCTATTGGGAGTGCTGTGCTAAAACTGTGTAGACAACGACTGATTGCAGAACTTATCAAGACGCGGATTTCTGTAAGCATCCCCTCATCTTTGTATTTCATCTTTCCTTTACATTTTCCTAGAAATTTGAGTAGCATGGAACTGTGCCGTTGAGGGAAGGCGCTTGAGATTTGCTTCAAGTTACCAGAACAGCTTTGCATCATAATGTTACTGTGACACCTGTGTCAATTAGAAATATAACTGGAGGTCCATCAACAAGCATCTTTATCTCTGGGCATGACTGTTCTTCCAGATCTGAGGATATCAAGTACACATATTCCTTGTCAGTGTCTACTAGCGACTGGCTGCTGGCCATTGCTGATTCCTGCTTCATGAACCGGTTATCATGTGTCTGACCCGTTGTCGTGGATGGTGATTCTGTTGTGTCGCCATCAAGGTTGGGCATGTGTAGACCTCTGTCCCTGCATGTTGCCTATAAGTGATTTCCCCTTCCAGACTTCCCATACTGCTGTCCTATCACTTTGCTTGAATGTTAACCCACACCTTTAACAGAACCAGTCACCTCTGGGTGGGACTCACAACGTCTTTCTCCAACACTCTCCTTTCCTCTACTTGATTCCTCTAAGTCCTTTACTTCATTTCTGCAACCTTGCCCTGCACGGAGTCTCTGGGCATCTCTATTGTGGCCATGTGCAGATCTACCCTTGCACATACGTTGGCCAGCTCCAGCACATCTGCAACTGGTTGCGTCTTCTTCAGCAGCTGCTTCCTGAAAGAGGGCAGAAATCCCTCAATTATTCTCAAATGGATTGCTTCATTGCTGGAGACCGTATTGAATTCATAGTGGATGACCAGCTTCTGGTCATAGTGGTGTGACAGATTTGTCAGAAGACTCACCTGTTTTCCGATGGTATTGACTAAAGGTGCAGGGTTTGTAATGCACCTGGCCCTGCCTGCACCTGACAAAAGAGATCAATAAATAAATAAAGGTCTGAGCCATCCACCTGCCCCTGGTCTGCAGTGCCCATCTGCCCTTGGTCTGCAGTGCATGCAAGTATCCCAAGGAGCCACGTCCATTGACGCCTTGGATGCAGCAAAATCACAACAGTCCAAATAACTACTGATATTTCATATACACTGGATTTCCACCCTCTCCCTACGCCACTGTGTCCACTCCCTGCTCCCTAGTCCCCTGTGGCTAGACCCTACTCTCTGGGTTCCTGGGGCTCGTCTCAGCTCCCCAGGCTCCAAGGCGAGTCTCTGCTCCCTGGGCTTGCATTCTATCCTGGTCCATGATCAATCGGGAGTTTATAGCAGAGCTAGGTGATACCATAGACCTATAGCTTCTACATCTCCGTCTCCGATTACAGCCGGCCCATGTCAAATCCCACCAATGCCGAAGCCTATGATCTAGATGATGGAAAGCAACAGTCCAATGCAGGAGGACCCCAGTGGATCTACATGCCTAATGCATCCGGGGATCTTAAAATCCCACCCGCAGTCTTTGATATTCCTCTTGTGTCTTCTATGATCTTTTTTGTCAATGGAGTTGGCCTTCACATATCACATGATTGTGTCTTCTATGATCTTTTTTGTCAATGGAGTTGGCCTTCACATATCACATGATTGTTTGTATTACGTCTGCCCTTGCTGGATGCTTGTCCACAATAACGAAACCACAAACCTAAAATAAGCCACAACTACAGTTGCTTCAATTGCACTTTGAGGCCTATTTAAACCAAGCACAGGCAAAGCCAACCATTTTGGCTTCGACAACAGTAAGTACTTTGGCTGTGCAGGCTGCTACTGATGCAGAAGGACCAGGGCGGTGGAGCACTGACGTGGGAGAAGGCTGCCTTCCTGTCTTCTCGACTTCGTTGACACTGACAGCAGGAGTAAGGAGTTGTTTTATTGTGTTAATGGATTTATACTGTGTACTGCTGCCATTTGCATGGTCTCCAGTGTGGTGTGGTGCTTTAAGAAAGCACGGGACAGAGTTACGCCACTCCGACGTGTGAATAAACGGGGCGTTCCAGCTACGTGTCGGCATTGCACGAGCAGGGCCCGAACGGATACCAACGTCTCTCGAGTCTTCTGTAGGGTCTGGGGCCAATGTAGTGCTAGGCCCCCACAGCAGAAGGGAGGCAGCCAACGATGGTGACAACGAGGTCATCATTGTAATGGACCTCATGGTTGGGCCATGCAGCAGTGATTCACAGCACACTCACAGAGGGCAGTGTTCAACGGAGCTACATTCACCGGTCGCAGAACCGACTCATGCGTCACGTTGAGGCATTCACTTTCCATCCCCACATGGAGGTTGCGACTCCCAAGAGAAATGCACGTGCGCCTCCATAAATAATTTTTGGAGTGTCCATGGAAGCGCTGAATTTTCTTTTTTTTAAAAACAATTTTGGAACACTGCAAATCTTTTTTCTCTCTTCATCCCTCCTTTTCTCCAACTGTATTCTCTAAGGGTACACTCAAAGTTTGCTAGACTGCTCTGAGATTCCCCAACTGCATCCTGCCTTCCATTATTAAGGATTGGAGTGGACATGTGTTCTCTAAGTCGTGGCCCCAGTGAAGAGGGGGTGCCTGTGCGTATGTAGACAGATATGCCCATTTGAACTCACCATATGGATGCACATCAAGGAAATGTGGCTACGGCCGCTGTAGCTGCCCAAGCAGGAGTACAAATGCCCCACCAACAAGGATCACTTGCCCCAATGCCAGAGTTTGATGTGTCTGGGGCACCTTCTAGTCTAGGTCCAAGGTGAAACCTATGGATCAATCGCTTCGAGATGTATTTTAGGGCCACAGGGGAAACTAATGATGAGGCCAAAGTGTCAACTCTTATCTACGCAGCTGGTCCCATGGTCCATCACATTTTCAAAAAGCTGCAACTAGTCGACAACTCCTACGCAGCTGTGAAAAATGCGCTAAGAGAACACTTCATGCCCCTCGCCAATATGGATTATGAAATATTTAAAATGTGCTATGCCAAACAAAAGGACGATGAACCCCCAGATACATTCTATACATTCTATGGCCAGCTACGGCACCTCTCATCCACATGTGCGTGGGACTATGAAGAGGGTATGATACGTAACAAATGAATACAAGGCTGTGCATCAGGAAAACTGCAACGTCGAGTGTTAAGAGAGCCTGGGCTGACGTTGGCACAGATTTTTGAACTAAGCAGATCGCATAAACTGGCAGGCACATGTGCCTCCAAAATGGATGCGGCTATATGCACATTGAAAATCGATGACGTTTGTGCTGTGTGGCAGAACCAGGGAATGAGAGGGCCCCGGAGGACCATGATGCCGGCAAGAGAGAAAGGATCAAATACACCAGCGCCATGCCCACAGATACGACCTCCCACACCCATCAGTGTCCTTCACAGGTGAAGGCGTATGGAAGATGTGGTAACTCCGACCACTATGCATGAATGTGTTGCACCCCTTTCCCAGTCATGATACAGGGAGGGCCAGTCAGGGCGGAGTCCTTTAGACAACAACACCCCCAGAGCGTAACCCTCACGGATCAGGAAGAAGATGTGACTGGGCAGGATGCAGAAGAAGAGGATCAAGAGAACATTTTCTTTATATCCAATGTGAGTGAGATAAATGCAAAAGCAAGACGACAGCCCAAATGTGTAGTATGAGTCAATGGTTCTGAGATTCCTGTATCAGTGGATACCGGAGCTTCCGTAAATATTATGGCGAGAAGGCACTATGAAGCGATGGCTGATACTCCGGCTCTAAAACACCCAAGAGCATGCATATTCAACTTGGGAGGAGACCGGCCCATCCCACTGATGGGTGCATTTGTCTCCCAGGTAGAGCACAGATATAATTTAATCAAGGCCAGTTTCTAAGTCACAGACCTAAGTGGCAACATCCTGCTAAGCTGTGCAGCAGCAGAGGTGCTGAAGATAGTTAGCTTTGCATACAGTGTTTACGTCGAGGATGTCCAAGCAGTGCTGGAAAGATTTGCTGATGTTTTTGTGGCATTGTACAGCTGATTGGGGACCCCATCAAACTACACATAGATGACTCCATTCGCCCAGTCGCCCTGAAGCATAGGCAGATCCCTTTTCATCTGCGGTAAGCCATTGACAAGGAGCTAGAGAACCTGTGTGGGCATGAGATTGCCGAATAGAGCCATAAAGAGGGAGCGAAACCTGACACCCACCATTGATGACATTAGGAGCCGGATTTTTCGCTAAACGTGACCCAAGAGCTGTATACCATCAAGTCGTACTTCACCCCGAGTACAGGTGTATAACCATATTCACGACTCACAAAGGACTGTACCGTTGCAAGCATCTCAGCTATGGGGTATTGTCGGCTACTGAAGTCTTTCAAAAAATAATGCGTGGTGCCCTGGCTAACTTGGTGGGCTTCCTCAATATAAGTGATGACATTCTGGTGTTTGCAGGGTCGGAAGCCAAACATGTGGTGAGGCTGATCAAGGCACTAGAATTGATCCAGACACTAGGCCTCACTTTGCACAAGGAGAAATTCTAGTTGCTCAAGCCCAGCATTGAGTTCTTTGGATTTGTTTTCAAAGAAGGGGGTGCATCTCCCGACCCAGCAAAGTAAAGGACATCAAAAATGCCAGACCCCCGGAGACGGAAGTGTGCAGCTTCCTGGGTATGGTGACATACTGTGGGCGTTTTATCAGGAATCTGGCCACACCATTGGAGCCATTCAGGAACCTAACCAAGAAAGACACAATATGGCATCGGGGCCCACAGTAGCAAGCCACATTTGACAATGTGAAGATGGCCCCCAGGGCAAACAACTCTTCTTCGACCCATCACTACCATAAGAAATCGTTGTTGACGCAAGCCTGTTTGGTCCTGGGGCAGTACTAACACAACTTGACACCAACGGCAAAGTGAGGCCAGCAGCATTCGCCAGTTGTGCTCTCTCAGAAACAGAAACAGAGATACTCGCAGATTGACCGGGAATCATTGGCAGTGCTATGGGGATGCCTGCATTTCCGCCTATATTCGTTGGGAAGGCCCGCAACTGTGGTGACAAACCACAAGCCCCTCATTCCTATCATGTGCAAGGTCCTTTTCCAACACCACTAGCCAGAATCGAGAGGTGGATGTTAGCCCTCCTAGAATATGGAGTGTGCCTTGTATACAGACCAGGCACTAACAACGCAGCAGATCACCTGTCGATGCACCCACAGACATACCAGGCAGATGGTGAAAATACTGCTGAGGAAGCAGAAGATCATTTTCAGGTGATCATTGAGTCAACTACACCAAACTCAATGCTCATTCAGGAAATTGCAAAGTCATTGGATGAGGATGAGTGTTTCTGCCTTCCTCGAGGGCCGCTGCAGAGAGGAGAATAGAAGGCGATTTTGGAAGGCCTCAATAAAAGAACTCAAGATGCCTGTACCACCCTTGAACAATGGTGGAAGGTTAGAGAAGTACTGGCATTCTCCGACTCACGCCTACCGCTGAGAGGGTCCAGGGTGGTGGTTGCGGTGAGCAAAATCCAGCAAGTGATATCACTGGCTCACCAAGGACATCAGTGGTTTCCAAACCTGGTGAGGGGGGTGGATGAGTTTGTAGCAAGTTGCGTATGGTGTCAGGCGGCTGTCCTGGCATAATGAGAGCCAGCCATCGAGTCCATGCCCCGAACTGTACAACCATGGGAAACAGTACACGTGGAGTTTGGCTCGGCTTGGAGAGACACGCACTTTCTGGTGGTTGTAGACCAATAGACGAGATATCCCAAAGTGGAATTCCTACAATGAGTTGCATTTGACGACGTGATGGTGGCACTGGAAGAGGTGTTTGCCACTCACGGACTGCTGCAAGTGGTGCGCTTGGACTTTGGACCGCCATTTCAAGGGGAGAGCCTGGGACAGTTCATGCAAGAATACAGGATTCACCACCGAAAGATATCCCCAGTGTGACCCAGGGCAAATGGTGAGCCAGAACGTCTCCAGAGAGCACTCTATCAATTCCTGAGGGAATATCGTGCGACTCTCCACTGCTCAACCGGAGTTGCACCTGCGGAAGCACTGTATATAAGATGCCCCAGAGGGCTGTTACCAGACACCGGGGCAGAGAACCTGTCAAGATCGATAATGACAGGGTGGCCGAAGAGAGGAGAGCCAGAAATGAGAATGCGAACATTCGAAGAGGACTCTGACTGGATCAGTCGGGAGATGAAGTGCTAGTGAGAAACAGACACCCACAAGGGAAGATGTTACTCCCATATGAACCCAACCCCATGGACGTATTGAAAGTCAAGGACTCTATAGTGACAGCGTCCGATGGAAACACCACTGTCACAAGGAACACCAGTTTGTTAAGGAAGATAGGGAAGAACACTCAGCTAAGTGTCTCAACAGAAAGGTGGTGTGCAGAAGAGCCTAATAAAGGTGGAGGGAGCAACCATCCCATGACTCCTTGGACCGAGGAGATGCAGGTGAGGAGAGGCCAAGCTGGGGAGGGGACTGTCAGTACCCACAACGTACTGTTCGCGGAAAACCATTTCACCCGAATGACTATGTGCTGGATGCATAAGGAAAAGGGACAGGACAGTGTTCACCGTTAAGGTTTAAATTGTTACAACAGTTACATATGTTATTATGTTTTGCAATATTGTCATTGCTGTTGTTATGAAAAAGGAGGAGTGTGGTGTGGTGCTGGCTGGCTGTACCAAAATGCCAGTCTAACCACGTAGTAACACTTATCATGCTTGCTTTATTATTGATGCCCAGTTAAAATCCTGAGCCACCATAAGAAGTGGCTAGACTGGCTGCACAAAAATGCCAGTCTTGCCACACAAACACGTATCATGCTTCCTGTATTATGTGGGTGAAATAGCCCCTGGATGCCATAAATAAAAGGCCAGCGTCAGTGGGGGACATGCCCCTAAGTAAAAGGCCTGCGCTGAAATAATGTGGGACATGAGGCTTATGGAAGCAAGGTCAAAAGGAATGAAATTGGGCATCAAAACATCAAGACATTTAAGGATGCCAACTGCCTGGCATAAGGGAAAGTAAAGTCACATGGCAAGGTTTGCCAAATTATGGGAGAGCTGAAGTAACATTCTCAATAACCACAGTCCACAGAACCCTCAATGGGATGTCAGCATTGTGTGCAGAAATGTCTGTGTCTGTTATGAACATTAAATACAATGAGTAATTCCGTTGTTTTTCCCTTTAAACTAAACTAATGTTCTTCTAAGAGTCCGCAAGACTTTCAAAAGATGAACTTGGTTTCTGTCATACTGGGATGCTGAACTGGGTTTAAGCAACTGCAGTAACATGGAGTTCCTTTCATGGGTGAAACTAACAAAATGATATTTCGTTTTGCCTCCCAAATGACAATCTGCAAAGAAAACTGTTCACCAAAGCCACTAAAAGTGTAATTATGAGGTCTTCCTTAATAGCTGTATGTAAGGGACAACTTTGTGGGACACTTATTTATATGAAAACTGTGCATTCTAAAGAGCTTATTTAAATGCAAGATGTGAGCTAAAAAGGCAATTTCAGCTGAGTGTGAAACGCTTTGGGCTGCTTGCGATTTCCTCAAATGTGAAACTGAATTCCTTCCTTTAGGTTGTCCAGGAGACAAAGAGAGGCCTGTAAACTTCAAACATTTATAATATGTATAAAAATACATATTAAATACTTGCAGAGGTCAAATGTCCCGTGTGGATGAGATAAAGACAATTCTGCTCGCCATTTTTATGACACCAGGCCCCACAATCTGCAATAAAACATTGATTAGCTGGTCATTAGCCTTTGGAAAGTGCAGGCTAATCTAAACACAGACCTCTGCTAGTGTCATGTGCTCCAGGAAGGTGGGGGCCAGGGCCAATGAGTGGGTCTGGGTGTCCATTTTGTGAAATCTGAGAAATTGTTTCCATTGTGTAAAACTGGCAATATTTATCCCACAATAGTTGTTGTGGGACTTCTGGAAAGGTGTCAATTAAACCCTTCTGGGCATCAAAAAAACACGATTTTTGTAAGGTACACACAACTGATGTTATTCAGGAAAAGGTGACAGGGGCCTTATTGTGTTTACCAGTGATGCAAACATTTGATAACATGTACAATATGATTCATATTCTGCCCACCAAAGGACACATTTTTCCCTGATATAATTCTGGAGTAAATGAAGAAAAACAGTAGCGCTGCACAGGAATTACATACAAACTCCTGAGTAGTGTCATGGCAGTAAAATATAGGTTTAAATAATGCATTCATATCTGTCAAAACATGGAGATTAAGGGCACTTGTCATGCAGTGAGATTTCTATGTCCGCAAATCTGTCATGATGCCTACCCCCGGAGCACCAGGCCAGGCCCAGCACCCCCGGGAGCAGGCATCATGCCCCCGGGTAAAAGCCCAGTGGCCCCTTATAGGGGCTCTTTGGACTCTGTCCTGGCGCCGTTGGTGCCAGGCTCATGTTGGACATCTGTCCTGGCGCCATAGGCGCCAGGCTCATAAAGGAAGGTGTTTTGTGCACTTACCTGATGCAGACCATGCTGCAAGATTCAGCCCTCCCTGCGACCTGAAAGGGACTATTTTTTCATTGGGACTATTTTGCCACTCGGGCGTGGCCGGGGAAGGATACTTACCTGGAACTACTTTGGGGGCTATTTAAGCCACGCCCAAACAGTAGCTCATGCTTCGCGTTGTTCTGCATCCAAGCAGCTGAACGCTCACCGTGTCTGCTCCTGCATCTGATCTCCAGCCACGCCCGCCTCGATCCTGGAACATCTGTAAGGAAAGAAGAGAAGAGAAAGGTGAAAACCAAGAATTTTATCAAACTTCTTACCTGCATCCGGAACCTGCACGCCAGCGTTCCTGAGAAAAGACTTTCATTTAAAAGCACTGCGTTGCTCGCTGCAGCGCCGCGCTTCACTTACCTGTCCTCGGGAGTTCTTCTGGCTTCACCGCGACTGTCTGTACCGGTCGCCACATCTCTGCGCCTAGGGGAGAGAAGAAGAGACAAAAGGTAAGCAGAAGGAACATATGAGGAAAGCCTAATTTTCTGCCATAACACTTACCGGTCTTCTGTTGGTGGACCATTCCTCATTTTGGGTCGGCGCCGCCTCGTTGGCAGGTACCGCACCCCGGCCCCTATGGGGAAAGGACAAAAGACATTACTGGAGGAATATAAAGACATTAAGAGGGATCGCCCCCATCGCTAACTCACCTGAGTTTACCATCGGCAATTCAATCCCTCAACGCATCGCCTTCATTCTGCACCTGAAATAAAGGACAGATTACAGGTTAGGAAGGCAACAGAAAAGGAGGCTCAACACTTGAACTTTTGTAATCTTCATACTTACGGCGTTCCGCTCGGAAAAGTCAAGTGGATTTTGCCAGCGCCATTCTGAAAACCAGTGAAGTAACTGGACAAACACGCTCCCCTGCACCAGAAGCAGGATGGAGAGTTCATCCTTTCAAACCATAAGGTGAGCTTCAACCGGGGATTTCAGAGGAAGTTAGAGAAGAACGAAGGGAGGAAGGGGGGAGCAAGCACACTATTCTGCAGACTGTTAATCCCCTTTCTCATCTGCAGAAGGATATTTCTACGGGCCAGACAAGCAAGATTTGAGGGTCCTGTTTAGTCGGTGCTCCGAGTTCTGCGCATCACGCTCGAAGTGACCACAGCAACCCAGACTAGACCAGCGCCTCTGTGGGAGTCAGGTGAGCGTTACAAAATCAGACCAAGCCCCCCTGTCGAAGTAAGATGATGAAGTGGTCTCCTCCCTTGGTGTCCCAGAGCACTACCACATTTTCTGAACCTATCATCACACAAATGGGAGTGGTCTAGCGACACAGAACTAATCCCTTCTGCAGGAACTATGACACATTAGTGATATCATTTGCCCTATAAATAAGTCAACCTACCTCAGATCAGGGCTTTTTCCACTAACCCCTGAGCTGAGCTGCTGCCGAAATCTGGAGGAACATCCCAGCACTAGCAGTTAGGCCTCTGCTCTGAGGCCCCCAACTGTCCCATAGATTCGGGGTTTGCTCAGAAGCACTTTAAGACAAGATAGTGGCACCCGTGAGATGGATAGGGGTGCAGCTATATTACTTCAACACCAATCAATAAGGACAACTCAACAGTTTGGCAAAGGGAGTCTGTTTAATGACAAGTACAAAAAACAGGGAGTTATGAATGGTGCAATCTTCCTTCTCTCTTCAACTCCAACGAACTTCATCAAAATTATAGCATTTATACTGAAAATTCGTCATCATCGACGTGTAACACTCAAAAGTTGCAATGCAATTCTATTAGTTAGGAAAAGGAAACTTTACTATAGGTACTATATCTGTATATGGTAACGGAGTGAGGGGATTGGCAAAACACTGTCAGGTGTGCATCTAAACCCTTCCTTCAAAAATGACTACTGCAGATGTTACTAAAGGTACGACGTCCCATTGGTTCTACTAACTATATGACCCTAAATTATTTGGTCCACTGTGATTGGGTTGGCACCACCCCCATGCATACTTTTTCACTTTGCTTAGCAGCACGCAGAATGGTCGGCCAGGTGCAGGGTGCCCCTCAACTCACCCGGCCTTCCTTCAATCAATCACCACTTTAGTGGCTATGTGTCAATTATTTCACTGGGGTTGGCCTCGAGACTGCATCTTCTGCCTAGATATCTTCTCCTGGCTCACAGCCAAGCGTAGGTGTGGGGGTCTTGCTTTGCTTGTTCAGCTGGTCATGTGATTCAAACACTGTGGATTTGCCTTTTCTTCAACAATTTGTTTATTTGATTTTATGTTCACCCACCACCTGCCTTCACCTTCTTATCTTTCCCCTTCAAAGCAGTATATTCTGGTGTTTGCTTCAGTTAATTGTAGCTACTGCTTGTTCATTTTGAGGGATACGACCATGGTTCTCTAGGCACAAGTTGCCTCTGCTGAGTTTCGTTTCTGCTGCTCAGCTCCTGATGTAGGTAATTTTTGTTGATTCTGCTTTTTGTGCAAAGTGGAAGTATACTTCATATAAAGTGCTTTATTTGAGGTAGATATGTATATGGCGCTTGCCGCACAATCCCTCTACTAAGCATAGCAAGCCGCACAATTCTCTTAGCTTTCTTGCAGTTTCAAGCATATGTACACGTGTAAACTGGTTGAGTATCTTCGCCATGCACATTGCTAAAACTTCTTCCTTTTACATTGTCTTTTCACTTTAGGTTCGCGCTATCCTTTGTTCATGGTGTTTCGTCTCTTTATGTCATTCTCTGGTCGTCATTTCTTCTATATGTGAGTCAGGTTTAGGTTCTTGTGACGTCATCATTCGTCTTCCATTAAGACCTTTTTGGTTTCTTCAGGGACTATACTCAGGCGATCTTCGGTTTGTCTCATTTGTTGATATGGCTTTCTCAATGGGTACCTTACAGTCCATGGTTTCCTCGGTACTGGTACTTCGATAGGCATCGTTCTTCTGATAGGTACTGGACAGAGCCCCACTGCGGCTCTCTGCTGGTTTATTTGCAAATCATACGTCACATATCTCTGTGTGAACGTTCCTGGTACTTCAAAATGGACGGTTGGAGTGTGGGCTGCATTTGGGACCTCCTCTACAGGCCTAATCTTGCAGAGGAGACTGAGTAGCTGACTTGGGACCCCTTGGAGGAAAGAGGAAATCCTTGACTGACCCCATTGGCTGTCCCAGCAATGGTGCTCTGACGCTCCCTGATGTCCATTCCAGATCTCTCCTGTAAGTAGAACTAAACCCCAAAAACCATAGAGTGTGTAGGCCCGGTATTCTTGTAGCATTGCATTAGATAATTCCCCCTTTCAAAATCCCCATTTTCCTGTATTTCAGTCATTGCCCCATTGAAGAATCCCCATTTGCCTTTGTAAATCTGTAGTGTATATTTCTAAGCAAATCAATTAATTTCCCCATTTATTTCATGGGGTTTGTATTGTTGGAATTCAAAACAAACCATCTTTTCACAGTGTATTGTGAACGGGTATAGTCATAAAGTGTTGCCCAAAATAATTAATCCCATTGTGATCTGAGAAACAAATTTGTACCTGTTTTTAAATTGTGCCCTGCTAAACGAATTTCCATCTGCAGCTGTATTTTCCCATTGCATCTGTCATCCTAACCCAAAACCGAATTTCCTCTTGTGAGCTACCCCATTTCCCAGAGCTTGCCTGTCATTTTAAACATCAGTAAAAACTAATTCCATTTGCATTTTCTTTCCCATTGAAAATTGTGCTCAACATCCCAAAAACCGATTTTCCCATTCTGTTCCTCTTTCCACATTGTGAGGTCAAAAATGAATTTCCATTTGCCTTTTCTTTCTCTTTGCCCATGTGTTGAATATCCTAAAACCAATTTTCCCATTGTGTGCTGACTAGTATTCTCTAAAAGCCCTGCCTGTCTTTCTAAGCCTAGCAAAACAAATTCCCTATCTTTCTATTCTTTCCCATAGCAGTTGTGAAAAATAATTAAAAACCCCATTCTTCCATTGTGCTCTAAAAACAAATGTTCCCATTCTTTGCTTGCTCCCCATATTGTTTCTGTGAACTACATATAGAAATCTGACTTTTCCCTTGTGTTCCCACTCCTTGCCACTGCCTTCCATCCAAAACTGAGAAGCCTAGCGGAGGTTTGGGCAGGGGTGAGAGTTGCTGGGACTCAAGCAACATTTTGTGTGCATGCACTTTCCTGTTTGTTTGCATTCATTTTCTTGGTGTGTTTTGAACTGTTCTCTGATGGCAGTGGTGAAAGAAGTAAAAGCAAATTATTGTACTGTATATTTTGAGTTATCTCAGTGTGCTGCTTGACCAAAACTGATATTTGTCTTTGTGTTGCCACACCATTGGTGGCTGATGTAAGCTGTTTATTCTAATTTGACATAAATACTACATTTCTTATTGATACGCACCAGCCTGGTTCCTAGTCCATTGTGACGTGGGTTGTTTGTGGAGGTTGGGTGTGAGACGGGTTGTAGGCCTTCTCAAAAGTATCTGTCGTATAGAAAAGGGAAAGCGTTTTTATTGTGCACCTCACTCATTGTAGGAGAAGGAGATACCTGGCCGTGTGCCATGTAATAAATTGTAACAAATTGGGGGCTTGTCCGCTATTGAGAAAAGTGTTTTCACCCGTGACAGTGCAACAGAGCATACTAGTCATTGAAGGTTTTGATACATTTTAATGGGTAAAAAGCTAGGTTGCATTGTGAAGGCGCAATCCAAACTTGTACCCTGGGTTTCTGGGCTGTGTGTGTAAATAATATATTGCAAATACATACTAAACAGAGGCAGGGTTGAGATTTTGCCCTTGCATAGAGAACCGGTCAGGTGTAGAACACATTTTATAATGAGCACCGTAGAAATTAACATGGCTAGGAAGCACCTTCTAAGAAAATTGTTCATTAAAGGTAAATGGGCAGAATAAGAGCATGAAGCATGGCAATAAAGAGTGATGCAAGAGGTTACCTCTATAAATATGGATGCGTGGCAGCATAATGGCCTGTTACATCAAGCCGCGACAGATTTGTATATGACGCAGACCACCAGAGATGAGCAAATTAAAATGGCCCAGCTCACAACATATACGTACTTCCATATGATGATCATGGAAGAAAGGTACCAGGAGAGTGTAGCCTCTGTGAAAAATCAATCTGAGCTTTTGGATCAAGCACAGAGAGAGTTAAGGTAAGTAGAGGAGAAAGTGCAACAGGGTCAAAATGATGAATTAAAATGTGAAAACATGATTCAATGAAGCAGCTAGAGGATGAGTTGGCGGCACAGCAACTAACAAATTTAGAGCGAGAGGCCCAATTTTCTGCACTGAGAGAGGAATGTCAAGAAGGTGTTGAGAACCTGAGAGAGAGTCAACTAACATTGAGTCAACAAGTGGTGCACAACAGGGCCTGCTTAGAGGACATTTTTGCATGTAAAACGCAGATTACGCAACTGAAAGATGAGAATAGCCAGTTGATTATTAAGGAGGTCAATTCCCAGGCAGAATTTGATCAGGAGCGCCAAAATTTGAGTGCTATGAAATGGCAGAGAGATCACCTCAGCGAACAGAATAGCACATTGTGTCAGGAAAAAAAATGCCCTGTGCCAGGAAGTGTGCCAGTTAAAGAGAGACCTGGAAAAAAGCGAGTCATGTTTCCAGGAACTGACTGACATGAGGGTAGAAAATGAAAAATTAAAGGGACATGTGATACAAGTAGAATTGGATCTAGAGACGACAACACAGACCAAAAGTGCACAAAGTGAGGAAATTAGTCTCCTGCAAAAGGAGAGGTCTGAGTATACCCAGATACAACAGGCCGCACAGAGGGAAAATTAGGCCCTTTGTGAGGAGAACAAGAGACTCCATGGTCAGGTAGAGGCACAAAGCAAGGTCATAGAAGCTACTCAAGCCCTGGTAGCAGAGCTCAAAGCTCAGGCCTCTATGTACAACCAAGAGATTGGGACTGAGAAAGATAAATCAGAGAGATTAGAGAAGGAAATGGCTAAATACAATCAGACCTTGAGGAACCCTGAACAGGGTATGGAAAGGCAACCCCTGACCACAGTGTGATGGCCTCTTTACCAGGGGCCTTAAGGCAACAGGCAACTCACCACATTATATACACAGGGCGCTGCTAACATCATGCCTACCTGTTCATAAGAACATGGAAACATGAAGCAGCTGGACTCAATCAGGTCTAGTACAACTGAGCCGGAAGGCCAATCCTTAGCAGACATTGACGGATATTCATCTTATCCAGATTTAAACATGCACTAGCAGACACTTCTGACCAGGAGGTCTCCTATGATGAGAGAATCAAGGAGTCAGACTGGCACAAACCTAAACTACAAAGGGACCACTTGGTCCGCTTTGCAGACAGAAAGGGGTCGGACTCCAGGCCTTAAAAGAGCATCTTGAAAACCTTCACCCTGCTGGGGGGATGGAGAGAGTTCTCCACTACACCTGGAAGAAGGGAGGAGGAAGATGAGTACTCCCTTGTGCGAAAGAGGGAGCCCAAGGTATGTGATCCAGAGAGCCCACAGCATCACAGGGGAGTAGAGACCAGACCCACTCATTCAGGGGGGAATTCCCAGTCTCAGGGAGGCAGGGAGCGCCTAGAGGACAGGGAGTGGACCACAAATAGTAGCAGCTCTGAGTCTGAGGATGAATGAACTCATGTGCAGCGGAAAAAGAAGGCTGCCAAACAAAAGAGAATTCTTGTAAAAGACCTAATTCGGCAGATCAAAGCCATCAGAAGCTTCATGACTCCCTACCATAAAAATGCCAAGTACTGAGTATGGAAGCATCTGGAGCTGTATGACCAGACAATGACGTCATTTGGCAACAAAAATCACAATTCCATTGAGTTTGTCAAGTGGACATTCTCTCCGGAATACCCCAGCTTCTTTGCTAGGCTCGAGGATCAAGATCATCAAAGATGGTCCACCTATAAGACGGCTATCTTGAAACACTTCTCTGTGCACAGGAACCCTTAGGAGGCCCCCAAAGCAGCCTACAACCTGCAGTGCGGAGAAGACCAGGCACCTGGAGACTTTGTGCAAGAACTCAATCGGGCATTGGCCTAGACCTATAGACGGGTGCATACCACTAGCAGGGAGATTATTCATACTTATTTTCATGCCCTCCTAAGTATATCATGACTCAATTGGTAAGGGACTTCCATGAGCAAAGGACCCTGGATTGGGTAATAGTACAGGCTACCCGGGTCTATGAAGTCCAAAATCCAGTTGAAAGCAAAAATAATCCCAAAAAATCGCAAACCAATAAACACCCCCGCAGCGGCCAAGGTGGCGGAGGTGAAGAATAGCCCCATTTTAGACTTACAAATGGGGGGCCTAAAAATACTCCTGCCTCTAGAAAGCCAAATGAGAGGCAGAGGAGACCCACTGATTAATCCCAATTGGGTGGTAGCCAGGCAGGGTATCTAACAAATGCGTCACCTGACTCTGCCACCTATATTAACCTGAGATACAAGGGTAACAGACCCATCTCGGGGTATGTATGGACTCCCCCGGCACAAGGGGGGGTCCAGTCAGGTAAGTACGGCTCAGGAAACTTCCATCAAAACTTCCCTCAGGAGTGAAGAGATATTCCACCCTCCAACTTAAGTTTCTTTTCCAGGTACCCTCCAAACCGCAACTTTCAGAACAATTGTCCTCTCTCTCCCCGCTTTCAGGAGTCTAGACCCCCAAATCAGGGAGAAGGGAGACCAAGGATGGAGGGCTACCAGGGGAACCCTCAATACCTGAGCTACTCTGGGAGAAGGGAGAGCTACCCTTCCCGAGAGCAGCAAAGGTATGACTCCAGACTCCCATACCAACCAGAAAGGAGGTCACAACTGGAGCGCCAGGTCCAAAGTCTGACTCAAGACTTGGTTGCATGCTCAGGGCTCAGCAGAACCCTTAAATGGACATGGCTGCCCAAAACAGCTCAAACCCAGGGTCTGGTGCCCCGGAGCAATGACGCGGAGAACATCCTGACAACCAATAGGTTCCAGAGGAGGAGGCCTGGGGGCAAGGGAGATGCAAAGCCCTAGAGGAAACTTCCATTCTCATCCTTGAAAAACCCCTAGAAACCTCTGAACCTGAACCCAAATCTCCTACCCCCGAAAAGATGCAACCTAGGGAACAGAGGGTAAGTAGGAGAAACCAAGGGGCAAAGAAAACCCATTTTGTGGAGGACGTCCGTGTCATCCAGTTTGAAGGGAAAGAATCCCTGGAGGATTCAGGGAAGAAAGTCTTCTCTTTCAGGGATGGGGGGATTCCTCCAAGGAAAAATGGGTCCCAAAAGACCCTAACTTAGACTGGGTAAGAATGGAGACTGGCCGAGAACCACACATTCCTGAACCCCAAAAAGATCACCCAGAGAACTCTGGAAGCAATGAAGGATCCTCCCCCAAACCAGTAGAAAAGGGGACAGCAGAGAATCAGCAGAAAAAGGGGATTCCATCATCCCCCAAATATCTGGGTGCCAAATTTTCTTTGCAGATTTCTGGACTCCGACACAGAAAACTGCCCAAGTTCACACAGTGTCAGAGTTCAAAATAAAGAAACTAACTGCCAAGCTGGCCCAAAATGCACATTTCCTTTGCCCCCTTGAGGAGAGAGAAGGCAGATTTGATGCCTCTGTCAAGGTACAGGGCCAAGGTGCATTTTCAGCGCTGGTGGATAAAGGATCCCAATCCATTCACCTGTCCAAAAAGGCATTTGACCAGATTAATTCAGGAAGGGGGGGAGTCACCAAATTCCCATCACACCCTTCCTGGACAACTCCAAAACTTCGACGGAAATGACATTTCGGTAGAGGGGACTGCAGATCTGGAGATCAAAATTGGGCGACATAGGGGTGAAACACCCAGTGATAGTTGTCACTCTAGAGGGCACATTTTGTCTCCTGGGGAATTACCTCCGTCAGAGGTTATCACCCCTGACTGACTGTGTGAACAAGGTCCTCTGGACACAGACTAACCGGCCAATAAAATAGAAACAAAACACAAACTACATGAGTTTTAATGGCGCATGCCACATGATTGAACAATGGTCTGACCAAATCGAATTTCCCTTTAGGAACAATCAAGTCCCTGACTTCACTGTCATCTCTGTAGGAGAACAAGCTGGTGATGGTAACCCTTCTCCATTTTTGAAAATCAACCTTCCTCCCAGTTTCAAGTGGCATTCCACACGGGAAGGAAATACATTGGGCCTCATTACAACCCTGGCGGTAGCCATGCCTGTCACACAGACACGGCTGCCGCCGGAGTTGCTTTTCTTCCAGCCCCTGGCAATGGGGACGTACAGGGCCATTCCAATCTTGGCGGACCCTGTACGTCCTCATTGCCAGGGGCCGGAATCCATTAATCCCCATTCCCATTGAGTCCTATAGGGCTCAATGGGAATGGGGAGGTCAGATGCACCGGCACCGTTTATAACATGCTGTGCTCACGGGTGCCTTTCTGCCCGCCAGGTCCGACCGACAAACTACGGTACCGGCATTTTACTGGTACCGTAGTTCCCTGATGGGCAAACTTATAATGAGGCCCACTGACATTTTATACCGATCCACAATTTGAAGAAAACCCAAATCCCATGATAAAAGATGATGAAAAACCAACTCAAAGTTTGACTGACATGTTAAATGTTAAATGTTAAAGGTATTTATACCACGAACCATCACCAACGGAATTGATCCCCAGGCACTCGGGTGGATCTGTAAAACAAGAAGGCGGGCGGGTTCAGTTAGTCGGGTGAAGAGGGAGTAGGAAAGTGAGAGAAGTGATGTGCTGTTGGCGGCTTCAGTTCGGTTTTCACTGTGCGCTGAGCTTTGGTGTGAGTATCGGACCGATGCAAGACCTCGTGTGCTGTTGGTGCGGTTTATGTGTTGTCTGTTTGTTGTTGTCGTGTGGTGAAGTGCGTGAGGTTTGCTGGGCGAGAAATGGTTGTGTGGATTTTCGGGTGAATTAGATATGCAGAGATTTGAGCTTGGGTTAGTGGGTTATATATCCTAGTCCTTGCAGATCTTGTTCTGTTTATCTAGCATTCCTGTAGGTAAGCTTAATTACCACTTTCCTTTCTTGTCCATCTAATTGTTGTGATTGATGGCGTGGCGCGTTCCCGGCTGTATTGTATTTGAACTTATTGTAATGGGATGGGGTGTGTCTAGTCCCCCCTCTGGTATTGGTGCTGTAGTTTAGCAGTCCCCTACTCTCTTTCTATCTATTTCTGTCAGTGATCTGTTGGTGCTTGTGTGTAATTTGGAGGCCAGGGTGTAATTGTTAAGTTGTCCTTGTCCTTCCATCCTAGTCTGGCTATGTATTCAATCTTTAGTTTCGTCCTGTCATAACTATCTCTCAGTTGGTAAGTTTGGTATGTCGTAGAATGTCTTCCTTACATTCTGTTTGTAGTCGAATGCTTAGTGGGGTCTGGGATTGGTTTCTTCACTCATCATTTCAGCTATTTATATGCCCCTATGAACGTTCTTCTAGTTATGCAGTGGAGAGCCAGGATTTGAGGAGTTTTCTGAATAGTAGGTGATTCCTTGTGTTATATATGTTTGTCGGTAAATCGGTCCACGTTTTTGGTGCAAGGTGACAGAAAGAAGATCCCCTGAGTTTACTTTTGATCTAGGGTTTCAGTTCCAAGCAGATGTCGTTACTTGATCTGAATATGAACCTCCTTGTTGGGTGATGTGGGCTTAATTTGTCTCTCAAGAAATCTGCAGCTTGGTTGTGGATTGCTCTGTGCCTGATGCACATTGATTTGAAGTTGATTCGCTGTTTTATTGGTAGCTAATGTAGTGTTTTTAGCACTGGTGTGATGTGTTCTCTTCGGAGTAGTTTTGGAGCAATATGGCCGCCGCATTTTGTATGCGTTGTAGATTTTTTAGAAGTCTTTCAGGCAAACCCAGGTACAGGCTACTGGCGTAATCTACTCTGGACATGACGAGAGTGATGACTGTACATTTTTTGTTGGTGAATGACAGGAATGGTATGATCCTTTTTACTGCTCACTTGAGAAAGAAGCATTTCTTGAGTAGAGTATTTACTTGTGGATCTAGAGTAAATTTGTTGTCCATCAGGACTCCCAGGTTTTTTACAATCGATGATGGGGACATCCAGACAAAGGGTGAACAGTTGTTTTTCGCCATTCAGGTAAATGAGGGGGGGCCTGTTCTCGCCAGGGTATGCCTGAATAATGGAAAAAGCTTCATCAGCGAAGCATTATTCAGGAAACGCCCAAAAGATCAGATCATTTCCACATTTAAGTTGATTGATAAGTGGAAAATGGGCCTGGAAACTCCAAATTCCAAACATCTCCTGCCTAGCAGGTGCATGCTAAAAATGTACATTGGTGACAAAAGCTTAGATCATAAATGCTGGGTTTTGAGAGATGTCCCGCCCGCCTTTTACTTAGGGAGTGACATTCTCAATCGATTCGCAATTAATTTAGACCTAATTAATTACAAAGCCTGGTCCCGACTGCGGGGGTAACCCCATGGGCTTTGACAATCCTGAGAAAGCATGTCGGTCAGCTCAATTGCTACCGTATGCAGTTGAAGTTCAAGCTGGAGAAGAGGTCACCATACCAAAACTGGTATGAAAATTCACAATTCCCCTAAAAATTAAGCGAGGACAGAACCTCAAAAACCAGGACGCTTATATAAATTGGAATGATCACCTCCAACAGCAGGGGTTGTATTTGAATCCCGACACCACTAGTTGACCTAGAACATGACACCATTCGAATATTGGTGGATAACAGCGACCCTAGAAGTATCACTTTGGGCGCAGAAACCTTTATTTGAATGGCGGTTGATGCCCAACATTTTTCCATTGTCTTAGGGAATGAGATCAATTGACGAATTCCAAATGACTGTTACCTTTGTGGCGATGACATATCTCCGAAGATTTTCACCCAGCAAGGGGGGAGTTTCTTTCTGCCCTTATGGTGGGGAAGAGGTAACCTGCGACATCAGGAAGGATGAGGTGGTATTTCAAGTTAACCGTGGCTGCCTCCCCTCCATGGAACCTCATGTCCAGGCCAACACCATAACAGGACATTTCGCCACTCAACTGGAGGATACTGGGGAAATTGCAAAACCCGAAGTATTTCCAGGCTTCAGGCAGATGGTTGAGGAACAAATCAACCTTGCTGATGCCTGTGAGGTCCAGGAGCAAAAGCAGAAGCGGAAACAGGTGTTTTGGGATTTTCAAGAGATCTTTGCCGTGGACTCGTACGAATGTGGTCGCACTGACATACATTCCACCTCCATACCAACTGACCCTGGGATGGCTCCCATATTCGTGAAGCAATACTGGTTGCCCCTCGCGTCTATGGAGTCACTCACAGAGATTGTAAAGAACTTAGGATCCAGTGGGATAATGTGTCCAGTCCACAGTACCTTTAATAACCCGGGACTGGGGATAGTAAAACCCAATGGCCAATGGAGACTTTTGCGCAGACCTTAGGGAGTTCAACAAACGGGTCCACAATGTCGAGATGGCCCCTTCCCTACATCGATCAGGGACTGGCTCAGATCCAAGGGTCAAAGGAGTATACTGCCATTGACCTGACCAACAGTTACTGAAGAGTAACCGTGAGTAGGAAAGACCAGTACAAGCTGGCCTTTACCTTTTGGGATGAGATCTTGGTATGTAGAAGGCAGATCTAAGCGCATTGTTTTGGAGGGTTTGTAGTTTGTTTAGGTTCCGCTTGTTGGTTCCTAGGTATAATGCCAGTAATCCAGTTTGGATAAAATGGGTGCTCTGGCTAGCGTAAGGCAGCTTGCTGTTGATAAGAAGGGTCTGCAGGCTTTTCTTTGGTGTATTTGCAGAGTGCATGTTCACCCCCAGAGAGGCCTCTTGGCGCTACTGACAGATAACGGATGTTTATTGTTACCCAGTTTGATGGTACGCAAGACATTAAACAGTTTGCCTCAATGTGCAAAGAGCAAAACTAAAAAGAAACAGAGCGTTAACAACGCCAACGATCAATAAATATACGGTGGCGAGCTGAAATTCAGAAGCACCTGCCCTCAACCTGGAGGGCGGCTCAACCGCCAGCGCAGCCTTCCGTTTTTAACCAAATTCATTTTCGGCTCTGAAAAGCAAGAGTGGGATTTATGAGGTCAATAAAACCGTATCCTACAAATGTTTCAAGCATTGTGTTTAAGCAGCTGTAAGGGCAGGAGTTTACTCAGAGATTAAAGGAGGGGGAGGGGTCGGGGTCTGTTCATTCAGAGCGCGAGGAAACATATGCCAGAGGCCTGCATAACGCCGAGCATTTGTAACTCAAGCCTCGTGCTTCTGCTCAGGGGGGACTTATTTCAGCATTCTGCCGCTCTGTTTCTCCTTGCAGCACTGGGGGCGGGGGTCTGCTTTTAACACGAGGGATGTAGGATTACAGGGTGCTTTTACTTCGCTGCTGCTTTGTCCTTGCAACAGGCTCCAGGACATCACCACTCGACCGCATTGATGTTCGGTGAATTATTTTAGAAGCCGGTGGCTCACAAAGTACTTGGACATGATTTCTGAAGCTTGTTATCATTCAACACAATAAAGGGGACGGTCTTCGGGTCTAATTCATAGAAGCGTTTTATAATTGCAAAACCCCATCGGAAAACGTTCTGTGAATGAAGGGCCTCTGTTTTTCTCTGAAATATCACTGAGATGAAATGGAGAATTTCTTTGCTTCTGCTGTAACCTTGCACCTGTTCAAGTGCAATTAGAAATAGGGCAGACATTTCCCTAGTGCTAAAATACTCATCTTTCAAAGCATGTTTACACTCGACTGATGTTTACACTCGACTGATGTTTACACTCTGGTATTTACAGTCGTTCTAGTCCTTTGCCCTGGCGTACTTGACTTAATTGACAAATCTACTGCTATGAGCTAGGATGAAAATGGGGGTGAGAAAAGGTGAGTTACAGATGCCAACTGCTCATTTCCACTAGTTTTGCGGAAATCGCTTTCCAGATCTACTGGCAACTAACCCCGACAAGTGGCATAATTCTAACCCTCCCTACATGGTTCTTCCCTCCGGGATTTATTTTTTAAAAATAATGTCTCAGAATTTGACAGCACATTTTTTCTGAAGAAATTGAAAAACAAATCCCTTCTATTTAGAGGTAGTTCTGAACCCATGAGATATTCCAATAATTCAGATTCCATAATTGGCGGAGATGTTGATGAGAGGAGTAAAGAAAAAGAAGGCAACCCCTAGTGTGGTCCACAGGCAGGGGTGTCTCTAAAAACATTGTTAATGGGCACCGATCCCCAAGAGTAAAGGGTGTGCCCATTTTAGAATCCATGTGCCACTAACCATTGTAAAAAATTATTAATTTCACTTTTTCTGGGAGAGCGCCTTGGCTGACGAGTGATGCCTCCTTGAGTGAGCAAAGAGACAATTCAGCGTATAATGTGCGCTATACACATGGTTGATACAATTATCTGAAGAGCTACATTTAAGAGTATAAAACCGTGTATGAGGCAGACTTTATTCAATGCACACAGCTGAATCACTGGTGGGTCATCCCAATTTTAACATTTAAGGAAAATAAAGGACACTCAGGATCACACAATGTGTAAAGTGCAAAGCCAGGATCTGAGCCCTGGTTTCCTTTGTTTCTCGATTTACAAATTAGCCTTCAGAGTTGACTACCTGTCTCTCCTTCCAGCTTCAGTTTTACAGGGTAATTCATAGAAATTTGCACAAAAGTGGCGCACGCGGCTGGCGCACAGCGTGCCCGTGCGAATGTCTGCGGCAGCCGCGTGCGCTAAAATCGATTTCCGCGCACAGCGTATTCATGGATTTTCGCATCCAAAACCAGCCGTGGCGCAGCGTGGCGCAGCGACCCTGCAGCAGCGCCAGTTAAGCCCCCAAGAACGCCCAAGCGCAAGGAAAAGCCTTCAAAATCCCCAAATAATCGCAAAGGGCTGCGCTAACCCTGGACCAGTTCACAGGGCTGGCAAACAGCAAACGCCAAGCGGGGAACGGGTATTTCAGTGGTTCTCGGGAAGTTCCACACGAGATTGTCCTGTGTACGTGTGCATCAGGGGTGCGTGGGAAGTAACACACGCAAAAGCAGCAGGGTACGTGTATTTCAGGGGGGCGCGGGAAGTATCACACGCAAAAGCAGCAGGGTACGTGTATCTCAGGGGCGCGCGGGAAGTATCACATGCGATTCCATCAGGGTACATGTATTCCAGGGGTGCGCGGGAAGTATCACATGCAAAAACAGCAGGGTACGTGTATTTCAGGGGTGCGCGGGAAGTATCACACGCAAAAGCAGCAGGGTACGTGTATTTCAGGGGTGCGCGGGAAGTATCACACGCAAAAGCAGCAGGGTACGTGTATCTCAGGGGTGCGCGGGAAGTATCACACGTGATTCCATCAGGGTACGTGTATTCCAGGGGTGCGCGGGAAGTATCACACGCAAAAACAGCAGGGTATGTGTATTTCAGGGGTGCGCGGGAAGTATCACACGCAAAAGCAGCAGGGTACGTGTATCTCAGGGGTGCGCGGGAAGTATCACACGTGATTCCATCAGGGTACATGTATTCCAGGGGTGCGCGGGAAGTATCACATGCAAAAACAGCAGGGTATGTGTATTACAGGGGTGCGCGGGAAGTATCACACGCAAAAGCAGCAGGGTACGTGTATCTCAGGGGTGCGCGGGAAGTATCACACGCGATTCCATCCAGGTATGTGTATTCCAGGGGTGCGCAGGAAGTATCACAGGCAAAAACAGCAGGGTACGTGTATTCCAGGGGTGCACCAGAAGTATCACACGCAAAAGCAGCAGGTAACGTGTATTTCGGGGGTGCGGGGGAAGTATCACACGCAAAATCAGCAGGGTTTGTGTATTTCAGGGATGCGCGGGAAGTATCACAAGCGATTCCATCAGGGTACGTGTATTACAGGGGTGCGCGGGGAGCACCACACGTGAAATGCACGTGTGGGTCCTCCCAGGTGATCCCTCTACACCCTCCATGGCCCCTGCAGGTGGCCCACACCACAGGGGCCTACCCTGCACATGTCCTGCAGGCACCCCATCCACCATGGCCATGCCCCCCAGCCAACCCACATGTCACCTTGCACTACTGCCCACCAACGCATGTCCCCCTGCACCCCCAGCCACCAGGGGCAGCCTCCACCAGGTCCCCACCCATGTCTCCCATCACCCCCACCCCCCAGCAGTGCAGGGGCAGCCTCCACCAGGCCCCCACTCATGCCTCCCTGCACCCCCAACCCCCAGCCACCAGGGGCAGCCTCCAACAGGCCCCCACCCATGTCTACTACCACCCCCACCCCCCAGCAGTGCAGGGGCAGCCTCCACCAGGCCCCCACTCATGGCCCCTATCACCCCCACCCCCCAGCCACCAGGGGCAGCCTCCACCAGGCCCCCACTCATGTCCCCTATCACCCCCACCCCCCAGCAGTGCAGGGGCAGCCTCCACCAGGCCCCCACTCATGTCTCCCACCACCCCCACCCCCCAGCAGTGCAGGGGCAGCCTCCACCAGGCCCCCACTCATGTCCCCTATCACCCCCACCCCCCAGCCACCAGGGGCAGCCTCCACCAGGCCCCCACCCATGTCTACCACCACCCCCACCCCCCAGCAGTGCAGGGGCAGCCTCCACCAGGCCCCCACTCATGTCTCCTACCACCCCCACCCCCAGCAGTGCAGGGGCAGCCTCCACCAGGCCCCCACTCATGTCTCCCACCACCCCCACCCCCCAGCCACCAGGGGCAGCCTCCACCAGGCCCCCACCCATGTCTGCCACCACCCCCACCCCCCAGCAGTGCATGGGCAGCCTCCACCAGGCCCCCACTCATGTCTCCCTGCACCCCCACCCCCCAGCAGTGCAGGGGCAGCCTCCACCAGGCCTGCACTCATGTCTCCCACCACCCCCACCCCCCAGCAGTGCAGGGGCAGCCTCCACCAGGCCCCCACTCATGTCTCCCACCACCCCACCCCCCAGCCACCAGGGGCAGCCTCCACCAGGCCCCCACTCATGTCCCCCAGCCAACATGTCACCACAATGTAGATCGCTGGCCCTTATGGTCAGCCTCCAAATGCCAAACACCCACCCGAGTATTGCATCCACCCACTTAGAAATGGCAAAAACATGATAGAAGCCCAATTGCAAGTTTGGAAATGAACACATGTCCCTCACATACACCCAATGGGTGTCAGTGAATGTCAAAACCCATATCATGAAATGCATGAAACCAATGAGATGATACTACACATTAAACTTTGAATAAAAAATATGTATTAAAAGCAACATAAATTGAATCAAATATAAACAAACAATAATAGAAATTAAAAAAAAAACAGCAGGTCCGTGAAATAATGCAAAACCACAAATCATAATGCAAAGGAAAGGTGTCCAAAGTCACAGTTCACAAAAGTAAATCCAATGGAAAATTTAAATCGAAAACCATTGCTCCATGGCGAAATCATAATAAAAATTGAAAATCCAAAAGTCAGCTATGTACAGATAAACAATCCAGGGTCCATGATCCCAACCGAAGAAATGAAACCTATCTAATAACACTACCTAAAAAAAATAACTATATACAAAAATGTGGCCCATTGTCCAAAAGGTCCAAAAAAATGCTAAACCAAAGGAAACCTAACACTAACTATAGAACTATTTACAAGGGCAGCGGGCTAGTCCGACGGCTCACTTCGGGATGTTCCGGGCCAGGGCATCATCGAACTCCTGCTCAATGTCCCGGAGGTGCTCCTCCTCCATGGCCCCGAGGGTCCGCAGGGCCGTCCACATGTTCCCCCCAAACTCCCTGCGGATTGCCTCGAGGCACTCGGCACGCCTCAGGGCCCTCCGCATGGAGTTCTCTGCCCTGACCATCGTGAGCCGTGCCTCTTCCGCCCGCTGCCGCTCCGCATCTATGGCGTGGCCCAACCGCTGCCACACGGAAGACACTTCCCGTCCTGGGTCCTCCTGCACTCCGGCCGATGCCTGCCCCTCCGATGTGGAAGGCCCCGAGCCATCATGGCTCCCACCATGTTGCTGCTGCTGCTGCTGCGCCTCTGCCCGTGCACTGCCTCCTGCTGCCTGCACATCCTCCGCTGGCTGGGGTGCAGTCGTTGATGTGGCCACCCCTGCTGGATGTCTGACTCCCGACTGTGGCAGGGATGCCTCCTCCACCAGCCTGGCCGCACCGTCAGAGGCAGCTCCACAGGGCACCCAGGTGACTGATGGGTGGGAAGATGGCACAGAGGACGACTGGCGCATAGGGGGTTCAGTTGAGGAGGGGGTCGTAGCAAGCCCCATCAAACGGAGGAATCCGGCCTGGGTGACCTGTCCCAGTAGGCCGACGCGGTCAACGAGCCATTCGAGATGACGTGCAGTCTCCTCATGAAAAGACTGCAGGTCACCTCGCATGGCCCGTTGACGCAACGCCACACCAGTCAGGACAGGCTCAACCCGGACCCGGATAGCCACGTCCGCAGGCAGAGGTAGGCCAGTTGTCGTGAGCTCATCCCCTGCCTGAAAACGGGTCTGGACGTAGGCATCCCTGCTGGTGCAAGATGATGCAGTGACAGGATCAGGGACAGGATTGCACACAGGCACCTCCGCGGCGACCTGTGCTGCCTCCTGTCCCTGGTCCTGCACTGCACCACTAGCACCAGTGGAATCCCCACCTCCAGACCCCGTCTCTGTTGCTTGCACGGCCTCCTCCTCCACCAAACCCCCCGCCAACCTGGATGACTCCGTGCCATCTTCCCCCGTTGGGCCCTGTGGGGTCCCAGCTGCCCCTTCTGCTGCCGAGGAGTCCAACTCCGACCTCCGCCTCTTGGACCTCCCCCCGGCAGCTACAGCCTGGGACGCGGCACCGGACTCCTCACTCCCCGACGAGATCACAACCTGGGAGGGGAGCCGGGCCTTGCGTCTCCGGCTGGCGGTGCGATCCCCGCCGCTGTGCTCCACAGCACCTTCTCCGCCCTCTTCATCAGTTGACGCTGCAAACAGGGAGAAATAAAACACAGGCATCAGGGCACTATACAATGGACACATACACACATGACAGTTGCACATGAGTTGCATTGGCAAACCTCAGACATGGCATCACAATCGGCAACACACATGTCATTTCAACTTGCACACATGAGCCATACCACAGCCACATCGCAACTGCCAGCACCATCCATAAACATACAACAGCATGAGCAGGCAAAGGTGAGCCAGACATCACATGCAACACAGGGAGTGCACTACACATGCACGCACACCACCACACTTGCATGCATGTGTACACCTCAGCCAACTGTCGCAGTGTTCCGATGGGCATACAAGTCACATCTGCCAATCAGGCTTCCACATCCCGCTGTCACATGCATCCATGTTGCATCACTGTTGCACCCTTGTCAAATACACACACATGCACATGTACACAGTGCTGATACATGCAGCTGAAAACAACATACATGCGTGACATCACGAATATGCCCACTTACATACACATTCATCCAAACATGTGTGCCCACACAACTGCATTTGGCATGCAAGCCTACACACACAAGCATCATCCATGTCTCACACATGAAAGCCCTTGCATGTGTTAGCCTCACGGTCCTGTACACCCCCACCCATACTCGGCCCCATACAAACAGATATGCAACCGGCACATCACCACACGCACAGCTTACAATCATGATGCATGTACACTTACTGCTCGACTCCAGACGGGTCTGCCTCTCAAGGACCTTGACGTGGAGCGCTGGGGATATGCATTCCAGGACCCTCATCTGATCTTCCGACAAGTGGCCCCGGCGCCCCTTAGCATCCGCTGCCTTCAAGAGGCGCTGGGCCTTGTTCAGGGTCCTGGACCTGAAGTCCTCCCAGCGCTTCTTGACATGTTGGAAGTCGCAGACTGCCACCCCCTCCGCGTTGATGGCAGTCACGATGTCCGTCCAGATCCGAGTCCGTCCTTCCTTGTCGGCGCGCACACTTCCGTAGAGGGCATCATACTGCCCCAGGACTTGCTCCATCAGGACACCAACTTCCCTGGCACTGAAGCTGGTGCCCCTCTGCCTCTCTGGCCGGGGGTTGTCAGTGGTGCCAGATGCTGCAGTGCCCGACATGACAACCCCAGAGGCAGGAGTGGGTGGGGAACTGGGTCCTGGGGCTGGGCTGTGGAGCGATGGAATCCCAGTCGGGAGTCTTCGGTTCCAGCAGGGGTGGTCACAGCAACAGCACCCCTGGCTGATGTGCAGGCAGCAAATGGCAGGGCACGTGGGCAGCAGGCAGTCAGGCAGCCGCAGATGGCAGGTGGGAGCGTGCTCGGTGCTCTGGGGGGCAGTAATTCGGCCTTGTGAGCAGGAGCATGGTCTTCCGTGTGTTTACGCGTGGCCAGCTTGACACGGAGTGATTTGGCACGTGAAAATCTTGCACGTCTGCGTGTAAATCGAGGAAAGGCCCTTAGCGCGTATGCACGTCAGCACGCATATGGGATTTCATTGGACCAAAGGCCCTTAGCGCGTAAGCGCGTCTGTGACGTGACGCGCGCGGGTGTTTCCCTCATTACACGTGATGACAGAGCACACGTGGATTTCCACCAATCGCATGTGAAACTTCCTGCGCACCCCAGAAATACACGTACCCAGGCCAATCGCGTGTACGCTCACTTCCCTCCGATTATACGCGATGACACTCGGACGTGCAGTTTTACCACGTGTGCTCGCATATGCGATTTCATTGGCCCAAAGGCCACCATGCGCAGCTGTGACGTCACGCGCATAGCCGTAGAGAATGGCGCGTGTAAAAAAAGAGATACACGTCCGAGTGTCAAAGCGCGTAATTGGTGGAAATGGCCTCATCGCGTATGCACGTCTGTGATGTGTGTATAATAGGTACGTGTAGAACGCCATTTCCTTGTACGTGCTTTTCGTGGAGAGCGAGTGGGTGAAATCTGTACTTCTTGTCGTTTCACACGCGATTTACTTCACAGCGTTTCCAGTTCGTACTCCCTGTTACCTCTGACAGCTTTTTCTCTTTTCCTCTTTTTCCTGGGCCTGTTTCCTCAAACAGCGTTCCCTTCTACTGTTGTCCTGTCTCCTCAGACAGCGTACAATTCTTCTTTTGGCGGGGGTGTTGCCAACCCGCACACGCGCATATTTTTCACGCTTTTGTTCCTGGCAGACGGTGAGTCGCGCACGTATTTAACATCTGTGCTTGCCCTGTGTGTTGCGTACCCCTTCAGAGGTCATTCTAGGCTGCCTGTGACACACATACGTTCATTCTTGTGTTTCTGGGTGCCACAGCGTAGTGCAGGTTTATTTTTCCACGCACGTGTTCTAGGAGGGGTTGCGTGCACCTTACTTCCCTTTTTTGGGGTGCCTGTGCATTGCGTGACCCGTCATCTTTCCCCAGGGGTGACATACAGCCTTGCTAGAGCACTAGGGTACGATTACCATCTGGTACCCAACCCCTTTGACCCCCAATTGCCCAAGACAATAGTTCACATCGACTCCCATACGCACAATAACATCAGTGCCATGGCTGGGAGGCGACCAAGCCGTAAGGGTGGCAAAGGTGGCCGAGCCCCAAGTGGTGGCTGTGGTGGATCCAGTAGGTGACATGGCCGTGACTTGCAGGGTGCCCCTAGCCCCCCATGTGTGGAGGAGCAGTCAGGGACACCCATGCCCCCCACCCCCCTGGTTGAGGTTAACGTGGCTGACACCATCCATGCTCAGCCCTTGTTGGACCAGCCCACTGTGGAACCAGACCTGGCACAGGGTGACTCCATGGCTGACTTCCAGGTCAGCAGGTCTAGGCCACGTGCGCCGGTGAACGTTGGTGTCATCGGGCCACATGGATCAGGGGCAGCTAGGTCATCTGCTGCCCCGCGTAGGCAGGCTGGGGAGGCTGCAGGGGCAGCTGCGGCTCCATCCACCCCACCTCTCACACACCCAGCCAGGACAGTGTCAGTCCAAGTCCATCATGCTGACATTCCCCCTGACACCATCACACTTGAGCTAATGCCTGCACCAACTCCCATGCTGAGTGTGCAATCCCACGCTCCTGCCCCTAGTGTCCAGAGCGGCATAGGACACTCAGGATCCCCACCACCTTCCAAGCGGAAGAGGAAGAGTGCTCGTCCAGTAGAGGCTGATGCCCCAGACACGGCTACACAGTCCGGCCTGTCAAGGAAGCCCAGCTTCAATGAGGCCGAACTGAATGCACTTGTAGAGTATGTGTCCGCACATGACCGCGAAATGGTGATTGTTGCAGGATCCAAGACCACACCTGCACAACGTCAGGCACACTGGCAGACCATTGCGGACATCATAAGTGCCCTTGGGATCGTGAGGCGCACAGCTAATGAATGCTACAAGCACTGGAATGACCTGAAGCGCAGGGCAAAGAATAAGCTGGCCTCAAGTCATGCCGCAACTCTAGTGACTGGAGGTGGGTCTCCAGCAGACGACATAGAACTCACTCCACATGAGCAGGTTGCTGGGACCTACGTCACGGAGGAACAGATCCAAGGCGTGGGAGAACTGGCAGATTACGAGTCATTGTCCGGTGAGTGCACATGCATGTGTCTGTCATCCATGTGCAAGGTGTGTGTGGGAGGGCTTCTGTTTGGCTGCCAGATGAGGGTGTGTGTGCCTGAGCGGTTTGGGCCACCCATGTGCCTCTTCCTATGCATTCTTGGCACCAGCATTTGGGTATAGCAGCATCCCTTCTGCCAACATTAAACATCCAGCCCAACACCACGCCAGTTGCCCTTGGAGTGTCATCTTGCCACAACATTGTTGCTTATTTACCTCTGTTTATTCAGGCAGATTGTTTGCATACCACCACTTTTACTCGGGATTTCTCAGTCCTATTGTCACATGTCTGACATGGCTATGGTACAGTGGACTGGCTTAGTTTCCTGGACATGATTAGTTTAGATATGTCCCTGTGCTATTGGACCATTTTGGACTGGCAGCTGCAGGTTAAACATTTGAACCATTTCAATGAAAAAATCAATTACATGAGCAAACTGGACTGAATGAACAATTGGTGACCTCCTCTCCCTCTTCACTTCATGGCTAGGGTACATGCCATCTGTGTGATGGCATGTATTTGACCTGCCAATCACTGGCCAATGTGTGATACCACTGCTAGGCAGCATGCAGCCAATGTGTTCATCTTCCATCTTGGTGTGATCAATGTGTGCCATCTGCCTCCCCTTCACACACAGTGATGGTGCATGCATGGGAGGGTTTTAGTCATGTGGGACATGTGTCAATCAAGTACTGTTTCTGTAGCCTCTCAGCCCTAATTGTGTGCCTTAGTGCTAATGCCTGTTTCCATTTGTTTTCTTTTATGTCTTTGCAGGGGATGACGCACTTGATACTGCTGGGGTTGTGGAGATGGTGCAGACCCAGGAGGGGTCTGAGGGCCGACCAACCACCAGTGAGGGACGTGGTGTGGTGGTGGGTGAGAACCCACAACTGCTGCAGGTCGTGCTCTCAAGGGGTGTCTCTGGCTGCACCTCCCCCGAGCTGTAGTCAGGTGTCGATTTGGATGATGAGACCTATGTGCCGTAGCAGGTGAGTGTTCCTGGGAGGGATTCTGTTCTGTCCGACCCACCTGCACCAGGGTTAGAACCCTCAATGGGGATGTCAGTGTTGGCAGGTACGCCTTTGGTGGTTACGGATGCAGGGTCACACTCCGCGACATCTGATCCTGTTCCTGGGCCAGCAGATCAGAGGGGGAATGCAGTCCTGCAGCCTCAGGCAGTGCCGGCACAGCAAGGCGCAGTTCGCCTTGCCCCAGACAGGTGTGGGGCCCGCCGACGTGGTGGCCGTACGCCACCTGGCAATACCGCATGGGAGCAATCCACATACGGTATGGCAACCCAACAGGCAGCATCATCAGAGATGATGGCTCAGGCCATGGATAGGGTGGCCACTTCCATTGTCCCCCCCGAAAGGCTGATGGAGCGACTACAGCAGGCAACCGACTCCATCTGCCAGTCACACAGGGAGGACATGTTGGCGTCCGACAGGGACAGGCGGGTGGCACTGGCAACTCTGCAGGAAGCGATTTCCATAGAGTCCCAGGGCCACAGGGAAGCCCTAAGGGTGGAACTCCTTCACCTCAGGACGACTCTTGTTGAGCTTGAGGCTTCAACAAACAGAAGGACAGAACAGCAGCTGGAGCGTCTCACACGTACGCTCTCAGCTGAGATGCAGGCAACTAGGGCGGAGATCCGGGCATCCCGTGAGTTGTTGCATGGGGACCTCCGCACACTTATCCTCCAGAACGAGACCTACCACACCCGCATGCTTGCAGCCATGGAGGAACAGACTAGGGCTTTGCGTGGGCTGCCTCCCATAGTGCCACCACCTCCTGATGCAGCTGCAGAGGGTGAGCAGAGCGACAGTAGTGATACTCCCACAATAGGGTAGCCGTGTAGGCCATGAGCCCATGGAGGTGTTTTTTTTTCGCAAGATCCACACAGGTGGGTTTTGGTGTGCACCCTGTCCTCGGACCTCCTGGGTGGCCTCCCCCACCCCCGGGCCCATTGATGGCCATTTTTTTTTTTTAGGACAGTGCGTTGCCTTGTGTGGCTCCCGTGGGCATACGCTGCATTGTGGCTGGGCACATGCAGGCTTGTCATGAATTTGGTTCAGATGCTTGGGTTTTTGTGTCACACACCCCTCCTGCTTCCCGTTTCCATGGGCTTGCAAAGGGTGTGCCCAAGTGACATTGACGTACATGGTGACATTGGACTCCCATGAGCTGTGTGGGCAGTCTGTAGTCAATACTGTGTATACATTCATAGTGCATATTGTTGTATTGTACACTGCATGGTGTATTGATATGTGCCTCTGCATCCATCTCATCCTCCTAATTTGCAGGTCCATTCCTCATGTCTTCACAATGCGGTCCACCTTGGAACTGGAGTCCATGTTGTAAGCAGTGCACCTACACTCTAGCGTGGCGCTAACACTGTATACTTGGAAGTGTTCGGAGGGCTGGCATCATCAGGTAGTGTGGCTACTGAATTTTTAAGTCTGTAATGTCATGTTTAAGGTAGGTTGGAGGTTGTGTAGGTGATTGGTATTCTTGGTAAGTATTTGGTAATGTGTGTTGTAGGTCCTGCATTACTGTGAGCATTTCATGTGTGGACATGTTTCCATTAGGGACACTGTAGCTGGTGACACTTGGGGCATGTTGTGGGGATTAAATTCTTTCCTCTCACATTGCATGACATGCCATGGTGTGTTGTGTGGCCGTGCCGGGGAGGGGTTGGGTGACATGGCACTGTTTTCATGTAGTATTTTGCGAGTGGGTATTCATTTCTGCAGCATGGAAGTGTCTTTTGATGACACTGCATTGGTGGTGTTTGTGTAGGTAGGGATGCACACATTGTGACACTTCCACATGAACAATCTCAGACTGCTATGGTTCTGACAGTTGACTGTCCCTTTGTTCGTCTTAATTGTCAGGTCGAGTCATCATTGCTTATCAGATGGTATGTGCCAGGGCTGTGCGCACTCCACTGGGGTGTGATTTCTATGTGAAGTAATTAGCCACCAGCTGCGTACGGGCTGCCTCACCCCGTGCCCTCTCCCCTCCCATGCGCAGCGGGCGTGCATGTGGTTGGGAATGTGGGGGCACCACCATGTCCACAGCCAGGCCCCGGCGTGTTGCAACATTGTGCAGGACACATGCTGCCACTATGATCCTGCACACTACTGGGGGCGCATATAACAGCTGCCTGCCAGAACGGTCAATGGAGCGAAAGCGTGACTTGAGCACTCCGAATGTGCGCTCCACTATGCCTCGGGTTGCAATATGGGCTGTGTTGTATCTTACCTCTGGAGGCGTGATGGGGTTCCGAATTGGCGTCATCATGCGGGTGCTCAGAGGGTAGGCACTGTCCCCTGGTGAGGAGGTGATGGGTATCATTAGTGGGGTAGTGACATAACTCTGCATCTGACATGCATGCATGTGCAGTGGCATTCATACTCACCAAGCAGCCATGTATCGCCATGCCGCCCAGCTTCTAGGTCCCGGCTTAGGGTAGACATTCGGTAAATAAAGCTGTCATGGGTGGACCCTGGATAGTTGGCATATACTGAGGTGATGATTCCCTTAGCATTACATACTACCTGCATGTTGATGGAATGCCAGTGCTTGCGGTTCCTATAGATGTGCTCAGATGCCCTGGGGGGACGTAGTGCCACATGGGTGCAGTCAATGGCACCTAGCACTTTTGGGAATTGTGCCACACCGTAGAAATCGAGGGTGGAGCCTGCCTTTCTGCAGGTGTCCTGGGCAGGTATATGTGCCTACGGACTGATGGCCGTGCAGTGATGATGTTCAAGACCTGGTGTAGGCAGCGTGACTGCGTGGCCTGTGACACCCCACCCACTATGGCACTTGTCCGCTGAAATGATCCTGTGGCCAAGAAGTGCAGTACATTGAGGACCTTCTCCAGGGGGCTGAGTGCTTGGGAGCACAGGGTGGGTGATGTGAGGTCATCCTCCCACTCACTGACCAGGTCCAGTATTATGTGTGGTGGAAACCTGTACCTCCCATACACCTGGGCATCCCAAAAAGGCTGGTTCTGGGAGTGAAAATTCTGGCCCTCGCTATCCTCCTCCTCCTCCTCCTTTGGTAACCCACGGCCACTGCTGCTAGGAATGGTATATTCATCCTGGCATATGAGCTTGTTTGTCGTTTGCGCGCACTTTTATGCTGCGCGGGTCGACGTACGCCTGCTTCATGCTGGCGTACGTGTTTCAGGATTGGACCATTTATTTTTCGGCACGTCGTAGGCGAACGTGTGAATCTTCCCGCCCACCCCAGGAATACACGTAGCACGCCCTCCCAGGCCCAGTCGCGAGTAAATATTCCCGCCCACCCCTGGAATACACATACCCCACTCTCACAGGCACAGTCGCGTGTGGAAGTTCACACGCACCCCAAAGTACACGTACCCAGGCCAATCGCGTGTGGAACTTCCCGGGCACCCCGAAGTACACGTACCCAGGCCAATCGCGTGTGGAACCTCCCGCGCACCCCGTAGTACACGTACCCAGGCCAATCGCGTGTGGAACTTCCCGCGCACCCCGTAGTACACGTGCCCAGGCCAATCGATGTGGAACTTCCTGCGCACCCCGAAGTACACGTACCCAGGCAAATCGCATGGCTGGGGGGTGGGGGTGATGGGAGACATGAGTGGGGGCCTGGTGGAGGCTGCCCCTGGTGACTGGGGGGTGGGGGTGCAGAAGGACATGTGTGGGAGCCTGGTGGAGGCTGCCCCTGCACTGCTGGGGGGTGGGGGTGATGGGAGACATGAGTGGGGGCCTGGTGGAGGCCGCTCCTGGTGGCTGGGGGGTGGGGGTGGGGGTAGACATGGGTGGGGGCCTGGTGGAGGCTGCCCCTGGTGGCTGGGGGGTGGGGGTAGTGGTAGACATGGGTGGGGGCCTGGTGGAGGCTGCCCCTGGTGGCTGGGGGGTGGGGGTGCAGAAGGACATGTGTGGGAGCCTGGTGGAGGCTGCCCATGCACTGCTGGGGGGGTGGGAGTGATGGGAGACATGAGTGGGGGGCTGGTGGAGGCTGCCCCTGGTGGCTGGGGGTGGGGGTGCAGGGGGACATGTGTGGGAGCCTGGTGGAGGCTGCCCCTGCACTGCTGGGGGGTGGGGGTGCAGGGAGACATGAGTGGGGGCCTGGTGGAGGCTGCCCCTGGTGGCTGGGGGGTGGGGGTGGTGGTAGACATGGGTGGGGGCCTGGTGGAGGCTGCCCCTGCACTGCTGGGGGGTGGGAGTGATGGGAGACATGAGTGGGGGGCTGGTGGAGGCTGCCCCTGGTGGCTGGGGGTGGGGGTGCAGGGGGACATGTGTGGGAGCCTGGTGGAGGCTGCCCCTGCACTGCTGGGGGGTGGGGGTAATGGGAGACATGAGTTGGATATGAGTGGGGGCCTGGTGGAGGCTGCCCCTGCACTGCTGGGGGGTGGGGGTGCAGGGAGACATGAGTGGGGGCCTGGTGGAGGCTGTCCCTGCACTGCTGGGGGGTGGGGGTGATGGGAGACATGAGTGGGGGCCTGGTGGAGGCTGCCCCTGGTGGCTGGGGGGTGGGGGTGGTGGTAGACATGGGTGGGAGCCTGGTGGAGGCAGACCCTGGTGGCTGGGGGGTGGGGGTGGTGGTAGACATGGGTGGGAGCCTGCTGGAGGCTGCGTCTGCACTGCTGGGGGTGGGGGTGATGGGAGACATGAGTTGGACATGAGTGGGGGCCTGGTGGAGACTGCCCCTGCACTACTGGGGTGTGGGGGTGGTGGTAGACATGGGTGGGGGCCTGGTGGAGGCTGCCCCTGCATTGCTGGGGGGTGGGGTGATGGGAGACATGAGTGGGGGCCTGGTGGAGGCTGCCCCTGGTGGCTGGGGGGTGGGGGTGGTGGTAGACATGGGTGGGGGCCTGGTGGAGGCTGCCCCTGCACTGCTGGGGGGTGGGGGTGATGGGAGACATGAGTGGGGGCCTGGTGGAGGCTACCCTGGTGGCTGGGGGGTGGGGGTGCAGGGGGACATGTGTGGGAGCCTGGTGGAGGCTGCCCCTGCACTGCTGGGGGGTGGGGGTGCAGGGGGACATGTGTGGGAGCCTGGTGGAGGCTGCCCCTGCACTGCTGGGGGTGGGGATGATGGGAGACATGAGTGGGGGCCTGGTGGAGGCTGCCCCTGGTGGCTGGGGGGTGGGGGTGATGGGAGACATGAATGGGGGCCTGGTGGAGGCTGCCCCTGGTGGCTGGGGGGTGGGGGTGGTGGTAGACATGGGTGGGAGCCTGGTGGAGGCTGCCCCTGGTGGCTGAGGGGTGGGGTGGTGGTAGACATGGGTGGGAGACTGGTGGAGGATGCCCCTGCACTGCTGGGGGGTGGGGGTGATGGGAGACATGAGTTGGACATGAGTTGGGGCCTGGTGGAGGCTGCCCCTGCACTGCTGGGGGGTTGGGGTGGTGGTAGACATGGGTGGGGGCCTGGTGGAGGCTGCCCCTGCACTGCTGGGGGGTGGGGGTGATGGGAGACATGAGTGGGGGCCTGGTGGAGGCTGCCCCTGGTGGCTGGGGGGTGGGGGTGGTGGTAGACATGGGTGGGGGCCTGGTGGAGGCTGCCCCTGCACTGCTGGGGGGTGGGGGCGATGGGAGACATGAGTGGGGGCCTGGTGGAGGCTGCCCCTGGTGGCTGGGGGGTGGGGGTGCAGGGGGACATGCGTGGGAGCCTGGTGGAGGCTGCCCCTGCACTGCTGGGGGGTGGGGTGATGCGAGACATGAGTGGGGGCCTGGTGGAGGCTGCCCCTGCACTGCTGGGGGGTGGGGGTGATGGGAGACATGGGTGGGGGCCTGGTGGAGGCTGCTCCTGGTGGCTGGGGGCTGGGGTGGTGGTAGACATGGGTGGGGGCCTGGTGGAGGCTGCCCCTGCACTGCTGGGGGGTGGGGGTGCAGGGAGACGTGAGTGGGGGCCTAGTGGAGGCTGCCCCTGCACTGCTGGGGGGTGGGGGTGATGGGAGACATGAGTGGGGCCTGGTGGAGGCTGCCCCTGGTGGCTAGGGGGTGGGGGTGGTGGTAGACATGGGTGGGGTGCTGGTGGAGGCAGCCCCTGCACTGCTGGGGGGTGGGGGTGATGGGAGACATGAGTGGGGGCCTGGTGGAGGCTGCCCCTGGTGGCTGGGGGGTGGGGGTGGTGGTAGACATGGGTGGGGGCCTGGTGGAGGCTGCCCCTGCACTGCTGGGGGGTGGGGGTGATGGGAGACATGAGTGGGGGCCTGTTGGAGGCTGCCCCTGCACTGCTAGGGGGTGGAGGTGATGGGAGACATGAGTGGGGGCCTGGTGGAGACTGCCCCTGGTGGCTGGGGGGTGGGGGTGCAGGGGGACATGTGTGGGAGCCTGGTGGAGGCTGCCCCTGCACTGTTGGCGATTGGGGGTGATGGGAGATATGAGTGGGGGCCTGGTGGAGGCTGCCCCTGGTGGCTGGGGGGTGGGGGTGATGGGAGACATGAGTGGGGGCCTGGTGGAGGCTGCCCCTGCACTGCTGGGGGGTGGGGGTGATGGGAGACATGAGTGGGGGCCTGGTGGAGGCTGCTCCTGGTGGCTGGGGGGTGGGGGTGGTGGTAGACATGGGTGGGGGCCTGGTGGAGGCTGTCCCTGCACTGCTGGGGGGTGGGGTGATGGGAGACATGAGTGGGGGCCTGGTGGAGGCTGCCCCTGGTGGCTGGGGGCGGGGGTGCAGGGGGACATATGTGGGAGCCTGGTGGAGGCTGCCCCTGCACTGCTGGGGGGTGGGGGTGCAGGGAGACATGAGTTGGACATGAGTGGGTGCCTGGTGGAGGCTGCCCCTGCACTGGTGGGGGGTGGGGATGATGGGAGACATGAGTGGGGGCCTGGTGGAGGCTGCCCCTGCACTGCTAGGGGGTGGGGGTGATGGGAGACATGGGTGGGGGCTGGTGGAGGCTGCCCCTGGTGGCTGGGGGGTGGGGGTGGTGGTAGACATGGGTGGGGGCCTGGTGGAGGCTGCCCCTGCACTGTTGGCGATTGGGGGTGATGGGAGATATGAGTGGGGGCCTGGTGGAGGCTGCCCCTGGTGGCTGGGGGGTGGGGGTGATGGGAGACATGAGTGGGGGCCTGGTGGAGGCTGCCCCTGCACTGCTGGGGGGTGGGGGTGATGGGAGACATGAGTGGGGGCCTGGTGGAGGCTGCTCCTGGTGGCTGGGGGGTGGGGGTGGTGGTAGACATGGGTGGGGGCCTGGTGGAGGCTGTCCCTGCACTGCTGGGGGGTGGGGTGATGGGAGACATGAGTGGGGGCCTGGTGGAGGCTGCCCCTGGTGGCTGGGGGCGGGGGTGCAGGGGGACATATGTGGGAGCCTGGTGGAGGCTGCCCCTGCACTGCTGGGGGGTGGGGGTGCAGGGAGACATGAGTTGGACATGAGTGGGTGCCTGGTGGAGGCTGCCCCTGCACTGGTGGGGGGTGGGGGTGATGGGAGACATGAGTGGGGGCCTGGTGGAGGCTGCCCCTGCACTGCTAGGGGGTGGGGGTGATGGGAGACATGGGTGGGGGCTGGTGGAGGCTGCCCCTGGTGGTTGGGGGGTGGGGGTGGTGGTAGACATGGGTGGGGGCCTGGTGGAGGCTGCCCCTGCACTGCTGGGGGGTGGGGGTGCAGGGAGGCATGAGTGGGGGCCTGGTGGAGGCTGCCCCTGCACTGCGGGGGGTGGGGGTGATGGGAGACATGAGTAGGGGCCTGGTGGAGGCTGCCCCTGGTGGCTGGGGGGTGGGGGTAGTGGTAGACATGGGTGGGGGCCTGGTGGAGGCTGCCCCTGCACTGCTGGGGGTGGGGGTGATGGGAGACATGAGTGGGGGCCTGGTGGAGGCTGCTCCTGGTGGCTGGGGGGTGGGGGTGGTGGTAGACATGGGTGGGGGCCTGGTGGAGGCTGCCCCTGCACTGCTGGGGGGTGGGGGTGATGGGAGACATGAGTGGGGGCCTGGCGGAGGCTGCCCCTGCACTGCTGGGGGGTGGGGGTGATGGGAGACATGAGTGGGGGCCTGGTGGAGGCTGCCCCTGGTGGCTGGGGGGTGGGGGTGCAGGGGGACATGTGTGGGAGCCTGGTGGAGGCTGCCCCTGCACTGCTGGCGGTTGGGGGTGATGGGAGACATGAGTGGGGGCCTGGTGGAGGCTGCCCCTGGTGGCTGGGGGGTGGGGGTGATGGGAGACATGAGTGGGGGCCTGGTGGAGGCTGCCCCTGCACTGCTGGTGGGTGGGGGTGATGGGAGACATGAGTGGGGGCCTGGTGGAGACTGCTCCTGGTGGCTGGGGGTGGGGGTGGTGGTAGACATGGGTGGGGGCCTGGTGGGGGCTGCCCCTGCACTGCTGGGGGTTGGGGGTGATGGGAGACATGAGTGGGGGCCTGGTGGAGGCTGGCCCTGCACTGCTGGGGGGTGGGGTGATGGGAGACATGAGTGGGGGCCTGGTGGAGGCTGCCCCTGGTGGCTGGGGGGTGGGAGTGCAGGGGACATGTGTGGGAGCCTGGTGGAGGCTGCCCCTGCACTGCTGGGGGTGGGGATGATGGGAGACATGAGTGGGGGCCTGGTGGAGGCTGCCCCTGGTGGCTGGGGGGTGGGGGTGATGGGAGACATGAGTGGGGGCCTGGTGGAGGCTGCCCCTGGTGGCTGGGGGGTGGGGGTGGTGGTAGACATGGGTGGGAGCCTGGTGGAGGCTGCCCCTGGTGGCTGAGGGGTGGGGGTGGTGGTAGACATGGGTGGGAGCCTGGTGGAGGATGCCCCTGCACTGCTGGGGGGTGGGGGTGATGGGAGACATGAGTTGGACATGAGTGGGGGCCTGGTGGAGGCTGCCCCTGCACTGCTGGGGGGTGGGGTGGTGGTAGACATGGGTGGGGGCCTGGTGGAGGCTGCCCCTGCACTGCTGGGGGGTGGGGTTAATGGGAGACATGAGTGGGGGCCTGGTGGAGGCTGCCCCTGGTGGCTGGGGGGTGGGGGTGGTGGTAGACATGGGTGGGGCCCTGGTGGAGGCTGCCCCTGCACTGCTGGGGGGTGGGGGCGATGGGAGACATGAGTGGGGCCTGGTGGAGGCTGCCCCTGGTGGCTGGGGGGTGGGGGTGCAGGGGGACATGCGTGGGAGCCTGGTGGAGGCTGCCCCTGCACTGCTGGGGGGTGGGGGTGCAGGGAGACATGAGTTGGACATGAGTGGGGGCCTGGCGGAGGCTGCCCCTGCACTGCTGGGGGGTGGGGGTGATGGGAGACATGAGTGGGGGCCTGGTGGAGGCTGCCCCTGCACTGCTGGGGAGTGGGGGTGATGGGAGACATGGGTGGGGGCCTGGTGGAGGCTGCTCCTGGTGGCTGGGGGCTGGGGTGGTGGTAGACATGGGTGGGGGCCTGGTGGAGGCTGCCCCTGCACTGCTGGGGGGTGGGGGTGCAGGGAGACGTGAGTGGGGGCCTAGTGGAGGCTGCCCCTGCACTGCTGGGGGGTGGGGGTGATGGGAGACATGAGTGGGGCCTGGTGGAGGCTGCCCCTGGTGGCTGGGGGGTGGGGGTGGTGGTAGACATGGGTGGGGGGCTGGTGGAGGCTGCCCCTGCACTGCTGGGGGGTGGGGGTGATGGGAGACATGAGTGGGGGCCTGGTGGAGGCTGCCCCTGGTGGCTGGGGGGTGGGGGTGGTGGTAGACATGGGTGGGGGCCTGGTGGAGGCTGCCCCTGCACTGCTGGGGGGTGGGGGTGATGGGAGAAATGAGTGGGGGCCTGTTGGAGGCTGCCCCTGCACTGCTGGGGGGTGGAGGTGATGGGAGACATGAGTGGGGGCCTGGTGGAGGTTGCCCCTGGTGGCTGGGGGGTGGGGGTGCAGGGGGACATGTGTGGGAGCCTGGTGGAGGCTGCCCCTGCACTGTTGGCGATTGGGGGTGATGGGAGACATGAGTGGGGGCCTGGTGGAGGCTGCCCCTGGTGGCTGGGGGGTGGGGGTGATGGGAGACATGAGTGGGGGCCTGGTGGAGGCTGCCCCTGCACTGCTGGGGGTGGGGGTGATGGGAGACATGAGTGGGGGCCTGGTGGAGGCTGCTCCTGGTGGCTGGGGGGTGGGGTGGTGGTAGACATGGGTGGGGGCCTGGTGGAGGCTGTCCCTGCACTGCTGGGGGGTGGGGTGATGGGAGACATGAGTGGGGGCCTGGTGGAGGCTGCCCCTGCACTGCTGGGGTGTGGGGGTGATGGGAGACATGAGTGGGGGCCTGGTGGAGGCTGCCCCTGGTGGCTGGGGGGTGGGGGTGCAGGGGGACATGTGTGGGAGCCTGGTGGAGGCTCCCCCTGCACTGCTGGGGGTGGGGGTGATGGGAGACATGAGTGGGGGCCTGGTGGAGGCTGCCCCTGCACTGCTGGGGGGTGGAGGTGATGGGAGACATGAGTGGGGGCATGGTGGAGGCTGCCCCTGGTGGCTGGGGGGTGGGGGTGGTGGTAGAAATGGGTGGGGGCCTGGTGGAGGCTGCCCCTGCACTGCTGGGGGATGGGGGTGATGGGAGACATGTGTGGGGGCCTGGTGGAGGCTGCCCCTGGTGGCTGGGGGGTGGGGGTGCAGGGAGACATGAGTGGGGGCCTGGTGGAGGCTGCTCCTGGTGGCTGGGGGGTGGGGTGGTGGTAGACATGGGTGGGGGCCTGGTGGAGGCTGCCCCTGCACTGCTGGGGGTGGGGGTGATGGGAGACATGAGTGGGGGCCTGGTGGAGGCTGCCCCTGCACTGCTGGGGGGTGGAGGTGTTGGGAGACATGCGTGGGGGCCTGGTGGAGGCTGCCCCTGGTGGCTGGGGGGTGGGGGTACAGGGGGACATGTGTGGGAGCCTGGTGGAGGCTGCCCCTGCACTGCTGGGGGGTGGGGGTGATGGGAGACATGAGTGGGGGCCTGGTGGAGGCTACCCATGGTGGCTGGGGGGGTGGGGATGGTGGTAGACATGGGTGGGGGCCTGGTGGAGGCTGCCCCTGCACTGCTGGGGGTGGGGGTGATGGGAGACATGAGTGGGGGCCTGGTGGAGGCTGCCCCTGGTGGCTGGGGGGTGGGGTGGTGGTAGATATGGGTGGGGGCCTGGTGGAGGCTACCCCTGGTGGCTGGGGGGTGGGGATGGTGGTAGACATGGGTGGGGGCCTGGTGGAGGCTTCCCCTGCACTGCTGGGGCGTGGGGGTGATGGGAGACATGAGTGGGGGCCTGGTGGAGGCTGACCCTGGTGGTTGGGGGGTGGGGGTGCAGGGGGACATGTGTGGGAGCCTGGTGGAGGCTGCCCCTGCACTGCTGGGGTGTGGGGGTGATGGGAGACATGAGTGGGGGCCTGGTGGAGGCTGCCCCTGGTGGCTGGGGGGTGGGGGTGGTGGTAGACATGGGTGGGGGCCTGGTGGAGGCTGCCCCTGGTGGCTGGGGGGTGGGGGTGGGGGTAGACATGGGTGGGGGCCTGGTGGAGGCTGCCCCTGCACTGCTGGTGGGTGGGGGTGATGGGAGACATGAGTGGGGGCCTGGTGGAGGCTGCCCCTGGTGGCTGGGGGGTGGGGGTGGTGGTAGACATGGGTGGGGGCCTGGTGGAGGCTGCCCCTGCACTGCTGGGGGGTGGGGGTGATGGGAGACATGAGTGGGGGCCTGGTGGAGGCTGCCCCTGGTGGCCGGGGGGTGGGGGTGGTGGTAGACATGGGTGGGGGCCTGGTGGAGGCTGCCCCTGGTGGCTGGGGGTGGGGGTGATGGGAGACATGAGTGGGGGCCTGGTGGAGGCTGCCCCTGGTGGCTGGGGGGTGGGGGTGCAGGGGGACATGTGTGGGAGCCTGGTGGAGGCTGCCCCTGCACTGCTGGGGGGTGGGGGTGATGGGAGACATGAGCGGGGGCCTGGTGGAGGCTACCCCTGGTGGATGGGGGGTGGGGATGGTGGTAGACATGGGTGGGGGCCTGGTGGAGGCTACCCCTGGTGGCTGGGGGGTGGGGATGGTGGTAGACATGGGTGGGGGCCTGGTGGAGGCTGCTCCTGCACTGCTGGGGGGTGGGTGTGATGGGAGACATGAGTGGGGGCCTGGTGGAGGCTGCCCCTGGTGGCTGGGGGATGGGGGTGCAGGGGGACATGTGTGGGAGCCTGGTGGAAGCTGCCCCTGCACTGCTGGGGGGTGGGGGTGATGGGAGACATGAGTGGGGGCCTGGTGGAGGCTGCCCCTGGTGGCTGGGGGGTGGGGTTGGTGGTAGACATGGGTGGGGGCCTGGTGGAGGCTGCCCCTGGTGGCTGGGGGGTTTGGGTGGTGGTAGACATGGGTGGGGGCCTGGTGGAGGCTGCCCCTGGTGGCTGGGGGGTGGTGGTAGACATGGGTGGGGGCCTGGTGGAGGCTGCCCCTGCACTGCTGGTGGGTGGGGGTGATGGGAGACATGAGTGGGGGCCTGGTGGAGGGTGCCCCTGGTGGCTGGGGGGTGGGGGTGGTGGTAGACATGGGTGGGGGCCTGGTGGAGGCTGCCCCTGCACTGCTGGGGGGTGGGGGTGATGGGAGACATGAGTGGGGGCCTGGTGGAGGCTGCCGCTGGTGGCTGGGGGGTGGGGGTGGTGGTAGACATGGGTGGGGGTCTGGTGGAGGCTGCCCCTGGTGGCTGGGGGGTGGGGGTGATGGGAGACATGATTGGGGGCCTGGTGGAGGCTGCCCCTGGTGGCTGGGGGATGGGGGTGCAGGGGGACATGTGTGGGAGCCTGGTGGAGGCTGCCCCTGCACTGCTGGGGGGTGGGGGTGATGGGAGACATGAGTGGGGGCCTGGTGGAGGCTACCCCTGGTGGCTGGGGGGTGGGGATGGTGGTAGACATGGGTGGGGGCCTGGTGGAGGTTGCCCCTGCGCTGTTGGGGGGTGGGGGTGATGGGAGACATGAGTGGGGGCCTGGTGGAGGCTGCCCCTGGTGGCTGGGGGGTTGGGGTGGTGGTAGACATGGGTGGGGGGCTGGTGGAGGCTACCCCTGGTGGCTGGGGGGTGGGGTGGTGGTAGACATGGGTGGGGGCCTGGTGGAGGTTGCCCCTGCGCTTTTGGGGGGTGGGGGTGATGGGAGACATGAGTGGGGGCCTGGTGGAGGCTGCCCCTGGTGGCTGGGGGGTGGGGTGGTGGTAGACATGGGTGGGGGCCTGGTGGAGGTTGCCCCTGCGCTTTTGGGGGGTGGGGGTGATGGGAGACATGAGTGGGGGCCTGGTGGAGGCTGCCCCTGGTGGCTGGGGGGTTGGGGTGGTGGTAGACATGGGTGGGGGCTGGTGGAGGCTACCCCTGGTGGCTGGGGGGTGGGGATGGTGGTAGACATGGGTGGGGGCCTGGTGGAGGCTGCCCCTGCACTGCTGGGGGGTGGGGGTGATGGGAGACATGAGTGGGGGCCTGGTGGAGGCTGCCTCTGGTGGCTGGGGGGTGGGGTGGTGGTAGACATGGGTGGGGGCCTGGTGGAGGCTGCCCCTGGTGGCTGGGGGGTGGGGGTGATGGGAGACATGAGTGGGGGCCTGGTGGAGGCTGCCCCTGGTGGCTGGGGGGTGGGGGTGGTGGTAGACATGGGTGGGGGCCTGGTGGAGGCTGCCCCTGGTGGCTGGGGGGTGCTGGTAGACATGGGTGGGGGCCTGGTGGAGGCCGCCCCTGGTGGCTGGGGGGTGGGGGTGGTGGTAGACATGGGTGGGGGCCTGGTGGAGGCTGCCCCTGCACTGCTGGGGAGTGGGGGTGATGGGAGACATGAGTGGGGGCCTGGTGGAGGCTGCCCCTGGTGGCTGGGGGTTGGGGTGGTGGTAGACATGGGTGGGGACGTGGTAGAGGCTGCCCCTGCACTGCTGGGGGGTGGGGGTGATGGGAGACATGAGTGGGGGCCTGGTGGAGGCTGCCCTTGGTGGCTGGGGGGTGGGGGTGGTGGTATACATGGGTGGGGGCCTGGTGGAGGCTGCCCCTGGTGGCTGGGGGTGGGGGTGATGGGAGACATGAGTGGGGGCCTGGTGGAGGCTGCCCCTGCACTGCTGGGGGCTAAGGGTGATGGGAGACATGAGTGGGGGCCTGGTGGAGGCTGCCCCTGGTGGCTGGGGGTGGGGGTGCAGGGGGACACGTGTGGGAGCATGGTGGAGGCTGCCCCTGCACTGCTGGGGGGTGGGGGTGATGGGAGACATGAGTGGGGGCCTGCTGGAGGCTGCCCCGGTGGCTGGGGGGTGGGGGTGGTGGTAGACATGGGTGGGGGCCTGGTGGAGGCTGCCCCTGGTGGCTGGGGAGTGGGGGGGTGGTAGACATGGTTGGGGGCCTGGTGGAGGCTGCCCCTGCACTGCTGGGGGGTGGGGGTGATGGGAGACATGAGTGGGGGCCTGGTGGAGGCTGCCCCTAGTGGCTGGGGGGTGGGGGTGCAAGGGGACATGTGTGGGAGCCTGGTGGAGGCTGCCCCTGCACTGCTGGGGGGTGGGGGTGATGGGAGACATGAGTGGGGGCCTGGTGGAGGCTGCCCCTGTACTGCTGGGGGGTGGGGGTGCAGGGGGACATGGGTGGGAGCCTGGTGGAGGCTGCCCCTGCACTGCTGGGGGGTGGGGGTGATGGGAGACATGAGTGGGGGCCTGGTGGAGGCTGCCTCTGCACTGCTGGGGGGTGGGGGTGATGGGAGACATGTGTTGGTGATCAGTAGTGCAAGGTGACATGTGGGTTGGCTGGTGGGCATGGCCATGGTGGATGGGTTGCCTGTGGGACATGAGCAGGGGTGCAGGGTATTACCCTGTGGTGTGGGCTGCCTGCAGGGGCCGTGGAGGGTGTAGAGGGAACACCTGGGAGGACCCACATGGCCAAATCACGTGTAGCATTCCCCGGTACACCGAAATACACGTACCCTGCTGAAATCGCGTGTGAATCTTCCCGCGCACCTCGGAATACACGTACCCAGGCCAATCGCGTGTGGAACTTCCCGCGCACCCCGAAGTACACGTACCCAGGCCAATCGCGTGTGGAACTTCCCACGTACCCCGAAGTACACCCACTCAGGCCAATCGCGTGTGGAACTTCCTGCGCACCCCGTAGTACACGTACCCAGGCTAATCGCGTGTGGAACTTCCTGCGCACCCCAAAGTACACGTACCCAGGCCAATCGCATGTGGAACTTTCCGCGCACCCAGGAACACGCGCACACGCTATTTTTCACACAGCGGGTGTCCGTGTTTGTCGGTGCCCCTTTGCACCTCATTTGTCCTAGAGGGCCACTGTATGGCCCATTCATCATGGCTGTATATGGGTGCTTTTTGTTAGCGCACATTTTGGCGCACATTTTTTTCAGTCGCAGGGGCGCTACTGCCTGCTTTCTTGTGGCGTACTTTTTTTTTTTGGCCCTGTGCGCGTCTTTGACCGTGCGCTGGTTTGCCCTATTCGATTCCATGAATACGGGTTGTAGGCGAGCGTGTGGGCGTTCCGTGCACTTGCCTCCTGTACTTCCCCGTGACGCCCATATTTTCACATGTTGTTCCCCATTCCGAGTGTTACGCCCCGTGTTCCGCCTACTTTTGTGATGTGCGCCGCGCTATGTGCGATTTCGCAGTGGCCGTGGCGCACGCTGTTGGATGACCTGTGCGCCGGCGTGCGCGGCGCACATTTTTAGCGCACATCCAATGATTTTCTCGCGCACGGACTTCCATGAATCGATGTGCGCTGGTTTCCCTGCGATTTTCGCACTTGCACTGCGATTTTCGCACTTTTACTGCGATTCGCACCTTTTGGCACCTCTGCGCGGGAATTTTCGGCGCACATTATTTCCATTAATCGACCCCTTAGTATTTTAGTAACAACATACAATGCCTTCTGCATCATTGCTTTGCCAGGGCTAAACTAATACTCTCTTCACTTAACATGACTTGAAAAGCAATAACTCAGTTGACAAACCAACCTGACAATAAGACAGCTTGCTCGAAGCCTGTTTGGAAAGCAAGTGGGATTCCCTCCTCCAGAGGGTCTGAGTCAGGCTCATGAAGATTCAGACAGGCTAAGTGGCACACAGGTTACACGCCCATCTCAGCAACCATCACTCCACTCACATTCCCAATATTGTGCAACACTGCCACCACACATGACAGAGTGTTTGACCTTTGAACCACTAACAGTGGAACCCTCGTATGGTCTCACAACGTTAACAGTCTTATTTACATTACTAAGGACTAAACTACCTAATCTGAACCTCACCTCCTCTGCTTGAAGGGCCCAGTAGCCCTGCATTACCTCTCTTTTCTTACCTAGTCCTAATGCACCAGGACCCGGTACCCTGGCTCACATGCCTTTTGAATTCTTCCCATATAGCTAAGTGGTGAAAACATAGTATCCATTTCAGTCTTTGCACTTAATGCCTCGGTTAACTGCCTTCTCCCCTAGTACTCTAACATTTTCAAAAGCCTCCTGCACAAAATGTGATGGGCCATTTAGTGAAACAGAAGACATCTGGCCATCTGATTGGCTGGAAAGCAGGGCATTCCTGTCAAATCAGTATGTAGAAAGCAATAACACAACACAACATCATATTAAAATCGCACTCACGCTGTAGTATATACAGGGCCAGTAGAGGCCCACCAACCCAGACCTAAGGTAGGCTCGAAGAGCACAGGGCCATTACCAGCACTGTAAATTCCCTGTATACCCCCGAACGCTGGGGTGATCGCTATTCACACACGAGGACTCCCTTTAATGTTTATGATGAGATAGGCTCCATGGATATTGCACGTGCCCAATCTCCCATAAAAAAAAAACAAAGATGGGTGCCACAACTGGAAATAGAAAAGAGACTCAAAATGGATTGAAAGGGATTTCCCTTTTCTATTCCTATAGCGTGGGCAAGGATGGCGAGGTACTACAGCAGTTGGGAGGAAGATGTCTCAATGTCAGTAGGTGAGTGGGGAGGGTGGGGTGTGAAAGATGCTGGATGCCATGGAGGCCAGGAATGGGGTGGGCTTCAAAGGGATTGGGCTTGGAGGGGCATAGAGAAAACATTTTGGCAACCAGATGAATGAGTGTGGGTGGCTGTGGCTGAGAGAATGTGGGCAGTCACTGCCATTTTTACCCGCGTTCCGTGTTACCTAACTGGCTAAGCTCCATTGCCCGGTTGTAAACATCGCATAATATAACAGGTGTATTTTACAGGACACACCAATCCAAGTGAGGCATCTTGGTGCTGATAACAGATGGTTAGTGTTACTCAACTCAATGGTACTTGTTTTATCGACCTAGGAAGTATAAAGAGCTGAGTTGATTCTGATGCCCTTATTGGCTGAATCATTTTTACATGTGCTTCTAGGCTTGACTGGTCCAACGTCTCTTATTGGTCCGAATGCCAGCTGTTCTGCCCAATCAGAGACACTTGGGGCAGCACCAATCTTGTTTCTGTATTGCTAGGTCTCCCTGTCTTGCCACTTCTCAGGCAGGTATTCAAGGGAGGGTTTGATTCAGGCAGTAGCCCCTAACCAGCACAGTGGTCCTCCGCTCAGTAATGAGGGGACCACCTTGTGTTAAAGCTCCTAATTGAGACCTTGAGCTTTCGAATTCAGGGACATTTGTTTTGTGGCGGCAAAGAGACCCTGGCCCAAATTATAGAAACTTTGCATTGGTGCAGTTCAAATTGCACTGCACCAGTTGAAGTTAGTGTAGTAATATGGGCCAAGACTTGACTAGACCAAGAACATAAGCATGTTTTAAGAGGGAACTAGATGAGAGCAATGGCTTAACACAAAGGGTGTTCGCCTGCATTTTGGTTTCAATACCATTCAAATGGGTAATGAAAACAGCTCCATTTACAATACTAAAAGTGGGCGGAATCCACACGAAGCGCTATATAAAAAATGATGATCTTGTTTAGAAAGCCATTCGCAACTATTTCCCTTTCTGCGCGCTGCTCCCCCCTCCTGTGAAGTCATTGCAGAGAATGATAGAATTCACAGTCAACTACAGTGACATCACATCAGGGGGATACAACATTTTGTTGGCATGGATGTTCTGTTGGGATAGTATTTGGATGCAAAGGGAACCTGCTATTTCTGATGTGGCCGCAGTGGGGCGATGCACAACGTAACATCATAGATGGGCATCTTTCAACCACTGGATGCATTTCCCCTCGAGGTTCCAAGGCCCGCCAGGCTTGGCTCTAGTTATCTATCAGATGTCACTCAGGGTTCATCGCCGTTTTTTGTCGAAAAAAACTCATCGTTTTTAAAAAAAAAAAATATTTGGGGGGGGTTATCCCCCCAAACCCACCTTTATTTTGTTTTAAAATTATTCCCATTCACCTGCAAATATTTAATTTTTAACCCCCCCCCAAAAAAACGATTATTTTTTCGATAAAAAAATGGCGATGAAAAGTCCTGCGATGAAAAATCCTGCGGCAAAAGAACTGTATACCGTCACTCAGCACCCCTTGATGGAATAAATGGATCCCCACAGTTGATAGTTGCACATGTATACATCTATATAGTATTGTTAGTCATCACTCTGTAACTCCTGCACACCCAAGGAGTCCAGGACATGAAGCCAGATCCTGCTATAAACCTTCTCAGATGCAGGCAACGCGTTCCTTCTTGAGAATGGACCCCCTTCATCTTCCCAGAGTGTGGGCGTACCAGGGTTGCTCATTTTAGAACCTCCACTCAGCAGTGTTCCTTCATAGGTAAACCATGGCACCTTAGGGAGTGCCATGAAGGGATGCTGCGGTGCCTGCTAGTCCTTGTATTCATGAACATGTTTAAGTGAGGATAACACTTCCTTTTGGGTGCCATTTGCATTTCGTTTCAGGATTATTATTATTATTATTATATTTATTGAGCACGGACCTTGCTTCGAGAAGCAACGCAGCGCCTTACAGAGATATACAACCAGGGGTAGAAGTGTGACTAAAAAAGTAGTGGAACTGTGCTCTCGGCAGGGTAGAGGCTAGGTCGGAAACATAGTGCAACATGTCACAAGTGTTGCAGCCGGGTAATTCATGTAGTCTACGTGACTAGTAAGTAAGGCTCATATTACAAGTTTACACTTGCACAAGGACATGAATGGACACATCCTCTGTATAGAATGGCGAATATGGTCATAATAAATAGAGGAATGGTAAACAGAAAAAAATAAAAGTAGTGGAACAGTGCTCCCGACCGTTCCCGCTCACTTCGATCACTGTATACAACAATACTGATACATAGCGCAGCGCTTTACAGAGGCATAGAATAATACAGATACAAGAATATGAAGGTGACTACCATGGAAACGACACCATGCATATGGTCAGACCACTTTTTTATCACATGTAGGTTGCAGCTACCGGCACCTCGGCAGCATAGCCACAGTATTTCTCGTCAGGTTCGCAGCAGGAACTTTCCGAAAATAAAGCTCTCCGAAATGGCTAGTTGTCTTGAGGAACTCATGACTTTAACAACAGACCAGGATTCCCCCGAGTACCTAGTGGAGACATGTAAAGCACATGTGGAGGCGTTTCTGGATAGAACCGTCCGGGTATAAACAAAAACAGTACGCGATCACCCTAATCACCGTAGCTGGTTTTCCTCTGACCTGATACCACTCAAGCAGGCCAAGAGACAGGCCAAGTGTATTTGGGCCAAAGAGAAAACAGAGAAAAACAAAGACGCCTGGAAAGGAATTGGGAAGGAATATAAAATAAAATGTATGGAGACGAGAAGAACTACTATAACAAGCAAATAAGTAGAGCAGAAAATGCAGCGAAGACTTTGCTCCAGATATTCAAAACCTGGGAGAAGCCCAGTGCTCTGGACAGAAATGTTCTGCCGGATAGAGATGACTGTATTAATATTCAGAAAGCCTTTGCTGAGAAAATCACTCGGCACTTAATAAAATGAGACAAGATCTCGACACACTAGTCCCTCGAGGGCTGCCAGATACTGATAGGACTGATGACTGTCAGGACCCGCAAGCTCTATCTAATTTCAGCCCTGTGTCACATTTGGACCTGGAAAACCTTCTTAGGGACATGCATCCAACTAGTTGCCCGAGAGATTCTTCACCCTCTAAAATAATTTTGGATAATAGGAACATTTTTGGCTCTTTCCTCAGAAGATTTACAAACATGTCCTTTGCGTTAGGATATATTCTCGTGGCAACGAAAGAAGGGGTAGTAACATCCGTAGTAAAAAAAACAGGACTGGACCCTAAGGAACCAACCAACCTCAGGCCCATAACAAATACCCAATTTTTGCTCAAAATAATAGACAAAATGGCTGAAGCGCAGTTACAACAGCACATAGAAGCTGCTGGAGTCCTACATGAGAACCAGGCTGGGTTTCGAAGTAACTATGGAACTGAGAGTGCTCTTTTGGATCTTTGCACCCAGGGACTGCTGATTCTTTTAGATCTATCAGCAGCCTTTGATCTGCTGGATCACAAAAGGTTAATGAATTCCTTAGCAGTCACAGGCCGCTGCACAGAGAATGTGATCAAGTGGATGGGCTCTTTTATTTATGGCAGGAAATCTGGAGTTTGCTGGGGAGATGCCGCAGCAGACTCAACCCAGATGTCATACGGGGTCCCACAAGGTGCTTGCTTGTCCCCTGCATTGTTCAACCTTTATATTAAATCTTTATGTGTTGAAATGGAGAACCTCGGCCTACAGCTCACAAACTCGCCCAATGATTTTCAGTTGATCATGGAGCTCATAGATCAGGGAAGGCTGAGTCAAGCAGACTCGCTAAAGACTGGATGTCCACAAACTGTCTGTGCTTAAACTCTTCTAAAACCTAACTGTTGGTCTATGGGTCTAAACATGCAAGGGGATTGTGGAGCCACGCCCATAAAAGCTTTGAGATTGAGGGATGTAGCATTTCTGTTCAGAACACTTGGCACATAAATTGAAGCATTGCTAAATGGTGCTACCCATGTAAATTATGTAGTCGAGAACTCCCATTACTACTTGAGGGTTTTGAGGCAGATCAGCCCTTTAGTCACTCAAAAGAATTGTGAGATACTAGTTCGAGCGATCGTTCTACCTAGACTCGATTATTTTAACTCCTTTTGGGTGGATAGCTCACAAGTTAACTGCTCTCCTCTGACTTCATTTATAGAATGAGAACCCCAGCAGAGCCATCTCAGCCATTAGTCCTTCGGAAGTTGATAAATTGATACCATTAAATTGGGTAAAAATAACAGTTACTGCTTTAACTTTTAAACGTGGGAGGACTCTGACATGAAGTGCTATATTGAAACCATGATATAGCTATTATAATTTGTGTATAATTATTAATTATAATGGACAGAGCAAAAGTCCCATCATGCAAAGTGCTGTCGGCTACAAAGTGAGGACTGGCCAAAGGTGACTTTGATGACATGGGCCCAGTCGTCAACTTCGACTTCTCCTCACTCTGGCCCTCATTACGACCCTGGCGGAGGTCCATGGTGCAATTTGCACCATGGACCATGGCGCAGAGCTGCCAACACCGCCATGGGGGTTGGCGGACTTACCGCCCCATTCCGAGGTTGGCGGGGCGGTAAGTCCCCAATCCCCATTTACCCTTCCCCATTCCCATTTTTGCACCCATAGGGTATAATGGGAGTGGGGAAGGCGTTAATTACGCCACCGTAAATTACGGTGGCGTAATTAACAACAAGTCCCGTAGCGCCATGGATTTTTCCGCCTGCAAAAAGCAGGCGTAAAAATCACCATGGCGCTACGGAATGTCGTAGGCCCTCATTACGACCCTGGCGGAAATCGCGGTGCTAAATGCACCGCGGAGCACGGCAGAAAGCTGCCGATAGCGCCATGGAGGTTGGAGGATTTTCCGCCCCATGACGACCTTGGTGTGGCGGTAAATCCCCTTTCCCCATTTTACCCTTCCCCATTCCCATTTTTGCCCCATAGGGTATAATGGGAGTGGGGAAGGCGTTAATTGCGCCACCGCAAAATACGGTGGCGTAATTAACATCAAGGTCCCGTAGCGCCATGGATTTCTCCGCCCGGAAAAACCAGGCGGAAAACGTTCCATGGCGCTACGGGAACTCGTAGTAGGGCGGACGGGTCCGCCGCGAATAACGCTGGCGTAAACCCACTCCGCCAGGGTCGTAATGAGGGCCGTAGTCTGGCGGAGAGGTACGCCATGCATTACGCTGGCGTAAACCCCTCTCCGCCAGGGTCGTAATGAGGGCCTCTGTGTTTTACAACGGCATGTAAGTTTACTGGAGGTGTTGAGAGGGGAATGTTGTGCTGTTTTAGAAATCTCCATCAAGATACCTCAGCAAGTTCACCACTTGTGCTAGAAATCGCTACGCACCCGTCAAGATTTAGGTTTGAAACGCAGCATGGCCAACTCAGACTTTCAACTTTCTGTGGTTGATAAACTGTGTTCCATTAATGTAGGTAAAGCTGGCATTAATTATTACAGTGCTTAGAAGCAGGTAGAATAAAGCGAGAAGCGCTTTAGGAAAGCACCCTATTATTAATTAGTGATATTGTTATTTGATCGATTTCAATGGATGTGTGGAGGGCTTTCTACACATTTCAACAAAAATATTCTCATCCTCTGTAGCGCCTCGAAATCCAGAAGAACATATGAGGGTTCAATTCTAGAAGCGAAACTTCTTGGAAACATGGTGTTTTTAAAGATGTAATGGCATGGGACGTGGCTTGAGGCGCCGACGATGCGGACGCCTCAGTGAAAGCTCCGTGGGACACCCGGTTCTCTGCCACTAAATGCCCACTATATAATTTTAATCCCGGCATGGAGAGACCTGACTGAGCAACATATCCTTTAAGGAAGCTGCCGCTTCAATCCGAGCAAAAATCGGAGTGGGGAAACCCTCTTTTCCACAGCTTGAGGAGTCCCGACCCGGGACCTAATTCATCTCCCCAAGATGGCGGGCACAGGGGATTGCAGTCTCGATATGGCGGGGTCGGCCATAGTAACCCAGCATTGAAACTCCTCCCCTACCTGGCCCAACAACACAGACCGCAGCATCGTTAGCAGCGGAGAGGGACCACTGCGCCTGATCGTCTCCGGCGCCCTGCAGTCCGCGCCAGGCCCATCCCGCTTGTGGAGGAGCAGCTCAGGATGGGTGCGGGCCCGAGGTGACAGGACCGCCTACACCACGGCAGCTGGAGCTTGTTGACCGCAGAAAAGCCAACGGGGAAAGCCACACTCGAAGGGGTGAGGCGGCGGACTTTGGGCTCCGGGGCCGCAAGGTGCTGCGGCGGTTCCTGGCCCGCCTCCAGCCCACTGCGGACCCAGCATCATCCGGATCTGGACCACGTTACTCCCCGCCTCCCCCTCAGCAACGGGTCTGTGGGCACCAACACCGGCCGGGGCCACCACTGGGCCTGATCAGCCCCTGTCACGCTTAGAGCCAGCACTAAGCCCTCCCTCGGTCGCTGGTCCGTTGAGCGGTGGGGAACTCCAGGGGTCGCCGGCCCGCCTGCACCACGCTGATCGCGGCCTGGACCTCATCCCCTGGAGAAGCGGCCACCGGGAGTGCGGACCCGGGGGGGGTGAGACCAGCCGGACCGCAGCACACTCTGCACGTTTACCTTCTCTGCATGAAGGAGCTGCCACGCATGGCAGCTGTAAGGCATACACTAGCATTCCAAGATGGAGCCGCCATGGAAATAACTCTTTAGTTGAACGTTCTTCAGGGTGTATGACCAGCTGATTGGCCCCATGGTAACAGTAATTATCTGCAAGAGATTGGGCATACAGCTAAAACTCTTTCTATCCAGACCTAATAAGGACTGGCTGATCCACACCCAACAAACATTTATCTATTTGAGAGTAACGAGCAAGTGCGTATGCTTATCAGATCTATGCTGGCAAATAGCTTTTAAGTAAAGTATCCGGCGGAACACTGAGAATGAGGAAGAACAAGGCAAAAGTGGGCATCTGGTAGGACAGGCCGCCGGGAGTGCGGACCCGGGGGGGGGGTGAGACCAGCCGGACCGCAGCAGAGCTGCTGCCGGACCCAATTAGCCCCCTCACTGTACAGCTGGCAGCAGGAGGTGGTGAATTGTATCTGGAGGTGTAGGGCTTGGGGATGCCGCGGTGGCCCCTGCGCCTGGGCCCCTCATCCTACCGCATTCCACACCAGGCCGTGCACCGCCTCCCTCTCTATTGCGAGCCCCTGGGCCCCAGCACCTGCCAGGGCTCCTCTTATCCCGCAGCCTTGTGGAACATTGAACCATCAGGAGGCTCCTTCTCTCCTCCTCACGCCAGCAGATCCAGCAGAACACAGAGCCAGGCCTAACTTCAAACGGCTGACCCCGGGGTTCTGAGGCACTGCGGGGGGCCCCCAACCTGCCCTCAACTGGCCTGCCCCCATACCACATGCCCAACTATAGCCAGGATCGGCCCTCCAGCTGACCCACACCCTCCATAGACGACTAACCCGCCGCCCCTGAAACAACCGCCCCATCTGCTGACGGTGCGGCCCCCCTGGGAGCCTCCCGCCTCAGCCCCAGCGCAGCACTTTGGGGGCCCCCCCTGACACGCCTCACCCAGAACCTGCAGCGGCTTGGCCTCGGCCCGAACTCACCACCCCACCCGGGACCGGCTTGTCCCCAGAGTCAATCTAGACCCCGCTACCCGCACAGCCACCAGACGGCGGTCAACCCCAGAGGACAACCCGCCCCCCCCCCCACTTGCAACAACTGGTCATCCCCCGCCAAGGTGAGGCCCTTTTCAGAGCACCGGGCAAAGACCTGCTGATCCGCCTGGAGACGGGTCCCCCAACCAGCACCTGTGCCCCCCACTGTCCGGTGAACCTCCTTCAGCAACAACCTATGGAAATACACCTACCGGCTGAGGCACCAAAATGCCCAAACACATAGTTCCAAAGTCTGCGGACATAGCTAACCTAATGCAACTGAAGGAGAAACCCAAACAGCTGGACCCCCCTCAACTCAACCCTCCCCACCCTCTAGACCACAGGGACAATGGGCCACAAAGGACAATAATCAATCCCTACTAGCTGACATCAAGGTGGAGGGCCTGGACAAACACGTGGAGGAGGTAGAACACAGGGTTGGAGACACAGAAGATCAAGTCATGGAACATTCGGCGCAGATTGCGGAGCTGCAACGGAAACTCCAGTCTCTAGAAGATAACTCTGAAAGCATGCACCGCAAGCAGGAAGATCTTGAAAATAGGGCCCGCAGGAACAATATCCGCATCAGAGGGGTCCCCGCCTCGATATCGGATCGAGCCCTTCCTACCTACATCGGGGACCTCATTCAAACCCTCCTCCCGGACTGTGATAAATCATTGCTCCTACTGGACCGCACCCATAGACTACGAGGTTGCAGAAATGCCCCAACGTCCACCACCCCTGAGGTGATCACCAATGTCCACTTTTACACCACAAAACAGGAAATCATGGTGGCAAGCCGCACACAAGGTGATCTTACGTTTCAGAGAGCCACAATTCAGCTCTTCCAAGACCTAGCCGCCTCCACGGTCCAACGGCGGAGAGCCCTTCAGCCACTAACAACTCTCCTGCAAGACCGGAAAATCAAATACCGGTGGCTCTACCCAGCCTCGCTCCAGTTCGCATTTGAGGGTCAAACAAGGGTGATCCACACCCTCGAAGAAGCCGGTGGCATCATGGGAGCCGAGCCCTCTACCCCTGAGGAGGACTCCTCCGCCTCCCGGTCGGACCACGTGCGGAGCTCGACACCGAAGCCTCAGCACAGCCGCTGGATGAAAGTCCCGAAAGGAGGGAAACCTCCCTGCCGCACATGAAATATAGCCGACTGCCGTCTCTCCATGCCAGAACCTGCACTCTCGGCATCCAGGTGTCCCAGGTAATGTCCCAGCCGAGTGGATGGACAATCACTCCGGCCCGAGTCCTTTCAGGCCCCAACTGACTAATTTTATTTTTTTCCTTTTCTTGGGCTGGGACCACCCCCCCCCCCAGCCCTCCTGGTTGTTGGCCCTTCTTTTCCGGCCCCTTAAGTTACCACGTTTGGCACTGGTTGGTTCACTGTTAAAACTTGGTTACAGCGGACCGGCAACTGCAGCCTTCTTCTGGAATTCTCCTGCCAGCGACCGATTATCCACCCTCCACTGAGTGCGTGACCAATGAAAATGACCGGCTCTCCTCTCCCCCACCACATACTAAGCTACGCTATATCTCCCTGAATGTCTGGGGCCTCAACTCCCCCATAAAACACAAATCCATCCTACGCCGCCTACAAGACCTCCAAGCCTCGGTGGCATTCCTCCAGGAAACACACCTCCTAGCGGAGGACTACCCTAGGCTACGTTCCCGGGCATTCCCAACCCAGTACTTGGCTTCAGGACCCAACAAAAAAGAAGGCACAGCGGTTCTCCTGGCAAGGGGTACTCCCTTTAAAGAGAAAGGAATCCTTCAGAGCCCAGATGGCAGATTTGTAGCGATCAAAGGGGACCTCTATGGCCAACTTCACACATTGATCGTGGTCTACGCGCCAAACGATGGTCAGGAGACCTTCTTTGCAGAGCTGGAGTCATCTCTTCTCCCCTTCCTCGAGGGCCAGGTGGTCCTAGGCAGGGACTTCAACGGAGTCCCCAATCCCCTGATGGACAGAACGGGCTCCCCATCACCCAGGGATTTCAAGATTGCCCTGAGCCTTTGCCATCTGTTCAGAACCCTGGGCCTGGTGGACACCTGGAGGGTCCTTTATCCGGACATAACAGAATACTCCTTTTTCTCCCATGTCCACCACTCTTCATCCCGAATTGACTTGATCCTAGCAAGCCGCATCTCTTCCAGTTCACACATGAAGTGGTAATTGGCACAAGGGCCCTGTCTGATCACTCCCCAATCCTCCTTACTGCAAGGGTCTTTGACCCGGACCCCCCTGAAAGGCGCTGATGGACCCTATACGAGCCAATGTTGCATGACATGGGGGTCCGTGATGCCATATCCAAAGCGATCACATGCTACTTTAAAGAGAACCCCCCCAACCTCAACTCAACAGCTACGAGATGGGAGGCCATGAAAGCCGTAATCGGAGGAGAATTGATAGCTCAGGCAGCCGCATACAGGAAGAGGTGAGCTGCAAAGAGGGACCAGCTAGAAAAGGAGATGGCAGAGGCAGACTCGACTCTGAAAAGAAAATGGTTGCCCAAAGTGGTCAAACTGGCAAGACTGGCAAGACTGGCCCGCACGAAGCTGGAGGCTCACTATGCCGAGGACACAGCACAGTCCTTGATTAGGACGAAACTATCCTATTACATGAACGGCAATAAAGCCAACAGATACCTGGTGAGCAAACTAGCCAGAACCCGCCGACTAAACCACATCACCGCCCTGAAAGACCCGAAGGGCAGAACCCGATATGGAGAAGAATCCAAACTCTAAATAGCAACGGCCTACCTGGCCAACACTCTATCCTCCGCCCCTCGCCCACAGGCTCTCCAGGAACAATTCATAGCAGACGCCAGACTGCCACAGCTCTCCGAAACAGTCAGGGCCTCCCTTGAGGCCCCAGTCACGGCCGAGGAAGTAGAAGAACCCCTCAAATCACTGAGTCCCAGGGCCCCAGGACGGACGGATTCCCGCCTAAATTCTACAAGCTCTTTCGACCCTTGCTTCTTAACCCAATGACAGAGCTTTTCAACTCCTTCCATGACACAGGCTCTATAGCCCCATCCATGCAAGAATCCACCACAATCATGCTCCTGAAGCCAGGCAAAGACCCAACGGAATGCTCATCGTACAGGCCAATTTCACTCAATATGGATGCAAACGCATTCTCTACGGTCTTGGCAAATAGGGTGGCCCAAGTCCTACCATCTATCATTGACCAGGACCAGCACTTAATCTCATCGACGTGGCGACCCAAAACCAACAGGTCTTGGCGGTCCTGACCCCGGATGCCACCAAAGCCTTCGACATGGTGGACTGGAACTTTATGCGGCTCACATTGGAGGCATTCCGATTTGGCCCCCTATTCCAAAGAATGCTGTTAGCAAACTACAAAGCCCCGAAAACATCACTACGGCTCAATCAAAAAACCTCCACCTTGATCCCGCTCTCCTGTGGAACAAGACAGGGCTGCCCGCTTTCCCCATTGATATTTGCCCTGGTCATGGAACCTTTCGCCCAAAGGACATGAACTAATGACAACATTTCTGGGCTGGACATAAACAGGGAGCAGTTCAAAATATCTCTATATGCCGACGACGTGATGCTCTCCATCATCAACTGCCAGACCTCGCTGCCTGCCGTTCTTACCGAACTGGAGACATTCGAACAAGTAGCGGGATTCCAGGTGAACTACTCCAAATCGGAAGCACTGCGCATCAACCTGGAGGACCCACTCATAACCACCCTTCAAACACTCTGCCCACTGAGGTGGGACTGTGATTCCTCAGACTACCTAGGAATTCGCCTCACAGCAGACCCCAAAAAACTATATACGGCCAACTACCCCCCTCTATTCAAGGAGCTGGAGAATGACCTGCAACGCTGGGACCGCCAGGAAATCTCCCTATTGGGGCGGATCACAGCATGCAAAATGAACTTACTCCCCAGATTGCTGTACCTGTGTTCCACACTCCCAGTTCCCCCTCTGAAACAAGCCCTGGAGCAATTACAGAAGAAGCTCACGAAATTTGTTTGGAAAGGACGCAAAGCCAGAATACCAATGAGAGTTATGACAGGGGCAGCTAAATGGGGCGGCCTGGGCCTACCCAACCTCACAAACTATTTCCTGGCAGCTCAACCGGCCAGCATTGCCACCTGGGCGGAACAGGAGGCCCCCCCCCGCGATGGGCCCGGATCGAACAAGCTAAATCTCAGCTACGGCTACACTCCCTACTGCACAACCCGGGGGCCCTCCGGAGCCACGGTCCACGGTTGCTCCTGACCACCAAGGCGACCCTAGAAGCGTGGGTGTGGGCCAGACGAAGGAAAAAGCTACCCAAAGGCCTGGGCCCGCTCTCCCCGATCATCTGGAACCCCGACTTTTCCCCAGGTATGGAGGCCGCGAACTTCAACTGATGGACCGCAGGAGGCCTTCGATCCCTCTCGCAACTCTATGAGGGCAGCTCTCCGCTCAGTTTCGAAGAATGTAAGGGTCGCCTGCATATATCGGAGAGGGAAAGGTTCACATATGTTCAACTTCAGCACTCGATCTCGCAACCAACAGTTCTCCAAGGGGCGACTCGAGACCTGCATCCCCCTGAGGACGCATTGGAGGAAAGCCCACAACAAGGACGGATCTCTAAGCTATACCGCCGCCTCCAAGAAGATGTATTACAGGTCAGACCCCCATACATGGCTGGATGGGCGACAGACCTGGGACACCCCATCAAAGACCAGACATGGGTGGAGATATGGACCAGGATTAACTTGGCCTCCAGATGTGTCACGAACAAAGAATGCGCCCTTAAGCTCCTACACCGCTGGTACCCCTCCCCGACCCGCTTACACCACTGCAACCCATCCATAGATCCAGGCTGTTGGAGAGGCTGTGGCGAACGGGGAACCTTCTTTCATATGTGGTGGAGTTGTCCAACGGTGCAGTCCTTCTGGAAGGAGATTGTACAAGCCATTGAGGACATCACACAACGCAAGCTGCCGATGGACCCGGAGATGATCCTCCTGGGTGTAGCAGACCCAGACTCCTACCCCAAGACAGGACGTGCTGCTAAACTGCTGACACAGCTACTGTTGGCAGCCAAGATCACAGTAGCACGCAAATGTAAAACGCAAGAAGGCCCCATACTGCCCCTCTGGTGGATAAAAGTCTGGGAAATTCTAGTGGCTGAGAAAGTCACAACAGCAAAAGAGGGGGCCCTCCACCGATTCACAGACTGCTGGGCCCCAGTGTTGGAGTATCATTGCAGATTCCCAGCATTGACTTTCCAACCTTGCCTGGTAACAAAGTTATTGGGACCCCAGAACCTTGATAGACCCCCAGACCATCAGAGCGCCATAGACATGGAGGGGAGCATGATAGGAGCCACAGAGGAGGGGGATTGATTGAATATATTTCATGCACATTGCTATTGACGGTTGTTGTCCCATAATGAATATCATGATTGTTATGCTGTAACCAACATAAATAAAAGTTGTCAAAAAAAAAGATGTAATCGCATACAACATAAAGTGGTTTTGGACGCTTGCGTAAATGTGCCTGTGTACGTGCGCGAGAAAGTAGTTACGCATCATGAGCCTGAGTAATACTGCCTGTTAGTTCAGTTCATTTAGTTTGCTATAAAGTTTAGTATGCAAACCATGTAAACATTAAAAGACATTTTTAATGGGGAGGAGGGATGACACTCGTTATATAACGAGTGTCATCCCTCCTCCCCACATCTCGGGAATGGCTCTACGATCTAGTGATGCAGGGCTAACCCCATACATACTATTAAGGTCTCTAAGATCTACTGATGCTGGATTCACCCCACATCCTATGGGAGGCTCTATGATATATCGGCACTAGATTCACCCTCGAAATTCTGTGCTGGTTTCCACGATCCACTGACACTGGATTCACATTCCAAATCCCATGCAGGACTCTATGATCTACTGATTGATCCCCACAGCCCCTGAGGGACTCTTCAATCTACTGACGCTGGACTGACCCCGCACATCATGTGCAAGGCACTATGATCTACCAACAATGGATTCACCTTTCGCATCCCATGCAGACCTCTAGGATTCTACACTCTACCGGCACGGGATACACCTTCCACATCCCCTGCAGGACCCTAGGACTCTACTATCTACTGGCACTGGATACACCTTCCACATCGCCTGCAGGACCCTAGGACTCTAAGATCTACTGGCACTGGATACACCTTCCACATCCCATGCAGGACTCTAGGACTCTACAATCTACTGGCACGGGATACGCCTTCCACATCCCCTGCAGGGCTCTAGGACTCTACAATCTACTGGCACGGGATACGCCTTCCACATCCCCTGCAGGACCCTAGGACTCTACTATCTACTGGCACTGGATACACATTCCACATCCCCTGCAGGACTCTAGGACTCTGCAATCTACCAGCAGGGGATACACCTTCCACATCCCCTGCAGGACCCTAGGACTCTACAATCTACTGGCACTGATACACCTTCCACATCCCTTGCAGGACCCTAGGACTCTACAATCTACTGGCACCGGATTCATCTTTCACATCCCCTGCAGGACTCTAGGACTCTACAATCTACTGGCACTGATACACCTTCCACATCCCCTGCAGGACCCTAGGACTCTACAATCTACTGGCACTGATACACCTTCCACATCCCCTGCAGGACTCTAGGACTCTACAATCTACTGTCACTGATACACCTTCCACATCCCCTGCAGGACCCTAGGACTCTAAGATCTACTGGCACTGGATACACCTTCTTCATCCCCTGCAGGACCCTAGGACTCTACAATCTACTGACGCTGGACTGACCCCGCACATCATGTGCAAGGCACTATGATCTACCAACAATGGATTCACCTTTCGCATCCCATGCAGACCTCTAGGGTTCTACAATCTACCGGCACGGGATTCACCTTCCACATCCCCTGCAGGACCCTAGGACTCTACTATCTACTGGCACTGGATACACCTTCCACATCCCCTGCAGGACCCTAGGACTCTAAGATCTACTGGCACCGGATTCATCTTTCACATCCCCTGCAGGACTCTAGGACTCTACAATCTACTGGCACGGGATACACCTTCCACATCCCCTGCAGGACTCTAGAACTCTACAATCTACTGGCACGGGTTACGCCTTCCACATCCCCTGCAGGACTCTAGGGCTCTACAATCTACTGGCACTGGATACACCTTCCACATCCCCTGCAGGACTCTGGGACTCTACAATCTACTGGCACTGGATACACCTTCCACATCCCCTGCAGGACTCTATGACTCTACAATCTACTGGCACTGGATACACCGTCCACATCCCCTGCAGGACTCTAGGACTCTACAATCTACTGGCACTGGATGCACCTTCCACATCCCCTGCAGGACCCTAGGACTCTACAATCTACTGGCACTGATACACCTTCCACATCCCCTGCAGGACTCTAGGACTCTACGATCTACTGGCACCGGATTCATCTTTCACATCCCCTGCAGGACTCTAGGACTCTACAATCTACTGACACAGGATGCACCTTCCACATCTCCTGCAGGACTCTAGGACTCTACAATCTACTGGCACGGGATATGCCTTCCACATCCCCTGCAGGACTCTAGGGCTCTACAATCTACTGGCACTGGATACACCTTCCACATCCCCTGCAGGACTCTAGGATTCTACAATTCCGCTGGCACTGGATGCACCTTGCACATCCCCTGCAGGACTCTAGTACTCTACAATCTACCGGCACGGGATACACCTTCCACATCCCCCGCAGGACTCTACAGCTCTACGATCTACTGGCATTGGCTGCACCTTCCACATCCCCTGCAGGACCCTAGGACTCTACAATCTACTAGCACTGGATTCAACTTCCACATTCCCTGCAGGACCCTAGGACTCTACAATCTACCGGCACGGGATACACCTTCCACATCCCCTGCAGGACCCTAGGACTCTACAATCTACTGGCACTGATACACCTTCCACATCCCCTGCAGGACCCTAGGACTCTACAATCTACTGGCACTGATACACCTTCCACATCCCCTGCAGGACCCTAGGACTCTAAGATCTACTGGCACTGGATACACCTTCTTCATCCCCTGCAGGACCCTAGGACTCTACAATCTACTGACGCTGGACTGACCCCGCACATCATGTGCAAGGCACTATGATCTACCAACAATGGATTCACCTTTTGCATCCCATGCAGACCTCTAGGATTCTACAATCTACCGGCACGGGATACACCTTCCACATCCCCTGCAGGACCCTAGGACTCTACTATCTGCTGGCACTGGATACACCTTCCACATCCCCTGCAGGACCCTAGGACTCTAAGATCTACTGGCACCGGATTCATCTTTCACATCCCCTGCAGGACTCTAGGACTCTACAATCTACTGGCACGGGATACACCTTCCACATCCCCTGCAGGACTCTAGGACTCTACAATCTACTGGCACGGGATACACCTTCCACATCCCCTGCAGGACTCTAGGACTCTACAATCTACTGACACGGGATACACCTTCCACATCCCCTGAAGGACTCTAGGGCTCTACAATCTACTGGCACTGGATACACCTTCCACATCCCCTGCAGGACTCTGGGACTCTATATTCTACTGGCACTGGATACACCTTCGACATCCCCCGCAGGACTCTATGACTCTACAATCTACTGGCACTGGATACACCGTCCACATCCCCTGCAGGACTCTAGGACTCTACAATCTACTGGCACAGGATACACCTTCCACATCCCCTGCAGGACTCTAGGACTCTACAATCTACTGGCACGGGATACGCCTTCCACATCCCCTGCAGGACTCTAGGGCTCTACAATCTACTGGCACTGGATACACCTTCCACATCCCCTGCAGGACTCTAGGATTCTACAATTCAGCTGGCACTGGATGCACCTTGCACATCCCCTGCAGGACTCTAGTACTCTACAATCTACCGGCACGGGATACACCTTTCACATCCCCCGCAGGACTCTACAGCTCTACGATCTACTGGCATTGGCTGCACCTTCCACATCCCTTGCAGGACCCTAGGACTCTACAATCTACTAGCACTGGATTCACCTTCCACATTCCCTGCAGGACCCTAGGACTCTACAATCTACTGGCACTGGATACACCTTCCACACCCCCCACAGGACTCTACGGCTCTACGATCTACTGGCACTGGATGCACCTTCCACATCCCCCGCAGGACTCTAGGACTCTACAATCTACTGGCACTGGATGCACCTTCCACATCTCCTGCAGGACTCTAGGACTCTACAATCTACCGGCACCGGATACACCTTCCACATCAGCCCGCAGGACTCTACGGCTCTACGATCTACTGGCACTGGATGCACCTTCCACATCCCCCGCAGGACTCTAGAACTCTACAATCTACTAGCACTGGCTACACCTTCCACATCCCCTGCAGGACTCTAGGACTCTACAATCTACTGGCACTGGATTCACCTTCTACATCCCCTGCAGGACCCTAGGACTCTACTATCTACTGGCACTGAATGCACCTTTCACCTCCCCTGCAGGGCTCTAGGACTCTACAATCTACTGGCACTGGATTCACCTTCCACTGGATTCACCTTCCACATCCCCTGCAGGACACTAGGTCTCTACGATCTACTAGCACTGGATGCACCTTCCACATCCCCTGCAGGACCCTAGGTCTCTACGATCTACTAGCACTGGATGCACCTTCCACATCCCCTGCAGGACCCTAGGGCTCTACGATCTACTAGCACTGGATACACCTTCCACATCCCCTGCAGGACCCTAGGGCTCTACGATCTACTAGCACTGGATACACCTTCCACATCCCCTGCAGGGCTCTAGGACTCTACGATCTACTAGCACTGGATACACCTTCCACATCCCCTGCAGGACCCTAGGGCTCTACGATCTACTAGCACTGGATGCACCTTCCACATCCCCTGCAGGACCCTAGGGCTCTACGATCTACTAGCACTGGATGCACCTTCCACATCCCCTGCAGGGCCCTAGGGCTCTACAATCTACTAGCACTGGATGCACCTTCCACATCCCCTGCAGGACCATAGGACTCTACAATCTACTAACACTGGATGCACCTTCCACATCCCGTGCAGGACCATAGGACTCTACAATCTACTGGCACGGGATGCGCCTTCCATCGTCCACATCCCCTGCAGGACTCTAGGACTCTACAATCTACTGGCACTGGATGCACCTTCCACATCCCCTGCAGGACCCTAGGACTCTACGATCTACTGGCACTGGATGCACCGTCCACATCCCCTGCAGGACCCTAGGACTCTACGATCTACTGGCACTGATACACCTTCCACATCCCCTGCAGGACTCTAGGACTCTACGATGTACTGGCACTGATACACCTTCCACATCCCCTGCAGGACTCTAGGACTCTACGATCTACTTGCACCGGATTCATCTTTCACATCCCCTGCAGGACTCTAGGACTCTACGATCTACTGGCACCGGATTCACCTTTCACATCCCCTGCAGGACTCTAGGACTCTACAATCTACTGGCACCAGATTCACCTTTCCCATCCCCTGCAGGACTCTAGGATTCTACAATCTACTGGCACTGGATTCACCTTTCACATCCCCTGCAGGACTCTAGGATTCTACAATCCGCTGGCACTGGATGCACCTTCCACATCCCCTGCAGGACTCTAGTACTCTACAATCTACCGGCACGGGATACACCTTCCACATCCCCGCAGGACTCTACAGCTCTAGGATCTACTGGCATTGGATGCACCTTCCACATCCCCTGCAGAACCCTAGGACTCTACAATCTACTAGCACTGGATTCACCTTCCACATTCCCTGCAGGACGCTAGGACTCTACAATCTACTGGCACTGGATACACCTTCCACATCCCCCGCAGGACTCTACGGCTCTATGATCTACTGGCACTGGATGCACCTTCCACATCCCCCGCAGGACTCTACGGCTCTACGATCTACTGGCACTGGATGAACCTTCCACATCCCCCGCAGGACTCTATGGCTCACCGATCTACTGGCACTGGATGCACCTTCCACATCCCCCGCAGGACTCTATGGCTCTACGATCTACTGGCACTGGATGCACCTTCCACGTCCCCCGCAGGACTCTAGAACTCTACAATCTACTAGCACTGGCTACACCTTCCACATCCCCCGCAGGACTCTAGGACTCTACAATCTACTGGCACTGGATTCACCTTCCACATCCCCCTGCAGGACCCTAGGACTCTACAATCTACTGGCACTGGATTCACCGTTCACATCCCCCGCAGGACTCTAGGATTCTACTATCTACTGGCACTGGATGCACCTTCCACATCCCCCACAGGGCTCTAGGACTCTACGATCTACTGGAACAGGATGCACCTTCCACATCCCCCGCAGGACCCTAGGACTCTGCGATCTACTGGCACTGGATACACCTTTTTCATCCCCTGCAGGACCCTAGGACTCTACAATCTACTGACGCTGGACTGACCCCGCACATCATGTGCAAGGCACTATGATCTACCAACAATGGATTCACCTTTCGCATCCCATGCAGACCTCTAGGATTCTACAATCTACCGGCACGGGATACACCTTCCACATCCCCTGCAGGACCCTAGGACTCTACTATCTACTGGCACTGGATACACCTTCCACATCCCCTGCAGGACCCTAGGACTCTAAGATCTACTGGCACCGGATTCATCTTTCACATCCCCTGCAGGACTCTAGGACTCTACAATCTACTGGCACGGGATACACCTTCCACATCCCCTGCAGGACTCTAGAACTCTACAATCTACTGGCACGGGATACGCCTTCCACATCCCCTGCAGGACTCTAGGGCTCTACAATCTACTGGCACTGGATACACCTTCCACATCCCCTGCAGGACTCTGGGACTCTACAATCTACTGGCACTGGATACACCTTCCACATCCCCTGCAGGACTCTATGACTCTACAATCTACTGGCACTGGATACACCGTCCACATCCCCTGCAGGACCCTAGGACTCTACAATCTACTGGCACTGATACACCTTCCACATCCCCTGCAGGACTCTAGGACTCTACAATCTACTGGCACGGGATACACCGTCCACATCCCCTGCAGGACCCTAGGACTCTACAATCTACTGGCACGGGATACACCTTCCACATCCCCTGCAGGACTCTAGAACTCTACAATCTACTGGCACGGGATACGCCTTCCACATCCCCTGCAGGACTCTAGGGCTCTACAATCTACTGGCACTGGATACACCTTCCACATCCCCTGCAGGACTCTGGGACTCTACAATCTACTGGCACTGGATACACCTTCCACATCCCCTGCAGGACTCTAGGACTCTACAATCTACTGGCACTGGATGCACCTTCCACATCCCCTGCAGGACCCTAGGACTCTACAATCTACTGGCACTGATACACCTTCCACATCCCCTGCAGGACTCTAGGACTCTACGATCTACTGGCACCGGATTCATCTTTCACATCCCCTGCAGGACCCTAGGACTCTACTATCTACTGGCACTGGATGCACCTTTCACCTCCCCTGCAGGGCTCTAGGACTCTACAATCTACTGGCACTGGATTCACCTTCCACTGGATTCACCTTCCACATCCCCTGCAGGACACTAGGTCTCTACGATCTACTAGCACTGGATGCACCTTCCACATCCCCTGCAGGACCCTAGGTCTCTACGATCTACTAGCACTGGATGCACCTTCCACATCCCCTGCAGGACCCTAGGGCTCTACGATCTACTAGCACTGGATACACCTTCCACATCCCCTGCAGGACCCTAGGGCTCTACGATCTACTAGCACTGGATACACCTTCCACATCCCCTGCAGGGCTCTAGGACTCTACGATCTACTAGCACTGGATACACCTTCCACATCCCCTGCAGGACCCTAGGGCTCTACGATCTACTAGCACTGGATGCACCTTCCACATCCCCTGCAGGACCCTAGGGCTCTACGATCTACTAGCACTGGATGCACCTTCCACATCCCCTGCAGGGCCCTAGGGCTCTACAATCTACTAGCACTGGATGCACCTTCCACATCCCCTGCAGGACCATAGGACTCTACAATCTACTAACACTGGATGCACCTTCCACATCCCGTGCAGGACCATAGGACTCTACAATCTACTGGCACGGGATGCGCCTTCCATCGTCCACATCCCCTGCAGGACTCTAGGACTCTACAATCTACTGGCACTGGATGCACCTTCCACATCCCCTGCAGGACCCTAGGACTCTACGATCTACTGGCACTGGATGCACCGTCCACATCCCCTGCAGGACCCTAGGACTCTACGATCTACTGGCACTGATACACCTTCCACATCCCCTGCAGGACTCTAGGACTCTACGATGTACTGGCACTGATACACCTTCCACATCCCCTGCAGGACTCTAGGACTCTACGATCTACTGGCACCGGATTCATCTTTCACATCCCCTGCAGGACTCTAGGACTCTACGATCTACTGGCACCGGATTCACCTTTCACATCCCCTGCAGGACTCTAGGACTCTACAATCTACTGGCACCAGATTCACCTTTCCCATCCCCTGCAGGACTCTAGGATTCTACAATCTACTGGCACTGGATTCACCTTTCACATCCCCTGCAGGACTCTAGGATTCTACAATCCGCTGGCACTGGATGCACCTTCCACATCCCCTGCAGGACTCTAGCACTCTACAATCTACCGGCACGGGATACAACTTCCACATCCCCCGCAGGACTCTACAGCTCTAGGATCTACTGGCATTGGATGCACCTTCCACATCCCCTGCAGGACTCTAGGACTCTACGATCTACTGGCACCGGATTCATCTTTCACATCCCCTGCAGGACTCTAGGACTCTACGATCTACTGGCACCGGATTCACCTTTCACATCCCCTGCAGGACTCTAGGACTCTACAATCTACTGGCACCAGATTCACCTTTCCCATCCCCTGCAGGACTCTAGGATTCTACAATCTACTGGCACTGGATTCACCTTTCACATCCCCTGCAGGACTCTAGGATTCTACAATCCGCTGGCACTGGATGCACCTTCCACATCCCCTGCAGGACTCTAGCACTCTACAATCTACCGGCACGGGATACAACTTCCACATCCCCCGCAGGACTCTACAGCTCTAGGATCTACTGGCATTGGATGCACCTTCCACATCCCCTGCAGAACCCTAGGACTCTACAATCTACTAGCACTGGATTCACCTTCCACATTCCCTGCAGGACGCTAGGACTCTACAATCTACTGGCACTGGATACACCTTCCACATCCCCCGCAGGACTCTACGGCTCTACGATCTACTGGCACTGGATGCACCTTCCACATCCCCGCAGGACTCTACGGCTCTACGATCTACTGGCACTGGATGAACCTTCCACATCCCCCGCAGGACTCTATGGCTCACCGATCTACTGGCACTGGATGCACCTTCCACATCCCCCGCAGGACTCTACGGCTCTACGATCTACTGGCACTGGATGCACCTTCCACGTCCCCCGCAGGACTCTAGAACTCTACAATCTACTAGCACTGGCTACACCTTCCACATCCCCCGCAGGACTCTAGGACTCTACAATCTACTGGCACTGGATTCACCTTCCACATCCCCCTGCAGGACCCTAGGACTCTACAATCTACTGGCACTGGATTCACCGTTCACATCCCCCGCAGGACTCTAGGATTCTACTATCTACTGGCACTGGATGCACCTTCCACATCCCCCACAGGGCTCTAGGACTCTACGATCTACTAGAACAGGATGCACCTTCCACATCCCCCGCAGGACCCTAGGACTCTGCGATCTACTGGCACTGGATACACCTTCTTCATCCCCTGCAGGACCCTAGGACTCTACAATCTACTGACGCTGGACTGACCCCGCACATCATGTGCAAGGCACTATGATCTACCAACAATGGATTCACCTTTCGCATCCCATGCAGACCTCTAGGATTCTACAATCTACCGGCACGGGATACACCTTCCACATCCCCTGCAGGACCCTAGGACTCTACTATCTACTGGCACTGGATACACCTTCCACATCCCCTGCAGGACCCTAGGATTCTAAGATCTACTGGCACCGGATTCATCTTTCACATCCCCTGCAGGACTCTAGGACTCTACAATCTACTGGCACGGGATACACCTTCCACATCCCCTGCAGGACTCTAGAACTCTACAATCTACTGGCACGGGATACGCCTTCCACATCCCCTGCAGGACTCTAGGGCTCTACAATCTACTGGCACTGGATACACCTTCCACATCCCCTGCAGGACTCTGGGACTCTACAATCTACTGGCACTGGATACACCTTCCACATCCCCTGCAGGACTCTATGACTCTACAATCTACTGGCACTGGATACACCGTCCACATCCCCTGCAGGACTCTAGGACTCTACAATCTACTGGCACTGGATGCACCTTCCACATCCCCTGCAGGACCCTAGGACTCTACAATCTACTGGCACTGATACACCTTCCACATCCCCTGCAGGACTCTAGGACTCTACGATCTACTGGCACCGGATTCATCTTTCACATCCCCTGCAGGACTCTAGGACTCTACAATCTACTGACACAGGATGCACCTTCCACATCTCCTGCAGGACTCTAGGACTCTACAATCTACTGGCACGGGATACGCCTTCCACATCCCCTGCAGGACTCTAGGGCTCTACAATCTACTGGCACTGGATATACCTTCCACATCCCCTGCAGGACTCTAGGATTCTACAATTCCGCTGGCACTGGATGCACCTTGCACATCCCCTGCAGGACTCTAGTACTCTACAATCTACCGGCACGGGATACACCTTCCACATCCCCCGCAGGACTCTACAGCTCTACGATCTACTGGCATTGGCTGCACCTTCCACATCCCCTGCAGGACCCTAGGACTCTACAATCTATTAGCACTGGATTCAACTTCTACATTCCCTGCAGGACCCTAGGACTCTACAATCTACCGGCACGGGATACACCTTCCACATCCCCTGCAGGACCCTAGGACTCTACAATCTACTGGCACTGATACACCTTCCACATCCCCTGCAGGACCCTAGGACTCTACAATCTACTGGCACTGATACACCTTCCACATCCCCTGCAGGACTCTAGGACTCTACAATCTACTGGCACTGATACACCTTCCACATCCCCTGCAGGACCCTAGGACTCTACAATCTACTAGCACTGGATTCACCTTCCACATTCCCTGCAGGACGCTAGGACTCTACAATCTACTGGCACTGGATACACCTTCCACATCCCCCGCAGGACTCTACGGCTCTACGATCTACTGGCACTGGATGCACCTTCCACATCCCCCGCAGGACTCTACGGCTCTACGATCTACTGGCACTGGATGAACCTTCCACATCCCCCGCAGGACTCTATGGCTCACCGATCTACTGGCACTGGATGCACCTTCCACATCCCCCGCAGGACTATACGGCTCTACGATCTACTGGCACTGGATGCACCTTCCACGTCCCCCGCAGGACTCTAGAACTCTACAATCTACTAGCACTGGCTACACCTTCCACATCCCCCGCAGGACTCTAGGACTCTACAATCTACTGGCACTGGATTCACCTTCCACATCCCCCTGCAGGACCCTAGGACTCTACAATCTACTGGCACTGGATTCACCGTTCACATCCCCCGCAGGACTCTAGGATTCTACTATCTACTGGCACTGGATGCACCTTCCACATCCCCCACAGGGCTCTAGGACTCTACGATCTACTGGAACAGGATGCACCTTCCACATCCCCCGCAGGACCCTAGGACTCTGCGATCTACTGGCACTGGATTCACCTTTCACATCCCCCGCAGGGCTCTAGGGCTCTACGATTTACTAGCACTGGATGCACCTTCCACATCCCCCGCAGGACCCTAGGACTCTAAGATCTACTGGCACTGGATACACCTTCTTCATCCCCTGCAGGACCCTAGGACTCTACAATCTACTGACGCTGGACTGACCCCGCACATCATGTGCAAGGCACTATGATCTACCAACAATGGATTCACCTTTCGCATCCCATGCAGACCTCTACGATTCTACAATCTACCGGCACGGGATACACCTTCCACATCCCCTGCAGGACCCTAGGACTCTACTATCTACTGGCACTGGATACACCTTCCACATCCCCTGCAGGACCCTAGGACTCTAAGATCTACTGGCACCGGATTCATCTTTCACATCCCCTGCAGGACTCTAGGACTCTACAATCTACTGGCACGGGATACACCTTCCACATCCCCTGCAGGACTCTAGAACTCTACAATCTACTGGCACGGGATACGCCTTCCACATCCCCTGCAGGACTCTAGGGCTCTACAATCTACTGGCACTGGATACACCTTCCACATCCCCTGCAGGACTCTGGGACTCTACAATCTACTGGCACTGGATACACCTTCCACATCCCCTGCAGGACTCTATGACTCTACAATCTACTGGTACTGGATACACAGTCCACATCCCCTGCAGGACTCTAGGACTCTACAATCTACTGGCACTGGATGCACCTTCCACATCCCCTGCAGGACCCTAGGACTCTACAATCTACTGGCACTGATACACCTTCCACATCCCCTGCAGGACTCTAGGACTCTACGATCTACTGGCACCGGATTCATCTTTCACATCCCCTGCAGGACTCTAGGACTCTACAATCTACTGACACAGGATGCACCTTCCACATCTCCTGCAGGACTCTAGGACTCTACAATCTACTGGCACGGGATACGCCTTCCACATCCCCTGCAGGACTCTAGGGCTCTACAATCTACTGGCACTGGATACACCTTCCACATCCCCTGCAGGACTCTAGGATTCTACAATTCCGCTGGCACTGGATGCACCTTACACATCCCCTGCAGGACTCTAGTACTCTACAATCTACCGGCACGGGATACCCCTTCCACATCCCCCGCAGGACTCTACAGCTCTACGATCTACTGGCATTGGCTGCACCTTCCACATCCCCTACAGGACCCTAGGACTCTACAATCTACTAGCACTGGATTCAACTTCCACATTCCCTGCAGGACCCTAGGACTCTACAATCTACCGGCACGGGATACACCTTCCACATCCCCTGCAGGACCCTAGGACTCTACAATCTACTGGCACTGATACACCTTCCACATCCCCTGCAGGACCCTAGGACTCTACAATCTACTGGCACTGATACACCTTCCACATCCCCTGCAGGACTCTAGGACTCTACAATCTACTGGCACTGATACACCTTCCACATCCCCTGCAGGACCCTAGGACTCTAAGATCTACTGGCACTGGATACACCTTCTTCATCCCCTGCAGGACCCTAGGACTCTACAATCTACTGACGCTGGACTGACCCCGCACATCATGTGCAAGGCACTATGATCTACCAACAATGGATTCACCTTTCGCATCCCATGCAGACCTCTAGGATTCTACAATCTACCGGCACGGGATACACCTTCCACATCCCCTGCAGGACCCTAGGACTCTACTATCTACTGGCACTGGATACACCTTCCACATCCCCTGCAGGACCCTAGGACTCTAAGATCTACTGGCACCGGATTCATCTTTCACATCCCCTGCAGGACTCTAGGACTCTACAATCTACTGGCACGGGATACACCTTCCACATCCCCTGCAGGACTCTAGGACTCTACAATCTACTGACACGGGATACGCCTTCCACATCCCCTGAAGGACTCTAGGGCTCTACAATCTACTGGCACTGGATACACCTTCCACATCCCCTGCAGGACTCTGGGACTCTATATTCTACTGGCACTGGATACACCTTCCACATCCCCTGCAGGACTCTATGACTCTACAATCTACTGGCACTGGATACACCGTCCACATCCCCTGCAGGACTCTAGGACTCTACAATCTACTGGCACTGGATGCACCTTCCACATCCCCTGCAGGACCCTAGGACTCTACAATCTACTGGCACTGATACACCTTCCACATCCCCTGCAGGACTCTAGGACTCTACGATCTACTGGCACCGGATTCATCTTTCACATCCCCTGCAGGACTCTAGGACTCTACAATCTACTGACACAGGATGCACCTTCCACATCTCCTGCAGGACTCTAGGACTCTACAATCTACTGGCACGGGATACGCCTTCCACATCCCCTGCAGGACTCTAGGGCTCTACAATCTACCGGCACGGGATACACCTTCCACATCCCCCGCAGGACTCTACAGCTCTACGATCTACTGGCATTGGCTGCACCTTCCACATCCCCTGCAGGACCCTAGGACTCTACAATCTACTAGCACTGGATTCAACTTCCACATTCCCTGCAGGACCCTAGGACTCTACAATCTACCGGCACAGGATACACCTTCCACATCCCCTGCAGGACCCTAGGACTCTACAATCTACTGGCACTGATACACCTTCCACATCCCCTGCAGGACCCTAGGACTCTAAGATCTACTGGCACTGGATACACCTTCTTCATCCCCTGCAGGACCCTAGGACTCTACAATCTACTGACGCTGGACTGACCCCGCACATCATGTGCAAGGCACTATGATCTACCAACAATGGATTCACCTTTCGCATCCCATGCAGACCTCTAGGATTCTACAATCTACCGGCACGGGATACACCTTCCACATCCCTTGCAGGACCCTAGGACTCTACTATCTACTGGCACTGGATACACCTTCCACATCCCCTGCAGGACCCTAGGACTCTAAGATCTACTGGCACCGGATTCATCGTTCACATCCCCTGCAGGACTCTAGGACTCTACAATCTACTGGCACGGGATACACCTTCCACATCCCCTGCAGGACTCTAGGACTCTACAATCTACTGACACGGGATACGCCTTCCACATCCCCTGAAGGACTCTAGGGCTCTACAATCTACTGGCACTGGATACACCTTCCACATCCCCTGCAGGACTCTGGGACTCTACAATCTACTGGCACTGGATACACCGTCCACATCCCCTGCAGGACTCTAGGACTCTACAATCTACTGGCACTGGATGCACCTTCCACATCCCCTGCAGGACCCTAGCACTCTACAATCTACTGGCACTGATACACCTTCCACATCCCCTGCAGGACTCTAGGACTCTACGATCTACTGGCACCGGATTCATCTTTCACATCCCCTGCAGGACTCTAGGACTCTACAATCTACTGGCACAGGATACACCTTCCACATCCCCTGCAGGACTCTAGGACTCTACAATCTACTGGCACGGGATACGCCTTCCACATCCCCTGCAGGACTCTAGGGCTCTACAATCTACTGGCACTGGATACACCTTCCACATCCCCTGCAGGACTCTAGGATTCTACAATTCCTCTGGCACTGGATGCACCTTGCACATCCCCTGCAGGACTCTAGTACTCTACAATCTACCGGCACGGGATACACCTTTTACATCCCCCGCAGGACTCTACAGCTCTACGATCTACTGGCATTGGCTGCACCTTCCACATCCCCTGCAGGACCCTAGGACTCTACAATCTACTAGCACTGGATTCACCTTCCACATTCCCTGCAGGACCCTAGGACTCTACAATCTACTGGCACTGGATACACCTTCCACATCCCCCACAGGACTCTACGGCTCTACGATCTACTGGCACTGGATGCACCTTCCACATCACCCGCAGGACTCTAGGACTCTACAATCTACTGGCACTGGATGCACCTTCCACATCCCCTGCAGGACTCTAGGACTCTACAATCTACCGGCACCGGATACACCTTCCACATCAGCCCGCAGGACTCTACGGCTCTACGATCTACTGGCACTGGATGCACCTTCCACATCCCCCGCAGGACTCTAGAACTCTACAATCTACTAGCACTGGCTACACCTTCCACATCCCCTGCAGGACTCTAGGACTCTACAATCTACTGGCACTGGATTCACCTTCTACATCCCCTGCAGGACCCTAGGACTCTACTATCTACTGGCACTGGATGCACCTTTCACCTCCCCTGCAGGGCACTAGGACTCTACAATCTACTGGAACAGGATTCACCTTCCACATCCCCTGCAGGACCCTAGGACTCTACGATCTACTGGCACTGGATTCACCTTTCACATCCCCTGCAGGGCTCTAGGGCTCTACGATCTACTAGCACTGGATTCACCTTTCACATCCCCCGCAGGGCTCTAGGGCTCTACGATCTACTAGCACTGGATGCACCTTCCACATCCACCGCAGGACCCTAGGACTCTACGATCTACTAGCACTGGATGCACCTTCCACATCCCCCGCAGGACCCTAGGCTCTACGATCTACTAGCACTGGATATACCTTCCACATCCCCTACAGGACTCTAGGGCTCTACGATCTACTAGCACTGGATACACCTTCCACATCCCCTGCAGGCCTCTAGGACTCTACGATCTACTGGCACTGATACACCTTCCACATCCCCTGCAGGGCTCTAGGGCTCTACGATCTACTAGCACGGGATGCACCTTCCACATCCCCTGCAGGACCCTAGGGCTCTACGATCTACTAGCACTGGATGCACCTTCCACATCCCCTGCAGGACCCTAGGGCTCTACAATCTACTAGCACTGGATGCACCTTCCACATCCCCTGCAGGACCCTAGGACTCTACAATCAACTAGCACTGGATGCACCTTCCACATCCCGTGCAGGACCATAGGACTCTACAATCTACTGGCATGGGATGCGCCTTCCATCGTCCACATCCCCTGCAGGACTCTAGGACTCTACAATCTACTGGCACTGGATGCACCTTCCACATCCCCTGCAGGACCCTAGGACTCTACGATCTACTGGCACTGGATGCACCGTCCACATCCCCTGCAGGACCCTAGGACTCTACGATCTACTGGCACTGATACACCTTCCACATCCCCTGCAGGACTCTAGGACTCTACGATCTACTGGCACTGATACACCTTCCACATCCCCTGCAGGACTCTAGGACTCTACGATCTACTGGCACCGGATTCATCTTTCACATCCCCTGCAGGACACTAGGACTCTACGATCTACTGGCACCGGATTCACCTTTCACATCCCCTGCAGGACTCTAGGACTCTACAATCTACTGGCACCAGATTCACCTTTCCCATCCCCTGCAGGACTCTAGGATTCTACAATCTACTGGCACTGGATTCACCTTTCACATCCCCTGCAGGACTCTAGGATTCTACAATCCGCTGGCACTGGATGCACCTTCCACATCCCCTGCAGGACTCTAGTACTCTACAATCTACCGGCACGGGATACACCTTCCACATCAACCGCAGGACTCTACAGCTCTAGGATCTACTGGCATTGGATGCACCTTCCACATCCCCTGCAGAACCCTAGGACTCTACAATCTACTAGCACTGGATTCACCTTCCACATTCCCTGCAGGACGCTAGGACTCTACAATCTACTGGCACTGGATACACCTTCCACATCCCCCGCAGGACTCTACGGCTCTACGATCTACTGGCACTGGATGCACCTTCCACATCCCCCGCAGGACTCTACGGCTCTACGATCTACTGGCACTGGATGAACCTTCCACATCCCCCGCAGGACTCTACGGCTCACCGATCTACTGGCACTGGATGCACCTTCCACATCCCCCGCAGGACTCTACGGCTCTACGATCTACTGGCACTGGATGCACCTTCCACGTCCCCCGCAGGACTCTAGGACTCTACAATCTACTGGCACTGGATTCACCTTCCACATCCCCCGCAGGACCCTAGGACTCTACAATCTACTGGCACTGGAATCACCGTTCACATCCCCCGCAGGACTCTAGGATTCTACGATCTACTGGAACAGGATGCACCTTCCACATCCCCCGCAGGACCCTAGGACTCTGCGATCTACTGGCACTGGATTCACCTTTCACATCCCCCGCAGGGCTCTAGGGCTCTACGATCTACTAGCACTGGATGCACCTTCCACATCCACCGCAGGACCCTAGGACTCTACGATCTACTAGCACTGGATGCACCTTCCACATCCCCCGCAGGACCCTAGGCTCTACGATCTACTAGCACTGGATATACCTTCCACATCCCCTACAGGACTCTAGGGCTCTACGATCTACTAGCACTGGATACACCTTCCACATCCCCTGCAGGCCTCTAGGACTCTACGATCTACTGGCACTGATACACCTTCCACATCCCCTGCAGGGCTCTAGGGCTCTACGATCTACTAGCACGGGATGCACCTTCCACATCCCCTGCAGGGCTCTAGGGCTCTACGATCTACTAGCACTGGATGCACCTTCCACATCCCCTGCAGGACCCTAGGACTCTAAAATCTACTAGCACTGGATGCACCTTCCACATCCCCTGCAGGACCCTAGGACTCTACAATCAACTAGCACTGGATGCACCTTCCACATCCCCTGCAGGGCCCTAGGACTCTACAATCTACTAGCACTGGATGCACCTTCCACATCCCCTGCAGGACCCTAGGACTCTACAATCTACTAGCACTGGATGCACCTTCCACATCCCCTGCAGGACCCTAGGACTCTACAATCTACTAGCACTGGATGCACCTTCCACATCCCCTGAAGGACCCTAGGACCCTACAATCTACTAGCACTGGATGCACCTTCCACATCCCCTGCAGGACCCTAGGACTCTACAATCTACCAGCACTGGATACACCTTCCACATCCCCTGCAGGGCTCTAGGACTCTACAATCTACCAGCACTGGATACACCTTCCACATCGCCTGAAGGGCTCTAGGGCTCTACAATCTACCAGCACTGGATACACCTTCCACATCCCCTGCAGGACCCTAGGACTCTACAATCTAACAGCACTGGATACACCTTCCACATCCCCTGCAGGGCTCTACAATCTACTAGCACTGGATACACCTTACACATCCCCTGCAGGACTCTAGGACTCTACGATCTACTGGCACGGGATACACCTTCCACATCCCCTGAAGGACTCTACAATCTACTGGCACTGGATACACCTTCCACATCCCCTGCAGGACTCTAGGACTCTACAATCTACTGGCACTGGATACACCGTCCACATCCCCTGCAGGACTCTAGGACTCTACAATCTACTGGCACTGGATACACCGTCCACATCCCCTGCAGGACTCTAGGACTCTACAATCTACTGGCACTGATAAACCTTCAACATCCCCTGCAGGACCCTAGGACTCTACAATCTACTAGCACTGGATACACCTTCCACATCCCCTGCAGGACCCTAGGACTCTACAATCTACTAGCACTGGATACACCTTCCACATCCCCTGCAGGACCCTATGACTCTACAATCTACTAGCACTGGATACACCTTCCACATCCCCTGCAGGACCCTAGGACTCTACGATCTACTAGCACTGGATACACCTTCCACATCCCCCGCAGGACCCTAGGACTCTACGATCTACTAGCACTGGATGCACCTTCCACATCCCCTGCAGGACCCTAGGGCTCTACGATCTACTAGCACTGGATATACCTTCCACATCCCCTACAGGACTCTAGGGCTCTACGATCTACTAGCACTGGATACACCTTCCACATCCCCTGCAGGACTCTAGGACTCTACGATCTACTGGCACTGGATACACCTTCCACATCCCCTGCAGGGCTCTAGGACTCTACAATCTACCAGCACTGGATACACCTTCCACATCCCCTGCAGGACCCTAGGACTCTACAATCTACTAGCACTGGATACACCTTCCACATCCCCTGCAGGACCCTAGGACTCTACAATCTACTAGCACTGGATACACCTTCCACATCCCCTGCAGCACCCTAGGACTCTACTAGCACTGGATACACCTTCCACATCCCCTGCAGGGCTCTAGGGCTCTACGATCCACTGGCACTGGATGCACCTTCCACATCCCCTGCAGGACCCTAGGACTCTACAATCTACTGGCACTGGATACGCCTTCCACATCCCCTGCAGGACTCTAGGACTCTACAATCTACTGCCACTGGATACGCCTTCCACATCCCCTGCAGGACCCTAGGACTCTATAATCTACTGGCACTGGATACGCCTTCCACATCCTTTGCAGGACCCTAGGACTCTACAATCTACTGGCACTGGATACGCCGTCCACATCCCCTGCAGGACTCTAGGACTCTACCTTCTACTGGCACTGGATGCACCTTCCACATTCCCTGCAGGACCCTAGGACTCTACGATCTACTGACACTGCATTCACCTTACATATCCCATGCAAGGCTCTCTTCTACAGATGCTGGATTCACCTTCCACATCCCCTGCAGGGTTCTACGATCTAGTGATGCTGATCTTCTCAGAGTCCGATAAAGCGGAAGAACAAGGAAGGGACTTTGACTTACCTCAGCACCAAACTGTGGAATTCTCTGTCCTTCCCACTTTGCTAAGAGCCCAACCTCCTCAGGTTCAGGGTGGACCTTTAAACCTACCTTGGCTGAGTGTAACCTCCTCCCATTCATTGCATAACCTCAATCCTAACCCCACCAGTGCAATAAAGGGCGTAACAAGAATGGGAAATAAATGCAGAAATAGCATGACATAAAAAGATACAAAATATCATCAAAATGCGGCAGCCGTGGCAGGTGCAGGTCGCAGAAATAGGAATCTTCTTATTCCTACGCTCCGGACACTCCACTGACTTCCGATAGCAGCAAGAGCTAAGACTAATGTGTATATCTGGCCAGGCATTTAATGGTACTGGACCTTCATTTATCTTTCAAAAACTGATTTGCTGCAACCCCATCAGAGTACTAGGATGGGCCTCAATGCACGAAATGCTTGAACCAAGATGTGCCAAATCCGAGAGTGGAGGCAAAGCTTTAAGATATCTCACTCCTCTATTTAAAATTCAAGTGTGATCTCTCGTAGAGAGATAATGGGCCTCATTACACGGAAGGCGGTGGACCAAGGTGTAATTAGCACCTTGGTCCATGCCGGTAAAATACCGGCACCGCCTTGGCGGAAAGGGGATTTACTGCCCCATTCCAAGGTTGGAGGGGCGTTAATTCCCCCTTCCGCCATTGCCCTTCCCCATTCCCATTTCTGCCCCATAGGGCTCTATGGAAATGGGGAAGGCGCTAATTACGGCACCGCAATTTTGCGGTGCCGTAATTAGCTCCGAGGTCCCTTAGCGGGTTGGATTTTAACGCCTGCAAGAAGCAGGCGTTAAATCCTCCAACCCGCAAAGGGACCTCGTAGTACGGCGGTAAGGGTTAACGGTCACCGTTGCCATTAACGGTGACCGTTAACCCTTACCGCCGTCCGTGTAATGAGGCCCAATGTACTTTATTGTTATTAGCAGTAGCAGTTGTTCTATTAGTATTGTTATATATTTTAGTGGCACAAACCTAGCTCAAGAGCCCCAGGGTGCTGTATAGGTCATAAAACAAAACATTGGTGGCGAGAATTTGCCAAGTCCTCAAGTAAGCATTATTACAGTGCAAGGTGAGCACAAGCTAGCTGGAATCTACACCAAGCTGTTGTTAGGAGAGGCCCGTCTTCAGTTATTTCCTAACTTGAAGGCGACCTGGAGCAGTCGGGAGGGCCACCGGGATGGAGTGCAAGAGGAGTGGTGAGGGGCATGAGAAGGACTGGTTTTGAGCTTTCTCCTTGCGACCGATTCTAGTCTGGTGATGGACTTTCCCTTATTTAGTAAGAAGCTTAAGACTGTTTTGGGCCTCGTTAAGTATTTGGTGTTATCCCGCTGGTAAATCTGGCAGGATACCACCAAATAGTAATACCGTTCCCGCCACTTGGTCTGCCGGAATTACCGGCAGATTACAAATAACGGGAAGGGTTGTTAATCCCCACTGCATGGAGACCCATAGGACTCCATGGGGGGATTGCTGGTATTAACGGTGCCGGTGATACTGGCTGTTTTTTGCCAGTGGGGTTCCTGACTTACCTTCATCTTAGCTGGTGGAAAATCAGGCCCCTCCACTGGCAAACTTGTAGTTTGCTGGTGCGGAAACATGGCGCTAAACGTTATTACCAGCATGCTATTTCCGCACCGGCAAACTTAGAATGAGGCCCTCTCCACAGAGCATTTCAGTCACTACGCATCTTTGGCCCACATTACGAGGTTAGCAGTAAATGGGTTGCCGCCAACCCCGTATTACTCTGACCGGCGCCTAACAGCCCCGTGCTACCAGGATATCACAAGTGGCGGCGGAATGGTAAGTTCCCATCCCATGGAGTCCTGGCACTCCATGGGAATGGGAACCCTGAAGCACCGTTACTAACGGTGCCGGTGCTTCAGTGAAAAACATGCCGGTAGGGGCCTGATCTCCCGGGAGGTCAGGCCTGCCGGTAGTTCAGAGCCCCTACAGGCAAACACAGAGTGAGCTGTTCTGGAAATGGTGCCGGAAACGTGTTATTGCCAGGGGTGTTGCTAGGTCTGGAAAAGATCTTGCGCTATGTTAATGTCAGGACTGGCGGGACTCGGGGCTAGCTAGACTTTTGGTTATAACCCCAGAGCTTCTATCCAGGGCTATAACCAAAAGAGCTGGGGCTATAGTGCCCACGCCCCCTCTCTAGCAACACCTGTGGTTACTGGCCCCTTTATTTCCGGACCGGCTCACTCCTGATAAGGCCCAAATGTGTCCTGTGAAGTCAGGTTAAATTACGGTACTCCTCTTGCACTGTGAGTTTTTTTTGGCTTCAGTGTGCTTTACAAATAAAAGCAGATAACGCAACCTTTAGTGAAAAAACGATAATTATGCAGGCAGAAATTATGCAGGCCGAAATGCTTATTTCGATTGCCTTTTCCCAGCCAGCATTATTTATTTCCCATATGCAATTTTAACAACCTTTGCACATTACTCCATTTATGTTTTGCTCGAGATTTAATGCCAGCTAAAAAAATGTATTCCCAAACCCTCTGGGGCCAGCGAGTTCACCTCTCACTCAGCGAAAGGTAAAGCAGAAGCTGGGCAGGCCTCTCCGCGGGGGAGGGGAGAGCCTGCCCTCAGCTTCATTACACTAAGCTGTTTATGGGCAATAATTAAGTATAATGAGCAGGGCCGCTGCTCCCGACGCCATGTTGGCTGGAAGCGGGCGGGGTCGCGCCGTTTGCACAGGAGGCGACGAGATGACAACAGATGGAGAGGCCTGGCAGGTGGATTGGGTGACTTGAGGCAGACAGTCCCACCTGGGGGTAGAAAAACACACGGCTTAGGGTTGTTTTTCAATAACACACCTGGCCGCGCCTGCGGAAGGAGAACCTTGGGCATTGCGACAGCTTGGCGAAGATGCGTAAAAACGGTCTGTTGTTGAGACTCGCCATCGACAGCCTACCCAAGGTGCTGTTGCTTGCACCTGCCGTGGACTGCTTCGCAAGCTCTGCTATTCAACCAATCTGACTGCTGATCTATCAGAGGAAAGCATTCTTTCAACGGCAAAGTGCTGTCTCCCCTTGCAGGAAGAGCTTGTATGTAACTCTTCTAAAGTGTTACAGGCCTGGTGTGCCAAATGCGATATTGGGCCACGTTACGAGGTCGCTGGGAGGCCGCCGCTAGAAGCGGCAGCCGACCGGCAACCTCAGGGATTTTACAGCCGGCGGCGGAGCAGTAACTTCTCATTCTCGTGGAGTGGGAACACTGAATCACCGGCATTGTTGTTAACGGTACCAGTGCTTCAGTGATTTACCTGCCGGTAGAGGCCTGAACTACAGGCAGGTCAGGCCTGCCAGTAGTTCACAGCCCCTACCGGCAGACTCGGAGTGAGCCGTTCAGGAAAACATGCCGGTAACCATGTTACCGGCACCTTATTAACGGACCAGCTTACTCCTAACGAGGGTCATTTTGTCGGGTTGCCGCCGGACTTTAACACTGTTTCAGCCACCGGAGATCACGGTGCCAACGGGACGTTACAAGTCCCGGTGACCCGGGATGTCAGGCGGCGGAAAATGTTAGTCACCTTTCCCAGAGGACTCCATGGGAATAGGGACTCGGAAGCACTGGCACCGTTAGTATCAGTGACGGTGCTTCCGCGACACCTGTACCTGCCGGGGCCAATGTGCCCGGCAGGTCAGACCTGCCAGGCGGATCCGCTCCAGCAGGCAGAGCTGTAGTCTGGCCGTCACGAAAGGGTGACGATACATTGCTACCAGCCCCGTTTTGTTTCCAAACTGGCAGACTCGTAATGAGGCCCATTGACTCATCAATTGAGGAATTGAGTACTCAGCCTATAAAAGTAAAAAAAAATATATTTCAGCATGACTGGATTGTGAATGGAGAATCACCAACGAATGACTACTTATTTTATCACTGCAGGATGGACATTAAACCTTTGAGTCCGATCCTGTTGTACCTGTTAAAACACCCATCGCAGAGCTTTAATAATGATCTTTTAAGAATGAAACTTAATTTAGTTTTAACTAAAGAGGTTTGAGGTTCAAGAAGCAATTTTCCACCGAGACTCGTTACTGCGTACCCTGAGGTGGAGACACAACCACATCTTTTTATAGATTGTGTACCATTAATGCACACCCAATTGTTGAGTAGGTGTGTGCACTGTGAAGAAACATTAACCCCAGTCCCTGTCTGGTATCGCATTTTGAGCACACATGACATTTTGTGATGAATTACTGCTATAACATGTTTAAAACTGATTTTAATGCTGATTGAAGTGTGCTGATTGTTAACTGTGTATCTCGAGATGTTCTGTGTTGTTTCTAAACTGTTACACGCAATACATGAATAGAATAAGTATTCTTTCAAACTTTGCCAGTACCTGAAGATGCTGGTTGGCAGTGACCGATACCAGTCAGACTGGTACAGATTCTTATCCTTTGCGATCCAACACTAATGCAGTACTCCCCTGGCGCGGCACCTGAATAACGCCTGGCCCCACTCACGGCGGCGGAGCATGCAGCAGCCAGTGTGATCTGGGGCACACGCTGCTGCGAGCATGCCACCCCCATCCTAGGTTCTACGCGCTGGCCCCTCCATAGAAGCCTCTTGTATGTCGAGGGTGACCTGTTTTACCTCTCACACTGCCCAGCTCCACGCGCCCTACCTTTAGGTGGCAGCAAAGCCTCAGACAGTCTTCCTCAGGTTGCACCCCAATAACCTGGCGCTCACTTTCGCTGTAGCTGAACTGCCCCCCACCACTCATCCCTTCCAGGAAAATCCTGAAAACAGTCATCTTTAAGAAACCCCACAGGGCTCAGCCCTAAATCTGCATATTATAGGGGTCAAGTGCTAACAATTAGAATGGGGGCACTCATCAACAAATGGGATGTGAAGTCGCCAGAAATTCGCATCTCAAGGTGAAATATGCACATTTCATTAAATTGGCTTTGCATAAGCACCCAAATTGTACAGGACCAGTGGCATTTGCATTTTATAAAAATCAACACACACACAAAACCAAGAGAGGATATTTTCTTCTAATAGTGTTTTTGAAAACGTTAAAATGTGTGCATGTTTTAAACTCCAACAACCAATACAAATGTTTTCCCTGGGACTTGCAGTCCTGAAATGGGACATTTCACCTTTAGTTGTCTATTATTTTTTATCAGGTGATATAGTGCAGTGGTGAATTGCCTCGCCTCCAACCCTGACGACTGTGGTTCGATCCCCAAGGTTGGCTTTAATCCATGAATTCAAGGATGACATTCAATGTTTCTCATTTAGCTGGGGGGAAGAGGGCAGGACTGAGTCCACCCTCTTTAAACAGATAAGTCTTGCCAACCAGTGAAACTGCAGGTGAAACCACCTGCAGAGCTGATGAGTGTGAAACCCCTGTGTACCCTCAACTTGAGCCTTGAATCCAGCTGGAGTCTCCTCCACGATTATGCGACTGCCTCGTCCTTGCTGGTCTAGTAGTGCACGTAGCTGGTCACATGGTGGGCACAGCCCACATTTACCTCTCCAAACCCCCCTTCACCCTGGGAGACCTGGCACGCTGGTGTAGTCTTCATTTCACACTCATCAGCTCTGCTTTTACTAAACTCAGCTTTGTGGTTTCAGCTGCAGTTTCACTGGTTGGCAAGACTGTACCCTCAGGCATTGCCCTGGATCATCACGCACTCCTCATCCCTGCACGTATTGCCCAGATGCAAGCCCTGTTCCATGCCAGGGCATTGACGTATGGTTCTGTATACCCATGCGGAAACCCCAAATCTCTCTCCTTCCCAGATTCTCCAGCCATGAGTGGTCTCTCTTCCACGTTCTAGAAGTCGAAAGTTTCTAAAATATTACTCCTAACCTGTCCCACCCTCCATTGGGGATCATTTCTATCCCTTCTTCCAAACCTGTCCATCTGCTAAAACACCCAGATCCTCCCCAGAAACCTCAAGTCTCCTATCTGGAAAAAAATGCCTCTAGTGTACAAATCACGATCCACCTCTAAATCACACCCATGCAGACTTCAGTAGCTCCTGGGTGTACACACACCAACAGTTAAGCACAGCACCTTCAGCCTCATTACGAGTTAGGCGGTAAATTGTAATATTGGCAGAAAGAGTTACCACCAATTTTACCACTATGCCAAATTATGAGTTTGAGTTTTGAGTGGAGGATTTACCTCCAGGAAAACCCTGGAAGTAAATCTTCCCACTCAACGCCGGAAAATCGGCAGAATTGGCAGAATTACTGCAGCGGTAATTCCTCTGTGGTAATTCTGCAACAAAAAAAAAACCACTGGGTCCAATGGACCTAAAATAAATGGGGAATTACACCACTACCACCACTTGTAATAAGGTTGACATTCTGCCTGAACAAGTGGTGGTAACAGTAATTTCTCAAAAGCAATTTTTGGGCAGATTTAACGCAGAATTTCCGGCTAACTCGGAATGTCTTTTCCTTCTACTCCACAACCTTTCCCCCTTATTTCATTTCAGATCCCTGTGAGCAGCTAGAGACCATGAACATGGCAGCGGTGCACAATTCAGAACAACATAACATACCTCATGAGACTACCCCATTCTGCCTGGCCTCCTGCCCCAAAAGGAATGACTTGGAGCTACTGCAGAGACAGTGCGGACACAGCGAAAGGGAGCACTGTTTCTGTTTTATCCTGTTGTACTTTGCGCTACTACCATCCCACTCGTGAGAGTGTGGTGCAGTCATTTACATATCCCACCATTTTTCCCACATGCCTAAGACAATTGTTTTTTGTCGGTCCTGAAAAACAAAATCTAGCCCTCACCCTATCTTTATACAAATACTGTGGACTTTTCACAATTCTTTCCTGACTTCCCTTTAAAGTGCTCTGACGTCTTTTGGGGCCTGGTCTGTGCTCTAGAAAATGTTATAAATGCATACATAGTTTATTATTTGCTGCATTCTCGTCTTTCAATAAACTTTTTTTTTTTTTTAAAAAACATACAAAAACCCATCATTAGAGCGCAAGGTGATGCAATGTCACTTTCTGTGATGTCACGTCGTACGCTTTTGTTCCTAACTGTTAGTACCTTTCGCTGGAAGACATTCCAGTAAACAAGTAACACATGGTTTGTACTGGATCCAGTTGAATCATATGATTTTTGAGATATTAAACCATATATCTCCAGTAAAAGAAAATACAGAAAATGTACTGGACACACAAACATTATCAATTGAAACCAATGGGCACCTTTAGACAGCAATAGCCACATGCAAGTTGCAACTGGAATTTTCTGCACAGCAGTTCAGGAGCTGCCCATAACCCCATAGGCCAGCAACTGGATCCAGTGTAGACCATTTGCAGCTAGCCAACTGCACTTTCCACCAGGCGCAGTATCATGAAACGAGGCCATGAGCATGTGTGATTAAGGAAAGCCCATGTGTTAAGAAATAAAAGAACAGGTTTGGTAATTGCCCTGGGCAGCTGAAGCAGAGGCACAAGGCTATAATTCTAAAATCAATAACTTAATCTCATTTATCAAATTAGCATCTGCGCGCAAGCGCTGATTGCGCTCTGCCTCGCTCGTGGGGAATCCTGCGTTGAACTCGCATGCCCTTGCACTAAACATTGGTGAAAGTGCATTAGTGTCAGGTCAGGGCTTGGCTAGGCTGAGCAGATGGCCCCAGGCCACTTTCATGCTACATTTCCATTCCGGGGCTTTCATTTAACAAATCAGTATGTTATAGGGGGGCGGGGGGTGATGTCCTACAATTAAACAATTTGTTCTTAAGATCTGACATAATGTAATGTTACTGGATGTGTATTCCATGCACTGCTTCCATCTGTGTGGGACACCAGACTGAAAATCAATGAAAAAGTGGCTGACAGTCACCAATGGCAATTCGTTCCTGTTGTGACAAGGCTTTTTGAATAGTACCCATGGGGGGGGGGGGCTGTTCAGTAAAATGTGCGGCAAATTGCGCCTTTTAAAGACAATGGGGGTCATTACAAGTTAGCCAGCCTGGAATTAAAGTGCCATTAGCAACGTTACCGGAACCTATGGCTGAACGCCTCACTCTGTGTTTTCCGGTAGGGGCTGTGAGCTACCAGCAGTCCTGACCTTCCGGTCGTTCAGGTCCCTACCCGCAGCACTGACGCACCGCCACCCTTCGGTGCTTCAGTGATTCCCATCCCGCGGAGTCCTATGGGACACTATGGGAGTGGGAACTTTCCGTTGCGCCGCCGCCCGTAATATCCCGGCAATACCAGCATTTCGGGCGTCAGAAACGGTAAGCCGAGGTTGCCAGTAATCCGCCAGTTGTACCGGCGACCTCGTACTGAGGATCTATATGTTCAGTAACACTGGAGAAACCTTCTAGCTGACTCATCAGAATGGCCTAGAATATTTGGCCTGCATTTCCAGCGTTTCCCAATTGGCTTATGGTCCAGTCTGAGCGTGGGTCAGGTGGGGTTAATGTGTGTGTGTGTGTGTGTGTCGTTCCCAAGTGCACAGCATCTGTTGGAAAGTAGGAACGTGAGTGGGCTTGAAAGGTGTACACATTGGGCCTCATTACAAGTCCGGCGGTAGCCGTGCTGTTAAAACCCCGCCGGACGTGAATTTTTCTGGCGCCTGGCTTCACGTAAACACCGGGGGATTACAACCCCGGTGTTCCGGGTAGTCAGGCGCCAGAAAAACGTTAATCCCCATTCCCATTTGAGTCCCATAGGACTCAATGGGAATGGAGATGACGGAAGCACCGGCACCGTTAACAACAGTGCCGGTGCTTCCGTGAAAGTCTGCGGACGGGTGCCGTCGGAGTGTGCCGGTCCGGTAACAATGGTGCCGTACGCTTACCAGCACGGTTGTTACCGGATCGGTAAACTCATAATGAGGGCCATAGTCGCAAGAATTTGTACAAGGAAAGCAAAGGTGGAAATGTGTTCTTGTTGACTTACAGCCATCTGGTCATCCTAGGATTGGCTTACTTTGGTCCCCGAATCTCAGGAATGTGTGGGGTTCAGAGCTGCTTGGTGCCCGGGTTTACCTTCTGTCCTGCAGGACTAGGCACATGGGCGTCATTTTAGGGGGTGCGGGATAAGGGGGTTTCCCCCTTACTTCCGTGGCACACCATTGTGTACCCTTCGTTTGGCAGGGTCTTCTTTCCTTTAGATGTCATGTACCCCCCACTCCCAACATTCCCAGCAAAGTTACGCCACAGCTTCTAGCACGTTCCTTTCTGCGTCAGGGGCGTGAATGTTTCCGAAAGATAAAGGGACGCGCAGCGAGTTCCACAAAGGGCTTCGCAGGGAAGAGAAAGGTAATGGCTGCATCGGCCGTCACCGTGAAAACTGCCATTGAATCATCTGGCAAAATATGCGCGTCGCACAAAGTTATCTCCTGATCCTCAGATGGGGGTGTCTGAATCGAGACCCGCGGCTACATAAAGCAGCCAGTGAGGGATGAAGGATCAGGCAGAGGCCTCGTGAAGGTAATGAGGGGATGATGGGCCGCGCACAATGGCCGGCGAACGCAGGGGCGCTGCTAGATAGGAGCAGGCGCAGCACTAACCCCTCTCTCAGAGCTTCACGCCTGTGGGTGGGTGGGGGATCAGCACACCTAGCACGCCTGGGCCTAGACTCCGTCAAAGCACCTGAGTAGCCGGCCTACTTTAAAAAAAAACAACCTAAATATTACAGGGGCAAGTGCGGCGCCCATCAATGATGTTTGCCCTGGGCCCATGCTGGCCGTTCTAGGCATGGGTCAACGTCTGCAAAAAAAAGGAGCAGAACTTTGTTCTCCCGTCCCCTGCCACCTCTACCCTCCAGCCCCATACCTACCCTCGCTCTCCCCAATGTAAGCCCTATCCCTGGGGCCAGCCTGTCCTCAACTGCACCCTCCAACCCTGTATTTTACTAAAAAGACTGAAAGAAACACAGTGAAAGAACATGTATATTGAAGGACTGGCATTACTTTCAGTCATTTCCCCCCTGACCATGCAGCTTTATGGACCCTCCCCTTTCTAATCACCCAGCATTCAGATCTCTTGCCGGACTTGCCAAGGATCATAGGTAAGCACCACAACCGACCCATTACCTGCACACAAAGCTGTTCCTGCAGCAATGTCACGTTAATCAGTGTTAAATCCAGCAGACAAGCACTGATCATTGGGGAGTAGGCCATTTGGTGGCTTTGGGCCTCATTCCGAGTTCGGCAGTATTTTGGCAGAAAATCCGCTAAAATACCACCAAAAATCAGTTACCATTCCCTCCTCTTGTTTCCGTGGGATTACAAATGGTGGTAAGGCAGTGTTAGTCCTTATTTATTATTGGGGATTTTTGCCAGAATTACCACAGGTGGAATTACCAAGTGTTAATTCTGCAGATTTTTGGAGGAAAAGTGGATGATTTACCTACAGAGGAGGTACCTCGCCAAAACTGCTAAGTTGGGATATGCAAATGGATATTTCACATCTGTGAAAGGTACAGTGAGCAAAAAGCAGATGGCTGCGAACTCTCAATGTGGTTGACAACCACTGAACAGGTTATCATGCCTTGTTCTTCCGAGAGAGAGGCGCCTGCTACCTGTGTTGAATTCTTTGAAGGAACTTGGGGTTGGTCACCCTAGGTTATCTGGGGGCAACCAGACGTGGACTCCCTGCTCACGGTGCTTACAGAGGCTCACTGATGATGCCCAACAAGGCTGAAACACATGTATGGGGTTGCTGTTGGTACTCTTGTTCAGAGAGGAATTGCCATAGCATTTCGGTGCTGGACTGCTCATGTGGGTGGGACAAAGACTGATTTGCAAATGGATATTTCCCATCTGTGAAAGGTACAGTGAGCAAAAAGCAGATGGCTGCGAACTCTCAATGTGGTTAACAACCACTGAACAGGTTATCATGTCTTGTTCTTCCGAGAAAGGGGCGCCTGCTACCTTTGTTGAATTCTTTGAAGGAACTTGGGGTTGGTCACCCTAGGTTACCTGGGGGCAACCAGACGTGGAATCCCTGCTCACTGTGCTTAGAGAGGCTCAGCTTCACCTCACTGATGATGCCCAACAAGGCTGAAACACGTGTATGGGGTTGCTGTTGGTACTCTTGTTCAGAGAGGAATTGCCATAGCATTTCGGTGCTGGACTACCCATGTGGGAGGGACAAAGACTGATATGCAAATGGATATTTTCCATCTGTGAAAGGTACAGTGGGCAAAAAGCAGATGGCTGCGAACTCTCAATGTGGTTAACAACCACTGAACAGGTTATCATGCTTTGTTCTTCTGAGAGAGGGGCGCCTGATACCTTTGTTGAATTCTTTGAAGGAACTTAGGTTACCTGGGGGCAACCAGACGTGGACTCCCTGCTCACTGTGCTTAGAGAGGCTCAGCTTCACCTCACTGATGATGCCCAACAAGGCTGAAACACATGTAAGGGGTTGCTGTTGGTACTCTTGTTCAGAGAGGAATTGCCATGGCATGTCGGTGCTGGACTGCCCATGTGGGCGGGACAAAGACTGATATGCAAATGCATATTTCCCATCTGTGAAAGGTACAGTGAGCAAAAAGCAGATGGCTGCGAACTCTCAATGTGGTTAACAACTACTGAACAGGTTATCATGCCTGGTTCTTCCGAGAGAGGGGCGCCTGCTACCGTTGTTGAACACAGGTGGAATTACCAAGTGTTAATTCTGCTGATTTTTGGAGGAAAAGTGGAGGATTTACCTCGAGTGGAGGTACCTCGCCAAACCTGCTAATTTGGGGTTGCAGACAAAATTAATTTCCACCATTTATTCCCGCACCACCAAACTCGGAATGAGGCCCAATGTCCCAAGCAGGCTATTGAAGTAAGCGAAGGAGGACCTGCAAGATAGCTCTGCAAGGTGTGACAGAGCATTCCCAGCAAGGCCCCGGTTCGAAACCCTATAGAGGAGGAGCAAAAAACAAACGTGTTGTTCGCCTCACGTTCAGTAAAGGTGCTCCATGTGACAAAAACTAAGGGAACAACTGCGTTGCTTGGGTGACAAAAAGTAAGGAAACGATTGTGAATTTTCCAAAGTAGAGGAACGTTGTACCCTTTAATTCCCAACCACTTCATCCTCTACCTCTAGGCGAGTCGCATCCACTCCATCCCTGCTATAGCCAGCTATTCCAAAACACACACACACAAGACTATCTCCATTAGACCCAAATAACACCACCAGGTATGCCTGAGGGCAGGATGCAGAAACATGGATTCGTCACAGCACCAGCTGTCACAATGCACAGTTGGTTTTGACATATGTATCTTACAGTAAACCTTATTATTTGAAGGCACATGGAGACAGTCTCATTACGAGGGTACCGGCAACCTCGCATTATTGTTTCCGCCACCTGACATCCCGGTGTTAGCGGGATATCACAGGCAGTAGCGGTATTGTAAATTCACATTCCCGCAGAGTACCATAGGGCTCCATGGGAATGGGAACACTGAAGCACCGGCACCTTTGTTAATGGTGCCAGTGATTCATTTAATTTTCTGTTGTTAGGGGCCTGACCTACCGGCAGGTCAGGCCTGCCGGTTGTTCAGGGCCGCTCCCGGCAGACTCAGAGTGACCCAGTACAGAAAAGGTGCCAGTAACATTTTTACCAGCGCCTTTATTTCTGGACTGGGTGGGCTTCGTTACGAGTATGGAGGTAGCCATGCCGCTTTTAGCGGCATGGCTACCCCCTTACCGGATACCGGGTCCGTGTTCCTGGAATGGGGAAATACCAGGCCATTCCGACCTTGGAGGGCCCGGTATTTCCCCATTCAAGGAAATCCGGACCCGGTACATCTCCATTCCCATTTGAGCCCCGATAGGGCTCAATGGGAATGGGGAGGATGCTAACAACAGGGCCGTTAATTACGGGCCCATTGTTAGCATCCTAGTCTGCTTGCAAGTGCCGCTAAAGATGCCTGGTTGTACCAGACGTCATTAGTGGGTCCCGCGAGCAGACCTCGTAATGAAGCGGTAGAGGGTTAACGGGGCCGGCAGCTCTAACGGCTCCGTTAACCCTCTACCGCCTTCCTCGTAATGAGGCCTGGTCACTCGTAATGAGGCCCGCCTCCAGGTTGCAATTCCAGCAAATTAGCCACTCGGTCTCATATCCTGCATCACACCTTGCGGTCCAAATCTGTATGTGGATGCAGCAAAGCACACTGGCCAAACTGGTAGTAAGACAGTGGTCTGGCAAATGGGGGTAGTGAGCCAAAAACCACTCCCTTGAGCTGGCTCATGACAATAGGCTGTTTACCCTTATAGCCCCAAGGCGCGACTATTAACCCTACTCCACCAGATAGCATTAATGAGGAATAGTGAACTAGTCAGTCTTGATAACGTTGACTCTACCCACTGTTCATCTGGGCCATTATTTGTTGCCAATGAGTGAACAAAAATTCACCCACAGCTGCCTTCAACTAAATAAAGCGGCAACACATTAACCAGGAAATGATCAGGCTGCACACACAGGGCCTCATTACGTCCCAGGCGCTAAGTGGTTAACGGCGCCGTAAAAGGCTGCAGCGTCGTTAACCACTTAGCACCTTACTACGAGGTGCCTTTGCGGGACCTGACCTGAACGGCTGGTCTGGACCAGCCGTTAAAATAGGGACCCGCAAAGGGACCTTGCAGGCAATTATGGTACCGCAATTTGCGGTACCGTAATTGCCGCCTTCCCCATTCCCATTGAGCCCTATGGGGCAAAAATGGGAATGGGGAAGGGCCATGGTGAAATGGGGAAACACTGCCCCGCCAACCTTGGAATGGGGCGGTATTTCCCCATTTCACCATGGCGGACTCATTACAACTCCGGCACCAACCATGGTGCTAATAGCGCCATGGTTTAGCGCCGGTGTTGTAATGAGGGCCTCAGTCAGCTCAAGCCAATGAGGTGGGCCTTACTCAGAGCTTTAAGTAGGCTGAGCAGAGCCATGGCATTCTGAAAAAAAGTATGGGTCCTGAGCCGGGTCTCTCTCTGCAACCCCACCCTCCTACCCCCAATCAGCACCCAAGGATGATTTTTAGTTTGGCTTATTAGGTGTCGCTTGCACCACCTATAAGCCAAAACGTTTGCATTAGAGTACAGATAGGGCGGAATGGAATATGAGGAGGGGCACACAGCCTGTAGGTGTTGTTTGGTTATGTGCCCACCCATTTATTGCCCATGGCCATGCTAATCCCTATGGCCATTCCACCCAGTTCTTGCCTCCCACACCCAAAACACAACCTCATGGGAACTCTTTGAGTTGCTTTAATTAAGCCTTACCATCAAACTTTGCACTCACGTGCCTGCCAGTGTTTTTTCCAAGCAGTCTTCTGAGAGCCAATGACTTCATTGGAGTTGCAAACCTCTAAAGGTGTAACACAAAATGTTTGACCAGGTCTGCCTTCAACCACTCGTTTTATAAGCACTCTCGGTGTTCTTCACTGAAGTTATGTTAAAAAAGCATTGAAAAGTCAACAGCTTTGGCGTGTGTATAAGCATTAGGCATTTGCCAGGCACTGCTATTAGATGCCCTTGTACTCGCACCATTTTGCACCTGCTACAATCAATGGCCAGTTAATACCACTACGGCTGTGACTGACAAGTGCCTTTCCCATGCCTGCACAAAAGCCCAGTTTGTTGGTATTGCCAATGCTTTTTTATATGCAAGTTTCGACCTAGTCTTTAGCAATTCATTAAGAAGTTATGAACACGTTTAGGGAAAGGAGACATTGGGCCTCATTATGAGTTTGCCGGATCGGATACAAAGGTACCGGTAAGCTTGCCGGTACCATTGCATCCGGACTGGAAAACTCTGAGTTGTGCTTGTGGGTGCCTTTCATTCTGCCAGGTCTGACCTGGCGGAATGAAAGGCACCCGCGAGCACAGCTTGCCTATAGCACAGGCACCGTAATGATTGGTTCCGGTTCTACAGGCATCCCCATTCTGGCACCCGCGAAAGGGCAATTACCTGGTCCGGCGGGGCCAGAATACCCAAGTAATTGCCCATTCGCAGCTGCTGGATTATTTCGCTCTCGGGGAGACTTTTCTAAGCAGGCCATATCGACACTGTGCCGTTGGGGACTGAGCGAAGATATAACATCCCTGAAATTATTCCTAACTTGCTTTGGACGGTATTGGAATCAGATGTTATATTCCAAGAGAATTTGCTCCTTATCGAACCCGGCAATTCAGGATATACTGTGGGTTCTACATTTTATGAAAGCAAAGTAGCTTCTGGTAATTTACTTCAATGAAATTGCCTCGTGGCATTTAAGGTTTTTTACATTTTTTCTTTCAATGGGCACTGCTGAAGAGGGAGTCCTAAACAGGGCCCTTGTTGCACCTATCCAACTCTCATCGTGGCGACAGAGAAATGAAAGGTGTACATCATACCTGGCCCCTCCTCCCCATCATCGATACATTGCAGGTGTGAGAAACGCAATTAACTCAGACAGCCATTCAGACCCTATCCTGATGATGTCGTTGACAACATGAGCCTGTAATTGATGGAGCAAGTCGACTGACTGTAATTTCGAAGAAAGCCAATGACTTCACGACTGACATCATGACACAGATGTGTTAGACATGAAGCATATAGGCATCCCTCCATGAAGTTAAACAGACATTTAGATTAACTGTTGGTAGCCGCAAAGAACATACTTATGACTCACTTAGATAGAGGACTGACGCACTCTCGCTATGCACAAGGATACTTATTATTATTATTATTATTATTATTATTATTATTATTATTATTATTATTATTATTATAATTATATATGAACTGCCTGCTGATGCTTAAGCACAACTAACATGCACGGCCATGTTAATCAAGATGGAATCCACTATTACATTGGGGTGAATGGAAGGAGCTGCAAGGACTCGAGAATACAGAGAGAAGCTGACAGGCTGATTCCGCAGAGACGTGCAGACCAGGCTTCCAGTGCAGCCACTGTGCATAGACTTGCCAAGGACACTGAGAGAGGAACGTTTCAAGTTAACAGAAGTGATAGGGCACCTGCAAGAATACAAGCTGACATTTCTCATAAATGCAAGCAGAATAATTCATGTTTTTGGTCCCTGCACACATGATCTGAACCTGAGAGACAGGGCCTATTCATTCGAACCAGGCTAAGGTGGCTGTACCCATCTAACCGAAGTCAGGATGATACAAAAGTAACACCAGGTTGAAAGAAAAAATGTTCTATCTCAAGGCCTAGGAGATCAGAGATGATAACTTGTTGAGAACATACAGCACCTTCGAGTCTGTTACCACAACCTTGAATAGTTGCACTTGGCCTGGTAACTGTCCATAGCTCCAAGGCTGAGAAGAACCTCTTTGCCCAATCCCTTCTCACCTTTCACATTAAGTACACACTTTGTTGCATCACCCAATCGCAGCACACTAACCTGAAATGTCTTAGTTGCAACATTTAGGAAGTGGTTGCAGGAGAAGCCACCAGATAGGTTCTATCTACTTGATGTACTAACCCCCTACATAATGTATATGTAGTCTTCCTTACTAACCAATCCCGATTCATGTTAGGTTTTTGGGTGTATCTGTAACGGTTACCTCTGGTAGCCTGCAGGAGCGCCTAGTCTTCGGATACGTGACTTCCCCCCTGAGGTAGGATGAGATGCGTAATCCAAACCACTCCCTTTCCACTGTCCACAGAATAGCATGATGGCCCAACACACAGTACAGCTGGGAGTGGTTTGGTGAGGTTCCCCAGCTCTGATTGATTTGATTGTGACGTGGCCGGTATGCGGACCTATGAACAAACAAGTGGGGACATTAGCATCTGCTTAACACCTTTCCTCCCACCTCCCTTGTACCTCCCCTAGGATTGCTGGCTGGTAAGGAGATTTGCTCACCTTTTATAATGCAGTTGTGCGCCCCAGCATGTAGCTTAAGCACCAGGTCCAGTTCAGTCACTGGCGAGTTTTGGTCCAGTCCAGCTGCGACACACTTGATGCTTCTGGTAAGGTGAATGTCTCTTACGCGTTTCAAATGTCTTGCTTTGCGAGGCGCGAAGCAGCACGTTCAGTCTTGTTAATTGTGCTGCATGGCGCACAAATTGCGCAATTTTAATGTCTTGTCTTCTTTTTCTTTGCAGATGGTGTTTTTCCAGAATGCAGTTGATGCCGAATGTCAGCGGAGGCTGTCCGGATCGAAAGCAGGTGGATTGCAGAGTTTCATGTAACCAGGATACGGGTAAGCCGGTTTCTTGGGAAGGGCGCAGTGCGCGTATGAAATAAACGCTTCTTACATGTGCTTTCTTTTCCAGGAGTCCGGCGACGGTGAAACGAAACAACACATGAAAACTGGTAAGTATTCTAAGCTAACTGGAAGTCCGATGGGTATCTGGAAGGCAGAAGTCTTACTGCAATGCAGGGATCGAGCAAGCGGTAAGCGTTGCACTGCTTCAGTGTCAGCAGGAAAAACGCTAAGCGCAGGCCGTGGCCCAGGGTGTGGTTTTATAGTCCTGGGCTGCACCCTGTAACACTAGATAACCAGGGATACTTGTGGCATGGGCTGCCTTGGGCCATCTTGGGTTGCATACTGAGTCCCAACCTGGCGGCCATGTTGGTGGAGGCTGCAAGGGCTTGCCAATAGATGCCTACGCCAGCCAGCAACCTTTAGTGTCCATACCGTGCCCGTGTTGCTATGTCCTCCTCCACTATCATGTGGGAGTGTGCACTGTACTCTGCTGGGGGTCATGACAGTATCTTTTTTTTTGTGGCATCAAGCAGCATCAAAACTTGACGACAGACTCGAGATCGGAGCGAGGGTACTAGAGAATGTTGCATTGTTCATGTCTCAATCCCTGTTCATTATTTTTTAATAAAACAGTAACAGGGTAATTCATAGAATTTCGCAGAAAAGTGTCGCAAGCGGCTGGCGCAGAGTGTCCGCATGCGATTGTCTGCGCCAGGCACGTGCGCTAAAACCGATTTCCGCGCACAGCGTATTCATGGATTTTAGGCTCCTAAACCAGCCGTGGTGCAGAGTATCGCAGCGACCCTGCAGCAGCGCCAGTAACGCCCCCAAGAACGCCCTCGCGCAAGGAAAAGCCATCAAAATCGCTAAATCATCGCAAAGGGCTGCGCTAACCCTGGACCAGTTTACAGGGCTGCCAAACAAGGAACGCAAAGCGGGTAACGTGCATATCAGGGGTACGCGTGAAGTTATACACGCGATTAGCCAGGGTACGTGTATTTCAGGGGTGCGCGGGAAGTTCCACACGCAAATAGCCTGGGCGCGTGTATTTCAGGGGTGCGCGGGAAGTTTTACACGCGATTTCAGCAGGGTACGTGTATTTCAGGGGTGCGCGGGAAGTTCCACACGCGAATAGCCTGGGCGCGTGTATTTCAGGGGTGCGCGGGAAGTTTTACATGCGATTTCAGCAGGGTACGTGTATTTCAGGGGTGCGCGGGAAGTTCCACACGCGATTAGGCTGGGTGGGTCCTCACAGGTGTTCCCTGTACACCCTCGACGGCCCCTGCAGGCAGCCCACAAAACAGGGGACTAACCTGCACACCTGCTCATGTCCCCCTGCACCCCCACCCCCCAGCAGTGCCGGGGCAGCCTCCACCAGGCCCCCGCCCATGTCTCCCACCACCCCCACCCCCCAGCAGTGCAGGGGCAGCCTCCACCAGGCCCCCACTCATGTCTCCCACCACCCCCACCCCCCAGCATCCAGGGGCACCCTCCACCAGGCCCCCACTCATGTCTCCCACCACCCCCACCCCCCAGCAGTGCAGGGGCAGCCCCCACCAGGCCCCCACACATGTCTCCCACCACCCCCACCCCCCCAGCCACCAGGGGCACCCTCCACCAGGCCCCCACCCATGTCTCCCACCACCCCCACCCCCCAGTCACCAGGGGCACCCTCCACCAGGCCCCCACTCATGTCTCCCAGCGTGCTACGTGTATTTCAGGGGTGCGCGGGAAGTTCCACACGCGAATAGCCTGGGCGCGTGTATTTCAGGGGTGCGCGGGAAGTTCCACACGCGAATAGCCTGGGCGCGTGTATTTCAGGGGTGCGTGGGAAGTTCCACACGCGAATAGCCTGGGCGCGTGTATTTCAGGGGTTCGCGTGAAGTTATTCACACGATCGGGCCTGGGGGAGCGGGGTACCACTCACCGTCTGCCTTGCGTGTAGAAGAACGCGTAGCCAACACCCGCTGATAAGTAATAGCGTGTGAACCCCAACGGATGGAAAACCCACCACCGCACGAAAAGCACGTACAGAACATAAAGGCACGCGGGATCACCAAGCCCTGCCAGGGCAGCGCCCGTGCGCAAAACGTCACGGACGCGCTTACGCTGTAAGGGCCTTTGGTCCAATGAAATCGCGTACGGGCAACGCCCGTGTGCAAAACGTCACAGACGCGCTTACGCTGTAAGGGCCTTTGGTCCAATGAAATCGCGTACGCGTGCTGACGCGCTTACGCGCTAAGGGCCTTTCCTCGATTTTCACGCTGACGTGCAGGATTTTCACGTGCCAAATCACTCCGTATCAAGCTGGCCACGCGAAAACACACGGAAGACCACGCTCCTGCCCAGAAGGCCGAATTACTGCCCCCCAGTGCCCCGAGCAGCCTCCCACGTGCCATCTGCTGCTGCCTGCCTGCCTGCCTGCCTGCTGCCACCGTGCCCTGCCATTTGGTGCCTGCACATCAGCCATCTGCAGGTGTCCAGTTGCTGTGTCCACCCCTGCTGGAACAGAAGACTCCCGACTCGGATAACATCGCTCCACAGCCCAGTCCCAGGACCCAGTTGCCCACCCACTCCTGCCCCTGGGGTTGCCATGTCGGGCACATCAACATCTGGCACCAGTGGCAACCCCCAGCCAGAGGGGCAGAGGGGCACCAGCTTCACTGCCACTGAAGTTGGTGTCCTGGTGGAGCAAGTCCTGGGGCAGTATGATGCCCTCTTCGGATCGTCCCGCGCCAACAAGGAAGGACGGGACAGGATCTGGGCCGACTGTGTGGTTGCCATCAACGCGGAGGGGGTGGCAACCCGCACCATCCAGAAGGTCAAGAAGCGCTGGGAAGACTTGAGGTCCAGGATCCTCATGAAGGCCCGGCGCCTCGTGGAGGGGGGCCGGGGCCGCATGAGTTCCATCCAGTTGAGGGTCCTGGAACGCGCACACCCAGCGCTCCACGCCCAGGTCCTTGAGAGGGAGACCCGTCTGGAGTTGAGCGGTAAGTGGCCAAGCATTGCTGTGTGAGACAGGGCATGTTGCAGTGTGCTGGTTGTCTGATACTTGCCTGCATGTGTGACATAGGCCATGTACGCATGTATGTGTGCAGGGACATCATGGGAATGCATGTGCGACCTGTAATGTGTGAACCACACAATTGTTGCATGTGTTTGAATGCGACATGGGGAGCCCTGTGCAGATTGCACACATGAGAGTATTCGCGTGAACAGGGATTCTGAGAACAATGATTTCTGAGTGCAGCAGGGTTTGGGATCCTAGGGGATTTGTAATATACATAGAGGTCATTGGATCTGGGCAAGAGAGATTCAATGGGAGTAATGGAGGCAGATGTGTTACAGCCTACAAAAATCTCAGGGATCTCATCCTCCTCTCCTTCTTCCCCGGGATAATAACGCATCTCACCTGGGGTATTTCCCTGAGCAGAACCCTGTGTTCCCCTACCCAGGTGATCCTCCCTCATTCGTACTCCCCCAGGTTTGGGATCTGAGAGCGACAGCCCCTTCCTGGCCACCTGAAAAGGGATTCTCGAGGTCTTCTTGGGAGAATACCCTCAGGGCTTCTCACACCAGCCACCTGACATGCAAGGGCCAATCAACTAGGGTTTATAGGGGTCATCCATAAGGGATACCACTCCAATCATCCAACCAAAAGTACTGATAGGTTTTTCGGGGAAGGGCCTATGTTGTGACAAAAGGGGGCAAAAGAACGGTCCAACATGGGCTTGGGGTCGGTGATTCTGGGAATTTATGAATGTCCTGTATGATCCCTGTCAGTTTGTGCAATAAATGACAGTTCTAACTTTCCCTTGGCTGAGTCCTCTGTTACTGGGATAGGGTTGTTGGACCCTGGGAACTGAATGGGTATGCTCGTAGTAACCCCCAGACCTCTGGCATACCTAAGCCAACAAGTTACTCATGGCTGCCTTAGTACTAGTACTACTAGCCTTCTATTCTATTAGAGCAGCTATGGCACAGTGCAAAAAGACCACAGAGAAGACAATAGGGATACAAATATTACAGGACGTAGGGACAAAAACAGACGGAGAGACGCAGACTTTCGGCATATTGCAGTCACACCTAAGCAATATCCTCTGTTCCCTCCAGGCACTAAGTTCTCATTTCGCCCAGATCCACCCAACTATATGGTAAGGTGGGTGTGGTGCAAGCTTGACGGAGACTGCTGCTATATGACCTGGAGTTTAGACGAACAAGTGAAGTATCAAAGTCACTTGGGAGGAGTGGCGAAGTATGGATCCCAAAGCCACACTTGAACAGGGAAAATGGTCAAAGAAGTGTGTTCAATTTCTTGACCAGAGGGGGGATTCGAGAGGGAGACCTAAACACATTGCACCTATCCCACTCTCATTGAGGCAGCAGAGACATGAAAAGTATACATCGTTCCTGAGCCCCTCGTTCCCATCGTTGATGTATCGCAGGTGTGAGAAACACTATTCACTCAGACAGCCATTCAGATCCTCTCCTGATGACGATGTTGAAGAGACGAGCCTGCAATTGATGGAGCAAGTCGACTGACTGTAACCTCAAAGAAAGCTGATAACGTCACAACTGACATCATGACACAGATGCGTTAGACATGAAGCACATAGGCATCCCTGCATTACGTTACAAAGACACATAGATTAACTGTTGTTAGACACAAACAACATGCTTATGACATACTTAGATAGATGACTGGCTCACTCTTGCTATGCAGAAACCGCAAGTCCCACAAGAATACATATGAACTGCTTGCTGATGTTTAAATGGAACTAACATGGGCAGCCATGTAAATCAAGATGGAAGCCACTATTACATTGAAGGGAATGGAAGGAGCTGAAAGGACTCGAGAATACAGAGAGGAGCTGACAGGCTGATTCCGCTGAAATGTGCAGTCCAGACTTCCAGTGCAGCCACTGTGCATAGCATTGTCAAGGACACACAGAGGGAAGGTTTCAAGTTAACAGAAGAGATAGGGCAGCTGAAAGAATACAAGCTGAAAATCTTCATAAATGCAAGCAGAAGAAATTAAGTTTGTTGTCCCTGCACACGTGATCTGAACCTGGGACGCGGGGCCTATACATTTGAGCAGGCTAAGGTTGCTGTTCCCATCCAACCGAAGGCAGAATGATGCAAAAGTAATAGCAGGTTCAAAGCCGAATGTTCTGTCTCAAGGCCTACGAGATCAGAGATGGTAACTTTTTGAGAATATGAAACACCTTCGGGGCCGTTCCCACCACCTTGAATAGTTGCACTTGGCCTGGTAATTGTCCGAAGCTCCAAGGCTGAGAAGACACTCCTTGCACAATCCCGACTCACTTTTCACATTAAGGTCACACTGTGTTGCATCGCCCAATCGCAGCACACTAACCTGAAATGTCTTAGATGCAACATTTAGCAGGTGGTCGCAGGAGAAGACACTAGATATGGTCTATCTAATCGAAGTACTAACCCCAGGGCTCAAGTCGAGGGTACACGCGGGGGGACAGAGTCCCCGCACTTTATTCAGAGGGTGGACTCAGTCCCCCCAGCTAAAATGAGAAACATTGAATGTCCTCTTTGAATTTATGAATTAACGCCGACCTCAGGGATGAGACCTCGTGGATCAAACAGCAGTCCGCAGATTTGTAGGCCGGGGACGTCATGACTGCACTATATAACCTGATGAAAAATAAAACAGCTAAAGGTGAAATGTCCCATATCACTACTGCAGGACTCAGAGAAAACATTTGTATTGGTTATTGGCGTTTAAAACATGCACACCTTTTAAAGTTTCCAAAAACACTATAATAAGAAAATATCCTCTCCTGGTTTTGTGTGTGTGTGTGTGTGGATTTTATGAATGTCATTCGTCCTGTTCAATTTGGGTGGTTATGCAAAGCCAATTTAATGAAATGTGCGTATTTCACCAGGATATGCTAATTGTTGGCGACGTCACATCCCATTGCGTTTGTTGATGAGTCCCCCTGTTATAATGTGAAGGTTAATAGAACTTCGCATACTGTGGTTCGGTGGCGGGTTCCTCAAGCTGAGATTCGATGTGAGACTCAGCTGGAGGAAGGCGGACGGCGGACGCAGTGGGGAACTCCCCTTTACGAATAAACAAAATAACGAACTGAATCCAGATGCATGTTTACTTTATTTACAAGAACATACATAACAAGTGGCGACGAGGAGGCCGCCTGTTTCACACGAAGGAGAGTTCCGGAGGCACGATTATGTAAGGAGCGGGCGGCCAGAACCATCAACTACTGATAATACGGGCGATACAACAAAGTAATAAGAAGAACCCTGATCAAACCAAGGTACACCATAAGAATATGCCAATTTGGAAAGAAAAAGAAGTACTAAGAAGGTAAAATAACTAGTACAGCTACGTGAATACCTGGCAACGAAGCGGAGCATTTTTTGAAACGTGTATAAGCTTCGGTTGATGAAACCATACGCGCACAATACGAAGCACGGCGTGACGTACTTAGAGTAAAGGACCTTGCAGCGTCCTGTACGTGCCGCCATTTTTGGGACATAGTAACTGAAAAAAAAAGCGGTGTGTTTCAACAACGCATAGTTACGTTATGTCTGCATGAGTTGAAACTACGTTAGACAACTGGAAGACGCATTATAGCAAATATACAATAATAATACGAATTCCCAGTCTGCCAATACACAAAGAAGTAGTTATGTAACAGGATATTCGTTTGTCAAACGAACTGATCTGGCTGCTATACTACATTGATGCAAGTGGGTTAACCACATTGGTAGGCAGAACACATTCATCACCACAGACTTCCAACTGGCTCATGACTAAGTACATATGTGGAAATTGCACATACTATATGCAAAGATAAAGCAATAAAAAGAAATTATAAAAAAAAAAAGGAAAAAAAAGGGCATTTCTAATATTCTACCATGCAAAGCATAGTAGCACCTGAGAAGTTCTTGGCACAACCTGGGACTCCAACCTTATCGTGGGAACAATGGTTAGACAATTTCCAGGTCTACATGAGGGCCATTGGCGGCGCAAAGTTCAGTGATGATTCAAAGGAGGCCACTTTACTCAGTTGTATTTGGGCTGAAGCCTTAAGAATATTTCGGACGTTACCTGATGGTGGTGATACTGCAAGTGGTTCTGGTGATTCCACATCCAGTTCAAGGAAATACGATATTGCCTTGTTGAAATTGAACAAACATTTTGGAAATAAGACTAATGTGGTGTTAGAAAGATACAGGTTTTTCACCAGGAGACAACTCAAAAATGAGTCCATTGACATGTATGTCGCAGCGTTACGAGGTCTCATAGCTACATGTGAATTTACTGGGTTAACAAATGAATATTTGAGAGATCAGATTGTTCTTCATGTTGCTGATCCTAAAATACAACAAAGACTTTGGCAGGCGAAGAATCCGTCTTTGGAACAGACTTTGGATATTGCACGCTCCATTGAGTTGGGTGACAAATGCATGCGAGAAGTGCAAAGTAAACAAGAAATGTTCGACAAAGGCCCTATTCAAGCTGTAGTAAGTGATGAAATGAATAAATATGAAGAGACATTGATTGCCATGGTAAAAAAGTTTGCAAGGTCAGATCTAAACAAGGGCATCAGACAAAGTAAGGAGATGCAACCATGGAATCAAGGCAACTGCGGTAGGTGTGGTTGGCACAAACATGTGAATCCAGATAGAGACTGTCCAGCCAACGGTGTGGAGTGTTTCAAGTGTGGCCAGATGGGTCACTACGGAAAAATGTGTAGAAATATCAGAGGAAGAGGAAGGAATTTCATGCGGGGGAGTGGCAACAGGGGTTATCGCCAGTCTACCAGGAGCAACATGATGGGAGTGAGAGCCGTGGAAATGACACATGGTTCTGATGATGCAGTAGCAGTCACCAAAGAAATGGATGATGTGGTGCAAATTTTAACTCTTTCGTCTAAAGAAAATAATATTGACTCCTGGGTACAAATGTCTATTGATGGGATTACCATAGAAGTAATGGTGGATACAGGATCCCCATATACCATAGTGGATGAAAACACGTTCCATAGAATCCTTAAAAAAAACGTGAGGATCTATGTCTCAGCAGAGTCAAAGCAACGGGCTACGGCAAGTCTCCCATTGACATTCTCGGTTATGTGTGGGTCCAGTTGGCTTTTGAAGGGAGACAAACATATTGCAAGTTATATGTTGCCCGCAAAGGGTTTGCTATAGTCGGCTGGTGGGAACAAGCGGCTTTGAAAATCAGGATCCATCCGGGGGAAAACATTCCCATCATGAGTGTCACAGATAAGTGCTGCAATTCAGATGCCAGTTTGGTGCAGTCTTTTCCAGATGTATTCAATAACCATATAGGTTTGCTCAAGGGTTTTAAGCATCGCATTGTTCTGAAAAAAGGAGCAAAGCCCGTTGTACATAAATTAAGGAACATACCAGTTGGTACCCGTGAACCTTTGAAGAAGGAGTTAGAAAGACTGTGTTCTCAAGACATTATTGAGCCTATAGAGAGCTCTGAATGGTTGTCCCCTATTGTGATTGTGAGGAAGCCAGGGGGAGAAATTTGCATGTGTGTGGACTTAAGAGATTTGAACAACAATATATGGGTCGATCGCCACCCCCTACCTAACATAGGAGAGATGCTCTCCACTATGGAACCAGCTAGATACTTCACCACACTTGATTTATCCTCTGCATACCACCAAGTGGTGTTGGAAAAAGAGTCTAGGCACCTCACATCTTTCATAACCCCTTTGGGTGCTTTTCGCTTTAAAAGGATGCCATTTGGATTAGCATCCGCAGCTGCTGTATTCCAAAGATTGATGCAGTACCTTTTTGAAGGCTTAAGGGGTGTCTATTTTTTTCAAGATGACATTCTGATATCAGCTGTATCAGAAGAAGACCATGATGCCAAACTTGTAGGTGTTCTACAGATTTTACAACAAAAAGGACTCACATTAAAAATACAAAAATGTAGAATTAAAAGGAAGGAAGTAACATATCTGGGCCATAGTATTGATGCAGAAGGGATAAGGCCTAAAGAAAGTATTGTAGATACGATACTGAAAATGCCTGACCCATCTAATAAGGATCAATTGAGGAGCTTAATGGGATTAACAGAATATTACTCCAAATTTATTGATCACTATACACACAGGACGAGCCACATGAGGAGCTTGATGAAGAAGGGTGTGAGTTTTGATTGGTCACATGAATGCAGGCGAGAACTGCAAGACATCAAAATGTCAATAAACAGGGCCCCTGTTTTGAAGATGTTTGATTGCAGAGCCAAGTCCATTATATCAGTTGATGCAAGTAATGTGGGCTTAGGAGGTGTGTTGGAACAAGTTCAACATGGAACAAATGTCCCGATTGCTTTTGCCTCTAGGACACTAAAGGATGCGGAGAAAAATTATTCCACAATTGAAAGAGAGGCTCTGGCAGTGATGTGGATCTTAGAACACTTTAAAGGGTTGATTTGGGGAAGCCCCATTGAAATTAAAACGGATCACAAGCCTCTCATACACATTCTAAGTCCCAAGAATTCGCATTTAATGTCTCCTCGCATCAGAAGGTGGATTCTAATTATAATGCAATACAATCTCACGGTTAGTTTTACCCCTGGCAAAAGGAACAGAGTTGCTGACTGCTTATCCCGCCTGCCATGTTCCACAACTCATGAAGTGGCCAAGGAAGAGGAGATGGAAATGGATTGTGTGATAGCACAAATACACCCCAGTTTTTCCAAAGAAGAATGGGTCAAGGCTAGCGAGAGGGATGATGAGCAAGAGCAACTTAGAGGGGCAATTAAAAGTGATTGGAGAGAAGTAACAGAAAGCATTGTTCCTTGGGAAGGTAAGAAAGATGAAATGTCTTGCGATGAAGTGTGTATATACCGTGGAGATCGTATAGTTCCACCTTCGGGTTTAAGAGAGAAGATAATGGAAATAGCACATGAGGGGCATATAGGAAGAAACTTGACTAAAAGAAGAGTCAGAGAGACATTTTGGTGGCCCAATATATGGAGTGATCTAGAAAACATTGTAAAAGAATGCTCTGCATGCGCAGTGAGCGACAAAGGTAAAGCGACTAGAGCCACACCGTTACAGCCTATAATGATACCAGACTCAGTGTGGACGAAGTTGGCCGTTGATATTTCGGGCCCATTTGAAATATTAGAACCCCACAAAATCTATATCATTGTGTTGATGGTTTACACTTCAAAGTGGGTGGAATGTGGCATAATGGAAGAGTCAGTTTCAGCAATGAAGGTTAAAACATTTCTGGAAGAAATTTTTAAAAGAGATGATATCGGACAATGGTGCACAATTTATGTCAATAGAGGTGCAGAAGTTTCTCAAAGAAAGGGCTATTAAGCACAGAACCACAGCTCTATACCATCCCATAGGGAACGGGTTGGTGGAAAGGATGAACCGCTTTATTAAAGATACCATTCAACGGGCTGTAGCTAACAACTTGCCCTGGAGAGAGACTCTTAAAGAAGCTTTGGTAACTTATAGAGTCACGCCACATTCTACGACGGAGGAAGAGCCATTTACTATGATGAGGGGAAGAGTTGCTACAAATAGATTGAGACCAGCCTGGCCACCGTTGAAGAAGAATAAATCTGTGGACATGGATGCAGTGGTCAGGAGAGTAAAAGATAAACAAGAGAAATACAAAAAATATTATGATAGACAGAAGCATGTGAAGGAGATGAAGATCGAGGTGGGTGACTGGATCAGAGTGAAAGAACCCAGGAGAGTTTTGAAAGGAGAATCTAAATATCGTTATCCACAAAGAGTGGTGAACTGTTCAAATAAATCTGTAACACTAGAAGATGGTAGTAAGCGGTCATGTGATGATATTATTGTTACAGATAGAAAAGCGAAACAGATGATGGATGACAACAACACGGTGGAGAGGAAAGATATGATGGAGAAAGAAGGATCTGCATCACTCAAAACTGCATACCATAGTGACCTGATGAACAATGATGTCCCTGGTTTGGGATCCAGGAGAAGAGTGCCACGGATGAAAGAAGACTTCATTTATTATTATTGAACAGGTTACATATAGACCAATGTAACTTAATGAAGATGAGACAACGTGTATCCTTTCACTTGCAGATTTCTTTGTTTGTGATTCTGCATTTTATGTTTTGTTTTGTTTTTGTTTCCAATTCCCCATTTCCTCTGTATGTAGTTATTGTAATTGTGTTAAGGGGGGGAGATGTTATAATGTGAAGGTTAATAGAACTTCGCATACTGTGGTTCGGTGGCGCGTTCCTCAAGCTGAGATTCGATGTGAGACTCAGCTGGAGGAAGGCGGACGGCGGACGCAGTGGGGAACTCTCCTTTACGAATAAACAAAATAACGAACTGAATCCAGATGTATGTTTACTTTATTTACAAGAACATACATAACACTTTCATTTTTAGGACTTCACCCCTCACTAAACCCCTACATAATCTATAGGTAGTCTACCTTACTGTGGTGTCAGGTGTACAACAGGAGACCAAGGTCACGTGATGAGAGCGGGGAGACTAATAAAGGAATCACCGGAAATACGTCAGTCTGGGTTTATGCAGCCTACCAGAGAGTCGTGTGTTTATTCTCCGGTGCTGCACTGGTGAGGCCCGCGCAGGCCTGTGCACACACCCCGACCTCCCGAGTCTTCGGAGGTCAGATACAGTCCAAATCAGAACACTCGAGACGAGGACTATGGATCCTCGTGTGTGCGCACCCACGTGTCCGATGAAACGACACGAACGCTGCATCATTCTCGCCGGGCATTCCATACGTCGTTAAAGAAAGAAAGAAGCAAGTCATCACTGCCATCCTCCAGTTGCATCCGGAGTATTGAACCATTTCACTTTCACTGCTACGCCCAGTCTGATCCCAACGTTTCACCTTCAAAGACAGAGAGTGGTAAGCAACATTTTTCATCGCTATGCACAAAGGAGCCAGAATTCCAATGGCAACAGCCCTACTAAGCTAATACGGCAGCCACCTGATAACCCAGCCTACAAAGTGCATAGGAACAGTCACCACTGGGCACATTTTTCTGTAGTATCACAGCCGACAGGCACCCAACAGTTGTGAGTGAGGGAACTGTCAGTAATCCCTCATGGCAGGGGTGTATCAACTGAAGGGGCACACATGCCACCACGTGCTGGAATACACACAAGACGAGCAGCTCCAGTGCGGGATAGTGCGGGAAACAGTGCAAATCACCATTTTCAAGCACAGAATAAGTAGCGAACATGACCAGCCCAAATGTTAGCCCTGCAAGAGCAGGAAACAGCGCTGCTGACAGGAGGAGCAGCGTTTTCAACCCCGACAGACAAGATTCCTTACACACCACACTCATGGGGCCATTTGACCCTTGCGCCACAGGAGCTGCGCTTCGGTGGGGCATTTGGCTGCAACAGTTCGAACTGCACCTAGAAGCAAGGGACGTCAACGAAGGAAAAATGAAGCACACACTCCTCTTCCTGAACATTGGTGCAGCAGCGTTGCGTCTATTTAACACGCTCGCCAACAATGGAGCTGCTGATGATTACAACACAGCGAAGCTGGCATTAACCAACAAATATAAACCAGACCTCAAACCAGACTATGAGAGGTTCCATTTCTGTATGGCCCGCCAATGACATAAGGAGACCATTGATGATTTCCATGCCAGACTGAGAGAACTAGCCGTGGGGTGCGAGTTCCCCGATGAAGAATTTGCGATCCGCCTTCAAGTCATAAATGGACTGTCATCGGAGAAGCTACGAAGGGCCATTTTGTCGGAGAAAAATATCCCACTAATTCACATACTAGAGATGGGACAGCTGCGAGAAAGCACAGACGACCAAGTGTCAGTAATGGAAGCCACGATCCAGCGACTACCGCTAGACAACCCCCGAAAGGGTGAGGAATTTGCATTCATCAAGAGGCGCCAGGCCAATCAGTCACAAGAGGAGAAACGCCCCAACTACTCAAAACCCAATCGCACACAAGGGCGAAATGACACGTGCAAATGGTGTGGTGGCCCATGGCACCGTGGCGAGCCATGCCCTGCATGGGGTGTGACATGCCGCAAATGCAAACTACCAAAGCACTTTGCGGCTTTGTGCCTCAACCCCTCTGGCCCGAGGGATGGGACCCAACAACAACAACAACACCGAAGAGACTCTATGCAACGCAAACTTTCCCGCCAACCAAGAGGAAGAGGAAGAGCAAGAGCAGTAAACAGCACACAAAGATCACCTAGCAGCAGTGAAAGCGAAGAGTCATCAGTCGAAAGTGCATCCCCAGACAGACGCGGAAAATACAGACAGAAAAGATTGAGCAAGAAAGAACAAAGTGTGCACATGATATCCACTCTAAAATCACATGCAACAAAAAACAGGAAGGTGAAGAGTCAGAAGAAATGACCATCCTGCACCATCATATTGGATGGAAACCCCATGAAGGTAGTCATCGACACAGCGACAACCGTCAATGTTATGCCAGCGTGCTTACAGTCAACAAGCTCAACCCAAAACCAACACTCCAAGACAAGAGAGTACAACTGTTCGCATATGGCTGCAAGAAGCCACTACCGGTGCAAGGGTCATTCCTAACCAACCTGCCATACGACAACACCTCATGTCGAACGAGAATATATGTAGTTGATGCAGGCCTTACGATGCTACTGCACTGCCGTCCAGCAGAAAAACTGTGCCTGATCCAGTTCGCCTTCAGCCTCCAGCCAACAGAAATTGAATACCTCCTCAAAAACCATCACCGAGTGTTCCAAGGTAATGGATGCCTCGGTGGCAGAACTATCAAGCTCCATATTGACCCGACGATAGAGCCAAAAGCGCTTTGACATCGCCGGGTCCCTTTTCATATGAGAGAGATGGTTGAAAAGGAGCTAGAGAAATTGGAGAAGTCTGGAATCATTGAAAAAACATCAGGGCCAAACCCATGGGTGTCACTGATGGTCGCACAAAAGCCAAGGCAGCCAAATGCCGTAAGAATCTGCATAGACCTGAGGCTACCCAACGTGGCTATCGGAAGTGAGCAACACGTGACACCCACCATCGATGAGTTAATCGTCGACCTAACATGGGCCAGGGTTTTCAGCAAGTTTGACTTCAGGTCTGGTTATCACGAGCTGCGTCTAGATAAAGAATCAAGATACACAACGACATTCTCTTCCCATACAGGCCTACAAAGGTACAAACGTTTGAACTTTGGCATATCCTCAGCAGCTGAGATATTCCAAAATGAGATCAGAAGAGTTCTGAACGCCCTGGAAGGAACAACTAACATAAGCAACGACATCATCGTCTATGGAGCTACCACCAGCGAACACCATGAGTGACTTGCAGCAGTGCTAGAGTGGCTGGAAGAAGCCGGGCTCAAGTTGAATTCTGAAAAATGTGAGTTCTGCAAAGAAGAGCTCAGTTTCTTCAGGTATGTTTTTAACTCCAATGGAGTGTCACCAGACCTGGCCAAAGTAAGGGACATAAAGAGCATCAAAGCCCCAACTTCGGCAACCGAGGTGAGAAGCTTCATGGGCATGGCAACCTATTGTGCAAGCTTTATTCCTGACCTTGCCACACTTGCAAGCCAGCCCCCTGCGAGAGCTAACAAAAAAGGACAAGAAGTGGGAATGGACAACACAACAAGCATTTCAGCAAAAAAAAGACTTGCTGTCCAGCACCACAACAATGGCATTCCTCAACGTAGAACGATCAACTGAGCTCTTGGTAGACGCCAGCCCTATGGGATTAGGAGCTGTCCTCACGCAGGTGGACAGATACGGCAGTATCCACCCCATAGCATTTGCCAGCCGTGCACTGACAAAAACACAGCAGAATGATGCGCACATCGAGAAGGAGGCACTGGCAATTCTCTGGGGCTGCCGTCACTTCAGGGTATACTTGCTAGGTCAGCCGGCAAAAGTATTCACTGACCATAAGCCACTAATCTGCATCATCAAAGGGTCCGCGCCACACCCCCCGGCGATGCTGGAAAAGTGAATGCTACAGCTACAACCTTTCAACATCGAGGTGGAATATGGAGCCGGAGCGGACTATCCTGCGGAGTACCTTTCCCGCCAACCGCGCCCCGCCACGAAGCTTGAAGAACAACATGCAACAGAAACAGAAGAACAGATGTGCCATGTCATTGCATGAGCACGGCCGCGATCGCTCACGCTGCAAGAGATAGCGTACAAAACAAAAACAGACGCCTGCCTACTACGAACCATCCAAGCAGTCCAGTCGGGAGACTGGATGAACTACCTGACAGCAGTTGCGCAGTGCACACAAACAGTCTAAGAAAAACTGCAAGCATTATTTGGGACTCGCCATGAGCTTACAATATCTAGTGAAGGCGTTCTGCTAAAAAGACACTGAATCATCCTACCAAGTATGCTGGAAGAAAGGGTGCTGAGGTTAGCGCACAGAGGCCACCAAAGCATAGTAAAAACGCAGTCATACTTAAAATCTAGAATGTGGATGCCCCGAATGCATCAACGTGCGATAAGCCTGGTTGAGTCATGCACAGCATGTCAATCGTCAAGGAGGCTAGCAGCACCAGAACCAATAATCAGCGCCCCACGAAGCAACACAAGATGGAAATTGGCAAGCATAGACTTCTGTAACATTGCCAGAGAGGGGCACCTCCTGGTCCTGGTTGATGAGTTCAGCCGCTACCCAGAAGTCGAGCATGTAAGATCTCCTAATGTGGAATCTGTAATCACGGCACTCGAAAAAGTATTTGCAGTGCACGGGATACCTGCCAAACTAAAGAGCGACAACAGCCCACCGTTTTCCAGCCAAGAACTAAAACAATTCCTCCAGGACCAACGCATCAAGCACAAGAAAATCACTCCCTACTGGCTGCAGGCCAATGGTGACGGAGCACGTTTCATGGGGTCCCAGAATAAGGTCATACGCTTTACACTTGAACACAACCAACCATGGCGGGCAGTCGTATACTGGTTCCTATGGACCCACCGACAAACTCTGCACATGTCAACAGGCGTGAGCCCTGCAGCACTCATGTTCGCGCTACCGATCCAAACAGAGCTCCCTATGCACCCGAGCTGGGTAACCCCAGATCCCGACATACCCCTCATCGAAGGAACCAGCAAGAGAGCCAAGCACGCCATGCCCGGCTCAGAGAGCTCCAACCAGGAGACACTGTGCTAGTAAAGACCAGGGCACCCCAAAAGAAAATGATGCTGAATTTTTAGTCCCGCCCATGGACAGTTCGAGACACCAGACACAGCATGATAACTGCTACCAAAGTAGTGACCAGGAATGTGTCCCACTTCTGGAAGCTTCCGGGAACAATGTGGAAAGAACAACCCGAACACCAGTCGGCAAGCGATGATCTGCCAACAAGACACGAGGCCGCAGAGCAGGATGTAGAGGACTCCTCATCCCAAATGGCCAGTGAACAGCTTCCTCAATTAGACATGACAACCCCAAGCTCGCCCACAACGGAAGAGACTGAGAGGGCCCATCCTCAATACCAGCTGAGAGAAAGGCCAAAACCATCCTCCTGTCTCCATGGGTACGTCCTGCAGGGGATATACCACAGGAGGAGCGAAGCAAAAATACGCCAGTAAGAGGCTATGGGCCTCATTACGACCCAGACGGTAAGGGGTTAACGGCGCCGTAAAAGGTGGCGGTGCCGTTAACCCCTTACCGCCTAATTACGAGGTCCCTTTGCAGGTCCCGACCTTAACGGCTGGTTTTTACCAGGATTGGATTGGACCCGCAAAGGGACCTTGGACCTTGGAGGTATTTACGGTACCGCAATTTGCGGTACCGTAACTACCGCCTTCCCCATTTCCATTGAGCCCTATGGGGGCAAAAATGGGAATGGGGAAGGGCCAATGGTGAATGGGGAATTACCGGCCCGCCAACCTTGGAATGGGGTGGTAATTCTGCCATTCACCATGGTGCAATCGGTAAAATACTGGCAGCAACCCTGGCGCTGCTAGCGCCATGGTTACCGCCTGGGTTGTAATGACCCCCGATGTGTTTGGAGTTCTGTTATTTAGCATTCTAAGTTTGGGAGGAATGTGGTGTCACGTGTATAACGGGAGACCGGGGTCACGTGATGAGGGCGGGGATACTAATAAAGGAATCACCGGAATTACGTCAGTCTGGGTTTATGCAGCCTACCAGAGAGTCGTGTGTTTATTCTCCTGCGCTGCGCTGGTGAGGCCCGCGTGGGTCTGTGCACACACCCCGACCTCCTGAGTCACCGGAGGTCGGATACATTCCAAATCAGAACACTTACTAACCAATCCTGGTTCCCGTTAGGTTTTTGGGTGTATCTTTATTTTTGTGACGCCACGCAGCATCAAAACTGGACGACAGACTCGAGATCAGAGAGAGAGAGTACTGGAGAATGATGCATTGTTCATGTCTCAATCCCTGTTATTATTTATTAATAAAACAGTAAAACTTTTGTCATATGGCTGTACTCTATGGTTTTTGGCGCTGGGGATTTCCTCGGCCCAGTTCCTTTTGCTGGTAATCAGAAAGATTAATAATTCCCCTGCCTTACTTCACTGCATAAAGCACTACCCAGCCCAGTGGTTGAAGCGGTTGGGAGCGGTGCTCGTCAACTTTGTTTTAATTAAGTTTTACTGTTCCTATACTTTCATTTTAAAAAGAAACCCTTTCCGGAATGGTTTCATTTTAAAATAAACGTGTAGGAAGCAGTTGAAACTTGCACTTTGAGTGAACTGCACTGAACGTTCCCTTAAACAGCAGGTAAATGTGGTCAGGGGTTTGCATTGTGCGGGGGAGGGTGTGTGGTGATGGGGTTTGAGGGCAGTGGGTGTGGGCCAGCAGGGAGCATAGTTCCACTACTTCTTTTCGCACACTTCGACCACTGACCCAGCCCCACCCGTAGCCTTCCCAGTCCCCATTCTCCATAGTCCCAAACAAATACTTACCTGTTTTCACCGCCACCAAGATATTTTGGTGGAGTAAATTACCAGATGTAATTTACTTTAACGAAGAAACAACAGTTAACGCATACTGAATGCATCTGTCCTGTTAGGCAGTGCGAGAGAAGGCGGTTCTTGAAACTAACGTGTACAAAATCACACCCGTAGTATTAAAGAGACCCTTTTCCTTTGATATACACACAGACCAACAAACGTGTTCACTCACAAGCTTGACATTTTCTATTAATATAGGGCTCAAGAAGAAAAATGCGCCGTGTATGTGTCCCTTCCAGACGGCGCATGTGCTGTGGGCACAAAGCGCCAGACGTCCTGTCAGGTACAACGTGCTTCTGGAAGTCCTTCTGTGTCTAAACAGTTACAATGTAGCTTTGCGGGATGGCTTACAGAAATAGCTCCAGGCTGTCACTTCATACCTTACTGGATTATCTTGTTACACTGAAGCAGTAACAATGGCTTGGCACAGCCCTTGTATCTTTTAGGTTGATGCCTTTACATTTCAGCCTGCCCTGTCTGGGGATAACCGAGGTTCTTTGTGTAAAAGCAGGCTATTGCTAATGTTTAAAACAAGCACTGGCAAAGCCAATAGTTTTGGCGTTTACTGCTGTTCTTTGCATTTTGCATTTATAGGCACCACAGTGAGAGGGAGAGGATACGAAATACATAGAGAGTGTGACTGGAACGATCAGAGGGGGTAGGGTGGGTGGGTGTCAGAATACAATATAAGTGGTAGGGTGGGTGGAGTAGAGAGACAGGAATGGGTGGGGTAGAGGGTGGGGCTAGGGTGGGGGAAGAGAGAATTGGGGCAGAGTGGGTGAGGGTAGAGAGTGTGGGTGGGGGTAGAGAGCGTAGGGGTAGTGTGGGTGTGGGTAGAGAAAGTGGGTGGGGGTAGAGTGAGTGGCAGTAGAGAGTGGGGGTAGAGAAAGTTGGGGTTTGTTGATAGAGGGAGTGTGGGATGGGCATAGAGGGAGTGGGTGGGTGGGACAGAGAGAGTGGGGTTGTTGGTAGTTGGTTGTTGAAGATAAAATGAAGAACAAAGCTGCCTCCTGAGGCAGTAGCCCAAGTTAACGCAAACAAAACCCAAACAGTACATGTGAAAAGCTCACAGGCCATTGGGTTTTAAGTGGGACCGCAATAAAGAAGGTTAGAGACTAGATGTATTTTGGTTTTTATATTTCAAGCAACCAAAATAAGGGGACTATTACTCATTATTTTGAACATTTAATGGAACCCATGATTTCACAGATGTTATATATTAAGAATAGATACTGTACATTTTCTTTTATTCAACTAATTAAATACTATGCTGGTAAAGTAATAACGAAACTAATTTATGGTATCGAAAAAAATCAGAATTGGGCAATGAATGTTTTGGAAAAATTGGAAAGTGTTTTATGGAGGCAGATTTTGGGAATTTCTAGTGCAACACGATTTTATTAGTTAACGCCCAGTGGAAAATCTTATCCTTTAACTATAAATGTTTTGTTCCCGGGTCACTTCTGGTGTATACCGATTTGAATATGGTCATGGGTCCAAGTAAAGAAAAAGTACTGAATGATTTTGCTGATTATTGTAAAGAAATTGTACATGTAATTGGCAGAACTAAGAAGGACCTGATGGGCGCTTTATAAAGTGGACTGGTGTAACACGATTGATAAGGTCCACAGTTATCAAAGCTTACAAAACCTTAAACATGAACACAAGTGTATGGGAATCATAGGTCCACATTCGAAGCTTTTTCCATGTCCAAGCTCCGTCTTGATTTTGTGAGATTTCACTGGAACCAGTATAAATAAGACACAGGAAATGTGTTAAGATACAAAGTAATCGGTCCTAAAAGCACTCATTGTCGTTTCTGTCAAGATCAAGAGACTTTAGAAACTATCAAGCCCTTACCTTTACATTGTGATCAATTGGTAATAGTTTTTTTTGGCACTTATTTTAAATTACAGATTTTGGATTATGATGCATTTTTGAAGAATTGTTTGAGTGGAACTCCCGTTTCGCTTGCTCCAGCTGTTGTGTTTTTTTTTAAACAGTACCTAATCCCCGCACTATCGTGAGTGGGGGTTTAGATTCTTTTAAAGACAAGGAGGTGAGTATTATGCAAAACAATCTTTACTACTGACACATAGCAACTTTTGTAAAACCAAAAAAAAACAAAAAACGGACATACACAGTATCTCATAAGAACACACAGGGCAGAAACCCAGTCCAAGATGGGGCTCAGAACTAGCCCATGTAACCAATGAGGAAGGATCCACCCCCATAAAAGTCCCTTCCTCTAAACAAAATTCCTCTTCTGAAGCTGCAATCTGACGCCATAGCAAGCGAATCAGCCAAGGTCAACAATCCAACTGAAGAACAGCTCAGCCATCTTCTTAAGGCGTGACATCCAGAGATCTTTCACCAGACCAACTCCTTGAAACTCCTCAACCCGAAGCTGTAAATGAGAAATAAATTAGCAACGGGTGGGGGGGTGGGATAATACTCGCCTCCTTGTCTTTAATAGAATCTAAACCCCCACTCACGATAGTGCGGGGGATTAGGTATTCTATGGCATGACAAGGAGGCTCATATTATGCAAGTTCAAAGCCCTTGCATCACATAAAAAACTACATGATCAATACGTTTATGATATAATGTTTTAAAAGTAGACTTCCTGGACCAGTCAGCTGCTTTTAAAATCTGCTCTAAACCTCCCCCAAGGAAGGCCGCTTTCGAGGCCATAGCTTCCCTTACAGAGTGAGCCCCAAAGGAAGCAATGTCAATCACAGCTTCTTCCATAACCCACCTAACCCATCTAGCCAAAGTAGCTGAGGACACCGCCTTATAGGGTTTCCGGTAGGAAATAAGCAGCTGAGAGGTACCTGGGGGGAGGAGGCCTTCTGTCTTTGGCTCAAACACTTCAAACACTGCACCACACATAACTTAACTTTCTCATGAAACGCAGGATAACAAATAGAAGAAATAATGCACTTAGATCTTTTGGACACAAAGAAAGTCACCCCTTGAGGAGAGAAAATATTGTTGTCCACGTCAATAGCCCTGATGTCAGACACCCCCTTAATGGAAACAAGACAGAGAAGAATGGCCAGCTTTGAAAAAAGTTGTTGTAAAGCTAAATCCTGATTATGAGGCCAAGCGAGGAATACATTCAGAACTTTAGTAACATCCCAAAGAACTGAATATCTGGCTTTATGAGGAACCTTAACTCTGATAGACTTAAGGGCTTTTCTTACAAGGAAATGCTTTCCAACCGGTTCCCCTTTAACCAAAACATGGCCGGCCGAGATCGCCGATTTGAACCCATTAATTGTCCTATAAGCTTTGCCCTCCTTGAACAATTCAACCAAGAAATTAACTATGTCTACTGGAGGTGCAGAAATGGGATTGAGGTGTCTAGCCACACACCAGCTAACCCAGCAACTCCATGCTGAGGAATACCCCGCCTTGGTGGAGGATGCCCAGGAATATTTGATGACATTAATAGAGTCCTGCGAAAGGCATCTGAGGCACCAGGAAGAGCTGAAATCTTCCAGGCCATAAGGGAGAGATGTCCTTGAAGGACCAGGTCATGAGGGAGATCCGCCGGATCCGTGAGGAGCCGAGGGTGGAGAGGGAGAAGATGGATATTTACAAGTAACTCCAGGAGAGCAGGAATCCACACCTGAGAGGGTCAAAACGGGGTCACTATTACCAAAGTAGAAAACTGCATGCATACCTGTACCAGGACCCTGGCTATCATGGTGAATGGAGGAAAAGCATAAGACAGAGAACATGTTCAATCCTGGAGAAACGCATCTGTTGCCAGCGCTAGGGGATCCAGCCTCCCACTGTAAAACCGAGGAACCTGACAGTTGAGAGGAAAAGGTCTACCTGAATGGGACCCAAAGAAACTGAATCAAGGCAAAAACCTCCTTGTTCAGCATCCAATCGCTCCTGTCCTGAAGGTAACGGGAATTCCAGTCTGCCACTACATTGCTGGCTCCCAGCAGATACTCCGCCTGCAAAAGAATGTTCCTGTCCGGGCAATAATGCAAAAATTCCCTTGCTAAGTCCGCTAGGGCCTCTGAGCGGGTCCCCCCCAGGTGGTTGATATATTGCACTGCGGAAACATTGTCCATCCGGAGGAGGACACAGCAGTTCCCCTGGTCTTTCAGAAGGCTCTTGACCGCGAAGGAACCCGCCAGCAACTCTAGGCAATTTATATGAAGTAATTTCTCTTTATCGGACCATTTCCCTCCACTGGCAGTCTGACCTATCCTGGCCCCCCAACCGGCTCTGCTGGCATCGGACTCGAGAACCACGTCTGGGGATGGCCCAAAGATCGCTTTGCCATTCCAGGCGTCCATATGCTTGAGCCACCATAGAAGCTCCAACCTGGCTTTGGGAGACAGCACGAGCAACTGAGAATATAACAGACTTTTGCGCAGATGCCTCCCCTTGAGGCGCTGAAGAGCCCTGTAGTGCAGCAGCACCAGAAAGATAGCCTGAATGGAGGCGGACAACATTCCCACGACCCACGCTAACTGCCAGAGAGACATTATCCGCCTTCCTTAAGATAAAGCAAATTTCCTTCCGAATTCTTGTCTGCTGTCTGGGAGAAGGAGGATGCACTGCCTTGAATCTATATTGAAGCCCGGAAACTGGATACATTGAGTAGGACAGAATATGGACTTCTTGGCATTTATTACAAAGCCTACGTTTTGCAGAAGAGAGATAGTCAGATCCAAGTGACTCTACAGAACCTGGAGATCCTGTGCCAGAAGAAGCATGTCGTCTAGGTTAATTTTACTCCGGACCCCTCTGATTGAGGAATGCCATCACCGGCTTTATTAGCTTGGTGAAACACCACGGGGCTGACGACAGACCGAAGGGGAGAGAGGCAAACTGCCAAAAGTGACCCCCCTCCCCAAGAAAACTGGAGAACCTCCTGATGTGGGGGACAGACAGGAACCACCAGGTATGCGTCCTTGAGGTCCAACTTGACCATCCAATCCCTCGGGAGAAGGGTGTCTCTGAGAAGGTGAATGCCCTCTATTTTGAAATGATGGTAAACTACAAACGAGTTCAGGGCTCTGAGATTTATCACAGGGCGAAAGCCCTCCTCGGGTTTTGGAACTAGAAAAATTGTGCTGGTGAACTGGGAGTCCCTGAAGGTGGCCGGAACCACCGCACCCTTGAAAATTAGATCTTGAATCTCCGCATCCACCAGCTTCTGCTTCTCTCGATCGAACACAAGAGGAGGAGGCGGAGAGTGCTGACAGGGAGGGGAGTAGAATTCTATCTGAAAACCCTGAACTGTTTGTAACACCCAAGGATCCGAGGTGAGCCCCTCCCACCGATGAAGAAAACGTGCCAACCTGCCCCCCAAACCTCTGTGGGAAGAAACATTTATGAGACGAAACAATACCTGGAGCGGATCTCGCTCTATTTGCACCTCTGCCATTGCAACCTCTCCACTGCGTTCCACTCTGGGGGTAGAAGGATGTCTGGGAACCTCGAGCAGAGGAAGAGTGATGAGCCCCCCGGGAGGCATACTGCTGCAGGCGGGTAGAGCCTCTGGCCAGAAGAGCGGGCTCTTCCTCGTCCGGCCTTGTCAAAAATTCTAGGCGCAAATACCTTCCGGATGTTTGACTGGGCTTTGTCCAGTGCAGTAAAGGCATGTACATATGCCGAGAGGTCCTTAATAAACTTGTCGCCAAAAAGATTCCCCTGGGCTTTGGGGCCAGCCTCCCCTTCAGCCATATCCTGCATTTTAGGGTCTATGCGCCTAAGGAGAGCTTTGCGCCTCTCTCTAGATATGCTGGTATTGGCATTGCCGAGCAGGCAAAAGGAACGCTTCACCCAGCCCCTAAGTGCCTGGACATCAATATGTGAATCATTAAGAGTGGCCTCCTCTGCCAACTCGAAGATCTGGGTCAAGGGCCCCAACATGTCCAACAGTTTATCTTGACAGCCCCGGAGTGCCCTGTCAATGCTCTTTTTTTGGATCTTTCCCCTTTTGTGACAAGAAAGCCACCATAGATTGATCGGTCACAGGGGTCACAGCCACTTTATCAGGAATGACAGAGCGAGGACATTCAGATCTTAACTTGTTCCTGTCCTCCTTTGGAAGAGGCTTCCTGATCCAATGATGCAGGAACAAGGAAACCGCTGCTGAAGGGCGCCATTCCACCGATCTAGGATGTTGGATGAGAGAGGCGTAAAAAGAAAAGACCCCACTGTCATCCAACAATTGCCCCTGGGTTGCCTGGGATAACCCAACAGAGGAAACCTTCCTTTTACGCTGCTTAGGTGGAGAATCCAAATCCTCAGAAGAATCAGGGGAGGATAAGGGAGTAGAGGTAACCCTAATTGGAGCTGAAGACTGCCTAAAACCCTCCCCAAATTTGCACTTCAAGGCCCTAACAGGGGAATTGGGAGAAGAGAGAGAGTTCTGAACAGGGCTAAGTTGCCCTTGATAAAGTTTAGACTTGGCTGTACACTTTCTGGGCACTACAGAAGGACCCTGATCAGAATTGGGATGATAGTCGGCAATCTTGTTGGTTAACCTATCAAATGCCAAGGCCAAGGTGGAATTTAAATTCAACAGGGCAGAGTCCATAGAGTCCCTAATAGCCCTAGAAAGAGACGGGGTGGAACCAGGGAGGCTTCCCCCAACCCTCCTCATACCCCCCTCTGCCACAGACCTAACCGTTTTCTTAGAAGCAGGCTGAACCTGGGTGCTAGCATCAGCTAAAGGGACCCCCTGCGCCCCTTTAGCTGACTGCATGATCACTTAAATAATGTATAAATATGGCACAATGTACCCCAACAGTATGGGCAATAAACTGAAAAAGGGAGGAGGAAACAGGTGCAGCAGACCAACCAACAGCTCCTTTAGAGCTTTCAACACTGGCCAAGCTGAGCTGGAAACCAAGCATGTTAGGCCTTAGAGACACGGTCACACTGAGCCTGTAAACATGCATGCAACGCACATTTATTATATGCAGAATTAACAATGCAGGAAAAAACACGTGCGTGGGGCGCCGAACAGGCAAACCTTTCATGAAAGCTCCACACGCACGGTATTGAGCTGCAATGCGCTCGAGCCGCTCCCGAGCAGGTGAGCGCTCCACCTAAACAAATATAAACGCCGCCAAGCAGGCCACGTAATGGGGGAAGGAAGGGTGGTCCTGCGCAGGTATCCAGTTAAAATTTCGAATGCACAATTTCGAATGCATTAATGTCGGAAAAAAAAAATATGGAAAAAAGAATTTCGAATATATCTTTTTTTTTATTTTATAGGTGTTTTTTTCGGGTTTAGTTAGTAAAAAAAAGGGTAAATAAAAAAAAAAAACAGAGGGTTGCCACACAAGTCAACCCGAATGAATTTGCGTAGGCTGCACTTAGCACTAGAACGGGCTCCAATCATTGACAGCTCGCTTGCCCTTCTGGCAATCGACTTTGAGAAGGCCTTCGACTCGGTCCGTTGGGACAGCCTCTGGGAGATCATGGAACGCATGGGGTTTGGCGAAGGGTTCCTGGGATGGGTGAAGCTACTGTACACAAACATCCAGGCGGAGATCAGGGTGAACGGGTGGACCTCTCGAACCTTTCACTTGGGCAGAGGCACGCGACAGGGGTGCCCCTTCTCCCCCCTTCTCTTCGCCCTCGCGATTGAGCCGCTGGCCATATGGCTCCGCCAGAGTGCATCCTGGACGGGATTTAGATGGCCGGAGGGACACGAAGACCGAGTCTCCCTGTATGCGGATGACCTCCTGGTATACCTGGGAGAACCCACCCAGACCTGCCCCATTGTAACTCAGATGCTCGTTCGATATGGGGAATTCAGTGGCCTAAGGATCAACTGGAAGAAATCCGTTTTCTTCCCGGTGAAGGGGGGGGCAGACTAACCCTCGGGAATGCCCATACCGCACGGAGCAATCTGGCTTCCGATATCTTGGGATCTGGATAACAACAAACCTTACCAATTATGCCGTACACAATCTCCAACCAATCACTGACCGCTTCTCCAATGACGTACATCATTGGAAACTTCTCCCCCTGACTCTCATGGGCAGAGCTGCACTTTTTAAAATGATGGCCCTCCCGCGATTCCTCTACATCCTTCAAAATGCCCCATTGCAGATCCCAAAATCTGAATTCGATCGGGTGGAGACCCTTCTCAGAGAGCTTCTATGGGGGGGAGGGCAGCCGCGCATAGCCCTAGCCACACTTCAGAGGTCGGTCTGGGAGGGTGGGATGGGAGTACCCCGTCTTCAGACCTATTACTGGGCCTCACAGTTAGGGGTGGTCAATGACCTACTGCACGGAGATCGGGAATTACCCCATATTAGAGCGGACATGGGGACCTTGCATGACACTGATCCAATACACTTACTGTATCAAGCCCCCCCGAGAACTTGCCCGCCAACAACGAAGGCACACATCACCACCATTTGGAGGAATGTACACACATTTGTGGGGTGGGGAAACAAAATAACGGCGGTACAACCCCTATGGCAAAACGCCAACCTGCGGGAGTTTGCGCGATTTCGGCCATGGCCATGCTGGGTGAGGGCCGGGATTCTTAGAGTGGGGGATGTCCTAAAAGACGGGAATCTGGCCCCGTTTGAGGAACTGCATCGTACATTTCAACTCCCAGACACCGAGAGGTACCACCACATGCAAATGTCCCATGCCCTGCGAATCCACATACCGATGGATGACAATGTCCCGGATTATACGCCCATAGAACGAAATATATTGCCGGAATACATCCCCACCAAATGCACATCCATCCTTTACAACGCCATCACATCTTTTGCCACTCCTGAACTGACCAGTTTAAAGGCCAAATGGGAAAGTGATGTAGGGGATATCGATCCTGAGGACTGGACTCGAGCACTAATGCACCCACGGGAGGTGGCCATCTCCTCTAGACTCAGACTGGTGCAGCTGAAAATCCTTCACAGGGTGTACTACCCTAGAACTGCTCTGTTTGGCTGGAATAGAGCTACAAATCCAAACTGTCTTAGATGCGGGGAAGAGGAAGGGACCTTCTTTCACATACTGTGGGCATGCCCCCGCATCCAAACCTTCTGGGAGACTTGCTGCCGGGAACTGGCCAGGGTACTTTCTAACACGATAGAACTGGACCCGAAAGTGTTAATCCTGGGTACACCGAGAGAGGGTGATTTCAACAAGTGGGAAGAACTCCTATTGAACACGGCAACCGCCCTGATGAAGCGTAACATTGCACAAAAATGGGGTGTCCCCGAGACTCCGACGCTGGAGCAATTTGTACTGGACATGGACACGTGCTATGATTGAACTCGAATTTATAATGCAAGAGGCTGCCCCAGAAAAGCTTCCAAAATATGGGGGGCCTGAGAGGAGGGAGGGCCCTAAAGTAAATGGACACGGGTGATGTATCTCTCTACACATGCCAAATGGGTCAAGGTCGAGCTATATGTGAATGGTGCTATATGACCTAATGCTAATGTATGCCTGGTCGAGATGATCCCAACTGCTGCAGTTGCCTTTTTTCGTTTGTTTTTGGTTGTTTTGTTTATGCTATAAATACCTAATAAAAACGTTTTATTAAAAAAAAAAATCAGAGGGTTGAGGGGAACCCCCCCATTAAAAAAAGTAAAAAAGAAAAGAAATTCTAATTTTTTTTTTCCACATTTTTCATTCGACATTAATGCATTCGAAATTATTACATTCGAAAATGTCACTATAAACTGCCTACGCACATAGCACATAAATTAAACCAACAATGTAACCTCACACAACGTTGATCAGGCGAAATAAGATACTGTGGGGTGAGGGAGGGAAAAGGGGAAGGCCCGAACGCAGGGCATCGCTGAGGCGAAGTCTCCGCCTTACAGCGAGTGTTCTAAGGTATAATTAAAATACCCACAAGACGTTGTAGCGGGTGACCGCAGTCGCGGCAAGCAATAATGGAACACAATGAAACACCACATACAAAGTATCACTTCACAGAGAATAATTATGCAGCATGCCACGAAATAACTTATCTCAATGCGTCAGAGTTGTGTTTAGAGGAAGGGACTTTTTTGGGGGTGGGTCCTTCCTTTTGTTACATGGGCTAGTTCTGAGCCCCATCTTGGACTGGTTTTCTGCCCTGTGTGTTCTTATGAGATATTGTATATTTCATCATATATATTGCTGCTTGAGCACTGTTCGCGCTCTCTCGCATCTCACAGTGTTTGGGAACACACGTCGTGAGGCGGTGAGACCCAGTCAGCCGACGGAGAATACTTTGAATAAACCAGACTTGTTTGGAAAATGAACCTCGCGTCTGACATGTCCTTTTAGTATATGGTTATTGTGCCTTAGTTTTCATATGTAATATGTATAATATTGTATATTTTGTGTTTGACAATTATGACACGTTATGAAAAGTCTTCATTCAGCCTAAACATAGTTATTTTAGCAAAGGCAGCAGAGACAGCTTTCTGTTATGGGGAACATGGAGCTCTGGCTCAGCAAGGATATTGTGTTCTTAGCAGGGAAACATTACTTACAACGTTATCTGTGTGATAGTTCTGAAGCAGAAAATACCACTCTCCATGAAGGAGCACCGCTAGGATAATATAATTAATGTTTAACTGCCTTTCACAACAGCGCTTGCAAGACAATCCGGCACCTGGACTACTGATTAGATGCAGCTTTTGCTCGACTTCAAGGACTTAGTAAGAGAGAAAAAATGTATTTCTGCACAGTTGACATTCCTGTCTGTGTTAGTGTTTCAGCGTTCAAGCCGTGGTGGTGTGCGAGTCTAAAACATAGAATACATTTGCAAAGCATTTTGACGGAAAAGAAAAAAGCAAATGGCCGACATTACCCAAAATGGACACCCTTTGGTTACATTGACGATTCTTAGATTGCAATGTTTGTCATAGATGCGATTGGCTTCTGGCCAACATATTATACATATAATTCGACTATAGGTTTACTTTTTCTGGTCTAACAAACCCTCCTTTTGGCCTTAAGCCAATAGCATCATCCATACATCGTGTCTTCATCGGACCACGTGTCCAATTCCGAACTACCCATGCTGCTATAATCGTCATCACAAATATTAATTGCCATAAATTCTTTCATTATTTCCTTTTTGTGTTGTGCACCTTTACTTAACATGCAAGGAGGTTTTGTTCTGATCGCATGAACACACTCATTTGAAATTTGGGAGCAGAGGACTGGCAGGCATTGTATGCAACAACAGCAGAATATGAGGATTCCAAATATCATAACCAAAATTGCAGTTAGTTTCCATCCCCATGATCGCAGCAGTTCCCCAAACCATGAACTTATATTCAGATTCCAATCTCCTGTGGGGACATGAATTTCAGAACTTAGGACATGCAATTTCTTAGTTGCTTTGAAAATCGTGGGGGAGGAGTCACTTATGAATACACAGCACACTGACCCCACCAATGTGCATACTCCTCCACGATCAGCCAAAATAATATCAAGCACCATTCTATTCTGAAGTGCAATTAATCTGATCGCTTTTTGTTCTAATGTCATATTATAGAGTATATCTGTTGTCGCATTTATCGTTTTTACTAACATCCTGGACAGTTTTCTTATATTCCATGACTTTATTGCTTGTCCCCAAAATGGTATAAATGATTTTGCTATGTCCCCTATGATCTGTCCTGCGGTATCATCTCGTCATGGCCGAGATCTAGATAATTTTGCTATTTCAGAGGTTTTGGCAAGAAATACACCAGGTAAAAGTATACCTAAATAACAGGTCCCTTCCCAAGTTCTAGGTAACCATGGATAGGCCTGATCTCCACATATAAAATAGACAGAGCCTCCTATATATAATGTTTTTAATTCTTGTTCAAGCACAGCAATATTCATGCATCTAGTGAATGTTCTCACTGGGTGGGAACTCTTCTTTCGTAAGCAAAATGGGACAGAACATGGACTATGATTAATAGTATAAGAGGGAGGCACAGCATCATTATTTCCTACCTGAGCCATTTTAAAAGTGATTAGGGACAGGTAATGCCTATAGAGCCTATCTACTGGGCTTGTTGTTACTGGTTTTATTTTGCTTCTGCTTGCAAATACGGAACAACCCAATGGTTCCAATACCAATCTTTCAAATTCATTTATGTTTGTTCCATCAAACTGACTACTGACACTATCATTCAATGTTCCACAAAATAGCTCTCTTAATGATGCATAACAGGCAGTATTAAGTGGCAAAGGATGTACATACCAACCCATTGCTCTTTCCCCGTGCTGGGGTAAATGGGAACAGACCCAACAATTGGACCTATTCCAGATAGCATGGGTCATATTCATGATCAGTAGCAATGTATTATTGCCATACCCTTTTCTATGTTTCACTTCTTGTGAGGGGAGAGTATAAGAGAGCACATGTACTGGGCTGCTCATGGTAGGAGCATTGGTAGCAGCCAAGAGAGAGTTCAAAGGATGCACAGTCTCTAGATACCAAAACATTGGGATCAGTGTAATCAAAATGCAAAGCGGTATCCTTTCCGAACCAAGTCTTTCTTGGAGTAGACTTTTAAGGTAATTCATAGAATTCAGCGCACAAGTGGCACACGCGGCTGGCGCACAGTGTGCGCGTGCGACAATCTGCGCCAGCCGCGTGCGCCAAAATCCATTTCCGGGACAGTGTATTCATGGATTTTAACATCCAAAATCAGCCGTGGCGCAGAGTGGCTGTAACGCTCACCTGATTCCCGTAGAGGCGCCGGTCTTGACTGGGCGTATACCGTATCTTCAAAGGTGATGTGTAACACACGGCTGGCTCTTTGGGCTGGACCTCTGTGCACTGTATGTCTGACTCGAAGGGTAAGATGTCTGCAGATAGAAAATATGGGATTAATGAACTGGGTTATTGAATGTCTCTCTCTTCTTCCCTTTCTCTTCTCCTGTAGAACCCCAAAGGTTAACGCTCTCACCTTAGGTAAGTGAACGCCGTGCTCTCCATCTGCCTCGGGGCAGGGTGCTGTAACCAGTTTCTTCACTGGATAAGGGGAGCAGGCCTCTTGACTTCAGAGGACTGCTGTCCGTCGTTTACTGCACGAACGGTAAGTTTCGAGTAATTCTAATGTCTTTAAAAGTCTTTAGTAATGATGTCTCTTGTTTTGCAGGGTTCCGGCGATGGCGGATGACGGGCTGAAGTGAGTTGAAGATGGAGCCCGTGTGATGAATAGAAGCGCCTGGAAGCACGTAAGTAAGCGCTTGTTGCCTGCTTCACGATGCGCTCTAACTGTCTTTTTATTTTGCAGGTACAAGTTCGGAGCGGCTGCAGGGTGCCGGAATACCCACTGGGTAGATGTGGAAAGGAATAATGGCACGTGAGTATTAAAGTTCCCCAATGTCTTTAAACGCACCTTGTTTTGTCTTTCAGATGCGGGATGCAGCGCCGAAGGCCTCCCGAGCGTGCGAAGAGTTGGTAAGCTTTTGTCTTTCAGATGCCGGAATGCAGTGCGAAAACCTCCGGAGCGCACGAAGAGTAGGTAAGCCTTTGTCTTTCAGATGCCGGAATGCAGCGCGAGGCGTTGGTGACAGCCGATGGACCAGGTAAGTGAAGCGCTGTCACTGAAGACCGTAATGCTAACCTGTTCTTTCTTGTCTTTATAGGTGTTGCTGAAGACTGGATTCAGGATGGTAAGCCTTTTTCCTTAGGCCCAGGATCAGATGCAGAAGACACGATGAGCGTTCTGCTGCAGAGGATGCAGAATAACGCAAAGCAAGATTCATCCATCGGGTGTGGTTTAAATAGCCTCCTGTAGTGCTTAGGTGTCTCCTTCCACAGCCACGCCTAGGTAAGAAAAGAGTTCCTGCTTTCCAGAAGAGTTCCAGTGTTCTGAACCTAGGGAGTGGCTCCTGCCCCACCCAACAGGAAAAGTAGTTCCAAACAGAAGAGGATCAGAGGCTCAACTGGCAGGCAAGTAAGCAGCATGGTCTGCTGCAGGTAAGTCCACCCAAGCATTATGAGGCCGGCGCTTCCAGCGCTGGGACTGGGCATATTTATGAGCCTGGTGCCACTGGCGCCAGGACTGGGTCCAAAAGGTCCCAATTGGGACTGGTTGGCACTACGAACCTGGGTTATGGATCTGCTTCCAAGGGAGTTGGGAAAACCCTGACCTTTTGGAAGCAGAGATCATGACAGTACCCCCCCTCAAGGCCCCTCCCAAACCGGGCTTCTCCGGGGGTTTTGGCTTGTCAGGAAATGTTCGGTGAAATCTTTTGATTAGGCGAGGAGCGTGGACATATTCAGCAGGTTCCCAGGATCTCTCTTGGGGGCCGTAGCCTTTCCAGTCAATTAGGTAAAATAGTTTAGATTTGGAGATCTTGGAGTCCAGAATGCTTTTGACTTCAAACTCAAGTTCTCCATCAACTAGGATGGGTTTTGGAGATTTAGTTAGTCGGGTTTGAGGTTGCACGGGTTTTAATAGAGAGACGTGGAAGACCGGATGTATCTTCATGTGGGGGGGCAAATCCAACTTGACCGCTACTGGGTTTACTATGGTAGTGAAGGAATAGGGACCAAGGTATCTTGGGTTGAATGTGCGTGGCCCTTTTAGAGGTAGATATTTGGTGGATAACCAGACTTGATCCCCTACTTGATACTGAGGGGCTTCCTTCCGATGTTGATCTGCTCCTTTCTTGTATTGTTCTTTAGCCCTTTGAAGGTGAGAAACAGCTTCCTTAAAGGCTTGGGTGATTGTAGAATGCAGGTAGTCTACTGCTGGTGTTTCAAGATCTTGGAGGGGATCCAACTCCGAGGTTCGAGGGTGACTGCCGTATAAAAGAAAAAACGGGGTTTTCCCAGTTCCCGAATGGACAGAGTTATTGTAGGCATATTCGGCTATCCAAAGGATGTCTTTCCAAGTTTTTTCAGTTTGTTGCAGCATGCAGCGTAAATACTGTTCCAGAGTTTGATTGGTCCTCTCGGTTTGTCCGTCGGTCTGAGGGTGGTGACTGGTCGATAGTCTCACATCAATTTGAGCCGACTGACAGCAACTTCGCCAAAAATGAGAAATAAATTGACTACCTCGATCCGAAATTAGAACCGAAGGAAAACCGTGCAGTCGGACGATGTTTTCGAGAAATTCCCGGGCCAGAGTTGCTGCTGTTGGCAAGCCTTTGAGCGGAATGAAATACGCCATCTTGGAGAATAAGTCCACGATTACTAGAATCGTATTGTATCCGGAGCATGGAGGTAGATCGGTGATGAAGTCCATAGAAAGCGTATGCCAAGGGCGAGGTGGGATGTGTCATCAAATATACAACGTTAGATATACATATCAATTGCTCCAGGTAAATAGAGAAGGAAAAACAGAAAATCACCCACCTGGGCAGAATGAACGAAGGGAAATGTCCTATGGCCCGATGGGTACCTGTAATGGATCTCGCTGACTCTCCCTGAAGATATTAGGAATTCCCCTGAAAACCCCTCCGGAGTCCTGCACAAAGGCTTGATCTCCGAGAGGTGCCCAGGGAAACCCTCACGGGGGAAAAAACCCTGTGGAGAGCTGCTTGAGAGCGTTGTATCTCCGGGATGTTCCAACGCAGGCTGAAGATTCACCTTCAGAGTTTGGGAGCTCCTTAGCGATTGAGATTAAGTTCTAATGAAGAACATAAAGTAGATTAGAATCTAATTTCCTTTGTCTAGCAGAAGTCAGATCCCCTTAGCAACTTTAGTTCAAATTCTTACCCCCAATTAGTAGAAAGGGAGAGTTCGATGTGGAGGAAGGACGAGGTAGTCTGGAGTCCCTAGAAGTATTGAATGGCTGGGCTAAGGAAAATAGCAGAATAGAAAAGGACGGTGAGAGTGAGAGAAATAGCTGACGATCACTACCAATGGTAGAAACAACCATAAGAATATAAAGCCTACCCGTTCGTAAACAAAGGTAGTCTCCTGGAGACTGCTCAAAGAGTTACGGCAGTGACCCTTGGATGTTGAGGTGGGTATCCGTGCTAGAATGACAACGTGAAGAAAACAAATAAAACGATAGCTAGATTCCCTAGACTAGTAATGAAAGAAGAAAGAATAAAAGATGTATGGAATACCTCGTGGAGGGCGAGGATCTGTATTCCTGAACCGAAGAGAAACTGAGCTGGAACCGCGCTCCAAAGGGGCGTGGTTAAAGTCGTCCAAAGTCTGACGAGTATTTTCCCGTGTTTTTGTAGCGATCTGAAAGTAAAGAGTAAAAGGGAAAAGTAACGAGATGAGAGAGTGTCAACCGAAGTCAGGGATAAGGATTAAGGACACACAGAGGTAAACTAACAAACTAACTCACGAAGCGCTTGTATACTCCTAAGAGAGTAGCAACGCACTGGACTCCTGGAGGATCCTGTTGATAAGCTGCTTGGGAGGATGTGACATCAGAGCGCTGCAATGTGTTCTGGGAAAGAACATCTAGACTGTTGCGTGTGCTATAATCGCCAGCCATGGCGGCCATGTTGAAGGGCCTCCCGGGAAACGGATCTGCCGAACAAAACATGACAGTATGCCCCTTCTTAGGACCGCTCCCTCCTGGTTTGTCAGGATGCAATAGATGAAACTTTTTTACTAGTTTGGGCGCATTTACAGCTGATTTAGGTTCCCAACTCCTATCCGCGGGTGTGTAGCCTTTCCAATCAATTAGATATTGTAAGTGACCCCGGTGAAACCGTGAATCACATATCTCTTTGATCTCAAATTCAGGTCCGGAAGCAGCCATAACTGGTGGAGGACGGGTAGAGGTTTTAGGGTGAAAGGAACTCCGATTGTCTGGTTTTAATTGTGAAACATGAAACACCGGATGGATGCGAGCCCATGTGCTCGGTAGACGGAGTTTGAAGGAAACTGATCCTATCGTGGCGATCACCTGAAATGGTCCAAAATATCGGGGAGACAGTTTGGACGGGACTAGATGTCGAGGGAGAAAACGTGATGACAGCCAAACCCAGTCTCCTGGTTTGATTAACGGGGTTGGGGACCGGTGACGGTCCGCAAAATGCTTTGTTCTTTCCTGGGATTGTTGAAGCGCAGTGATAGCTGTGCGATGACCCTGCCGGATTTGATCCATCAGGAAATCTACATCAGGAAATTTGGACTCAGACTTCTTCAAGGTAGGAAATGACGATGGGTTGAACCCATAGGAACAATGGAAAGGAGAAGTACCGATTGCCGAGTGAAAAGAATTGTTATAAGCGAACTCTGCTAGAGGTAATAGATCCTTCCAATCATCCTGAGCCGCGGAGACATAGCTCCTGAGGTATCCTTCCAAGGTTTGGTTGAGTCTTTCTGTCTGGCCGTTGGATTGGGGGTGATAGCCTGAACTGAGGGCCCGTGAGATTCCAAGATGACGGCAGACAAGTTTCCAATACTGGGAGGTATATTGTGAACCTCTGTCCGAAATGATTGTCTCTGGTAAGCCATGTAAGATGAAAATATGGTTGATGAAGAGGCGAGCCATCAAGGCAGCAGACGGCACTCCGGCAAGTGGAATGAAGTGTGCCAACTTAGTAAAAGTATCTATAGTAACCATTATGGCTGAGCATCCTCGTGATGATGGTAGATCCACTATGAAATCTGTGGAAATTATTTGCCACGGTCTTGAGGGCAAGGGCATCTTGACCAAGAATCCTAGAGGAGCTTGTCGAGACGTTTTAGTTTGGAGACATATGGGACAGGATTTAACATATTCCTTTATGTCCTTTCTTAATGATGGCCACCAAAAGAAACGAGAAACCAATTCTTGGGTGGAGAAAAAGCCTCTATGTCCAGCTGATTTTGAACTGTGGCACATATTGAGAACTTCTTCCTGAAGTGTTCGTGTCGGAATATACGCCCTGTGCCCAAAGAAATAGCAACCGTCTTCCAAGGTTAACGCCAGTTGTGTAGACCGTGGTAGTTCTTTTTTGACAATAGGACAGGATTGTGATTTCAGACGTGAGAGGAAATCAGGTACAGTATGCAGTTCCAGAGCCATACAAGGGAAGATGGGTTCAGACCTAAAAGGGTTGTTTGGGAGCTGTTCCTTACGGGATAGAGCATCAGCCTTGAGATTTTCCTTTCCTGGAATAAATGTGAATATGATCCGAAAAGGAGAAAAGAAATGTGCCCATCTGGCTTGACGGCTGTTACATGTTTGGGCATATTGTAGGATCCGGAGGTTATGATGATCTGTCCGGACTTCCACTGGAAATTTGGCTCCCAATAGTAGATGGCGCCATTCTTCGAATGCTCGTTTGATAGCCAATAATTCTTTCTCCAGCACCGTATAGTTTAGCTCCGCCGGAGCGAGGGTTTTAGACAGATACGCTACAGGTCGTTCAAGATCTGAGTGGTCTATTTGAAGCAAGACCGCCCCTAGAGCGTATTGAGAGGCGTCAGTTTCCACAATGAACCGACGGTTCTGATCAGGGGTTAGCAACACTGGAGCTGAGGTAAACAAATCCTTAAGCCTCTTGAAGGCTTTATCCGTTGTTTCTGTCCAAAGAAAAGGAACCCCTTTCTTCAGAAGATTTGTCAAAGGCTGTGTAAGTCTGGAGAATTCGGGTATAAATCGTCGGTAGAAGTTCGAAAACCCCACAAAACGTTGAATGTCTTTACAGGAGGCAGGTGTAGGCCAGTCCTGAACGGCAGATACCTTCTCTGGGTCCATAGCTATTCCTTTGGCGGATAGAACATACCCCAAATAAGAAACCTGGGGCTGATGGAAAGAGCACTTTTCCAGTTTACAGTATAAATGATTCATCTGGAGTCGTCGTAGAACCTCTTCTACATGTTTCTCATGTTCCTGTGCTGTGTGGGAGTAGACTAAAATGTCATCTAAATAAACAATGACATTGTGAAGGAGGAGGTCGGCGAACAGATGGTCCATAAATCGTTGGAAGATAGCAGGAGCATTAGAAAGGCCAAAAGGCATCACTCTATATTGGAAGTGGCCAAAAGGGGTTCGAAATGCCGTTTTCCATTCATCCCCTGATTTTATTCGGATAAGATGGTAAGCTCCTTTTAAGTCTAATTTTGAGTAGATGGTGGCCCCTTTAACAGCCTCTAAGATGTCAGGAATCAAGGGCATCGGATACTTATCGGGGACTGTGATCTTATTCAGTCCCCGAAAGTCTATGCAAGGACGGAGTTCAGTAGTGTTTTTCTTTGCAATAAAAAATAGGGAGGCGGCTGCTGGTGAGGTTGACTCTGTGATCAATCCATTCATTAAATTGTTTTTAAGGTAGTCTCGTAAAACCTCTTTTTCGTTATTAGATAGGATGTACATCCGACCAAACGGTAAAGGTTGATTTGGAATCAGCTCAATGGTACAATCATCTCTTCTGTGAGGAGGTAATTGATTGTATTCAGTAGCAGCGAATACCTCTCGGTATTGTTGGTATGCTTCTGGAAGACCGGCAATCTGATTTAGGGTCGTAACCCTTGGTGAATCCTGGAGAGTGGACATTGAGTCTACGAGTACCTTTGGTTGATCCTTTATGCAGTGTGTCAGACAATATTCAGACCCTAAGAAAAAAGAGCCCGCGGTCCAGTTTATGAATGGATTATGCTTTTTTAGCCAGGGTATACCCAAGATGATGGGATGATGAGCTGCTCGGATGATATCCAAGGTAAGGTTCTCCCGATGAGATGCAATGGACATCAACAGAGGGCTGGTCTGATCTTTGATAGGTCCTGAAACCAGTGGACTTCCGTCCACGCTTTCCACTGGTATTGATTCTGCCTTTGAGGAGCGTGGGATGCCATGTGAAGCAGCCCAGTGGTCATCAATGAAGTTCCCTGCAGCTCCGCTATCGATAAGTGCTGGGATATCCCGTAAGATTCTGTCTTCAAAGGAAAATGAAATCCTTAACACTACCATGTTGGTATCAGGATGGCTAGTACACATAGAAGAATGAAAGGACTGTGAGGAACCTGACTGAAGAGTGGAATCCCGGTTCGTGGTTCCTCTTACGACCGGGCGCTGGCGTTTCCCGAGCGCCTAGGGGGTGTAATCGGGCAGTCTTGTACCGTATGAGTATTGGCGCCACAATACATACACAAGCCTAAGGTCTTTCTGCGATTCCGTTCTTCTGGCGTTAAAGGCCCTCTTGCTGTTGATCCTAACTGCATAGGTTCTTCTGTAACCTGAGTCCGGGGCGAGTGGGGAAAGTTAGATGTGAATCGAGGAATCCGGCCTTTTCTCCTTTCTAACAGTCTCTCCTTCATACGGTAATCTAGCTGTAAAACTAGGGCGATGAATTCTGTTAGATTGGTGGGTCGCGGTACTCTGGACACTTCGTCTTTAAGTTCTTCCGATAACCCTCTCCTAAAGATCGTAACCTGGGCATCGTCGGACCAGGTGGTCTCACTTGCCATCTGCTTAAATTTAGTAATATAGGTTAGTATATCAAGGTTTCCTTGTTTGAAATCAAGGAGATGTTCTTGAGAGGCCACCCGGATTTCCTGTCGGCCGAACATGGTGCGAATACTGTTACAAAAGGCAGTATGAGAGTCCAGAATGGGATTATCACTAGTAATCAAAGGGGTTGCCCAGGCTAAGGCTGGTCCTGTCATTTGTGAGACCATGTAACCCACACGGTCTCGATCGGTATGAAAAAATGCCCCCTTGAACGTAAATTGTACTGAACAAGAATCTAGGAATTCTTTGACCTTATGAGGGTTCCCATCGAACTGACCGCCTGGTAGTGGTCCCGGCGGAACCTCTGAACAATGAGGTACGCGAGAGGCTAAAGCCTGTTGAGCTGCCTGTTGTTGGTGCTGTCGGAGGGAATTATTCTCCTGTTTAAGTTGTTGTACCTCAGTCGTTAAAGACTGTACCGCAGCAATAAGCTGCTGGATCTGCTGCTGTTGAGGATCCATTATAAGGGATTTCTCTGAATCCGACTCTAATCCCTTGGAGCTAGTCAAAGAATCTGACTACTTTCTTTTCGGGCGTTGCTAACTGTCATCAAATATACAACGTTAGATATACATATCAATTGCTCCAGGTAAATAGAGAAGGAAAAACAGAAAATCACCCACCTGGGCAGAATGAACGAAGGGAAATGTCCTATGGCCCGATGGGTACCTGTAATGGATCTCGCTGACTCTCCCTGAAGATATTAGGAATTCCCCTGAAAACCCCTCCGGAGTCCTGCACAAAGGCTTGATCTCCGAGAGGTGCCCAGGGAAACCCTCACGGGGGAAAAAACCCTGTGGAGAGCTGCTTGAGAGCGTTGTATCTCCGGGATGTTCCAACGCAGGCTGAAGATTCACCTTCAGAGTTTGGGAGCTCCTTAGCGATTGAGATTAAGTTCTAATGAAGAACATAAAGTAGATTAGAATCTAATTTCCTTTGTCTAGCAGAAGTCAGATCCCCTTAGCAACTTTAGTTCAAATTCTTACCCCCAATTAGTAGAAAGGGAGAGTTCGATGTGGAGGAAGGACGAGGTAGTCTGGAGTCCCTAGAAGTATTGAATGGCTGGGCTAAGGAAAATAGCAGAATAGAAAAGGACGGTGAGAGTGAGAGAAATAGCTGACGATCACTACCAATGGTAGAAACAACCATAAGAATATAAAGCCTACCCGTTCGTAAACAAAGGTAGTCTCCTGGAGACTGCTCAAAGAGTTACGGCAGTGACCCTTGGATGTTGAGGTGGGTATCCGTGCTAGAATGACAACGTGAAGAAAACAAATAAAACGATAGCTAGATTCCCTAGACTAGTAATGAAAGAAGAAAGAATAAAAGATGTATGGAATACCTCGTGGAGGGCGAGGATCTGTATTCCTGAACCGAAGAGAAACTGAGCTGGAACCGCGCTCCAAAGGGGCGTGGTTAAAGTCGTCCAAAGTCTGACGAGTATTTTCCCGTGTTTTTGTAGCGATCTGAAAGTAAAGAGTAAAAGGGAAAAGTAACGAGATGAGAGAGTGTCAACCGAAGTCAGGGATAAGGATTAAGGACACACAGAGGTAAACTAACAAACTAACTCACGAAGCGCTTGTATACTCCTAAGAGAGTAGCAACCCACTGGACTCCTGGAGGATCCTGTTGATAAGCTGCTTGGGAGGATGTGACATCAGAGCGCTGCAATGTGTTCTGGGAAAGAACATCTAGACTGTTGCGTGTGCTATAATCGCCAGCCATGGCGGCCATGTTGAAGGGCCTCCCGGGAAACGGATCTGCCGAACAAAACATGACAGGATGTCAATAGGGCGTAAGAGGCCTGCTGGTCTTTCCTTTTGACTCTTGTTTTGGGCGCATACTCCACAGTACATTATAAAGTCTCTGATATCTTTTTTCCAAGACGGCCACCAGAAGTAGCGCTTGATCTTTTCTGAGGTCTTGGCCATACCGGGATGTCCTTCCATTAAAGAATCGTGATAACAAGAGATTACTTTTTTCTGTAAATCTGTGCTGGGCAGGTATAATCGTTCTTGGAAATACAATAAGTTGTCCTTTACTGCAAAGTCCTTTCCCTGCAGATGCCAATTCTGTATGTCTGCTGGAGTTACAAGTTGCCTGGCTTTATCCTTAACTTCCTCTATGGATTGTGTGGCGATTACACCCAGAATTCTTTGTTCGGGAATGATTGGTACAGGTTTAGGGTTGATCAAGTGTTCTTCCACTCCCATCCGAGAAAGGGCATCAGCTTTACCGTTTTTTGTACCAGGTCGATAGGTAATTATGAAGTCAAACTCGGCAAAGAATAATGCCAAACGGAGTTGTCTAGAGGATTGGGCTTTTGCGGTTTTCAAATATTGCAGGTTTCGGTGATCCGTAATCACAGTAACGGTGTGTCGGGCCCCCAGCAGATAATGCCGCCAAGCCTTAAAGGCAGACTTGATAGCCAGAAGTTCCTTGTCAGTAATCGTGTAATTGATTTCAGGAGGCGAGAATTTGCGGGACCAAAATGCCACGGGATGCAACTGATTGGTTACCGGGTCCTTTTGTGATAGAACTGCCCCCATGGCAAGGCTTGAAGCATCAGTTTCCATGATGTAGGGGAGTTCGGGGCGAGGGTGTTTTAAGATTGGTGCAGAGATAAATTTAGTCTTCAAATCCTGGAAAGCTTGTTCCGCCTCGGTAGACCATTCAAAACGTTTGTTTTTCTTTAACAAGGCAGTGATGGGCTGGACTATTCGAGAAAATTCGGGGATAAACCTGCGGTAAAAGTTAGCGAAGCCTAACATGCTTTGCACACCTTTTACGGAGGATGGTGACGGCCATTTGAGAACTGCATCGACCTTCTTTGAATCCATACACACTCCGCTAGGTGATAATATGAATCCCAAGAATTCAACTTCAGTCACGTTGAAAACACATTTTTCCAACTTAGCGAAAAGTTTGTGTTGACGCAATCTTTCGAGGACCATTTTCACGTGTTTCCGATGTTCAGATTCCGATGAAGAATAAACGAGGATGTCGTCAATGTAAACAACAACACACACATCTATGAGCTCTCTGAGGACATCGTTCATAAAATATTGAAAGGCGGCCGGGGCATTGCAAAGTCCGAAGGGCATGACCTGATATTCAAATAGCCCATATTTGGTGCGGAAGGCCGTCTTCCATTCATCGCCCTCTTTTACTCGTACCAAGTGGTAGGCTCCTCTAAGATCCAGCTTTGTATATATGCATGCTCTTCTGACTTGGTCCAGGAGTTCAGGGATCAAAGGTAACGGATATCTATTCTTGACGGTGATCTGGTTCAGGGAGCGATAATCTATACAAGTTCTAAGGTCTCCTTCCTTTTTTGGAACGAAGAACAAAGCTGAAGAAGCAGGGGACTTGGAAGGACGAATAAACCCATTTGCCAGGTATTGATCCAGGTATTGTCGAAGGTGAAGGTTCTCAGGCTCGGTGAGGGCATAACTTCTACTACAAGGAGGAGTAGATCCAGGTATCAGGTCTATCTGGCAGTCATAAGACCTATGAGGAGGTAGAGAGTTAGCCTGATCCTTCCGGAAAACATCTTGGTATTCTAGGTATTCGGGAGGTAACTGGGGAGTCTCTGAAGAAATTGCTGCAAGTGCAACACCAGGTGGAGGGTGACAAGTAGAGACACATTCTGGAAACTGGACCGTTCTTGCTCGCCAATCGATCAGAGGATTGTGTTTCTCTAACCAAGGTATTCCTAGAATAATCTGAAACTGAGGAGCCTTGATCACATCGAACACGATCTTCTCATGGTGTCCATCTTGACTTACTAGCGTCACTTCTTGAGTGGTATGCGTTACTGGTCCGGAGGCTATCTCCGTTCCATCCACCGTAGTAATGACGTCCTTTACAGCCTTGGGACAAAGAGTTAGATTCATCCTCAAAACCATTTCATGATCCACATAATTGCCGATGGCACCGCTGTCGACGTAAGCTTCAATTGCATGTAATCGATCCGGATTATCAGGGCTAATGAGGACCATAGGTATCACGAAATGCGAGGTCACGGAACTGGTTTTCACGCTCGGCAAGAGGACCTCTATTCTTGTCGGGCGAGGTCGTTTCCCTGCTCAGAGTTTGTAACTTTGGTAACTGCAGCTCCTACTGCCTTCTTGGCAGGTTTCACCGGACAGTCTCGAAGAAAGTGCCCTGAGTTTCCGCAATAGAGGCATAATTGCAACTGTTTTCTCCTTTCCCGCTGCTTTTGTGTTAGAGGACCTTTCAGGCCCCCTATTTGCATGGGTTCCCCGGAGTCTACTCCTTTGGAAGGAGTTGGCGGTTTGGAAAATACTCGAGCATCAAACTTGGAACGATCGGCCTTCCTGTTCTGCAGTCTGTGATCTATTTGAACGACTAAGTCTATATAGTCCGAACAATCTTGTGGGGGATTCACTACTTGGGCTAACACATCTTTGAGCTCTCCACGTAGACCTCTATAAAACAGCGTAATCCTTTTGTCCTCAGGCCATTGAGTTTCCACTATCAGTCTGTTGAAAGACGTAATATAAGCCAAAAGGTCTTGATTACCTTGTCGCAACGAAAGAAGCTCATTGTCCAAGGCCTGCCCCTGTGAATGTCTTGCGAACAGTTTTTCCATACTGAGCTGAAAAGCTTGAAAATCATGGAGGACCGGATCATCTTGATTTACTAGAGGGATCGACCAGTCTGCCGCATTGCCACTAAGGTACGAAAGCACGAAAGCTACTTTAGCTTGATCAGTTGGAAAGGCTGCTGGCCGGCATAAGAAATGCAACCGGCACTGATTGATAAATGCTGCAAACCTCTTTGGGTCACCAGAAAATCGTTCGGGCGGAGCCAGAGGTACATTCCCAGGTAGGTTGATCTGCACTGGATTCATAGAGGATGTAGAAGGAAGATTTCCCCCAGATGCGGGTAACGGGGTCTGTCCGGCTTGTGACTGTAGCAATTGTCTAGCGAGATCATCTGTTCGCTCCTTGGAAATAATCAGTTCCCTTCTTAGAGCGTTCGTTTCCTGACGGGCTGCATGCACTTCTGCCCTTAGTTCCCCAAGTAACTGGGCTAGCTGGTCGGTATCCGAGGTTTCCATAGCGCCTGGACGGGAGTTTTGCGGTAGGCTTTGCGTTCTATAACGCTCACCTGATTCCCGTAGAGGCGCCGGTCTTGACTGGGCGTATACCGTATCTTCAAAGGTGATGTGTAACACACGGCTGGCTCTTTGGGCTGGACCTCTGTGCACTGTATGTCTGACTCGAAGGGTAAGATGTCTGCAGATAGAAAATATGGGATTAATGAACTGGGTTATTGAATCTCTCTCTCTTCTTCCCTTTCTCTTCTCCTGTAGAACCCCAAAGGTTAACGCTCTCACCTTAGGTAAGTGAACGCCGTGCTCTCCATCTGCCTCGGGGCAGGGTGCTGTAACCAGTTTCTTCACTGGATAAGGGGAGCAGGCCTCTTGACTTCAGAGGACTGCTGTCCGTCGTTTACTGCACGAACGGTAAGTTTCGAGTAATTCTAATGTCTTTAAAAGTCTTTAGTAATGATGTCTCTTGTTTTGCAGGGTTCCGGCGATGGCGGATGACGGGCTGAAGTGAGTTGAAGATGGAGCCCGTGTGATGAATAGAAGCGCCTGGAAGCACGTAAGTAAGCGCTTGTTGCCTGCTTCACGATGCGCTCTGTCTTTTTATTTTGCAGGTACAAGTTCGGAGCGGCTGCAGGGTGCCGGAATACCCACTGGGTTAGATGTAGAAAGGAGTAATGGCACGTGAGTATTAAAGTTCCCCAATGTCTTTAAACGCACCTTGTTTTGTCTTTCAGATGCGGGATGCAGCGCCGAAGGCCTCCGGAGCGTGCGAAGAGTTGGTAAGCTTTTGTCTTTCAGATGCCGGAATGCAGTGCGAAGACCTCCGGAGCGCACGAAGAGTAGGTAAGCCTTTGTCTTTCAGATGCCGGAATGCAGCGCGAGGCGTTGGTGACAGCCGATGGACCAGGTAAGTGAAGCGCTGTCACTGAAGACCGTAATGCTAACCTGTTCTTTCTTGTCTTTATAGGTGTTGCTGAAGACTGGATTCAGGATGGTAAGCCTTTTTCCTTAGGCCCAGGATCAGATGCAGAAGACACGATGAGCGTTCTGCTGCAGAGGATGCAGAATAACGCAAAGCAAGATTCATCCATCGGGTGTGGTTTAAATAGCCTCCTGTAGTGCTTAGGTCCCTCCTTCCACAGCCACGCCTAGGTAAGAAAAGAGTTCCTGCTTTCCAGAAGAGTTCCAGTGTTCTGAACCTAGGGAGTGGCTCCTGCCCCACCCAACAGGAAAAGTAGTTCCAAACAGAAGAGGATCAGAGGCTCAACTGGCAGGCAAGTAAGCAGCATGGTCTGCTGCAGGTAAGTCCACCCAAGCATTATGAGCCCGGCGCTTCCAGCGCTGGGACTGGGCATATTTATGAGCCTGGTGCCACTGGCGCCAGGACTGGGTCCAAAAGGTCCCAATTGGGACTGGTTGGCACTCGGAACCTGGGTTATGGATCTGCTTCCAAGGGAGTTGGGAAAACCCTGACCTTTTGGAAGCAGAGATCATGACAGTGGCGCAGCGACCCTGCAGCAGTGCCAGTTACGCCCCAACCCCTCCCTGTGCACCATGCACAGCGCACAAATCCCGTACATGGCGCACAGGCCATTGGACCAGCATACAGCCCCCCAACCACGAAAACGCCTGTAAAACTCCTCGCGCACCCCTCCGAATACATGTACACCCCTGCGCGGGGAGTTTCACACGCGATTGGGCCTGTGCGAGCAGGGTCCGTGTATTACTGGGGTTCGCGGGGTGTTTCACATGCGATTGGGCCTATGTGAGCGGGGTACGAGTATTACTGGGGTTCGCGGGGAGTTTCACATGCGATTGGGCCTGTGCGAGCGGGGTACGTGTATTACTGGGGTTCGCGGGGAGTTTCACACGCGATTGGCCTTGTGTGAGTGGGGTACGTGTATTACTGGGGTTCGTGGGAAGTTTCACATGCGATTGGCCCTGTGCGAGCGGGGTACATGTATTTCAGGGGTGCGTGGGAAGTTTCACACGCGATTGGCCCTGTGCGAGCGGGGTATGTGTATTTCGGGGGTGCGCGGGAAGTTTCACACGCGATTTGCCCTTTGCGAGCAGGGTACGTGTATTACTGGGGTTCGCGGGGAGTTTCACACGCGATTGGCCCTGTGTGAGCGGGGTACGTGTATTTCGGGGGTTCGCAGGAAGTTTCACACGCGATTGGCTCAGTGCGAGCGGGGTACCTGTATTTCGGGGGTTTGCGGGAATTTTCACATGCGAATGGTCCTGTGCGAGCGGGGTACGTGTATTTCGGGGGTTCGCGGGAAGTTTCACACGCAAATGGCCCTGTGCGAGTGGGGTACGTGTATTACTGGGGTTCGCCGGGAGTTTCACACGCGAATGGCCGTGTGCGAGCGGGGTACGTGTATTACTGGGGTTCGCCGGGAGTTTCACACGTGAATGGCCCTGTGCGAGCGGGGTATGTGTATTACTGGGGTTCGCCGGGAGTTTGACACGCAATTTCGCTGTCAGAGCGGGGTACATGTATCCAGTGGGGTGCGCGGGGAGTCCCACACGTGAATTGGCAGTGTGGGTCCTCCCAGGTGTGCCCTCTACCCCCTCCACGGCCCCTGCAGGCAGCCCACACCACAGGGGACTACCCAGCACCCCTGGTCATGTCCCGCACGCAGCCCATCCACCATGGGCATGCCCCCCAGGCAGCCCACATGTCACCTTGCACTAGTGATCACCAACTCATTTCCCCCATCACCCTCACCCCCCAGCAGTGAGGCTCAGGCCCTGACTCATGTCCCCCAGCACCCACACCCACCCAGCATTGACGGGCACCTGCCAGCAGGCCCCGACTCATGTCCCCCAGCACCTCCACCCACCCAGCATTGACAGGCACCTGCCAGCAGGCCCGACTCATGTCCCCCCAACAAGTCATCATGATCCACAATCATGGGCCTTATGGCCTCCCAAATCCCACCGCACGCCACCCCTGTGCAAAGACCCAACCAAATATCCCATCCACCCCACATTGAAAAGCCCATTACATGATACCAGCCAAATGGCAAGAATGTACATCAACACATGTCTGTCACACACACACAATGGGTGCTGGTGATTGTGAAAACCTACACCGTGACATGCATGAAACCAATGAGAGAATACCACACATCAAAGTAATAAACCCAAATGTATTGAACTCAAAAAGAATGTAATCAAATGAAAACATGAAAAAAATGTTTGAAAAAAAGATGAAATGCAGCATGTCCAAAACACAAAAAGAAAAACATGAAGTCTGAATCCAAATAAATCGAAATGAAAATGTGTCCAAAGTCTCCGGCCACCAAATCAAATCCGAAGGAAACAGAAACAGTAAAATCCATTGCTCCATGGTGAGAAATAAAATAATAGATAAATCCACTGTTCAACAATGTACAAAGAAGTAATCCAGGGTCCATGAGCCCAACGAATGAAATGAAACCTAGCAAAAAAAGGACCTAATAAAGAACTATATACAAAAAGGCGGGGCATATTCCAAGCGCCCCAAATGAATGAAAAAGATAAAGGAAACCTAAAACTACAAACTATATACAATGGCGGCGGGCTAGTCCGATGGCTCACTTCCCGATTTCCCAGGCCAGGGCATCATCGAACTCCTGCTCGATGTCCTGGAGGCGGTCCTCTTACATGGCCCCGAGGGTTCGCAGGGACGATGCCATGTTGACCTCCAACTCCCTGCAAATTGCCTCGAGGGGCTCGGCCCGCCTCAGTGCCCTCCGCATGGATTTCTCCGCCCTGACCATTGTGAGCAGTGCCTCTTCCGCCCGCCGCCGCTCTGCACCTATGGCCTGGCCCAACCGCTGCCACACGGAAGACACTTGTAATCCTGGGTCCTCCTGGCCTTTGGATGATGCCCCTGTGGTAAATACTATGTTGCGAAAACGAACAGAAGGGCCAAGGACAGGTGGACGGAGCACAAATCATGCATAAGGACTAAAAATATAAGTTCACCCGTCTATAGACATTTTTGAGATATGAGACACAATGTCTCTCAAATGAGACTGGCAATATTGGAAGTTATACGTCCATTCAGCAGAGGGGGTAATTTACCCAAATTACTGGCACAAAGGAAACTGTTTTGGATCAA